>NC_091060.1:127320650-128520650 GCF_000393655.2 Nicotiana sylvestris | reverse complement strand
GAACATACATAGCAGGGGATGACCAGACAATCAAGAAACTACGTATAAGGTATGAGCTACCTCGCTACTATGAAAGACTATACAACAAAAACTAGCCGACAAGGCATACCAAACTATACATGAGACGACACCTGTCTATGAGCCTCTAACAGAACATAAGTGTTGCAACATAGCCGGAACAGGGCCCCGACATACCCATAATGTCTATAACAAAAATTGCATACCAAGACCAAGGCAAGTCCGGAGAAGGGATCTCGCCAATCACCGCTGAACTGGACAGTCTACTGTGGTGGGGGAGCTGCACCTGCCTGTCTATCAGGACCTGCAGCACGACATGCAGCGTCCACAAATAAAAGGACGTCAGTACGAATAAAGTACTGAGTATGTAAGGCAAGGAACCATAAATACGATCAGTAATGTAAGCAAGGATAAAGAATATACCACCTGTAACATCTTAGTACCTCTGAGGGCTACTTACATGAAATGCATGATACATATGTATAAATACATAAACCTTTAAAGCATTCGCCTCTGTGGGCATCATCATCATCATATCGTACCCGGCCATAATAGGCTCGGTAGAATCGTACCCGGCCACGTGGAGCTCGGTAAAACCCAACTGATCAGTGGTTGCACAATAGGTGCCGTACCCGGCCAACTATAGCGTGGCTCGGTAGAGTAAAATAGATACATATATATAATGCATGCTCGACTCATGGAATCACATTCTAAACCTTTCGGAGTGACGTAAGGTCGGTATCCTCTGTACGCGTTATTAGGACTAACTCTTCACTATGAACCTTATAAGATTTAGGAAGTACGAACAACATTGATAACATAAGAATAAGAGAAGCAACATTAACATCAATCGTTCCATAAGAGGGAAAACAATGTAAGTACTGCTAGCTTCTAAGAGTAGAGTATCTTGGAAGCTCGTTCATTACATTATGTACAATCGGAGTCGTGCAAAAGAAGGAAAGGGATAGCCTCACATACCTTGTATATACTTCCCCAATCTCAAGCTATGCAATTGTCAAAACTCCTTAGTCTACAATAAGAGAAACGATACTATCGTTATCATTTAAGCGTCATAACTATTATGTATCGACCACAACCTATTTTACGATGAAACGGACAACACCTCCCCTATATATATGACCTCACACCATTCAAAATAGTCACCAAACAGCCCAAACAACATCAATAATAAACATATTGAGCCTCCCAATATAGTCCACACACAGCCTAATCACTCCATACATACGACGACCACCATAGTCGTGTCAAACAATCTGGAAATGTTACGAATAACTATCAGCCCATAACCCTACATATATATGGTGTTTCCCCACACCCTTCCTCCTCCAAAACTCCACAAGATAGTAGTAAAATACGCAGCCCAACAACAACGCAAAACAGTCCACAAAACAATAACATTACTACCAAACCTTTCGATATATATCTCACAAGTTCTAGCTTCAATGGCTTAGCCGCAACTTGGATAATCTTAAATACATATAGAGTAAGAGGTTCCTTACCTTTATACAGAAAGAACAACTCCAATTTGACCTTAAATTTCCATGAAATATCCCTCCAATGCTGCCACACAACAAAAAAACGAAACTAGCGATCAATTAGTGTTTTTCGGCACTAGAATCACTTTAGAAGGCTTGAAATCACCTAGGATTGATATTAAGAACATGAGGGAGTATTTACAGAACATAAACCCTTTAAAACAACCTCCCACACGGGCTGGAACGACACAAAAATGAGCAACAACAAGAAGAACAAGAGACTTACTAGCGCCACGGAATTCCCGACACTTGATTTGTGTTGTTTGCCCTTTTTTTGGGTCTTGAATCTTGAGAGAACCTTGAGAGGATGTTCCTAGGGTTCTAAGGTCTGAAAATAGTGAAAAGAAATGACTTAAAACGGGTTGTAGTCATCCTATATAGGTCCAAATATCTTAAACCGACTTAGTGGGCCCCATAGAGAGGTGCTTGGCGCAGTCTCGCGAAAACGCGAATATCTCTCTACTCCGAGATCGTATCGATGAACGGTTTAATGCGTTGGAAACTAGACTCATAGATCTTTAATTTGGTGGGTATATCACCCCGTAATTCCTTGTAAATTTTGAGAAAAGATTAGAAACATTTGACCTAATGTTTAAGTAAAATTATGAACCTAAGTTGCGACAACCTTTGTCGACTTTTGTTTCATAACTCGTTTGACTTCAAGACTTATGATACGGATATTATATGATTAAAATACCTTAATAAATGACCTCTTGAGTGTATTAAGCACCGCTAGATTTACCTGAAAATACGAGTTACAACATCCTTGATTCGTTTAACTTCTAATACTGGTTAATCACCCTTATACACTCTTGTATCACTTAAGACCAATAGGATTGACTTCTTATCATCTCAAAGATAATTTCTTCTTGTATTTATGTTAACTAATATATGGCATGAACTAACACATGTGGATATGGGTTGTAACACCGTAGACCCCAACCATCAATCACTAAATTCCCAAGTCGTTCCAAACTCTCCTTAAGGTGCGTAGTCATCCTAACACAAAGCCCATATGCAACTCCGCCACTCTCCCACTTTGGTGAAACTCACCCCTCTAATCGACCACTCGACCTTTGCTTCTTATACCTGGTCTTCTAAAAATTTTAACCACCGCCTGACACTTCTCACATGTCCTTCCTCATCCTTTACTGCGCAGTTGTTGCCTTGAATACAACCTATCTACGTAGCGCTTGAACCCACGAACCGCTACTAACTTTAAATATCCCCGAGGTCATCTTTCCTGGGCTATCAATACTAGATATACTGGTTCAATCATGAACCACTGCACATCGCAATTTGTGACAGTTGCCTCCCCATTATTATTTCACAATATCCCACCCCAAAGGCAAATTGAAGAAAACCATAACACCGGCGATCTCTACATATTCAATCGAGGACAATGATACTATGTCACAGATGAAAATTCCACTGCGATCGAAAATACTAAGTCTCATTACTTCATCCACCCAAATCTAAACATTCTTAGTCCGATTGCCTTTCCTTCGCCGGGAATAAAATACTGAATTTGTAGAATCATACATTGAGTAAACCTCCTTTCAAGTTATTTACCGCCCCCGACCCGTAGGCAAACATCCTACCATCATATCAATACTGTGGAAAAATTGTTCTTAGCATCATGGAAACTTGTGCCTAGCCTCAGAGCTCTCAAAAGTACCGCTACTGAGCTGAAACAACAGAATATCCTTCCACAAGGCGACGGTAATAGCTCGGGCAACCCCGTAGGGAGAAACACTCCGCACCATTTTCGTAGTGCCATTACAACTCTTCAATTCTCGATTTATAACCAGCGGTTCGTCTCGCGTAAGATTGAGTAGGAAGGTAATAAGGGCATAAGCTTCAAAGAATCAAATTGCACAATGAGGAATCAAGAAGGGAAGTACTCCTAACAGCCCTGTAGCCTCCCGCAGATAAGTACAGACGTCTCTCTATCGATCCGCGAGACTCTACTAGACTTGCTCATGACTCGTGAGACCTAAGGGAACCTAATTCTCTGATACCATATTGCCACAATCCAAATTTCACTAAGGGTCGTGATGGCGCCGGACACCTCTGTCAGGCAAGCCAACTACAATTTACTAGCAATTTCTTATTTTAAATTATTTTGAAATTATTTCCTTTAAACAAATAAATAATAAATAATAAACTCCGCTAGATAAAAGAGGGTGTCTTTAAAAAATTTAACTAATGAAAAATCATGTGATCATCCCAGAAGACGGTGTTACAAGTACATGAGCAATTTCTAGGGAATGAAATAAAATACAATAACTGTTCGGAATACAAGTGGACATAAATGAAAATACAATACAATACTCTGAAGGAGACTCTACTGGCTACGAACGTCTCGATAAATGCAACTCACCTAAGTCTCCATATTAACCATGCCGCTATGCCACTAAGCCACTAGCCACATATGAACATGTGCAACAAAAATGCACAGCAAGTGTAGTATGAGTACGAAAACAACGTGTACCCAATGAATATCCCGTCTAATATCGAAGAAGTAGAGACGAGAGGTCGACTTTGACACTTACTAGTGGTCCAACGATAATATAGTAAAAATGTTAGGAGATTATGAAATTTAATTAAAACAACAATTATAATTCATATAGTCAGATAGCAGGTAAACAACTTCCCAAATAATAATGAATTTCCAAAGAATTTATTTTCATTATCTTTATCAATTTATCTCCAGCCAGGAAAGGCAAATGAGAACATTTATAAATCCCAAGAAACAATACAAGCATGCGCACATCATGTCGATGTCGTACGGCCCGATCCAATATAAATGTAAAATATGCACTACCGAGGGTCGAACGGCACGAACCATAGATGCATCTATTACCCCACTCGCGAATCATCCATGCGACGTGGTCAACATAAAATAAACAAACACCCTACTCGCAAATCATACATGCGATGCAGGTACACATAGAATCACATGTTCAAACAGTTAATCAAGACCTCATTAGGGAACGACTATCCAAGGAAAATCCAATTCTCTTTTTACAATTCAAGAAAATGAAGCTCAATCTTTTAGAAATTCACTTACTAATCCGATGTGATTTAAGCAATTCAAATCGTCGATAGGATTACAAAAATTTCCAACTACAGCATGCTTTTGGGTCCTAGACTACCCGGACAATAGCATAATAGTAATTACGCACAAGGTGCTCTTATCACCTCATGCGTACGTAGCCCCCACAAATAGGAGCAAATAACCAATTAACTCACCTATGGGGACAATTCCCTCTTACAAGGTTTGAAAGGGGACTCACCTCGCTCCGAAGCCTATATTCCGATTCAAGAACGCGCTCAAACCTCCAATTTGGAGCCAAACGATCCAAAACTATTCAAATAGGGTAAGAACTAGTCAATACATGCTCAAAAGTTCATATTCTAATTATTAAACCAATTTCCCAACCCTAAATGCAAGGTTCCTAAAATTTATCCCCGGGCCTACGTGCCCGGATTCCGAATTTTTTTGAAGATAGAGTTTATCCATGAACTAACGAACTCAAATATATGATTTTCTCTTAATTCCATACCCGAAATCGTGGTCAAAATCCAAGAATACTAATTTTTCTAGGTCTTCCTCAAACCCCTAAATTTCTACCAATTTCCATTTCCAAATTCGTATTAA
The DNA here is from genome assembly GCF_000393655.2 of Nicotiana sylvestris. Classification (NCBI taxonomy): domain Eukaryota; kingdom Viridiplantae; phylum Streptophyta; class Magnoliopsida; order Solanales; family Solanaceae; genus Nicotiana; species Nicotiana sylvestris. The sequence continues at coordinate 128,515,412 of NC_091060.1, read as the reverse complement.
ATCATATGCTTAACTTAAAAACTAGCATAAATTACTTACCTCATGATGAATGATGGAACCCCCTCTTCAAAGCTCTAAAAATCGCCCAAGCCAAGAGAAAAATGGGTAAAATGAACTCAAACCCCGATTTTAAACATTCTGCCCAGCCCAGGTCCGCCCTTCTTCGCGTTTGCGGATCATTGACCGCGTTCGGGAAGGCCAGTTACCAAGCCCCTTCGTGTTCGCACACCACGCCTCGCGTTCGCGTAGGCCAATGACCTCAGGCCCAACTTTTCCTTCTACGCGTTCGCGATCTCCTCCTCGCGTTCGCGTAGTAACTAGCTCGACTCCTTCGCGTTCGCGACCTCCACCTCGCATTCGCAAAGGCTAAAACCAGCAGCCTCCCACCTTCCTCTTCGCGAACACGAAACTCCCTTTGTGTTTGCGAAGAAGGAAACCAGTAACAGAAATTTGCAGCAACAATTCAACCCAAAATGTTCCAAAACTACCCCGAAACACACCCCGAGGCCCCCGGGACCACGACCAATCATGCCAACCAGTCCCAAAACACATTACGGACCCGCTCGAGGCCTCAAATCACTTCAAACAACATCGAAATCATGAATCGACCTCCAATCCAAGCTTTATGAACTTTAGAACTTCAAACTTCTACTCTCGATATTTAAACATATCAAACCACGTCTGATTGACCCCACATTTTGCACATAAGTTATATTTGATGTTATGGACCTACTCCAACTTTCGAAATCGGATTCTGACCCCAATATCAAAAAGTCCACTTCCGGTCGAACTTCTCAAAAACCTTCAAATTTCTATCTTTAGCCAAATGACTACAAAATGACCCACAGACCTCCAAATTCACTTCCGATCGCGCTCCCAACACCAGAATCACCATACGGAGCTACTCCCAGACTCAGAATCCCTAACGGACATCAATAACACCGAAATGCACTTCAACCCAAACTTATGAAATTTCTTCCAAAAAGCTAACTTCCACAATAGGTGCCAAAATGCTCCCAGGTCATCCGAAACCCGATCCAGGCATACGCCCAAGTCCGAAATTATCATACGAACCTGCTCGAACCCTCAAATCCCGATTCCGAGGTCGGTTACTCTGAAATCCAATCTTAGTTAATTCTTCCAACTTAAAGATTCCGAAATGAGAATTCTCTTTCCAAATCAACTCTGGACTTCCCGAAATTCAATTCCAACCACGCGTACAAGTCATAGTACCTGAAGTGGAGCTGCTCATGGCATCAAACCGCTAAACGACACGCTAGAGCTCAAAACGACCGGTCTGGTCGTTACAATCACACCAAGAATATTTAAAATAGACTAAGCACAATAGTGTAACATCTTCACATCAAGGTTTGACTCATAAGTACCATGCATTATTTATAATCCGCTCACTTACTCTAACATAAAGGTCAATGACATTACCTTTCTTTCATGAATCAAGTGCCCTCACACAACAATAAAGAGTAGTTCCACACACAATAAAAGTTAATACCAATTAGGAACTCAAGATAGAAAGAATTCACTCACTCTCAGAAACAACATTCATATGCAAAAAAAGATGAAACCATAGGCTTGCCCTTAGTGTACTACTCTACTAATCGAGCTCATTCAGTCAAGGATCAAGTAAAACTTTAAATAGTTGTAATGTAGGCTGCGGGATGAGTAGAATACATTTAGATAGTGACTACACCTCCCTAAGCACTTTACTACATACACTTTAACATTCAAAATCCCACACTTTATGTCAAACCAAAACTCCACCTTCACATCAATATACATCAACTCCCAAATTACTTACGCACAATTACATCAAGAGTCACCACTATCAAAGAATATTTTGTACAACAATAAAACTATATTTTTTTCTTTATTTTTCAATTCAAGTGGCTCTTAGTTTTTCAAACTATTGCACCTCTCTCCTTGTTTCATTAGTTCCACTCAAAAGCCAAACCAACAACCCCAGACTTCAACTTTTACAAAGTTCATAACAAATCAAGTGCTTCAAGAGAGGTAAAAAGGTTCAAATAGATGGTCAATTCAAACAAATGGGTAAGGCTTGTAATGTGATTGCCAAAAAAATAGGATTATAGAGTCAAAAGGGGTTAACTAAGATACATAATAATAAGGCGGGTAAACACATATTATTGGCTCAACAAAGAACGCCTATATCACTTCCAATACTGAACAAAACTACTATTTCACTTTGCAAACACACGGGACATGTTCTAGACATCAAATGTTATGCACATAATCACACAAACCTCACACAAACATGGCACATGTCTCACTAAGGATTGGACTCATCAAGACATTCTAGTCAAAGCAGTTAAGAAAAAATTAAGATCATACAATTTAAGGTACTTATGCAAGAGTCAAGAAATGAGCCTAAGCGTCCCAACTAAAGCGCTCACTATTCTCCAGGAATAACAAATTCAAGAGATATTGCTTCAATTCAAATCATAGCACAAGTTTTACTATTTATAACAAAAATAAAAACTAACTACACCCAGTTCAAACAAAAACCTTGGGAAAGAACTGTGGCATAAAGAAAAACTAAGGGGGAATTATTACACTACCTACAAAAGAAAATCTTTTTGGTCTTTTTCTTTTGACTTTAATCCCTCGAGAAACTTGTCGAATAATATCCATCATCGAGAAAAGTTGAAAATTTTATGATTTTTTTTAATGTTTGTACTACTCAAACTAAGACTACTAAAAAAAAATAATCAAGCTAACTAAAGCAAAAACTAAGACTAATATTCATACAACATACAAATATCCCCCCGGCACCAACCTTATACGAGCGCAAAACACACACTTAAATATGCTCGCTAGTCGAATATAGAAAAGTAATATATTATATCCATAGGCATTGGATTTAAACAGTGTTTTCGTAGTTTCTAGTTAATTGCTATTCAAGATGACAAATAAATGAGATTTGTATGATTAAAACTAAATTTAACAAAGAGTCTAAAGCTATTTACTAATGACAATCTACGAAAATAATGAGCAAAGAAGGTTATTAATTGGGAGAAGATAGGGATGATAGGATAGGTGAGAGATAAATGTTTGGGATATAACTCTAGGTAATTCACTTCTAATGTTCAAGTGAGTCTCTTGAATTTACTTGGTTATTAATTCAACTGTAAAGTGGAAACTTCTCTCTCGATTAGTCTCAACCTTACAAGATGAACCAACTTAAGCTCGTGAAGATATGCACGAATTCGTAGTGGATTGGTCTTTAGGAGAACCTCTCTCGATTATCCTCCTAACTACGATTAATCAACAATTCCACTAGCCTATTCTGATTACTAAGAAGAATTAATGAATTCAACCAACAAGATAGAATGCAAAAATATCACAAGTTATGCCTCTCTCGATTACATGAACACGTGAATATTGATGCAAAATTATAATATCCAAAATGATTCAATACATAAAACTAGAGTTAATTATCCACAAACAAGTATCAGGACACCAAATCTATCAAACCCTAAAGAGAACTACTCTATAGATATGGAGTACTTCATCATAATAATGTTTAAATCAAAGGAAAACATAAAACGATCCAAACTCTTGTCTTGAGTGAGGATTGTATGATGAAATCTTTGTGATTTTGCTTCTCCACCTCCTCCTTAGCTTCCTTAGGTCTAAGATATATCAAAAGTCCTCAAAATAATGTTTTTACATATATTTATACTAAGTAGGGTGGGGCCCAAATGAAAACACCTTTTCCTACGCGAAATAGTATTCCGACTCTGTAAAGGTTGCACAGGCTCGACGTATGGGGCGACACACCATGGAGGGCATTAGTGGGGAAATCTAGAGAGCTAGAAAAATCAAATGGCAGCAGATTTGTACTGCCACAGCACACCATGCCAAATCCTGGCATGAACCAATAAAGCTTGCTGCAGCATGCAGCCCGATCCCATAAATATCACTCACAGCATGCCCTCGGTCTCACTCAGTCATCAACCTCTTCAGTCTCTCAGGCTCACACCACTCATGATTAGCAGCCCAAATCAATGATACGAGATGTGACAATATACAATAACAGAGACTGAGATATGATATGTAATGATGAATATGACTGAGTACATAACTGCAATTAAGCAAATAACTCAACATCAAGGAACGACCACTATGGGTCCTAATAGTACCAACATATAGGCTAAACATGATTTCTAGCATAAATCATAGCTCAAGTGCTCTAACACATAGAGTACAGTAAAACTATTCAGATAAGATAGCTACACAGTTCCATGGGATCGACTAAATCACCATTTCTATGATGCACACTCATACGCCCGTCACCTAGCATGCACCTCACCTCAACATCAATCACATAACATATAATTCGGGGTTTTATGCCCTCAGCATCAAGTTTAGAAGTGTTACTTACCTCGAACAAGACAAGTCTAATCCGACTCCGAATCGATGTTCAAACTTAAAAAATTACTTTATGAAATTTTAGACAAATCCCCCCAAATTTCACTTTGAGATCATCAATCAAATGCCAAAAACAAAGATGGGCTCATGTAATATAACAAAAATCGAGTATAGAACACTTATCCTAATCCATATGATAAAAATTGCCTTCAAAATTGCCCAAATCGGAGCTCCCAACTCAAAATATGACTAAATGAATAAACCCTTGATATTAAATATTTTTTTGTCCAGCTGTTCTGCCTCGTTTCTTATGCCAACTGATCCTGAAACTTACTTTTGATGCCTCCAATGGATTTCTTGTGAAACCTTAGTCAAGTTAGGCTTTTGAATCAGTCCATTTGACCTTATAATGTAGGGGATATGTTGGTTTCAATATTTAGTAATAGTTCAGATTTTTAAAATGACCATAAACTACTCATACGACATCCAAATTCGACGATTCTTTTTGCTATGGCTCCATAATTACGATACGAATCTAATACTTCAATTAAAATAGAAATTGGAGCTCATTTTGTTAATATGGTACCATTTATATTTGAAGAAACGACATCGAAACATATTTTAAAAAAAAAGAATGCAACACAACCCAAACCTATCGGAAACTCACCCGAGTCCCTCGGGACCTCATCTGAACATACCAAAAAGTATCATTACATAAAACGGACCTACTCGAGGCCTCAAATCACGCATAACAATATCAAAACAATGAATCGCACCTCAAATCAAACTTAATGAACTTTCAAACTTTCGACTTCCAAAAACTCGATCAAACTTATGAACTTTCCAAACCTTCAAATTTTTAACTTTTGCCAATTAGCACCGAAACCTTCTAGAAATATTCAAATGCAAATCTGGGCATATGCCTAAGTCCAAAATCACCATCTGGGCCTAATGAAACCATCAAAATTCTGTTCCGGGGTCAATTCCTAAAAAGTCAAACTCGGTCAACTCTTCCAACTTTAAAGCTTTAATCATGAAATTCATTCTTCCAAATCAATTCCGAATAACCTGAAAATCAAAACCGACAATTCACAGAAGTCATGATACATCATACAATGCTGCTCAAGACATCAAATAGCTGAACGGAATGCAAATGCTCCAAACGATCGATCAGGTTGTTATACAGCACGTCTCTTCTCTATCTCTATCTCTCTCTCTCTCTTTTTACAGCTCAACCCTCAATTTAAACAATTCCAAAGTAATATATTCATAAAATATACCTAGGAAACCACAAATCGCTCCAAAACACCCTAGCAAGCTAGGGTTCTTGTTTGATAGGAAGGTATTATGAACAAGCATTTCATTCTCTAATCGTATTATATTTCTTATTTCTTTTTTCGCTTCAACCTTGCAAATCTGCTACAAAAATTAGTGTTTGCTATTTTGCTTGCATATCTCTGCCTTTCTCTGTGGGTTTCTATGTGTATACACGTGAAGGGTCTTCAGTTAAAGTTCTTTCTTGTGATGCTAGAAAATATTTTCAAACCATCTTATTGTTTTATCGAAAATAAAAAATGGGGTACTAGGAGAGCTAGTCATGTTTGAAATCTCAACCATTATTTCTAGTGTTTATTCTCTTTGAAAACTTCAAACTCTAGAAAAACAAAACCAAAAAGATCTATTACTCCCAACTTCTTGTTTTCACTCTTGCTCTGATATGTGTTGACGATGGTATTCAATTGAAAGAGATATCTGACGGCTAGGTTTATGCAATGTATCACATGATATCAAAGTTGCCTCCTTAAACACATTAACAGGGACACGTGGCTTCATCATAGCCCTTGCTCTTTACTTGTTTGTTTTAATTCTAGCCATAGGATCTTCTTCTAGAACTTTCTTGTACATAGACTATAGTTAGTTTATTTAGAGCACGTGTTTTGCCAACTAGTGGAGGAACACATGTATATATATATTACAACACTGTACAGAATAACCGTCTGAGATATCAAATGCAAAGTGATTTTACGTTCAATTGCATTTCTCCTTCTCCAAGTTTTACATGGTATAAGAGCATATCAATTTCACTAGATTCAATTGCGATTTAGTATACAAAATTTTTGGAATATCAGTAATCGTTTCATCTTTTCTCGTTGAATATGGTTTTGACTGAAGATTCTAGTTCCAGTGCTTCCGCTGATTCTCCTACTCCAATAATGGCAAAAATTGATCATCTTCATCCCTATTATCTTCATGCATCTGATTCGCCAGGTATGGCCTTGGTGTTTTCTGTTTTCGATGGGACTGGTTATGGATCATGGAGGAAATCTATTCTAGTCTCCTTATCTGCTAAAAACAAACTTGGATTCATAGATGGGACGTTAGTTAAACCAAAGGAAAATTTTGAATTTTTTAATCTGTGGACAAGGTGTAATGATATGGTTTTTGCTTGGCTATTAAATTCTCTTACCAAGGAAATTAGATCTAGTGTAATTCACTCTAAGTCTGCACATGATCTGTGGAAACAGCTTGAGAAGAGATATGGACAGTCGAATCTAGCGCAATTATTTGATCTACAAAAGCAAATAATGGAAACTGTGCAAGGTTCAAACAATATTGCAACATATTTCAATAATATGAAAGTCATATGGGATGAGATTGATCTACTTGATTCTAGAGTTGTATGCAGTTGTGTTGATTGTAAGTGTGGGGCTGTAGAGAAAAACAATGCACTTGAAGAAAGGCAAAAATTAGTGCAATTCTTAATGGGTCTTAATGAGACATATACTGCATGTAGAGGCAATATAATGATGATGAATCCCTCACCTAATATTGATCGAGCTTATTTTCTGTTACTACAAGAGGAAAGACAAAGAAGTATACAACCTATGATTCTACCTATAGACTCTACCGCTTTCTCTGTTGCTAGACAGTCATCCAATTTAGGGCAAGGCAATCAGAGATTCAATATGCAACAAGGATCATTTTACAGTACTTCAAAGCCCAATTCCTATCAGGACAATCGGAGAAATAATTTAAGCTGCAAATACTGCAAGAAGACAGGACATACTATAGAAAAATACTTCAAGCTTCATGGATATCCCACAAATTTTCAACAGGGAGGATTTAAGAATAACAAACCAAGGGAGAATGTACAACCAATTTTTTATAATTCAGCACATAGCAATACCATCAGCACTCAGTCAGACTCTAACAAGCCTACAAATACTGATGTGTCTATTGGATTAAATCAAGAGAAAATTTCTCAATTGATGGAGATACTACACCAAGTCAAAATTGGCCAACAAACTACTTCTAATTCTGAAGCAAATGTGATAGTTAACTGTGCTGGTATTGCTCCCTTTACTATCCTAACTACTCCTAAAAATTCTATTTGTCATTTTTGGATACTTGATTCTGGTGCCTCAGAACACATAACTTTTGATGAATCTATTCTTTTCAACATCAAACCATTATCACAACCTGTTTTTGTCAACCTACCTAATTCTTTTTTGATTAAAGTCACACATGCTGGACAATCTTGTATCCATCCTGATCTCACTCTTAACAGAGTGCTTGTAGTTCCTAGTTTCAAATTTAACCTTTTATCAGTTCACAAACTATGCTCACAATTTAACAGTCTGCTTACCTTATCTGCTACATCTTTTTTCTTACAGAGCCCTTCCTTGAGGAGGCCTCTGGATCCTGGTAGAGTGAAGGATGGACTCTATCTGCTGCAGACCTTTCATCCCATGTCTGGAACTCACCTGCAGACAAACCAAACAATTTTATCTCCTGTTAATAATTGTCATCAGTCTGTTTGCACCCTGTTTTCTAATTCTGAATTTTCTTGTGGAACTTTATGGCATGTAAGACTTAGGCATATGCCCATTTGAAGTATGAAACACATCTCTTCTCTATCACATAATGCTTTTGTTTCTGATCCTCACCCTTGCTCTATTTGTCCTCTAGCAAGACAACATAAGCTACCATTTCCTAAAAGCACCTCTTCCACATCACACATATTTGAACTTATACATATTGACACTTGGGGACCCTATAAAACAACTACTTATGATGGTTTTAAATATTTTCTAACCATAGTGGATGATTTTAGTAGGGGAACTTGGACCTACCTTTTGAGCAACAAAGGCAATGCTTTCACTATTCTCAAATCCTTTATTGCCATGGTTGAAAGACAATTTGACACCAACATTAAAGTCATTCGATCTGATAATGCCTTAGAACTAGGGAGTGGTTCTACTGTTGCTGCTTATTTTCAGTCTAAAGGGATCATTCACCAAACTAGTTGCGTAGCCACCCCTCAACAAAATGGTATAGTTGAGAGGAAACACAAACACTTACTTGAAACCTGTAGAGCCTTGCTATTTCAATCCAAAGTTCCTACCATTTATTGGGGTGAATGCCTCTTAACTACCACCTTTCTTATTAACAGATATCCTACCAAATTGCTTCACCACAAGACACCTTATGAAATTCTTTTTGGCAAATCTCCTGACTATAATATACTTAAGTGTTTTGGTTGCCTTTGTTTTGCCTCTACTTTGTCTCATCAAAGAGGGAAACTTGATCCTAGGGCTATTGCCTGTGTATTTCTTGTTTACCCTTTAGGGAAGAAAGGCTATAAGCTCCTAAACTTGCAAACTAACCATGTTTTTATTTCTAGAAATGTTGCGTTTCATGAATCCATTTTTCCTTTTTCTGTTTTGCCTTCTGCTTCTTACCCCCTCTTTCCTATTTCCCCTACTGTGTCTTCTTCCAACTATCCTCTCTCTATCCCTTCTTCTCATCCTAACTCTCCCATTCCTAATGATTCCCATCTGAGTCCATCCTTCTCCTCTCCTCCTTCTTTTTCTTCTCTTCTTCCTTCCTCTTCTCCTACATCTCTTATACCATTTCCCTCTAGTTCTGCCTCTTTATCTACCTCCACTGATACCTCTATTCCAATGTCCCCTACCCATTCTGCACCTTCTCTTGTTCCTCTTGAGGCTCCCTTGCGCAGGTCATTAAGAGAACACAAAACACCTGCCTACCTTTCAGATTTCATATGCAATGTTGTCTATCTTACTGATGTTTCTACCCCTTGCTTTCTTTCTCCTATTTTACCTAATGTTCTATCCTTTTCCACCCTATCTCCTCTCAGTTGTCAGCTTGTTAATTCTATCTCCCACATTCATGAACCCACTTCCTTTTTCTCAAGTTGTTACTCATCCTGGATGGCAGGAAGCCATGACTAAGGAATTGGATGCTTTATTGGCCAATGAGACATGGACAATAGTTCCTCTACCACCTGGGAAAAAGGCTCTACCTTGTAAATGGGTTTACAAAGTGAAACTTAAATCTAATGGCAGTGTTGAAAGGCTTAAGGCACATTTGGTTATTAGAGGTGACACTCAACGTGAGGGTATTGACTTCACTGAAACGTTCTCTCCGGTTGTTAAAATGACTACTATTCGTTGCATTCTCGCTATTGCTATTAAAAAGGGTTGGGGTCTTTATCAACTCGATGTTAATAATGCTTTTCTACACGAAGAAGTCTATATGAAATTTCCTGCTGGTTTTCCTTCCCCCTCCCCCACTCATGTTTGTCGCCTTAAGAAGTCTCTCTATGGGCTTCGTCAGGCCTCGCGCCAGTGGTATGCTAAGCTCACTGATGCCCTCAATTTTAAAGGGTTCTCCCACTCGCTTAATGACTACTCTCTCTTCTATAAAAAGTCTGGTTCATCTGTCTCACTAGTGGCTGTGTACGTTGATGATATACTACTTACTGGCAACAATGAGCAAGAGTTGACTGAATTGAAACATTTCTTTTATGCTAAATTTGAAATTAAGGATTTAGGGCACTTATCTTTCTTTTTGGGCATGGAGATTTTGCAGGAGCCTTCTGGTTTGCTTGTTAGCCAACACAAATTTGCTCTTAAACTGCTCACTAAATTTTCTTGTTTGGATCTTTCTCCAGTAACCTCCCCTTTGGATCCCTCTATCAAGCTCTTTGCTGGAGTTGGTCCTCCTATCCCTGATCCTTCCCTTTATCATCGTCTTCTTGGTAAGCTCAACTTCCTCACTCATACTAGGCCAGATCTTTCTTTTGTTGTTCAACACCTATCTCAGTTTATGCAAGATCCTCGTTATCCTCACCTGGCTGCTGCCATGCATTGTCTTCGCTACCTCCTAAAAGATCCTGGTCTTGGTCTTTTCATGTCTTCTTCCCCTTCTTTTGATCTTCTCACTTTTTGCGACTCCGACTGGGGTTCTTGCCCTGATTCTCGCCGTTCCGTTAGTGGTTTCTTCATCAGTTTGGGTGGTTGTCCCATTTCTTGGAAATCCAAGAAACAATCTTCTGTTTCTTTGTCTTCCGCCGAGGCGGAGTACCGCTCCATGCGCCGTGTAGTGGCAGAATTAACCTGGCTTCACCGCCTTCTTACGGATCTCTTGGTGCCTCCCTCTTTACTGATTCCCCTTCATTCTGATAGCCAAGCTGCGATCTATATCGCTAAAAACCCCATTTTTCATGAGAGGACAAAACACGTCGAACTTGATTGCCATTTTGTCCGCCAAGAGTTTCAATCTGGTCTCATCTCCCTTTCCTTTCTTCCTACTCGCTCTCAAGTGGTCGATATCTTCACCAAACCTCTTTCTGGGCCTTCTCATCATGAGCTCCTGAGCAAGTTGGGGGTTCATTCTTCCCCCTCCAACTTGAGGGGGGTGTTGACGATGGTATTCAATTGAAAGAGATCTCTGGCGGCTAGGTTTATACAATGTATCACATGATATCAAAGTTGCCTCCTTAAACACATTAACAGGGACACGTGGCTTCATCATAACCCTTGCTCTTTACTTGTTTGTTTTAATTCTAGCCATAGGATCTTCTTCTAGAACTTTCTTGTACATAGACTATAGTTAGTTTATTTAGAGGACGTGGTTTGCCAGCTAGTGGAGGAACACATGTATATATATATATTACAAAACTGTATAGAATAACCGTCTGATATATCAAATGCAAAGTGATTTTACTTTCAATTGCATTTCTCCTTCTCCAAGTTTTACAATATGAATATGAACTCATGAATTAGTGATCTGCTAATTTCCGTATGTTCACATGTTTTCTGAATTTATATTTAATCAAAAGAATTGTGATTTTTACTTTTTTCTTATCAGTATTTGTGCATGGGTGACTAATTTACATATAGTACTTTTTTAGTTTAAACCATCACCTTCACTTGTGGGCTTAGGGTGTGGGGGTTAGGCTTGGACCCCTACCATGTATATTGGATAATTTAGAATGACAAGAGGGGGACATGGAACCTTCCCTCTAGTCTACAAAAAGTTTGGCAAGCAAAACAAGGAAAGGCGTAGCCTATACAAACTAACAAAAAATTACATTTTTCATATCGTCTCCTATAAATAGGAAGTTTTCATTTGTCAGGTTGAAACAGCCCATTTGCCTCTCTAGGAAGGTTGTTATGAGAGTGATATAAGGTCATGTTTCCACTTGTAGAAGCCAACTTTGCCAACAGATCCGCAATTTGGTTTGCTTCTGTAAGGAAATGAGAGATACAAGAAACAATGTTGTCAAGCTTAGTAGTTGTACCATTGATAATATGTTGTAGCTTCAAGTTATTGGTGCCTTGTTTTGTGAGGATTTTAGTGACAATCAGAGAATCAATCTCCACATGAAGATTAGAGTAGCCATGTTGAGTGCACCATTCTACCCCAAATCTTGCTGTTATGGCTTCTGTTTGCGAGCTACTACTATCTTGTATAGGGACAAAAAATGCAAAGATGAAGTCTCCATTGCTATTTCTAACAATACCCCCAATCCCAGCTTTCCTGCTTGCTTTGATAAAACTACTATGAGTTAATTTTGATCCGCCCAGGTGCAGGTTTTGTCCAATGAACAGGGGTACATATGACAACAGGTTTGAGCTTCTCTACTAATTCGTAGAGATTACTCCATGTACCAGTAGCGTCCAAATTAGGAAATGCATCCTGAAGAACTGCTTTGATATTCCAAACACATTGAGTAACCATTTGATACAAGTAAAAGTTGTTGTCCCCATACTTACATGCAGCCCAAGATTTCCAAATCACCCAATAGATGATTTCTATTGGCCCCATACTTATAGCCTGTTGATGTGCCTTGACGTGATTTCTTATTGCTCAGTCTGTATTTATTATTATTACTCACTGAGTTGGAGTACTCACTTTACTCCCTGCACTCTGTGTGCAGATTCAGGCGCTTCAGGTCCTGCTTGCGAGGGTTGAGAGCTTCCAGCAGATTCAGAGTTACACTAGGTAGTTGCTCGGCATTTACAGCCTAGTACTTCTCCCTCTATCTTATTTTCTTCTACTTTAGTTTTGTAATAGTTGAGTAGACTCTTTCAGACTTGTAGTATTATTATAGATGCTCATGATTGGTGACACCCCGATGTCGGGCTATGCCTATTCCGCAATTGTAGTATTCACTTTTTTTGGGATTTTATTATGTTAACATCTTAATATTTATCATTATAATTGCTTAAAAATGAATTGGAAGTGTGTCGACTGGACTTGTCTTCACGAGAGCCGCCATCATGACCGGGTCCGGATTTAGGGTCGTGACAAGTTTGTATCAAAGCCTATGTTACATAAGTCTCATGAGTCATGTGCAGGTTTAGTAGAGTCTCGCGGATTGGTACGGAGACGTCTGTATTTATCCTCAAGAGGCTGCAGAACCTTTAGGAACAACTTCATATTCTTGGAATTATTGTCATCAGATTTTGTTGATCTGAGTACTAAACTTCTGTTATTCTATTCTCTCACAGATGGTGAGGAAACGTGCTACATGTCAAGATGGACGACCACCAGTACCACCAGCTATGGCCACTAGAGGCCGAGGATGTGGCCGTGGTCGCGGTAGGGGCATGGTTGTGGCCCGCACAGCAGCTAGGGCAGCACTTGCAGATCCACTAGTCTCTTTAGTTCAAGATCATGTCCTAGTTGTAGACGCTCCAGCAGCACCAGCTCAGGCACCAGCTGTGCCCATTGTGATTCCGGGTCTTCACGAGGCCTTGGCTCAGATTCTGTCAATATGCACTGGCCTAGCTCAGGCGGTCTCAGTCACTACAACCGCAACTACTTCTCAGGCCGGGGGAGGCACTCAGACTCCCGCCGCTCGCACGCCTGAGTAGGCCGTGCAGGGACTTCTGACACTAGGGGCGCATCCAGCCCAGCCGGTTGCAGCTGCTCAAGACTATATAGTTCCTGCTATGCCAGAGGACGAGCAGCATAGATTGGAGAGGTTTTGTAGACTTCAGCCTCCGACATTTAGTGGTTCAAAGGGCGAGGATGCCCAGGGTTTCTTGGATAAGTGTCGGAGGATGCTTCATACAGCGGGTATTCGGAGACCAGTGGGTCTCTTTCACTACTTATGAGTTTTCTGGAGCTGCCTTCACTTGGTGGGAGGCTTTTGAGAGGTGTAGGCATATTGGTCCAACACTCTTTACTTGTCAACAGTTCTCTGTTCTCTTCTTGGAGAAGTATGTATCATAGTCTCACAGGGAGGAGCTGCACAAGCAGTTCGAGTGGTTGCATCAGGGAGAGATGATTGTGACATATTATGAGATGAGGTTATATGAGTTAGCTTGCCATTCGATTTGGTTGGTTCCAACAGATAGGGAGAGGATTAGGAGGTTTGTTGATGGCCTCACTTATTAGCTTTGTATTCTTATGACCAGAGAGAGGGTGACTGGTGCGACTTTTGAGGAGGTTGTAGACATTGCTCGAGAGATTGAGTCAGTTCATCGCCAGGAGCGAGAGGAGAGGGAGGCCAATAAGCCTCAAGGATCTGGTAGTTATGGTGATGCTCCTTCGAGAGGTCAGTTCCAGCACGGTAGAGGTCGTCCATTCAGGCATGCTCATCTAGCTCGCCCAGGTTATCATGGGGAGTCATCGGGTCATGGTTCTCACAGTTCTCATTAGGGCCAGTCATTACTTAGTGCCCTTCCAGCTTAGAGTTCGTCCTGTACTCTATCAGTTCAGGGCCTTTCTATGCCAGGTGCATCTGCTAGTCATTCCGGTGCTAGGGATTCCTTTTAGTCCCCGTCTCCAATGCCCGGGAGTTTCTATGAGTGTGGAGAGATGGGTCATATGTGGAAGTAGTGTCCTCGTCATCTTGCGGGTTCATCTCGGCAGAGGAGTCAACCATCGACTTCAGTGTTAGTTACTTCTCCATCACCCACCCAGCCAGCTAAGGATGGAGGTCAGTTATTTAGGGGTCACCCTAGAGGGGGAGGTCGATTAGGTGGCGGTCAGGATCGTTTCTATTCACTTCCAGCTATACTCGATGCTATTGTTTCCGATGCTATTATTATAAGTATTCTTTCAGTCTACCACAGAGATGCCTCTATATTATTTAATCCCGGTTCTACCTTTTCTTATGCGTCATCATACTTTGCTCGTTATTTAAATACGCCTCGTGAGTCTCTTATTTCACCTGTTCATGTATCTACTCCGGTGGACGATACTGTTGTTGTAGACCGTGTGTACCGGTTGTGTATGGTGAATATTGGTGATGATGGGGTGTTGAAGATGTAGGCCCAGATTTGTGTGCCCAATGTAGATGGGCTTCGGGAGTCGATTCTGGAGGAGGCCCATAGCTCGCAGTATTCCATTCATCCGGGTGCCGCGAAGATGTATCAGGATTTGAGACAACATTATTGGTGGAGGAGAATAAAGAAAGATATTATGGGATTTGTAGCTCGGGGTCTCAATTGTCAGCAGGTGAAATACAAGCATCAAAGACCGGGTAGCTTGCTTTAACAGATGGACATTCCAAAGTGGAAGTGGGAGAGGATCACTGTAGACTTTGTAGTTGGACTTCCACGGACTTTGAAGAAGTTCGATGTTATTTGGGTGATTGTGGATCGGCTGACTAAGTCTGCGCACTTCATTCCTGTGTGTACTACCTATTCTTCAGAGCGGTTGGCAGAGATCCATATCCTTGAGATTGTTTGTTTGCATGGTGTCCCAGTTTCCACCATTTCAGATAGGGCACTCAGTTCACTTCATAGTTTTGGAGGTCTGTGCAGCGAGAGTTGGGTACTCAGGTTGTGTTGAGCACAGCTTTTCGCCCTTAGATGGACGGGCAGTCCGAGTGCACTATTCAAATATTGTAGGACATGTTGCGTGCTTGTGTAATTAATTTCGGAGGGTCATGGGATCAGTTTCTACAACTTGTAGTGTTTTCTTGTAACAACAGCTACCAGTCGAGTATTCAGATGGCTCCATATGAGGCATTGTAAGGGAGGCGATGTAGATCTCCAGTTGGTTGGTTTGAGCCGAGGGAGGCTAAGCTATTGGGGACAGACTTGGTGCAGGATTCTTTGAAAAAGGTCAAGGTAATTCAGGAGAGGCTTCATACAGCGCAGTCGAGACAATAGAGTTATGCCGATAGGAAGGTTCGAGATGTGTCCTAAATGGTTGGTGAGAAGGTTCTGTTGAAGATTTCGCCTATGAAGGGTGTTATGAGATTTGGGAAGAAGGGTAAATTGAGTCCTCGGTTCATTGGTCCTTTTGAGGTGCTTTGAAGGATTGGGGAGGTGTCTTATGATCTTGCTTTGCCACCCAGCTTGTCGAGTGTGTATCCGGTATTTCATATTTCTATGCTCCGGAAGTATATTGGGGATCTGTCTTATGTTCTGGATTTCAGCACGGTTCAATTAAATGATGATTTGACTTATGATGTGGAACCAATAGCTATTTTGGGGCGTCAGGATCAAAAGTTGAGATCAAAGGATATAGCTTCAGTGAAAGTGCAGTAGAGAGGTTGGCCCGTGGAGGAGGCTACCTAAGAGACCGAGCAGGAGATGCGGAGCAGATATCCTCACCTGTTTGAGGCTACAAGTATGTTTCTTGACTCATTCGAGGATGAACGTTTGTTTAAGAAGGGGAGGATGTGACGACCCGGCCAGTCGTCTCATGAGTTACCACATCGATTCCCCCATTTCTGCTTCTTATTGCTTTGTTTATCGGTTTTATATGTGATCCGGTTGGTTAATTTCGGGATTTATGTTATAACTTGATTATTTTCGCATGGGCTTTGTTCCCTTAGCATATTTTCACGTCATGATTCTGATTTTGGATAGATTTGACGCAAGTTGAGGCCGATTCGAGTGTAAAAGGCATCGCGGGCTAGAGTTTTGACCGGATTGAGGTGAGTAATGATTGTAAATTTTGTCCTAAGGGTATGAAACCCCAGATTGCATATCGTCGTGCTATATTGAGGTGGTGCACAAGCTAGATGACGAGCATGGGGTCGGGCACCATTGGGGATTGTGACTTAATCCATCCCGAATGACTATTTTATCGCGTATTTGATCGAAAACTATTTGCTATCATCATGTTTTGGGATGAATGCCATATTTCGGCCTCGTGCCAACTATTTGGACCCTTAGGGGACTTTTACTGATATTTCCTCACAGTTTTGACTTTATACTTGAACTGAGTCATGCTATATTCTACTGTTTCCATAACCCATCCATGTTTACTCTACTTTAACACTTAAAATGATATTTTAAATGATGTTTTGGGTTGAGCATCACATTTTACTGTTGCCGAGTGTCTTGTGAGATTCTGACTGAGTAAGGCCAAGGGCCTATGTTGTGAGGAAACACCTGATTATGATTATGAGGCTGAGGGCCTATGATTTGTATGCCGCGAGGGGGCTTGTTGATATAAGGCCGAGAGCCTATTGATGATGCCACGAGATAGCTTGATATTTTGCTTGGGCCGTAAGAGTCCCCTCCAGGAGTCTGCACACCCCCAGTGAGCGCGGGTACCCATTGTGATATGAGATAGAGCCCGAGGGGCTGGTATTGTTCCATGTGCTGCCCGAGGGGCTGATTCTATCAGTATTGAGTCTGAAGGGCGGTTCTTTATGTGTTTACCTTTTCTAGTTGCCTGTCTTTTACTTGCTTAACTGTTTAAAAAGACAAATTTTAAGAAGCTTAAATTGAACTTAAGTGGCTTTACACATTTTCACTGTTTCATTGCTTTTACTGGCTTTTGCTACTTCTTTATAGCCTATTGATGTGCATTTATGTGATTTCTTATTGCTCAGTCTGCATTTATTATTATTACTCACTTAGTTGGAGTACTCACTTTACTCCGTGCACCCCGTGTGCAGATTCAGGCGCTTCAGGTCCTACTTGCGAGGGTTGAGAGCTTCCAGTAGATTCGGAGTTACACTAGGTAGTTGCTCGGCATTCGCAGCCTAGTGCTTCTCCCTCTATCTTATTTTTTTCTGTTTTAGTTTTGTAACAGTTGAGTAGACTCTTTCAGACTTGTAGTATTTTTATAAATGCTCATGACTAGTGACACCCCGATGTCGGGCTATGTCTATTCCGCAATTGTAGTATTCACCTTACATTGGGATTTTATTATGCTAACGTCTTAATATTTATCATTATAATTGCTTAAAATGAATTGGAAGTGTGTCAGCTCTTGTCTTTACGAGAGGCGCCATCATGACCGGGTTCGGGTTTAGGGTCGTGATACTAAGGGGCCCGCTGCATACATTTCAAAGAAAGAATTTTAGAAGTATCTTGATGATCAGAAGAAGCAAGGGAATCACCTTAAGAAGCTGGAAATGGCATACACTGATTTGGCCACGGTGCACGGTAATTTGAGTAGTTCTCATGAAAAACTGCAAATGCACACACCAGGATGAAGAAAAGGGATAAGAAGAGAGATAAATTCTTCACCCACGTATGGAAGGGTGTTAAGCGGTTGTGAAAATTTGTAAAGCCTCAAGACCCAATGCCATCGACCAAGTCGGAAGATGATGATGATGCTCCAGTTAATGGTACATCATTAATATTCATATCTCTTATCACTGAGTTGTACCAACTTTATGGGATTGAGGAGGATGCGGGAGGCAAATGGATAGAACCGGGAAAGCTTATCACTCCATTGAAGAAAAGAAGAGAGGGCGGCACCGTCAAGAGCAAAAATAGAAAGTTGGGATCTTCTTCTCAGACCGATCGGGGTAGCCAGCCATCATCTTCTGCAAAAGGACCATTTGTTATGCTTTATGAGGAAATGTGGCTAATCGCGACCTAGTAGCTTGCCTTCCATAGGACCTGGAAAAACATCTGAGTGTGACGACCCGGCCAGTCGTCTCATGAGTTACCGCTGTGTTTCCCCCATTTCTGCTTCTTATTGCTTTGTTTATCGGTTCTATAGGTCATCGGGTTGGTTGATTTCGGGATCTATGCTATAACTTGATTATTTTCGCATGTGCTTCATTCTCTTAGCATATTTTGACGTTGTGATTCTGATTTTGGATAGATTCGACGTGAGTTGAGGCCGATTAGAGGGGCAAAGGCGTCGCGGGCTAGAGTTTGGACCGGATTGAGGTGAGTAATGATTGTAAATGTTATCTTGATGGTATGAAACCCCGGATTGCACATCGTCGTGCTATATTGAGGTAGCGCACATGCTAGATGATGAGCATGGAGTCAGGCACCGTTGGGGATTGTGACTTAGTACATCTCGAATGGTTGTTTTATCGCGTATTTGATTGAAAACTCTTTGCTATCATCATGTTTTGGGATGAATGCCATATTTGGGACTCGTGCCAACTATTTGGACCCTTAGGGACTTTTACTGGTATTTCCTCCCTGTTTTAACTTTATACATGAACTCAGTCATGCTATATTCTATTGTTTCCATAACTCAGCCATGTTTACTCTAATTTAACACTTAAAAATGATATTTTAAATGATATTTTGGGCTGAGCATCATGTTTTACTGTTACCCGAGTGGCTTGTGAGATTCTGACAGAGTAAGGCTGAGGGCCTATGTTGTGAGGAAACACCTGATTATGATTATGAGGCCGAGGGCCTGAGATATGTACGCTACGAGGTGGCTTGTTGATATGAGGACGAGAGCCTATTGATGATGCCACAAGATGGCTTGATATTGTACTTGGGACATAAGGGTCCCATCCAGGAGTCTATGCACCCCCAGTGAGCGCGGGTACCAATTGTGATATGAGATAGAGCTCAAGGGGCTAGTATTGTTTCATGTGTTGCCCGAGGGGCTAATTCTGTTGGTATTGTGCCCGAGGGGCGGTTCTTTATGTGCTTACCTTTTCTAGTTGCCTGTCGTTTACTTGCTTAACTGTTTAAAAAGGCAAATTTTAAGAAGCTTAAATTGAACTTAAGTGGCTTTACACACTTTCATTGTTTCATTGCTTTTACTGGCTTTTACTACTTCTTTATAGCCTGTTGATGTGCCTTGACGTGATTTCTTATTGCTCAGTCTGCATTTATTATTATTACTCACTGAGTTGGAGTACTCACTTTACTCTCTGCACCCCGTGTGCAGATTCAGGCGCTTCAGGTCCTGCTTGCGAGGGTTGAGAGCTTCCAGTAGATTCGGAGTTACACTAGGTAGTTGCTCGGCATTCGCAGCCTAGTGCTTCTCCCTCTATCTTATTTTCTTCTGTTTTAGTTTTGTAACAGTTGAGTAGACTCTTTCAGACTTGTAGTATTATTATAAATGCTCATGACTAGTGACACCCCGATGTCGGGCTATGTCTATTCCGCAATTATAGTATTCACCTTATACTGGGATTTTATTATGCTAACGTCTTAATATTTATCATTGTAATTGCTTGAAAATGAATTGGAAGTGTGTCAGCTGGCCTTGTCTTTATGAGAGGCGCCATCATGACCGGGTTCAGGTTTAGGGTCGTGATACTAAGGGACCCGCTACATACATTTCAAAGAAAGAATTTTAGAAGTATCTTGATGATCAGAAGAAGCAAGGGAATCACCTTAAGAAGCTGGAAATGGCATATACTGATTTGGCCACGGTGCACGGTAATTTGAGTAGTTCTCACGACAAACTGCAAATGCACACACTAGGATGAAGAAAAGGGAGAAGAAGAGAGATAAATTCTTCACCCACGTATGGAAGGGTGTGAAGTGGCTGTGAAAATTTGTAAAGCCTCAAGACCCAATGCCATCGACCAAGTCGGAAGATGATGATGATGCTCCAGTTCATTGGTCTGAGGAAGAAGGAGAGGAGGATGTGACCGAGTCTGACAGCGAGTAGAGCACTTGATGCAGTATTCAAGGAGCACTTTATACCATTTTACTCTATTTCGTTTAGTTGCATTGGGAACATTGCAACATTTCTTGTTGGGGGTGGCTTCTTGTGTAACTGTTGATCTTGTATAACTGTGGTAACTGTGATGGTAGATTGGTATTTTGTTTGTTTTCTTGTGATGTTACAGTGTTTACATGTGATGTATTATATTAGTATATTTACTAGCTTCTTCAATTTTTGTTTTTATATATAGTATGTTTTATTGACTTGATGTTTATTAGCTTCTTAATTTTTTTTTAATAGTATGTTTTATTTTGGTGGAGATATCCTTGGTTTTCTTTGTACAACGTTTCATTTTTCGAGGATGCCAATTTTCTTTTTGAACCGGGTAACTGTTAGTAAATTTTTGTCGACTTTTTCAGATTATGGATAGCTAGGCGACTTTCTTAAGGGAATTAGTCTTGTAAGTTTAGATATAGTTTTTGTTAATTAGGAAGAATAAATGGTATGAGTTCGGGTTTGTACACACTGGCCAATTTGTGGCTTCCTTGGTACCAGCATGAATTAAACCTCGGCATATGAATTGTTGATCTTTGGAAAAGAAAAATGATTGAAGTAAAGATCATTGTCATGAATTTTAGACTCAATTTTTGGCTCTTTGATTCACTAAATAGCTTCTTATGCTATATGTAAGTTCTTTGAGTCATTGGTTTCAATTGGATTTTGGATTTGTATTCCACTTGAATGTTCATGTGCCATGTGTGGTGAGATTTATTGTGAATTCTTTTGCATATTTGTAGTTTAGAACTTGCATGGAATGTGCTTCAAGGAGAAATCCCAGACTAACTTGGTTTGAAAAATGATGTTAGCTTCCTCGGAACGTTATTGTGCCTTAAATTTCCTACCCTTGCATAATTTACCTAGTCAGCCACTTTTGAGCCTTTAAACTTTTTCTTTGGCAACCATGTTACAAGCTTTAACCCTTTGTCCTTTATTGATCTAGCTTTGGCACCCTACCTCCCTAAGTACTTTAAAAGTATAAACATAGGCTAAAAGCCTAAGTTTGGGGGTGAAGGTGGGAAAAGTTGTGATGTGAGAGTTTCTTAAAAGGTGAAAGGTATTAATAAAATAAAATAAAAAAGACAAAAAAGTTTAGTATCTAAAAAAAGGGAAAAAATAAGGAATTGTCAATAAATGGAAGACTAGGTGATTAAAAAAATGAAGAAAGGGCGAAAAAGTTCTTGAAGGAAGTGTACTTTGATTATGAAATATTGTTGTGCTTAGGGAGGTTTTGAGTCACTCTAACCAAAATTTTGTTTTATCTTAACCAAAAGCCTAAACTACAACCCTTTAAGTCCTAATTGATTTTGAACTAAGTTTGTCTATATTAGTGGAAAAATACATGAAGGGCAAGCCTATGGTACTACTTGTGTGCATTTGAACATCCTAGTGAGAGAGAGTTAATTCTTTCCATTTGATATACCATTTATGTTTTGAGTTGAAATTTATGAGTGTGGGATTCTCTCTTAAGTATGAGGGCACATGAGATTTGAGTTGTGAATTTAATCTCATTTTCAATTGGGAGGAATGAACAAAGGAAGTTAATTGTGATAAAAGAGGCAAATTTTGAAGTTTTAGTGTCATGACTTGATTGCTACTTTGATTTGCATAGTGTTGAGCACTTGAATTGTAATGAAATTCATGAGAAATTTTTGGTAATTCATTGGCTTTGGATTAATTGTTAGTACCAATTGAAGTCATGTGTTTGTGGTTACATTAAACCTTTCTAACTTGGCATGATATTGATGTACTATTGTTAGATAGGGATGGCAATGGGGGAGGGGGCAGGTGCTGGGCGGGTTTGGCAAAACTCACAAAAATTTTAACCCGCCCCGCCTCGTTCAGCATAGATATTTTTTCAATTTTCAACCTGCCCCGCCCCACTTAATATTTTTTCTTTTTCCTTAAAAAAATTTTCTAAAACAAATTAGTTTGATATTTTATTATTTTATAAAATGGAGAATTTAATAGAATCACATAAAAGTGTACCAAAAGAAAACGTATGAAAACTTTCTTCATCATCTAAAATCCCAGTATAATATTTTCTTTAAATCTAATTTTAGATTCTATTAATCTACTAATATCACTTAAATCTACGTAAAAGAATCATAAATATATTATAAACTATGCCAGTAAAACATTCTGAATAACACGATCAAAAACGCCTTTTTGACTTTTTGAATACAAGAGTAAATCTCTTGTAAAAGGATGTTTTACTAGCATATAGTACTGTTGTTTCTTTATTATCTAAAAGAAAGTATATAGCGATAACCTAGGATAAATAGTATAGTACTGATTAAATTATACTTATAATATAAAAATTGCGAAAATTAATGCTTACCCTAAATTGGAGATCAAGTTGGTTAGCAGGGTTGCTGGTATCAAGCAAAGCTACAGTAATAAGATGCTTTGTTTCAAAAAAGATAAAATTTAAAGTTTTCCCGCATTGAACCCGCATTAAATTCACAACCCGCCATGTCTCGCTTTAAAAATTTTAAAAATTATTTTAACCCGCCCCGCACCCGCATAAGAGTAAACCTGCCCCGTCCCGCGCAGCCCCGCCCCATTGTCATCCCTATAATGTTAGATACTTGGAAGGAGATTTTGTCACTTTCATTGCTTGAGGACAAGCATTAGTTTAAGCTTGGGGGTTTGATAAGCTGGTATTTTACCAACTTATCTTGTCTTTAAGCTTAAATTTTTGCTATGTATGAGTGATAAAATCATGTGTTTAATATCGTTTACTTCTATTATATAGGTTCTATGTGATTTAGAAGTGATCATGAAGAAACCAAGTGAAAAAGAGTCAAAAAGAAGTTGAAAAGATGAAAAGCTAGAAAATGGCCTTAGGTGTCACAATTGTGACACACATGTGGGAAATGCGAAGAAAGCAGTGATCGCAAATGCCAAAAAGGGCTTCGCAAATGCAAAGTCAACCCAGGCCAGCAGTCTTTGCAAATGCGAAGTCAAACCAGATGGTCAAACTTCCTTAATCAAAGTTTTATCGCAATTGCGAAGCTCAACAGGAATATCATTGTTCGCAATTGCGTACTAATATTCGCAATTGCGAAAATCGTGCTTCAGTTCTGGGTATTTATGTCATTTCACATTTTTGGCCCCAAACCCTTTAATACACGACCTACCTCATTTGTAAAAGATTTTTGGCTTATTTTCAATCCTTAGACTAGAGAGAAACAAGTTTTGGAGCTAGGGTTCTTGCACACATACTTAGGTCTTGAAGATTTGAAGCTTTTGGGTGAGAATTTCTTACTCATTTATTCTAATTTCTTCATTTTCTTGATTTGTATTGTATATCTAAGTGTGTAGTATTTTTTCCAACACTTGAATCTTGTTTACAGAAATATTCATATTTAAAGTGTCGATTAAATATCTTGTTGTGCTTATGTATTGAATGATTTTTATTTATTATCAAGTGAGTTATTGTTTCTTTAATTATTTTTGTTCTTTAATGTTTCCAAATGGATTAGCTAACCTTAAGACTCGCCCATTAACTTCGAATTAATTTTGGGAAAGATTATTTGAGGTTGAGAAAGATTAATTAACAAGAACTTGAAGCTTTAACCCTCACTTTATATATTCTACCTACGGATAGGATTGAAATACTTGTAGCCATATTCAGGTGTGCTTATTCTCTTAATTGTTTTAGAGATAATGAAATTAGGAAGTCTTGTTAATCTTCGGAAGAAGCTAATATAGAATTATTACCCGAGGCTAATTAACATAAACTTACTCATATTTGTAAAATCGTGAAACACATTAGATCGTTACTTGAGTGTAATTCCCCGTATATCCATGCTTGTAGTCATTGATCATTTTATTTGCTTTGTAGGTTAGTTTACATTTTCGCATTTAGTTATAAATATTTTCTCAAAAACTATTCTAACTGTTTGGCATTGCGTAACAAGTGATAATTCTCTTACACGCCTAATCGCCTGCATATTGTTCTCTGTGAGATTCGACCCTGACTCATAGTTGGGTAAATTATGTTGCATATGACCGTGTCCATTTACCTTTTAGTAGTGGATTCGAACGTCATCAACCTGCAAATTAATATGGGCAGTTTGGCCGAGGTCGATAAGTGATCAACATAAGTAGCCTCTGAGTGGTTCATCAAGGTCGAGGTCGAGGCGCAGGGACAGAAGTAACGGCTAGTATAGCTTTGGAACCAACAATGGGAATATTCAATAGAATATTCCCTTTGTTTGTACCTTTTAGGGTTCTTTGGGAATATCTCATATAAATAGGAGGAGAGATAAGGCCAAAGGCATTTAATATTCCATATGATAAGAACACTTTTGAAAAGTAAGCTCTCTAGATAAATACAAAGAACAACTTTCTGAAGAGATTCGATCTTTATATTCTATTCATTATCATTTCCATCAAATCCAAGAAAGTGCCAATATCCTCTCATATTCTTGTCATTCATTATTGTGAGAGGAAGGAATCATTTACCTCATTCAATATTGGGTGAATCTTCCTCCTTATTTACATTTAGTATCATTTATTGTTATTTATTTATCATTATTCTCATCCCATTAATAACTGCAACATTTATTGTGTATTGCATTAAACCCACTTTGACGCGGTCCCACATTATCCATATAAACTGATTTTAGATCTAGGGTCATTATCTATAACTAAGATTAATCAATTATCCTTTTATTTAATTAATTTTACCAAAAATTTATATTTTTTGGTCAAACAGTGTACTCTTTAGATTCTGGGTTCATATTTTATCAAAGAGCGTGTAGATTATGTGGACTCTCCTTTGGAACTAATTCATTTCCTTCTTTATATGTTATCTCCTTCATAGACTGATTGACCTGCCAATGTCGAAATAAGTTTGGACTATTGGCGAGCATAAACTGGTCTATTTAAGCAGTAACTGACTTGCTAAAGCGTGCAGGTTTATCACATAAATGTGCATGAGTTTAATTTTAACTTTCTTCTTCCCAGTGTCTTGTGACAATAAGTTTTGAAAGTTGGGCTATTGAGAAATAACCTGAGCACATTTAGCTCAAACAAACTAAGGGGAGTTTAGGATACAAGATACATGATGTCTGTAAGGAAAATAGTGATATAGAAACCTAACCTCTAGATTTGTAAATCGGCACTTTATTACTGGTAATAAACTTAGTCATTGAGTTGACTTAGGTCGATCTTCCTTAATTTTCATGGCTGGAAACGAACATGGGATTGCTGATATATACATTTTCACAATGGGTAGCTGCTATGATGCTTATACTACTCTCTACCTAACTTTAATGTGTATTCTGTTTTTTTTTTTCAACCAATACTTTTGCCTGGTGTTTATAGAAGATGTTGAGAAAAAATAATATTTCGCTCAGGAATAATATCCACGATAAATAACAATATCACAAGAGAGTAATCAAAACTTTTAACGAGGTAAAATACAATATCCGAGCGGAGCAATATAATATAATTATAATATATATTACACCTTGATAGTGTCAAGAGATTACTACAAATTCAAAAAAAATAACACTCTTTATTTTAAAAACCTTACTACGATATTACTCTCACGCTATTTATCTCACATACTACAATATGTGGATTACTCTCACTGCTTTCTGCTTCTCTCTCGTTTTGGTGTGTTGAACTGAACGAACAAAGCTCCTATTTATAAGAGTGATGACCGCTCATAGAACTAATCAGGAGATTGGATTTCATATGCAAGTTGCATATTGCAATTTGCAAATCTAAAACCAAAATTTGTTACAAACCAATTTGCTAGATCCGCTTACCTTGCCGTTTGTTAAGCCAATAACATTTTTGCTTTCTTTATTCATTTTGTTTCTTATATTTAGGGACCCCACAAATTTCTCCCGTAATTTTGATTCTCTTTTATTCCAAGTCTTGATCTCAATCTCCGGAAATTATCAAACTTGAGAGGCTTTTGTAAAGATATCTGCAACTTGATAATGAGATTTCACATATTTGAGCTCGACTTTCTTCTTTACAATGCATTCTATGATGAAATGGTACATTTTGTCTATATACTTGCTTCGATCACGACACACCGGATTCTTCGTGAGTGTCTGTGCAGATTTGTTGTCAATACTTGTAGCTTCAATTTGTGGTAAATTGAGCTTTTTCAATAATCTTCTCAACCAAATAGCATGACACGTACAAGATGTTGCTGCTACATATTCAGTTTTACAAGTCGAGAGAGTAACAATTGATTGTTTCTTTGAACTCCAAGAAATAACATAATCACCCAAGAAAAACACAAAACTGGTTGTGCCTTTTCTATCATCAATAACTCCCGCATAATCACTATCACAAAATCCCATAAGGTTGAAATCACTAGAAGACGAATAAAATAACTCAAAGTCAATCGTACCTTTTAGGTAACGAAGAATTCTTCTAGCTACTTTCAAATGAGTGGAGGTAGGAGCTTCCATGAAGCGGCTTAATACTCCAACCACAAAGAGTATATATGGCATGGTACAAGTCAAGTAACTCAAACTTTCCGCAAGACTTTTGAAAAGTGTGGGACCCATTTTTTTCCTTCATCAAACTTGGACAATTTTGTCCCACTCTCCATCGGTGTGTTCACGGGATTGCAATAGAGCATGTTGAACTTCTTCAATATCTCTTTTGTATAGCTTTCTTGAGAGATAAAAGTTACATCCTCCATCTGCTTCACTTCTAGGCCCAAGTAGTATGACATGAGACCTACGTCCGTCATCTCGAACTCACGAGACATATCTTTCTTAAAAGCTTCAAACAAACTTGGGTTATTACCCGTGAAAATAAGATCATCAACATAACGACAAACAAGCAAGATATTTCCATTAGTATGAACTTTAAGGTAAAGAACATATTCATAGAGACTACTAATAAAACCCATTGTCTTGAAAATACATGTCGATGCAACAATTCCATGCTCGTGCGGCTTGCGTTAATCCATATAAAGCTTTTTTCAACTGCAACACTTTATCTTCATAGTGTTAAACCACAAACCCCATTGGTTGTTCAACATAGACCTCTTCTTCAAGATAGCCATTCAAGAAGGTTGACTTGACATCTAATTGATGGGTCTTCCACTTTATTTGCGCCGCCAAAGAGATCAGCAAATGAATCATCTCCATGTAGGCAACAAGTGCATAGAATTCTTCATAGTCAATACCTTGCCTTTGCTTGTAGCCTTTAGCCATAAGTCGTGCCTTGTATCTCTCCACATCTCCATCAGCATTCTTCTTTGTCTTGTATACCTATTTAACTCCAATTGCTCGATGACCCTTGGGAAGTGTTGTTAACTCCCAAATGTTGTTCTTCTCAATTGACTCGATCTCCTCCTCCATGGCTTGTCTCGACCTTTTGTCTGTAACAACTTCAATAAAGTTTATTAGTTCACTATCAGCAAAGAGACAATATAAAAAATCTAAATTAGTAAATTCTTATGTGTCCTCATAGAGCTCTTGAATACTCCTCGTCCTTTGCTGCTATTCATTTGAACTTTATTAAGAAGAAGAGGATACAACATTTGTTGGAGAAGGAGGTGGAATTGTATCATGCACATGTTCCATGGTCTCTGGTTCTTCTTCATCACCAAAGTATGGAAGAAAATCATATGAAGTTTATTCCCGAGCTTCCCAATTCCATGCCAATTCTTTATCAAATTCAACATCGCAACTTACCACCACCTTGCCATTGTTTGGGTTATATAGCTTGTAGCCTTTTGAACTCGTACCATAGCCAATAAATACATGCTTGACACTTTGATCGTCAAGCTTTTCTCTCCCTTCCTATGGCACATGAGCATAAACTATGTTCCCAAAGATTCTCAAATGCTTGATACTTGGCTTTCTTCCACTCCATGCTTCTTGAGGAGTTTGATTTCTAACATTTCTTGTTGAAGACCTGTTGTTCAAATAAATTGCACAAGAAACAGCTTTTGCCCAAAATTGCTTGGGCATACTTTTAGTTTTCAACATACAACAACAACAACAATAACAACCCAGTAAAATCCTACTAGTGGGTTCTGGAGAGGGTAGTGTGTACGCAGACCTTACCCCTACCCCAAGGAGTAGAGAGACTGCTTCAGAAAGACCTTCGGCGTAAGAAAACAAAAAGGAAAAAGGAGACAATATTAGTATCACAACAGAAATCATACGAAAAATAGTAACAACATGAAATCCAGAAGAAAGATGCAAAGCAAAAGCGATAGCTAGTAAATAGGTCCTGCACTGAAAAGCAAAATAGTAAGACACAACATTTCCACTAGCTATCTTAGACAAAAGCCCTACCAGACTAGTCTCACAAAGGTACGAAGTAAGGAAAGACTCAACTACCTCCTAACCTAAAATCATAATACTGGACATCCACATCTTCCTATCAAGTGTCATGTCCCCGGAAATCTGAAGCATCGCTATCTCCTGCCTAATAACCTCTCCCTAATACTTCTTAGGTCTCCCTCTACATCTTCCCATGCCCTCCACAACCAGCCGCTCACACCTCCTTACCGGAGCATCTGGGCTTCTCCTCTGAACATGCCCGAACAATCTGAGCCTCGCTTCCTGCATCTTGCCATCAATGGGAGCCATGTGCACCTTCTCCCGAATATCATCATTCCTAATCTTATCCATCCTAGTGTGTCCGCACATCCACTTCAACATCCTCATTTCTGTTATTTTTATCTTCTTGATATGTGAGTTCTTAACATGCCAAGACTCAACCCCATACATCATGGCCGGTCTAGCAGCCACTTTATAGAACTTACCTTTGAGTATCAGTAACAGTCTCTTGTCACACATGACTCCAGATGCTAACCTCCACTTCATCCATCCTACCCCAGTACGATGTGTGACACCCTCGTCGATCTCCCTTCCCCCCTGGATAACCGACCCAAGGTACTTGAAGTTGCCTTTACTTGGATGACCTGTGATTCAAGCCTCACATCCACGCCCACTTCCCCCAGCTCAGTGCTGAACTTATACTCCAAGTATTTTGTCTTTATCCTGATCAGCTTGAAACCCTTAGACTCAAGAGCATGTCTCCAAACATCCAGACTCTCATTAACACTGGCTCGCATCATATCAATCATAACTATGTCATCGGTGAATAGCATGCACCATGGTACCTCCCTTGAATATGGTGTGTTAATGCGTCCATCACCAGGGCGAATAAGAATGTACTGAGCACAGAACCTTGGTATAACCCCATTACAATCGGAAAATGCTCAGAGTCGCCTCCTACTGTCCTAACCTGAGTTTTAGCCCCATCACACATGTCATTAATTGCCATAATGTAGGGAACAGACACACCTTTCTTCTCCAAGCATCTCCAGAGAACTTCTCTAGGAACCTTATCATACGTTTTCTCTAGGTCAATAAACACCATGTGCAGATTATTCTTCCTCTCTCTGTACAGTTCCACCAACCTCCTAACAAGGTGCATAGCTTCTGTAGTAGAATGATCCAGTATGAACCCGAACTGGTTATCAGATACAGACACTGTCATCCTCACCCTCGCTTCAACCACCCTCTCCCACACTTTCATGGTATGACTCGATAATTTGATACCCCTATAATTGTTACAACTCTGGATATCACTTTTGCTCTTATACAATTGCACCAGCATACTCTACCCCCACTCATCGGGCATCCTCTTCGCCTTAAAAATAACATTAAACAACCCAGTCAACCACTCCAAACCTACTCTCCCCACACACTTCCAAAATTCCACCAGAATCTCGTCTGGCCCGATTATTTGCCACTACTCATCTTACACATAGCTCCCATGAACTCCTCAACCTTGATACGCCTGTAGTACCTAAAGTCACGGTGACTCTTGGGATGCTCCAATTAGCGCAATACTCTGATCCCCTTCTTCATTCAGAAATTAATGAAAGTAAGTCTGACATCTCCTTTTAATCTGGGCATCTTCCATAAATACTCTACCATCTTCGTCCTTCATGCATCTCACTTGGTCCAAATCCTGAGCCTTCCTCTCTCTCAACTTGGCCAGCCGGAATAACTTCTTCTCCCTGCCTTTTTTCCCTAGTTATTAAGAATCATTTGATTCATTCTCTCTGCAGCTCCATTTTGCTGGGGACAATAAGGTACCGTTAGAGGGAGAAAAATTTCATGAGACTGACAAAAGTTATTAAATTCTTTTGAAGTGAATTCGCTTCCTCTATCGGACCTTAAAGCTTTTATCTCATATCCACTTTCCTTTTTCACAAGTACTTTAAAAATTTTAAAAGCAGCAAAATCTTCAAATATTTGGTTCAAGAAATAAACTCAAGTCTTTCTACTAAAGTCATCAATGAAGGGGAGAAAGTATTACTTTTACCAAAAAAGGTGGATTGATTGGTCCACAAATATCAGTATGAACAAGTTGGAGTGGCTTGGTTGCTCTTGACATGGACTCCTTCGGAAAACTTCTTCTTGCATGTTTTCCAAGTAGACAAGTTTCACACAGTTGACTGGGATGGTTAATTGATTGTATCCTATGCATCATATTCTTTTCTCCTATTTATTTGAGTGCTTCAAAATTCAGGTGCCCAAATTACATGTGCCAACACCATGATTCATCTTGTACATTAGCATTCAAACACTTTTCATTAATTATATTATGATTCAGAGAAAATAATGTCAAGACCCCGGTTCGCCCTCTGTGAACCATCGCGACGGCACCTAGTCTCTATGACTAGATAAGCCTAAAATACGGAAGATAAACCAAATTTGCGGAAGAAAAGAAAATAATTTAAAACAGAAATAGTGTAATAAAAAAACATTTGAAAGTGCCACTCGGCATACACAGTACCAACTCTCATAAACTAATACAGTTTTCCCAAAACCCGGAAACCCATGAATCACAAGCTACGAATATAATAAAAATGCTCTAACTCTGGAAAGTCTACATCAACAGAAGAAAATAGAAGGGCTATCACTACCAGATAGAATGGAAAGGGACTTCTCGGTCTACGGACACGGCAGATATACCTCGAAGTCTCCGGAACAGTAGCCTCGCCTCAAGGGTGATAGGACTGAGTCAAAGTACCTGGATATGTACATGAAAAACATGCGCAGAAAGGGGCATGAGTAAACCACAGCGGTACTCAGTAAGTGCCAAGTCTAACCTCAGTCGGGTAGTGATGAGGAAGGTCAGGGCCTTACTGAGTTAAAATAAAAATATAAGGTATGACAGTATAAGATAAGCAGTACAGCTGAAGGCTAACAATAAGAATTTAATACAGGAAGATAAAGAATTCAATAACTTAAATAGAGGCAAAAACAGGCATAAGGAAATAATCGGGGATCTCTCAGTATCCCAAGGATCTCTTAGTACCCTCAATATATATGCCAGGGATCTCTTGGTATCCCGAGGATCTCTCGGTATCCTCAATATATGCTAGGGATCTCTTGGTATCCCGAGGATCTCTCGGTATCCTCAATATATGCTAGAGATCTCTTGGTATCCCGAGGATCTCTTAGTATCCTCAATATACGTTCTAGGGATCTTTCGGTATCCCGCACCTCAGCTCAAATCATAAATACGTACAGGAGATCTCCCGGGATGTCGTCCCGTAGTCCCAAAGTAAAACACGCAGCAACAACATAAGGAATACTCATTAAAGCTCAATTTCGTACCAAGTAAACAGGTAATTCTAACCTAACATGCTTCACATAATACAATTAAGACAGTTTAAGCAAGTAAGCAATTAAGTTAGTTAAACATGCTTTCCTAGGCAAACATCAGGCTTTAATTGCAAGTAGTATAAGACAGGAAAAAAAGGAACACAATTAAAATTTCTTAAAGAAAATCGAATTTCCAACAATTAGCTCAAGTACGCGCTGTCACCTCATGTACAAGGCATTTCAATTATCAAATATACAAAATCCTAAGGGGAAGGTCCCCCACACAAGGTTAGGCAAGCCACTTACCTCGAACCAACTCAAATCAATCTGAAACCACACTCTTGCCACGAGTACTCGACTCCAAATGGACCAAATCTATTCAATTCAATTGCATAATATAAATAACACTTTAAGTAGCTGATTCTACAAAGAAATTCTAAGCTAATGCAAGAAATTAGGTTAAATGACCAAAACTCCCCTCGGGCTCACGTCTCGGGATCGGGTAAGTTTTACATTTCCAGAATCCTCACACTCTCACGAGTTCAATCATACCAAAAGTACCAAAATCAGACCTCAAATGGTCTCTCAAATTATCACTCAAAGGTCTCTAATCAGTCAAGCCCTAACCCCCAAATTACCATTGATTTTCCTTAATTTTTCATGCTTATAATGATAAAAATTACTCCAATGGCGAGTTTAGGGACCAAAGACCTTACCCTAATGAACTCCTCTGAAAATCCCTCTTGAAAAATGCTCCCCAAGCTTCTTCCCGTTTGAAAAGAGGTGAAAAATACTTAAATTTTGTGAAGGCAAGTATTTATATATTTTTGCCCAGTTAATCCGCTTCTGCGGCCCTGGGACCGCATTTGCGGTCCCGCTTCTGTGCGGACATGTTCACATCTGCGACCTTTCACTTAAAGACCAGCTTTCGTACCTGCGATTACCCATTCGCAGATGCGGTGCCGCTTCTGCGGTAAGTCACTCGCATCTATGGACCCTGCTGATCCTCCCCAATTCCGCTTCTGCGATTGCTCCGCCGCTTCTGTGGCTCCGCACCTGCGGGACCCAACCGCAGGTGCGGTTATGACAGATATCAGCAACTTCAGCTGCTTCAAACTACTTCCAATTCTTCCGACAACCATCCGAAATCATCCCGAGGCCCCCGGGACCTCAACCAAAAGCACAAACAAGTCTAATAGCACTGTCCAAACTTATACAAATCCTTAAAACACCTAAAACAACATCGAAACGACGAATCAACCACGGATTCAAGTCTAAGAACTCCAAAACTCTAAAAATACGCTTTTGATCAAAAAGTCTATCAAACCTTGTCCGA
The DNA here is from genome assembly GCF_000393655.2 of Nicotiana sylvestris. NCBI lineage: Eukaryota > Viridiplantae > Streptophyta > Magnoliopsida > Solanales > Solanaceae > Nicotiana > Nicotiana sylvestris. The sequence continues at coordinate 128,481,866 of NC_091060.1, read as the reverse complement.
ATGAGCTGAAATTTTGCACACGCATCACATTCAACACTACGGAGCTACTCCAACATCCGAAATTCCATTTCGACCCTCAGATCAAAATCTCATTATCGAACCAGAAACTTCAAAGTTCAACCTTTCGGCATTTCAAGCCTAAATTAGCTACAGACCTCCAAAACACCATCCGATCACGCCCCTAAGCTTGAAATCACCCAGCGGAGCTAACGGAACCATCAGAATTCCATTCCGAGGTCGTCTTTACATTGTTCCTACTACGTTCAACTTTCCAATACTTAAGCTCTCTTTTTGGGACTAAGTGTCCCAAAACTCTCCGAAACTCAAAACCAAACATCCTGGCAAATCAAAATAGCAGAAATAAACCCAGGGAAAGAAGTTAATAGGGGATCGGGGCATTAATTCTTAAGATGACCGATCGGGTCGTCACATCCTCCTACACTTAAACATTCGTTCGTCCTGAACGAGCATAGATACATACCTGAAGTAGTGAAAAGATGAGGGTAACGGCTGCGCATATCCTGCTCGGTCTCCCAGGTCGCCTCCTCAACCGGCTGACCCCGCCACTAAACCTTTACTGATAGAATGTTCTTTGACCTCAGCTTTCTAACCTGCCTGTCCAATATTGCCACTAGCTCCTCAACATAAGATAGATCCTTGTCCAACTGGACTGAGTTGAAATCCAACACGTGTGACGGATCACCGTAGTACCTCCGGAGCATCGAAACATGAAATACCGGATGAACCCCTGCCAAGCTGGGAGGTAAGGCAAGATCATAAGCAACCTCCCCAACATGCCTCAATATCTCGAAAGGTCCAATAAACCTCGGACTTAATTTCTCCTTCTTCCCAAATCTCGTAACCCCCTTCATAGGCGAAACCTGAAGCAGAACCTGCTATCCAACCATATAGGAAATATCACGAACCTTCTGATCTGCGTAACTCTTTTATCTGGACTGGGTTGTACGGAGTTTATACTGAATCACCTTAACCTTCTCCAAGGAATCCTGAACCAATTTTGTGCCCAATAAACTAGCCTCACCCATATTAAACCAACCCACCGGGGATCTACACCGCCTACCATATAAAGCCTCATACTTTGCCATCTGAATGCTGGACTGATAGCTGTTGTTGTAGGCAAATTCTGCCAATGGCAAGAACTGATCCCAAGACCCTCCAAACTCAATCACACACGCACAGAGCACATTCTTAATAATCTAAATAGTGCGCTCGGATTGTCCGTCCGTATGAGTGTGAATTTTGTACTCAACTCCACTCGAGTACCTAACTCATGTTGAACGACCCTCCAGAATCGTGATGTGAACTGAGTACATCTATCTAAAATGATGGAAACTGGAATACCATGCAGATGAACAACCTCCCGGATATAAATCTCCGCCAACCGCTCCAAAGAATAAGTAGTACATACATGAATAAAGTGAGCGGACTTGGTTAGCCGAACCACAATCACCCAAATAGCATCGAACTTTGTCAAAGTCCGCGGGAGCCTAACTAAAAAGTCCATGGTGATCCGCTCCCACTTCCACTTCGGAATCTCTATCTGCTGAAGCAATCCACCCGGTCTCTGGTGCTCATACTTCACCTGCTGACAATTGAGGCACCGAGCTACAAATCCAACTATATCTTTCTTCATCCACCTCCACCAGTAATGCTACCTCAAATCCTGATACATCTTCGTGACACCCGAATGAATGGAATACCGCGAACTATGGGCCTCCTCCAGAATCATCTCCCGAAGCCTATCAACATTGGGTATACAAATCCAACCCTGCATCCTCAATACTCCGTCATTACCAATAGTCACATCTCTGGCATCACCATGCTGAACCTTGTCCTTGAGGACAAAAATGAGGGTCATTATATTGACACTCCCTGATACGATCAAATAAGGAAGACCGAGAAACCACGCAAGCTAGAACCTGACTGGGCTCCGAAAGATCCAATCTAACAAACTGCCTAGCTAAGGCCTGAACATCTATCGCCATAGGTCTCTCTAATGCTGGTAAATAAGCCAAACTCCCCAAACTCTCTGCTCGGCAACCCAAGGCATCAGCCACCACATTGGCCTTGCCCGGGTGATAAAAAATAGTGATATCATAGCCCTTCAACAACTTTAACCACCTCCTCTGGAATAAATTTAGGTCCTTTTGCTTGAACAGGTGCTGCAAGCTCCGATGATTAGTATAAATATCACAGGGAACCTTGTACAAATAATGACGCCAGATCTTCAGGGCGTGAACAATGGCAGCTAACTCAAGGTCATGGACAGGGTAAGTTTTCTCATGTACCTTAAACTGTCTGGACGCGTAGGCAATCACCCTACCGTCTTGCATCAACACCTTTCCGAGGCCAATCATCGAGGCATCACAATAGATCGTATAAGACCCCGAACCTGTAGGCAGTATCAAAATTGGGGTTGTAGTCAAAGCTGTATTGTGCTTCTGAAAGCTTGCCTCACACTCTTCTGTCCACTAAAACGGAGCACCCTTCTGGGTCAGTCTGGTCATAGGGGCTGCAATCGATGAAAACCCCTCAACAAAACGGTGGCAGTAACTCGCCAAGCCAAGGAAACTGCAGATCTCAGTAGCTGAAGATGATTTGGGCCAACTCTGCATGGCCTCTACTTTCTTTGAATCTACTTTAATACTCCTACTCGATACCACGTGGCCTAAGAATGCCACAGAATCCAACCAAAACTAACATTTCAAGAACTTAGCATATAACTTCTTGTCTCTCAGAGTCTGAAGCATAGTCCTCAAGTGCTGCTCATGATCTTCCCGACTCCGGGAATACACCAGAATATCACCAGTAAAGACAATGATGAACGAGTCAAGATATGGCCGGAACACACTGTGCATCAAATGCGTAAAGGCTGTTGGGGCATTGGTTAGCCCAAATGACATAACAAGGAACTCGTAATGATCATACCGAGTCCTGAAAGCAGTCTTCGGGATATCTGGCTCCCGAATCTTTAACTGATGGTAACCTGAGCGCAAGTCAATCTTAGAAAACACATGTGCGCCCTGAAGCTGGTCAAACAGATCATCAATACGAGGCAAAGGATAATGATTCTTCATTGTAACCATGTTCAACTGGCGATAATCAATACACATACGCATAGTTCATCCTCTTTCTTTACAAACAAGACAGGAGCACCCCAATATGATACACTGGGCCGAATAAAACCCTTATCAAGCAATTCCGGTATCTAATCATTCAACTCCTTCAACTCAGGAGGAGCCATACGATACAGAGGAATAGAAATGGGTTGAGTGCCCAGCAAAAGATCAATGCCAAAATCAATATCTCTATCAGGCGGATGCCCGAAAGATCAGTTGGAACTACATCGGGAAAATCCAGTACTACTGGGACTGAATCAACTGAAAGGGTATCAATACTGATATCTCTCAAATAAGCTAAATATGCGTCATACCCCTTCTCAACCATATGTTGAGCTTTAAGAAAAGAAATAACTCTACTAGGAGTGTGATCTAAAGTACCCCTCCACTCAACACGTGGTACACCTGGCATAGCCAGTATCACGGTTTTGGTATGACAATCAAGAACAGCATAATGGGGCGACAACCAGTCCATGCCCAAGATAATATCAAAATATACCATGCTGAGCAAGAATAAATCGGCTCTAGTCTCAAAACCACTAAAAGCAACCAAACATGATCGATAAATGCGGTACACAACAAGAGAATCTCCCACAAAAGTAGAAACATAAATAGGGGAACTCAAAGAATCCCGAGGTACACCCAAATGCAGAGCAAAATAAGAAGACACATAAGAGTAAGTGGAGCCTGGATCGAATAGAGCTGATGCATCTCTGTGAAAAACCAGTATAATGCTTGTGATGACAGAATCGAAGGCAACAGCCTCGGTACGGGCAGGAAGGGCATAGTATGAGGTCTGGCCTCCCCTTCTAGGAAGACCTATACCTCCCCGACCTCCACCTTTTGCTGGAAGAGCAGGTGGAGTAGCAACTGGAGCTATAACCATAGCCTGAGAACTCTGCAGGGAGCACTGTGGCTAAAAAGTCTATAGAGGTGCACTCTACCCAAGTCTAGGGCAATCCCTCACCACATGGCGTATGTCACCACACTCAAAAAAAAACTCTAGGAAGTCGTGGTGGCTGTGACTATCTCGGGCTAGGTCTGTTGGACTAACCACTGAAAGCACCCCGCGCAGGAAGTGCGATAGATATAGGAGGTGCATAATAAGGCTCCTAAGGTCTAGGAGGAGCTGGAATACCAATAGTTGCTGGAAGAGCTGAATGAATAGGGTGACTCATATAACCCTTACCATATCGGCCTGCAGCTGGGGCACGGGCACCATAATAATGGCCCGTCTCTCGAGGCCTTGACCTCCCTCTCCTCTCTCTCCCTAGCATGCATACCCTCAATCATCCTAGAAATGCCCACCACCTGCTGATAAGAAATATCCATCTCCAACTCACAAGCCAGGCTAGACCTGATGCTAGGAATAAGGCCATTAATAAACTGGCAAACCCTCACGGGAACAGTAGAAACCAAGACTGGGACATGTCTAGCCAAACTAGTGTAACGGATAACATACTCTAAGAGAGTCATAGCACCATAGCACAAGTGCTCAAACTGTACGCGTCATGCATCCCTGAGGCTCTGAGGAACATACTCTCTCAGGAACAGATCTGAAAACTGAGTCCAAGTCAGTGAAGCAGCCTCATCCGAACTGTCTAACTCATAGGTGCGCCACCACTCATAGGCGGCTCCTCGAAGCTGGAAAGTAGTGAAGAAAACCTCGCTCGATCTTGATATACCCATGGTACGGAGAATACGGTAACACTCATCTAGAAATCTCAAAGCATCATCTGATGCTAGACTACTAAATACAGGAGGCTTGTACTTCTTAAACCTCTCAAGCCTCAGCTGCTCATCCTCGGAAATCGCTGCCTTGTCCTCGGGCTGATCTCGGATTGCAGGCTGTACAGGAATAATCTTAGGGACCTGCTCAACATGCACTTGCTACTCAGGAGTGCGGGCGGCGGGAGTCTGTGCTCCTCCCCCGGCCTGAGATGTAGCTACAGCAAGGGGGAAAACCCTGCCTGAGCTAAATTGGTGTACATGCTCATGAACTGTGCCAGAGTCTCCTGAAGTGCTAGAGTAGTAGTAGCAGTAGGCAAATCAGGTGCCTGAACTCCGGCTAGAACTGCTGGTGGTACCTCGATGGTAGCTCGCGTAGGTGCCCTGGCTGCACCACGTGCACGTCCTCGGCCTCTACCCCGGCCCGGCCTCTGATGGCTGCAGTAGGGGGCGCGGGTGCCTGATCTTCTTGGGTAGCGCGTGTCCTCACCATCTGTGAGAGAATAGAAGCCAGAAGTTTTAGAATTGTGAATTCAAAAATCTCGCACGACAAGGAAATCAAATGAAGTGGAATTTTTTTCCTAAGAGTTACATAGCCTCTCGTAGATAAGTACAGATGTCTCCGTAGCAATCAGCGAGACTCTAATAAACCGGCTTGTGATTCATGACTCCTATGAACCTAGAGCTCTGATACCAACTTGTCACGACCCCGGTTCACCCTCCGTGAACCATCGTGATGGAACCTAGTCTCTACGACTAGGTAAGCTTAAAATGCGAAAGATAAACCATATTTGCGGAAGAAAAGTAAACAATTTAAAACATAAATAGTGTAATAAAACAACATTTGAAAGTGCCACTCGGCATACACAGTACCAACTCTCATAAACTAATACAGTTTTCTCAAAACTCGGAAACCCATGAATCACAAGCTACAAATATAATAAAAATGCTCTAATTCTGGAATGTCTACATCAACAGAAGAAAATGGAAGGGCTATCACTATAAGATAGAATGGAAAGGGACTCCTCATTCTACAGATGCGGCAGATATACCTCGAAGTCTCTAGATCAGTCACCTCACCTCAAGGGTGATAGGACCGAGTCAAAGTACTTAGATCTGCACATGAAAAAGATGCGCAGAAAGGGTAATGAGTACACCATAGCAGTACTCAGTAAGTGCCAAGCCTAACCTCGGTCGGGTAGTGACGAGGAAGGTCAGGGCCCTACTGAGTTAAAATAAAAATATAAGGTATGACAGTATAAGATAAGCAGTACAGTTGAAAGCTAAAAATAAGAATTTAATACAGGAAGATGAGGAATTCAATAACTGAAACAGAGGCAAAAACAAGCATAAGGAAATAATCGGGGATCTATCAGTATCCCGAGGATCTCTTAGTTCCCTCAATATATATGCAGTGATCTCTCGGTATCCTCAATATATGCTAGGGATCTCTTGGTATCCCGAGGATCTCTCGGTATCCTCAATATATGCTAGGAATATCTCAGTATCCCGCACCTCATCTCAAATCATAAATACGTGCAGGGGGTCTCCCGGGATGCCGTCTCGTAGTCCCAAAGTAAAACACGCAGCAACAACATTTGGAATACTCATTAAAGCTCAATTTCGTACCAAGTAAATAGGTAATTCTAACCTAACATGCTTCACATAATACAATTAAGACAGTTTAAGCAAGTAAGCAATTAAGTCAGTTAAACATGCTTTCCTAGGCTAACATCAGGCTAAAATTGCAAGTACTATAAGACAGGAAACAAAGGAACACAATTAAAATTTCTTAAAGAAAATCGGATTTCCAAAAATTAGCTCAAGTACGTGCTCGTCACCACACGTACAAGGCATTTCAATTATCAAATATACCAAATCCTAAGGGAAGTTCCCCCACACAAGGTTAAGCAAGCCACTACCTCGAACCAGCTCAAATCAATCTGAAACCACGCTCTTGCCACGAGTACTCGACTCCAAATGGCCCAAAACTATTCAATTCAATTGTATAATGTAAATAACACTTCAAGTAACTAATTCTACTAAGAAATTCTAAGTTAATGCGCGAAATTAGGTAAAATGACCAAAACGCCCCTCGGACACACATCTTGGAATCAGGTAAGATTTACATTTTCAGAATCTTCACACTCTCACGAGTTCAGTCATACCAAAAGTACCAAAATCAGACCTCAAATAGTCCCTCAAATCATCACTCAAAGGTCTCTAATTAGTCAAGCCCTAACCCCCAAATTACCACTGATTTTCCTTAATTTTTCATGCTTATAATGATAAAAATTACTCCAATGATGAGTTTAGGGACCAAAGGCCTTACCCCAATTAACTCATTTGAAAATCCCTATTGAAAAATGCTCCCCAAGCTTCTTCCCGTTTGAAAAGAGGTGAAAAATAGCTAAATTTCGCGAAGGCAAGTATTTATATGTTTTCTCTGAGTTAATCCGCTTCTGCGGCCCTGAGACTGCATCTGCGGTCCCGCTTATGCGAGGACATGGTTGCATCTGCGACCTTTCACTTAAAGACCAGCTTCCGCACCTGCGATTACCCATTCGCAGATGCAGTACCGCTTATGCGGTAAGTCTCCCGCATCTGTGGACCCTAGTGATCCTCCCTAATTCCGCTTCTGCGATTTCTCCGCCGCTTCTGCGGCTCCGCACCTACGGGACCCAACCACAGCTGCGATTATGACAGATATCAGCAGCTTCAACTGCTTCAAACCACTTCCAATTCTTCCGACAACTATCCGAAATCATCCCGAGGCCCCCGAGACCTCAACCAAAAGCACAAACAAGTCTAATAGCACTGTCCAAACTTATACAAATCCTTAAAATACCTAAAACAACATCGAAACGATGAATCAACCACGGATTCAAGTCTAAGAACTCCAAAACTCTAAAAATACGCTTTCGATCAAAAAGTCTATCAAGCCTCGTCCGAATGATCTAAAATATTGCACACACACATTCAACACTATGGAGCTACTCCAACTTCCAGAATTCCATTCCGAACCTCGGATCAAAATCTCACTATCGAACCGGAAACTTCAAAATTCGACCTTTCGACATTTCAAGCCTAAATTAGCTATGGACCTCCAAAACACCATCCGATCACACCCCTAAGCCCGAAATCACCCAACGGAGCTAACGGAACCATCGAAATTTCATTCCGAAGTCGTCTTCACACTGTTCCGACTACGATCAACTTTCCAACACTTAAGCTCTCATTTAGGGACTAAGTGTTCCAAAACTCTCCGAAACTCAAAATCGAACATCCCGACAAATCAAAATAGTAAAAATAAACATGGGAAAAGTAGTTAATAGGGGATCGGGGCGTTAATTCTTAAGACGACCGGCCGGATCGTCACAAATAATCTGTTATTTGCCATATGCACTTTAGCAATTAGAATTCCACCCAAGTCTCTAAGCCAAAGATGCATATTTTTCATGTGAATATCATATTCCTTTTTAAGAAGTTGGCACAAACTCAAAATATTATTTTTTTAATTTTGGCACATAATAAATATCTTGAATTAACTTGTGGCCACACTTTTTACAAGATATCAAAATTGTACTTATCCCTTCGATTTGAATCTTTGAGGTATCTCCAAATGACACATTACCTCTCATCATTTTTTTTGCTGCATGTAAAATTGTAGAAATAAATAAGGGGAAAAAACTATGTTTCCAGAAAGGAAAAAAAAAAGACTAACAAATTCTCAACCTACATATAGATGAATTCACAATAGTCTCTCTTACTATGGGTACAATGGGTGTCTATCCTCTCATAAAGATTCATCAAAGTGGGCAACAACCCTAAATTTATTTTCATTTGTTTTAACCAATTGTAAGTCAAGCAGCTTCAATTACTATTCTTGGCTTTTCCATTAGTAGTCCATCCCACCCATTGCTGGAGTTTCTTTCTCATCCTTAGGAATCTCGACAATAACTGCGTCGATTGTGGTCAAAAGAGACGACACGCTGGCAGCATCGACCAAGGCTGTCCTGATCATTTTCAACGTGTCAATGATTTCTTCCTTGACCATATCCACATATTCACCTTTGGCAGCGTCATATCCAAGATCAGTGTCGTCCTGCTCCAACAGTTTACCAACCACGACTGCCCCCTCTACTCCTGCATTTGAAGCTATTGTATCAGGTGTCTTAAGAGCACTCTGAATAATCTGTACACCAATTTTCTGGTCAAAGTTGGCAGTTTCTAATTTATCCAATTCCTTTGCTGCATAAAGAAGAGCAACACCACCACCTGGAACAATTCCTTCCTCCACAGCAGCCTTTGTGGCATTCAAAGCGTCAGTGACTCTATCTTTCTTTTCGCCAACCTCAGCTTCACTAGCTCCTCCAATCTTTAACACAACAACACCTCCTGAAATCTTAGCTATTCTTTCCTGCAACTTCTCCTTGTCATAATCAGATGTGCTGAGTTCAATGGTTGATCTAAACTGTTCACATCGCTCCTCTATGGACTTCTTCTCACCAGCGCCATCAAGAATGACAGTATCATCCTTGGAAATAGCCACCTTTTTACATGATCCCAGCATCTCCAACTCCACATTTTCAATGTTCAATCCAAGCTCTTCTGTTACAACTTGGCCTCTAGTTAAAATAACAAGATCTTGCAAATTAGCTTTCCTGTTTTCACCAAAGCCTGGTGCTTTAATGGCACAAACCTTGATTCCAACACGAAGTTTGTTCAAAATAAGAGTGGCAAGTGCTTCACTGTCCATATCTTCAGCCACAATTAAGAGGGGCCTTTGCCTCTTCAGAGCCAACTCTCATGCTTTCACGACAGCATTAACGCTTGAGATATTTTTCTCATGAATAAGAATTAGTGGGTCGTCGAGTTCACATTTCTGATTCTTCTGATTTGTGATGAAGTATGGTGAAATGTAACCTCTGTACAGCTTCATCCCTTCAACAACTTCCAACTCATTGAACAATGTCTTTCCATCTTGAATAGTGATGACTTCCTCCTTGCTTACTCACTCTATAGCCTTTGCAATTGGCTCACCAATTTCTCCTTCTCCATTTGCAGAGATAGTCCCAACCTGTGCAATTTCCTCTGATGTGCTGATCAACCGTGCTCTGCTTTTCAGGTTTGTTACAACGGAATCTACGGCCATGGTGATACCCCGTCTAAGGTCCATTGCATTCATACCAACTGCCACTGACTTGCATCCTTCAGCAAATATTGCTCGGGTGAGGACTGTAGCACACGTGGTACCATCACCAGCAACATCATTTGTGGCATTGACAACTTGTTTTACGAGGCTTGCACCAACATTTTTTATTTTGTCCTTGAACTCAACACTTTTTGCGACAGTGACACCATCTTTTGTTACTTTGGGTGCGCCCCAACTTTGTTCAATCACCACATTACGTCCCTTTGGACCCATAGTGACTTTAACAGTGTCAGCAAGTTCCTCAACCCCTTGAAGCATCATATCCCTAGCTTCAACTCCAAATCTAATATCCTTTGCAGCATAATTTCTACTCCAATTTAACCTGCCACCAATCTGTGGGTGCTGGTTCTTGCAACTCTGGCTTTGGAAGCAAGATTTGCTACAAAACGATACATTTTTTTTGCAACTGAGAAAATGTTGGTGAGAGAGACTAGAGAGAAGTGGGCATTGCCTTTCATCATTTTATTGATCTCCACAAACGTTTTTTTGCATCTACACATGTGATTGCTTGCTCCATTGTCCAAATATCACGAACTACAATCATCCTTATCTTCTTCCTTGAGTGCCAACAACAACGTTGACTCATCTTCTTCTTTCTTGTCGTCAACAAGGTTAGATTTCTCTTCAACTTTGTTACGACATTCCCAAGAATAATGGCCAAATTTATGACAATTATAATACTCAGTTTTTTATTTGTTATACCTTTATCAATTATTTTCTTGATAGCAGCTATGTCTTCTTCCTCTTCTTTGTCCACGACCACGACCTCTAAATGTTTGGTGGATTTTAACTTCATTGTTGAAGTTGTTACCATTACTTCTTCCTCTTCCATAACCTCCACGACCTCGTCCTCATCCTTGTCCACTCCCTCAATAGTTTTTTTCACTTTCATAATCCTTAAAGGATGCATGAGTTTTAAGATGTTGCTTCAGTGACACTTCTTGTCTCCTCTAAATTTTTTCTTTATGGACCTATAAAGAACCCTCCAATTGCTCCACCGTCATTGAGTCTAAATCTTTAGACTCTTCAATAACACACATCATAGAATTAAATTTAGTTGTTAAAGTGCGAAAGATCTTTTCCACCACGCGAACATCTTCTATGTCTTTCCCGTATCTTCTTAATTGATTCACAACAGCCTTCACTTTTGAATAATAATCTGAAATGTATTTGGATTCTTTAATTTTTAAAACTTTAATATCAGCCCTTAGATTTTGAAGTTTTACCTTTCTTACTTTATCAACTCCTTGGAGAGAATTTTGTAAAATCTCCCAAGCTTCCTTTGATGTTGTATCATCTGCCACCCTCTCAAACATCGCATCATCCAAACATTGGTGGATGATCGTAAGGATTTGTTGATCCTTCTTCCTTTTCTTTGCCAAGACATCTTTTTCATTTTGAGGCAGAGTTTCCTCATTATCGGATTTTGCATACCCTCTATCTACGATTTCTCATACATCTTGGGAGCCAAGAATGACTTTCATACGTAGACACCATTTCTCATAATTTTCTTTTGTGAGACGGGAGTACTGAAAAGACAACGGACCATTATTCTTCATGGTTCTGATATCATGTTGTTGGGAAAAAATAATATTTAGCCCCGGAATAATACCCATGATAATAACAATACCTCAAGAGAGTAAAACGACACCAAATCTTTTAACGGGGTAAAATACATTATTTAAGCGGAGTAATATAATACCACTATAATATATATTACAACTCGATAGTGTCAAGAGACTACTACAACTTCGAAAGAAATAACACTTTTTATTTTATAGACCTCACTACAATATTATTCCCACTCTATTTATCTCACAGACTACAATCTGTGGATGACTCTCACTGATTTATGTTTCTCTCTGGTTTTGGTGTGTTGAACTGAACAAACAAAGCTCCTATTTATAGGAGTGATGACCCCCATAGAACCAATCAGGAGATTGGATTTGATATGCAAGTTGCATATTGTAATTTGCAAATCTAAAACCAAATCTGTTACACAACCAATTTGCTGGATCCGCCTACCTTGCCTTTTGTTTAGCCAATAACATTTTTTCTTTCTTTCTTTATTTTGTTTCTTTTATTTAGGGACCCATCAGAAGATACTGTAATTTCGTTTCTGAATAGTAGTTGAAAAAGTTTTCGGATACATTATACTTATTTTCAATTTAGATGACACATTTTATTTATTAAGAATTAATTTAACTAAATTTTAAAGTTAAACTAAATTAGTTCAACTTAATATTTTTAAATTAAAATTTGGATATTCAATAACTATACGAAAAGTATTATACGTTGTAATTTTTCTCATGTCAATATGATAAAAATATATATTTTAAAATATTGGTCAAACTTTACACAATTTGACTCTACATGTCATTTAAATTGAAACATAGGGAATAAGTGTAATGCTTTTTTCACATTTCCTTTTAGCTTGTTGTCTCTTTTCAACTTTTTGACAAGTGAGGTCCAAAAATCAAGATCACCCACTTTCAATGCCATTCTTGCAAATCACCCAATAGTTTTTGGCTGAAATGGAATATTGTTGGAGATTAATTGTCTCATTTTCCATGTGATATACTAATAGTTTTCTACAATCACGAATTTAAAGTTTTAATTTGACTCATGTACTCAATGAAAAAGTAAATAAATAATGATAAAAAAGATTGTTTAACAAAGAATTTAAAGTCTGGATTCTTGGAAGATGCAAGAGCTGTAACCTCTCTCTCGTCCTACTTACTTGTCACTTTGACCTTTTTACACACTGTTTAAGAAAATATTATTAAGAATAAAAGTTAGTATTAGACTAAATTGTCCTTATTTATTCTTTGATCCTCAATCTTTTTAATTCTTATAAGAATATTTATTAGAGTAATGAAGATAAAAAGAAAAAATTGTTAATTATTTCTTGGTTATCTAATTCTCTTGTTAGGAGGTTGGTTGAACAGTAGAGAGATAGGAAGAAAGACCTGCACATGATGTTTATTGACCTAGAGAAAGCGTATGACAAGCTTCCTAGAGAAGTTCTCTAGAGGAGCTTGGAGGCAAAAGGCATGTCGGTTCCACACATTATGGTGATTAAGGACATGTATGATGGGGCTAAGACTCGGGTTAGGACAATGGGAGGCGACTCTAAGGATTTTCCGATTGTTATGGGGTTACACCAAGGTTCTGCGCTCAATCCGTTCTTATTCCCCCTAGTGATGGATGTGTTAATACACTACATTCAAGGGGATGGGCCATGGTGCATGCTATTCACTGATGACATAGTTTTGATTGATGAGTCGCGAGCCGGTGTTAACGAGAGGCTGGAGGTTTGGAGATAGGCTCTTGAATCTAAGGGTTTCAAGCTTAACAGGATGAAGATAGAATACCTGGAGTGTAAGTTCAGCGCTTAGTAAGGGGAAGCAGACATGGATGCGAGGCTTGAATCACAAGTCAACCCAAGTAGAGGCAGCTTCAAGTACCTTGGGTCGGTTATCCAGGGGGGAGGGGAGATCGACGAGGATGTCACACACCGTATTGGGGTAGGATGGATTAAGTGGATGTTAGCATCTAGAGTATAGTGTGACAAGAGAGTTCCATTGATATTCAAAAGTAAGGGTCACAACCCGGATTTTTCACCCTCAGGAGTCGTGATGGCGCCTACTCGTGGAAGCTAGGCAAGCCAAATATTGTAAAATCATTACCTTCCTTTTATTAACCATGTTCAACAATTTGAAACAATAAGTGATTAAATAGCGGAATAAATTAAATAACCAGAAATACGGAAGACGAAAATCTTAATAATTCAACCAAACACTGCTACATAATCTGAAGTACAATACTACCCAGAATTTGGTGTCACAAGTCACGAAATATCTAAGAATACTACAAATAAGTTCTGAATGAAAATACATAAGTTTATCTCTGAATAAGTAAAAATAGAAAGAGAAAAGGAAGAGACGCCAAGGCTCGCGGACGTCTGCATGACTACCTCAGGTCGCCTGAATGGACTGAAGACAGCACCCTCACTGCGGTCCAAACGCTCCGGTATCAGTATATGCATATAGTGTAGAGTGTAGTATCAGCACAACCGACCCCATGTGCTGGTAAGTGCCTAGCGTAACCTCAGCGAAGTAGTGACGATGCTAGGGCCAGTCTACCAAATAAACCTGTGCAGTTAAATATATACAGCGGAAATAGAAGCAGATAATTACAACTAAAGTTGGGCGGGGGAAACATGCTACGGGGAGTAACAGATAACAACAGAATAATAGTAGAGAAATGTAAGGAATGCCATAACTCAATTACCAGCAAAAGATAAGGAAATAAGAACAAGTACACATGTAATACTGTTGCAGGCGTGCAACCCAATCCCATTTCATATAGTATCGTTGCAGGTGCGTAACCCGCTTCCATTTCATAAAGTACCGTTGCAAGCGTGTAACCCGTTCCCATTTCATATATTACCGTTGTAGGCGTGCAACCCGCTCCCACTTCATGTTTTACCATTGCAGTCATGCAACCTGCTCCCATTTCATGTATTACCGTTGCAGACATGCAACCCGCTCCCATTTCATTTATCAACAGCAATCATAAAAGAATACCGGGAAGGGAACAATAGCATAATAACAATATCCCGGCAAGGGAACAATAATATTACAACAACATCCCGGTAAGGGAACAATAATATCACAACAACATCTCGGCAAGGGAACAACAATATCACAACAACATCCCGGCAAGGGAACAATAATAAAATTCTCATATGAAGCACGAATAAACCACAATGGAGTGATAAAAATTACAATACAAGACTCACAGGCATGCTTGACACCGGCGTATAGATACTCGTCACCATGCCTATATGTCATACTCCACAGTTAACACGTAGCAAATAAGACACGACTTCTCAAGTTAAGGTTAGACCAAAACTTACCTCAAACTTTCACGGTCAACTAAAGCCTCAAACACCGTTTTTTCTTTAGAATTCGCCTCCAAATTACTTGTATCTAGTCCAAATTAATTTAACAACATCAATATATACTAAAGAATTCATACCCAACGCTTAATTATATGTTTTCTATCATTTTCCCCAAAAAGTCAAAAATCGACCCTTGGCCCGCTTGGTCAAAATACGAGGTTCAGACCAAAACCCGATCACCCATTCACCCACAAGCCCGAATATACAATTAGTTTCTGAATCCGACCCCAAAAGAGGTCTAAATTCCAATTATTCAAAAAGCCCTTAATCTACCCAAATCCCCAATTTCTACCATAAAGAATCATGATTTAGGCCTAGAAATCTAGTGGGTGTTAATGGAAATTGAAGGAAACAAGTCTAAGAATGCATACATATGGCTTTGTGGTAAAATCCCTCTTCAAAAATCGCCCAAGTTCGAGTTTAAGTGAAAACGTTATGAAGTTTTGAAGAAATCCCGTTTTGCTACTATTTTAAAATAACTGGGCAGGGAATCTATGCATTCTCGCACAGGATTGGATGCGTTCGCATAGAACAAATGGTGACCCCCAGAATTAACTCTATGTTATCGCGGACCTACCTATGCAATCGCATAGAACAAATGATGACCACTCAGAATTAACTCTATGCTATTGCGGACCTACCTATGCAATCGCATAGAACAAATGATGACCCCCAGAATTAACTCTATGATATCGCGGACCTACCTATGTGAATGCATAGAACAAAAACATGGACGCCAGCAAACAGCAAAAACACCATATTTTTTAAGTTCGAATCACCCCGACGTATATCCGAAACTCACCCGAGCCCTCGGGACTCTAAACCAAACATGCACGCAAGTCTAAAAACATCATACGGACTTGCTCGTGCGTTCAAATCGCCAAAATAACATCTTAAACAACAAATTTAGCATAGAAATCTAAGAAAAATTTCAAAACTTTCAAAGCATCAAATTTCACAACTACGGGTCCGAATCACATCAAACGACTTCCGTTTCTTACCAAATTTCACAGACGCATCTTAAATGTCTTATTGAACATGTACCGGACCCCGAAACCAAAATACGGACCCAATACAATAAATTTCAAATATAATCAAAATTTCAAAAACTCTTATATTTTCAGTAAAATAATTTCTTTCAAAAATTCATTTCTCGGGCTTAGGACCTCAAAATTCGATTCTGGGCATACGCTCAAGTCCCATATTTTCCTACGGATCCTCCGGGACCGTCAAATTACAGGTCCGGGTCCGTTTACCCAAAATATTGACCGAAGTCAACTTAAATTCAATTTTTAAGGCCAAATTAACATTTTCATCACATTTCCACATAAAAGCATTCTGGATATGCACCCGGACCATGCACATAAATCGAAGTGAGGAAAAAGGAGGCTTCTAAGGCCTCAGAACACAGAATTTACTCGTAAATCAAGTGATGATCCAAAAGGTCATCATAGTAAGTTCTATAAAGCAGTGGTTAGACTGGCCATGATGTATGGAGCTGAGTGTTGGCTTGTTAAGAACTCACATATCCAGAAGATGAAGGTAGCAGAAATGAGGATGTTGAGGTGAATGTGTGGGCATACTAGACTGGATAAGAATAGGAATTATGATATTTGGGAGAAGGTGCGCGTGGCTCCCATTGATGACAAGATGCGTGAAGCGGGGATCAGATGGTTCGGGCATGTTCAGAGGAGAAGCCCAGATGCTCCGGTAAGGAAATGCGAATGGCTGGTTGTGGAGGGCACGAGAAGAGGTAGAGGGCGGCCTAAGAAGTATTGGGGGGAACTGATCAGGCAGGATATGGCGAGGCTCCAGATTTCCGAGGACATGGCACTTTATAAGAACATGTGGAGAGCGAGTATTAGGGTTGAAGGTTAGGAGGTAGTTGAGTCTTGCCTTACGTCATTACTTTGAGAGACTAGTTTGGTAGGGATACTATTTTGCTTTTGCTTTGTATCTTTCTTTTTGCTTTCATGTTGTTCCTATTTTTCCTATGATTTCTATCATGTTACTAATATTATCTCCTTTTGTCTTTTTGTCTTGAGCCGAGGGTCTTTCGGAAACAACCTCTCTATTCCCTCGAGGTAGGGGTAAGGTCTGCATACACACTACTCTTCTCATACCCCATTAGTGGGATTTCACTAGGTCGTTGTTGTTGTTGTTATCTAATTTTCTAAAAATAGCACTTTTAGAAATACAGTCAAACTGACCGCAGTTAATCGACCGAGTTCGGTTGGTCAAAAAACAGGCTGAAAATCCGACCAAAGTCGGTCAATTTTTGAAATATTTTTTTTCAATATTTTTTTTACAAAATCAACCAACTTCGGTGGAATTTTTTTTTTTTTGTGTAAAAATGCGGGAAACTATTTTTGTATCTCGCGAAATTTATTTTTCAAGGATCTGACCAACTTTGGTCGATTTTTCATTTAAAAAAATTAAATTAATATTTAAAAATTGACCGAAATCAATCGATTATTTCGGCTGGTCATTTTAAAAAACCTACCGATTTTGGTCGATAATTTTATTTTTTTAATATAACCAACTGACATACATAGTGATTTTCGCGCGAAAATGCAATTAAAGAGTATAAATAAAATAAAATGAACTCAAGCATGAACCAGGTCTATACATAGTGAACACAGACACAGGCAAACTTTGAGCACAAGGAATGCAAGTGAGGGAGATAAGCTTAAATAGTTCTATCTGATATCTCCTGAACGAAAAGGTTGCATAAGTGATAAGGAGAAAGACTCCTTACTCGAGAGAGTTGTATCCTAGATAAGGGAGGAGTTAGAAGTTGAGGATAACTAGAACTCTTCCACTAAGGAAGAGTATATCATTGGAACTCTAGTTATTTCCTATTCTACTAACTCTATATATTTCAAGATGTTCTCATTTTACATGCATGCACAAATGCTGAAGTTAAACGTGAGTTGAGAGCAAAATAGCAAGGCATTTTGCAAGCAATTCTTGTGTGATTCAAGTGTGCGAAACTGAAGCTACATGAACTAGATAGAAGAACTAGTTCCAAGCGTCTGTATGATATTCTAGTTCAATTGTAGTAGGGCATTTCAAATTGTACCTTTCAGCTTTATCTAGAAACAATTGTATTAGGTACTCTGAGTATTGTATTAAAGTTAGAGTTAACTTGAAGTTGTCGCAACAGTTAGAGGCTGGTCGCCACAACGGGATTAGAGGTAATCCTTAGGTTTATAAAGAGTTTTGTAAATATTGTTTTGGCTCAGTGATCTAATGAAGTGTTGGGGAAAATCCTGCTGAGTAGTAGGTCGTGATTTTTTCACTTTTTAAGCCAGGTGTTTTCCACGTAAAGATACTTGTGTTCTTTACTTTCCGCATTTATTATTTTCGCAACAGTAGTATAAGGAATACATAGAAGAACTACATCCTTCTACAATCTATGCATGCGAAAATTTGACACCACACAAATCACCCCTCTTGTATGGCATTGAAGTATAAAACATCAGCAGCCTTCGTAAAGCTGCTAGTGTAACGTGTTCCAAAGAGAGAGTTTAAGTGATTAAAAAGTATGGCCTTGCATATGAACTCTCAAACCAAGCCCAAGCATTTTTTTTCCGAACGAAACTAAAGATTTTAGAATTTAGACCTTTCTATATTCTTTCTTTTTTGGGAAAGAGATGGTGCAGCGTTTCGCTTCTTTTTGTAACCCATAGCAGCGGTACTTGAAGCAGAGTTTAGGGATAGTAAAAGTATGTTCATACAGTAGCAATTCACATGATGTCTTGGGTGAAATACATCTAAATCCTGCAAAGGCTTTAAAGGACTTAAATAAGGCAAGTCTTTGCAAATCAAATGAGGCTACAAATCAGATTATTCAAGGTGAAGTGTGAGCGGTAATTTGATTAGCTCGAACGACACGAGAAGTTGAAACTATGCTCAAAACTCGAGTTCAGTTAAGTTTTCTTCCCTAGGTCGATGGCTTAGATAGATTGTGCATATTATATGTTTGCTTGCATTTATTTTCAGAATAAACTACATCTATATTTGTTAACCCTTATGACGGAAACCAATTAAGTTGTATGATGTGTTGTAGTTATTTGCTTGTGTGCAATTATTTGCTAGCTGACCTCCCCTTGCGTGAGTGCCGCAAGGGACAGGGTTAGCTACCCCACCTTTGTAGGGACTATTGTTTGTTGGAGAGACAAGCCGATACTTCCCCGTGCGTGTTCCTAAATGCCCAAGTACGCAGGGTCATTATGTGCAAAACTTTTTAAAAAGTTATTTCTTGAAAATTAATTCAGTTTTTAACTTAAGTTTTAAATAATAGTTTTTGACTTAGCTTTCAGTTTTAGTTTCACTTATCAGATAAAGACTCAATTTTCAGCTTCAACTTTAAGTTATCAGTTTATATTCAATTTTCAGAATTAGTTTCAGCTTTCAGATTATTCAGTTCTGTTATGTGAAACGTCTGCTCTACGTGCTGCACTTTATTATATTTGTATATCGCCCATGCTAGTCTTGTCCTCCGCTGAGGGGGTTATCAATGAGACTTTTTGGGTATCCTTAGCCCGTTTGAGCCTGCCATATCATGTGGCAGGCGTTGAGTGCACATGTGATAAAGTTCATGACTAGAGGCAAGCTTTCAAGAGTCGGAGTGGAGGCTCTATTGATAATTCACTCCAGTGGTAGCAAATTTTTTCTCGAAATTTTATTTATTTTAGATATATATATTATTCCAAGAAAATGTCGCAAACTTTCATGTATTTAGCTTTCAGTAGAGGTTCATGACTTGATAATGGGTTTAGTTTTGTAGATATTTATCATTTGATTCGTGATTCAATTTCCTTCAGACAATTATGTTTATAGACTTTAATTTATCTATAACTAACAGGGTTCTCTCAACAGGTGAGGTAGGATGAGAGCCATCAGGTCCCACATGGGCAGATGCATGTCTAACGAAACGGTGTCACGCGATATCGTTTCGTAGAATTTTTTTACTAAATATATGTATAAATACTACGAAAAATGGATAAGTAGGAAAAAATGAAACTATTTAACATGAATTGTCTCTTGGTGTATTAGTTTGTGCTTGATTTTGTTCTAGAAGGTCAAAGGTTCAAACATCAACTAGCTTATTTTTTTCCAAATATTTGAGAGAGCATGTATGGTTAAAAATTGTGAAAGTGGAATTGAACCCAGAACCTTTTATAACTTGATTTGGATGAAGTTTGATATGAAATTGAAAATGTATTTAAACATGAATTTTGGGGCATGTTTTGACATATTTGAAAGTCCTTTTTTTCTCCCCTTTTTCAGCTAAAGAGTCCCAAATGGCCATGATTTGGCCCAAAAAGAGGTCTTAAGCTTTGGAATTTGAAGTTTGAATTTTTAAAATCTCTCAAAAACTAAATTAATTCTATAAACTAATATATATTTGAATTTTTTTTCGCCTTCCAAAATTTATGGCCAAACGCATGCTAAATGTACACAACGAAGATCAAAAAGGTTAATATGGAAACAATTTATTTGGCTTGATACTTTTTTTTAGTGAAAGTATCTTGCCTTGATGGTCACTGAATAGCAAAGCTTGCGGCCATATTGAACGAACAAGATGCTAAAATACTGAAGGAAAGTAATTTTACTAACAGCTTGTTTGGATGGTTGTTACCCATTATATTGTATCGTATTGTTATTTTAAATACGATGTTTGTTTTGATTGTTACTTAAATTTTATTGTATCGAATAGTTAAATTTGTAGTTACATAACGACGAAATGTGTCACTTTATGTAATGACCGATTTGGTGTAGTCATGTCGTTACCTTGTCTTTTTCTGTCAATCTCATCCTTTATTATTATTAAATAATTTTATTTTATCATTTACCCTACCTTTTTATATAGTAATTTTACCCTGTATCATAATTATTCTTTATACAATCAGATCTTTCTATAACAACATCTCTATGTAATAACACTTCACTTTAAAAACCAAGCTTTTTCGGAACCAATTTTCATGTTATGATATAATATATGTTCTTTTTAACAACACTTTACTATAACAGCCAAAATATTTCGGAACAAACGAGACTGTTATAGAGAGGTTCGACTGTAATATTACAAATTTATTCTTTATATTATTGGTCCGTGATATCATGAAACGATGACAAACGATACAATCTATTCAAACACTGTATTTTTCAAACAATACAGTACAATACAATACATTACGATACGATACATTATGAAACGATGCGTAACAACCATCCAAACAAGCTGTTAAGAAAGAGTTTGAAAAGATTTTTTTTTTGAGTATTAAGTTCCAAAGTCCTTCAACTCTTTTGCTCCCCTTGTACCTCTTCAAAGTTAGTTTTTCAATTTCATCAAAACGTGTTTTTGTGTTTTTTATTTACTTACCACTTTTGTTTAAACTAATCGTTCCAAAATACTTGCTATCACTACTTAAAAAAAGGGGAAACCAACTGCCAAAATCAACCAATGTTGGTCGGTAATAAGCAAAATTTGACCGAAAACTGACTGATTTGTGGCAGTCGGTAGAGCCAACCGACCGACTTCAGTCAGTATTTTCCGATCGATTTCGATTTTAACTTCTAAAAAGGAAAAAAATCCGAAAATATCGACCGAAGTTGGTTGGTATTTTTAATTATTTAATTAAAAAATTCACCATTTGAAATCGAACCGAGGTCTGTACTGTGGCATGATACTATTCTACCACTAAACCATTGGTACATTTTGTTTAAGATTGTCTTTTATTTTATTTATACTCTTTATTTGCATTTTCACGCGAAAATAACTGACCGATGTCACTATTATTTTTTATGATAATAAACTCTATAGTTTTCATAAGAATAACCCCTATTTTAACTCAGGACCAGGTTCATTAGGTTATAAATATCTCAGTCCAAAGTGAAAAGCACAACCTATCTTCCCCTTTTTGGCATCATCGAAAAGTTGCATAATTATGTTAGATAACCAGATTTTAATAAATATTACTCATGGCTACTGGGTCTACTTCAAATGCAATCATAGAGTCAAGCCTCACTTATCAATCTAATGATATTATCCATCTAAGAAGTATCAACAAACAATTAGAGCGCAAAAACAGTTGATTATCATTGATACTAGTCATCCACAAAGCATAAAGAGAAATAAAGATACTGGATTATGAGCAAAAAGAACAAAAAAAAAATCCACCCAGGTCACTGGTTTGTCTAACTAGGCTAGAAAGATCTTAAGGCTGGAAAGGACCAATTTCTTGGTTCTTGGCTTGAAGCAGTTTCAGCATATCATGAAGAATGCCTTCATTCTTCTCCTTCTCATTTGCAAGCTCAGCTCTGAGAATATCTCTCTCAGTTTCTACTTCTGCCAACCTCTTCTTCAGCCTTTCAATTTCAGCATCCTTAGCCCCTCTCTCTTGCACCAAGGCTCGCACGTTGCAGTTCATAGGTACCTTTCTGGATGAACTAGGTTCTTTGGGATTAGTGTGGACATCATAGTCACAAACAGTCAAAGTGTTTTCCCCAAAATGGTCCTTGCTTGTACCAACTTTTAATTTCTTGATGGGTACCTTGAAGTGTGCGAGTATACCCATGAGAATGAAACTATAGGGTATGACATGAGTTTTGGTTCTAGTCAGAACCCTATCAAGAAGATGGATAATAAACTCAAGCCAATTGATTTGCCTTCCACTGTCCTGACATTCCATAATGACCAGTTCTATGAATGTGGCAATGTGCCTTCTTTCTTGCCTGGGCAGCACAACCTTGTTAATAATTTCAAACAACACTTTGTGGGGTGGCTTCATCTCACTTTTGTATATAGCCTTGGGTTGAAGATCTTCTTCATTGTCACAAAACTTTATTGTAATGGCAAGTGATATGGGGAGGTTTTCTACGCTTGGCCATTTTAGCTTTTTGTAATCATTATACCCTTCAACAGATACTCCTAGAATTTATCCCAACTCTTTGTCATCAAAACTCACAGTCACCCTCTTTACCACACTGGTGAGTCTGCCATTTTTTATCTCACAAGTTGCCATGAACTCCACAATCTCAGTTCTAGCAAGCTCTCTCTCTCTTCTTCTTCTTCTTCTTCTTCTTCTTCTTCTTCTTCTTCTTTCATCTCATGTTTTAGAACTAAATTCTGTGTTTCGAAGCCTAAATATCTTAGTTTAGCCTTTCTCGATTTGCATGCACAGTCCAGGTGTTTTTTCGGAAGGCTTATATGTTAAAAATTGATAAAAATAAGAATTTTTGCCTTAAAAGTTAAATTGAGTTGACTTCGGTCAATGTTTTGAGAAAATGGACCCGGATCTGTATTTTGATGGTCCTGATGTGTCCGTATCATAATTTGGGACTTGGGCGTATGTCCGGAATCAAATCCCGAGGTCCCTAGCTTGAGATATGAATTTTTGTTGAAAATTCAAAGTCTGAAAGTTTAATGGTTTTTTAGAATTGGCTGATGTTTGATCTTGTTGATACCGGGTCTATATTTTGGTTTTGGAGCCCAGTGTAGGTCCATTACTTGTTTTTAATATTTGGTGAGAAATGAAGTTAGTTTGACGTGATTCAGACGTTCAGTTGTGAAAATAGAAGTTTTAAAGCTTTCTTGAAAATTTCATTTGATTTGGTGTTCAATTCGTAGTTCTAGGTGTTATTTTGGCGATTTAATCGTGTGATCAAATTTGTATGATGTTTTAGGACTTGTGTGCATGTTTGGTTTTGAGCCCCGAGGGTTGAGGTGAGTTTCGGATAGGCTACGGGCTAATTTGAACTTAGAAAATCTAATTTTCTGCAGTTGCAGGTGCCTTCTGGTTTCCTTCTTCATGTTCACCAAGATACACTCGCGAATGCAAAGTGTAAACTGGGTTGGGAGGTTCTTCTTCTACGCGAACGCGAGACTAAGATCGCGAACGTGGAGCACTAGGTGTGACAACCCGGCCAGTCGTCTCATGAGTTACCACTCCGTTTTCCCCATTTATGCTTCCTTATGCTTTGTTATTCATGTTTTTTGGTATCGGGCTGGTCGGATCGAATCCAGAATGATTTTGGTAAGGATGGAGACACTTAGTCTCCTATAAGAAAGTTTAAGTTGAAAACGTCAACCAGATGTTGACTTATGTGTTAGAGGGCTCGAAAGTGAATTCTGATGGTTCGGTTAGCTTCAGGAGGTGATTGGAGACTTAGGAGCGTGATCGAAATGAGTTTTGGAAGTCCGAAGTAGATTTAGGCTTGAATTGGCGAAGCTGGTATTTTGGCGATTTTCGGTTGGTAGGTGCGATTTTGATATAGGGGTCGGAATGGAATTCCGAGAGTTGCAGTAGTTCCGTTGTGTCATTTGGGATGTCTGTACAAAATTTCAGGTCATTCAGACGTGGTTTGATAGGGTTTATTTTATCAAAAGCGAAATTTAGAAGTTTTTGGAATTCTTAGGCTTGAATCCAATGTAATTTTGGTGTTTTGATGTTGTTTTGGGAATTCCGAGGGTTGGAACAAGTTTGAATGAGGTTTTGGGGTATGTTGGTGCCTTTGGTTGAGGTCTCGGGGGCCTCGGGTGAGTTTCGGAGGGTAGAACAGATCATTTGAAGTTGAAGAAAGTTGCAGGTATTTTACTCTTCGCGTTCGCGAGTGGATCCTCGCATTCGCGAAGAGTCAGCGGAGGAAGGTGGAAATTTAGCCTTCGCGTTCGCGAGGCAGGCTATGCGTTTGCAAAGGGCTACGAGATTGTGCATCATGTTCGTAGTTATGGCGTCGCATTAGCATAGAAGGAATTGGCCAGCTGGGTTTTCAGATATTTTGTTCATCGCGTTCGAGAATGTCTGTCTGGGTAAAGCATCACGTTCGCGATGGGGTGGTCGCGATCGCGAAGAGGAATTTTGGTCATCGAAATTTTTGTGCTTCGTGAATGCGAGGCGTTGACCGCGTTCGCGAAGAAGGATTTTCAGGCCTGGGCAGAAAGTTTAAAGGGTCATCTTGTTCGCAAATGTGGGTTTATTTCTTCCATAGTTGGTCGTTTTTGGAGCTTTTTGAAGGGGATCGAAGAGGTATTCAAGGGAAATCACTTGGAGGAAAGATTCTTGGACTTAAAACTCGTTTCTAATGTGAATTCCACCTAAATAATCATGGAAATTAAGCCAAAAATTGAAAAACTAGGGCTTGAAAATTTAGACCTTTGATTGAGGATTTGAAGGACCATTTGAGGTCGGATTTCAGAACTTCTGATATATATGAACTCGTGGGGAGATAAGGAATCTATTGATGTAAAATTTATCAAATTTCGAGACGTGGGCCCGGGGGTCGGGTTTTGGTAATTTTGGGATTTGTGTCATATATTGATTGTTTTTGCTTGGGCTTCGTTCCCTTAGCATATTTTGACGTCCTTGTTCTGATTTTGGATAGATTCGACGCGAGTGGAGGCCGATTCGAGGGGAAAAGGCATCGCGAGCTAGAGATTTGACCGGTTCGAGGTGAGTAATGATTGTAAATGATGTTCTAAGGGTTTGAAACCCTGGATTGCATATCGTAATGCTATATTGAGGTGAGGCACACACTTGATGACGAGCGTGGGGTCGTGCACTATTAGGGATTGTGACTTGGTCTATCCCGATTGATGGATTTACCGCATATTTGACTGAAATCTATTTGTTGTCATCATTATTTGGGTTGAATGCCATATTTGGGCTTCGTGCCAACTATTTGAACCCTTCCGGGATTTTTACTGGTATTTTCCTTACTATTTTGACTTTATACTTGAACTCAATCATGTTATATTTCACTGTTTTCGAACTCAACCATGTTTACTCTATTTTAACACTTAAATGATCTTTTAATTGATAATTGGGCTAAGAATCACTGTTTTACTGTTGCCCGAGGGGCTTGTGAGGATTTTGACTGAGTAAGGCCGAGGGCCTATGTTGTGAGGAAACATTTGATACTGATATGAGGCCGAGGGCCTGAGATATGTACGCCACAAGGTGGCTTGATTGATATGAGGCCGAGGGCCTAATGATGATGCCACGAGGTGGCTTGATATTACGTTTGGGCCGTAAGGGGCCCTTCTAGGAGTCTGTACACCCCTAGTGATCGTGAGTACCCATTATGATGTGAGATTGAACCCGAGGGGCTGGTATTGTTCTATGTGATTGCCCGAGGGGCTGGTACGGTTCTGAGATGTTGCCCAAGGGCGGATTTGTTGATACTGTGCCCGAGGGGCAAACCTTTATGTGTTTACTTTTGATAATTGACTGTCAATTACCTGCTTAATTATTGAAAAAGGCTTTTCATGAAACTACGTTTGAGTTAAAGAGTTTTACCTATCTTTTACTGGTTTACTGATTTAATTGTTTTACTGCTTCATTATAGAATTCTTTATGCCTTACGTGAATTCTTGCTTTCAGTCTTTATTTACATTTGTTACTCACTGAGTTTGAGTACTCACTTTACTCCCTGCACCCCTGTTTGCGATTTCAGGCGTTGCGGATCCTACTAGTGCGAGTTGAGAGCTCCCGATAGATATCTGAGTCCACAAGGTAGCTGCTTGACGTCCACAGTCCCGTGTTTCTCCTCCTTTATCATTTCTATCTATTTTCAGACATTTGTACTAGTTTATAGACTTAGCAGACTTGTACTATGACTCATAGATGTTTATGACTAGTGACACCTTGGTTTAGGGCTGTGTTGGGGTTATTTTCAGCAAATTATGTTTTTAACTGCTTAAACCTTGGTTTAATTGACTATGCTTATTAATGTTTCTTAATGTTTAGCTGCTTAGAAATTGAACTGGGAGTAGTTGGCTGGCCTTGTCTTCACGAGAGGTGCCATCATGACCGAGTCCG
This sequence comes from Nicotiana sylvestris, assembly GCF_000393655.2. Taxonomy (NCBI): domain Eukaryota; kingdom Viridiplantae; phylum Streptophyta; class Magnoliopsida; order Solanales; family Solanaceae; genus Nicotiana; species Nicotiana sylvestris. The sequence goes on along the minus strand of NC_091060.1, from coordinate 128,454,989 downwards.
GGTTTGGGCCGTGACAAGTTGATATTAGATCCTAGGTTACATAGGTCTCACGAGTCATGAGCAGGTTTAGTAGAGTCTCGCGGATCGGTACGGAGACGTCTGTATTTATCCTCGAGAGGCTGCAGAACCTTTAGGAAAAACATCATATTCTTGAAATTCTTGTCGTGTGAACTTGTTGATCCGAGTACTATACTTTTGTTATTCTATTTTTTCACAAATGGTGAGGACAAGCGCTACTAGTCAGGATGAACGACCACCAGTACCACCAGATCACCAGAGGCCGAGGACATGGCTGTGGTTGTCGTAGGGGCAGAACAGCTAGGGCAGCACCTGCAAATCCACCAGCTGCCCCAGTTCAGGATTAGGTCCCTGTTATGGGCTCTCCAGCAGCACCAGCTCATGAACCAATTGTGCCCATGGTGATTCCGGGTCATCAGGAGGCATTGACTCAGATCTTATCAGTTTGCATTGGCCTAGCTCAGGCAGTTTTAACCACTATAGCGGCATCTACTTCTCAGGTCGGGGGAGACAATCAGACTCATGTCGCTCACACACCTAAGCAGGTCGTGCAGGGACTTCAGACGCCGGGGGCACATCCAGCCCAGCCGGTTGCAACTGCTCAGGACTATGTAGTTCCTGCTATGCCGGAGGATGAGCAGTGTAGGTTGGAGAAGTTTGGTAGACTGTAGCCTCCGACCTTTAGTGGTGCAGAGGGCGAGGATGCCCAGGGTTTCTTAGATAAGTGTCAGAGGATCTTCGTACTGTGGGTATTCTGGAGACTAGCGGGATCGCTTTCACTACTTATCAGTTTTCAGGAACTGCCTTTACTTGGTGAGAGACTTTTGAGAGGCGTAGGCCTATTAGTGAAGCACCCCTTACCTGGCAGCAGTTCTTTGTTCTCTTTATGGAGAAGTATGTGCCGCAGTCCCGCAGAGAGGAGTTGTGTAGGGAGTTTGAGTGGTTGCGTTAGGGATAGATGATGGTGACGTAGTACGAGATGAGGTTCTCCGAGTTAGCTCGTCATGCTATTTGGATGGTCCCGACGGATAGAGAGAGGATTAGGAGGTTTGTTGATGGCCTCACTTATCATCTTCATATTCTCATAACTAGGGAGGTTGTGGATATTGTCCGTGAGATTGAGTCTGTTCGTCGCCACGAGCGAGAGGAGAAGGAGGCCAAGAGGCCTCAAGGATCTAGTAGTTACAGTGGTACTCCTTCGAGGGGTCAGTTTTAGCACGACAGAGGCCGTCCATTCAGGCATGCTCAGCCAGCTCGCGTAGGTTATCGTGCAGCATCGTCGGGTCATGGTCCTCACAGTTCTCATCAGGGCCAGTCATCACTTAGTTCCCTTCCAGCTCAAAGTTTGTCCGGTGCTCCATCAGTTCAGGGCTCTTCTATGCCGAGTGCATCTGCTAGTCACTCTGGTGCGAGGGGTTCCCTTTAGTCCCCTTCTCCGGCACCTAGGAGTTGTTATGAGTTTGGAGAGATAGGTCACATGTGGAGGCAGCATCCTTGTCGTTTTTCTTGTTCATCTCAGTAGAGGGGTCAGTCATCGGCTTCAATGCCAGTTACTTCACAACCACCCGCCCAACCAGCTAGGGGTGGAGGTCGGTCAGCTAGGGGTCGCCCCAGAGGGCGAGATCGATCAGGTGGCAATCAGGGTCATTTCTATGCACTTCCAGGCAGACCCGATGATACTGCTTTAGATGACGTTATCATAGGTATTGTTTCAGTCTTCCACAAAGATGCCTCTGTATTATTTGATCCTGGTTCTACTTTTTCTTATGTGTCATCATACTTTGATCGTTATTTGGGTACGCCCCGTGAGTTTCTTACTTCACCTGTTCATGTATCTACCCCGATGAGCGATACTGTTGTTGTAGACCGTGTGTACCAGTCATGTGTGGTGACTATTGGGGGTCTGGAGACCCGAGTGGATATGTTATTATTGAGTATGGTGGATTTTGATGTCATTTTGGGCATGTATTGGTTATCTATGTGTCGTGCTATTCTGGACTGTCATGCTAAGACAGCCACATTGGCTATGCCGGGTGTGCCACAGATCGAGTGGCGAGGTGTGACTGATTAGGTTCCCAGTAGAGTGATCTTATTCTTGAAAGCCCAGCGTATGGTTGGGAAGGGTTGTCTTTCGTATCTACCCTTCGTGCGGAATGTCGGTGCTGAGACTCCCAGTATTGATTATGTTCCAGTTGTGAGAAATTTTCTTGATGTGTTTCCTGCAGATCTGTCGGGCATGCCACCGAATAGGGATATTGATTTTAGTATTGACCTAGTGCCGGGCACTCAACCCATTTCTATTCCATCGTATCGTATGGCACCAGCGGAGTTGAAGGAATTAAAGGAGCAGCTTCAGGAACTCCTTGATAAAGGGTTCATTCGGCCTAGTGTGTCACCTTGGGGTGCCCCGGTTCTATTTATGAAGAAGAAGGATGGCACAATGAGTATGTGCATTGATTATATGCAATTGAACAAGGTAACAATTAAGAACAAGTATCCTTTGCCTCGCATTGATTATTTATTTGACCAGCTTCAGGGAGCGAGAGTGTTCTCCAAGATTGATATCCGTTTAGGTTATCACTAGTTGACGTTAGGGACTCGTATATTCTTAAGACAGCGTTCAGGACCCGATATGGTCATTATGAGTTCTTGGTGATATCTTTTGGGCTGACCAATGCCCCATCAACGTTCATACATTTGATGAACAATGTGTTCCGACCTTATATTGACTCGTTTGTCATAGTCTTTATTGATGATATTCTGGTATATTCACGTAGTCAGGAGGAGCACGCAGAGCATTTAAGAGTTGTATTGCAGAGATTGAGAGAGGAGAAGCTTTATGCAAAATTCTCCAAGTGTGAGTTTTAGCTTAGTTCAATGGCTTTCTTGGGGCACGTGGTGTCCAGCGAGGGTATTCAGGTTGATCCGAAGAAGATAGAGGCGGTTTAGAGTTGGCCCAGACCATCCTCAATCACAGAGATTCGCAGCTTTCTTGGCTTGGCAGGTTATTATCGCCATTTAGTTTAGGGATTCTCATCAATCGCATTGCCCTTGACCAAGTTGACGCAGAAGGGTGCTTCATTTGTATGGTCGGACGAGTGTGAGGAGAGCTTTCAGAAGCTCAAGACAGCTTTGACCACATCTCTAGTGTTAGTTTTGCCATCAGCTTCAGGTTCATATACTATGTATTGTGATGCTTCGAGAGTTGGCATTGGTTGTGTATTGATGCAAGAGGGTAGAGTTATTACTTATGCTTCTCGTTAGTTGAAGCCCCATGAGAAGAACTACCTCATTCATGATTTGGAGTTGGCTGCCATAGTTTAGGCGTTGAAGATTTCGGGACATTACTTGTATGGTGTGTCTTGTGAGGTGTTTACTAATCATCGTAGCCTTCAACACTTGTTCAAACAGAAGGATCTCAATTTGAGGCAGCGGAGGTGGTTGGAGTTGCTTAAGGATTATGATATCACTATATTGTACCATCCGGGAAGGCCAATGTGGTAGCCGATGCCTTGAGCCGAAAGGCGGTGAGTATGGGGAGTTTGGAATATATTCCAGTTGGGGAGAGACCTCTTGCAGTTGATGTTTAGGCCTTGGACAATCGGTTCGTGAGGTTGGATATTTCGAAGCACAGTCGGGTATTGGCTTGTGTGGTTTCTTGGTCTTCGTTAATGATCGCATCAGAGAGCGCCAATATGATGATCCGCATTTGCTTGTCCTTAAGGATAGAGTTCAGCATAATGATGCCAGAGAGGTGACTATAGGTGATGATAGGGTGTTGAGGATGCAAGGCCGGATTTGTGTGCCCAATGTATATGGGCTTCGGAAGTTGATTCTAGAGGAGGCCCACAACTCGCGGTATTCCATTAATCCGGGTGCCACGAAGATGTATTAGGATTTGAGGCAGCACTATTGGTGGAGAAGAATGAAGAAAGATATTGTGGGATTTGTAGCTCGGTGTCTCAATTATCAGTAAGTGAAATATGAGCATCAGAGACTGGGTGTCTTGCTCCAGCAGATGGATATTCCCGAGTGGAAGTGGGAGGGGATCACTATGGACTTTGTTGTTGGACTTCCATGGACTTTGAGAAAGTTCGATACTATTTGGGTGATTGTGGATCGGCTGACCAAGTCCGCGCACTTCATTCCTGTGTGTACTACCTATTCTTTAGAGCGGTTGGTAGAGATCTATATCCGGGAGATTGTCCGTTTGCATGGTGTCCCAGTTTCTATCATTTCAGATAGGGGCACTCAGTTTACTTCACAGTTTTGGAGGTCTGTGAAGCAAGAGTTGGGTACTCAGGTTTAGTTGAGCACAACTTTTCACCCTCAGACGGACGGGTAGTCCGAGCGCATTATTCAGATATTGGAGGACATGTTGCGTGCTTGTTTCTTGATTTCGGAGGGTCATGGGATCAGTTTCTACCGCTTGCAGAGTTTGCTTATAACAACAGCTATCAGTCGAGTATTCAAATGGCTCCATATGAGGCTTTGTATGGGAGGCGGTGTAGATCTCTAGTTGGTTGGTTCGAGCCCGGTGAGGCTAGGCTATTGGGGATAGACTTGGTGCAGGATGCGTAAGAGAAGGTGAAGGTGATTCAGGAGAGGCTTCGTACAACACAGTCAAGGCAAAAGAGCTATGGTGATAGGAAGGTTCGAGATGTGTCTTACATGGTTGGTGAAAAGGTTCTATTGAAAGTTTCGCCCATGAAGGGTGTTATGAGATTTGGGAAGAAAGGGAAATTGAGTCCTCGGTTCATTGGGCCTTTTAAGGTGCTTCGGAGGATTGGGGAGGTGGCTTATGAGCTTGCTTTGCCACCCAGCTTGTCGAGTGTGCATCCGGTATTTCATGTATCTATGCTCCGGAAGTATATTGGGGATCCGTCTCATGTTCTGGATTTCAGTACGGTTCAGTTGGATGATGATCTGACCTATGATGTGGAGCTAGTAGCTATTTTGGGTCATCAGGTTCGATAGTTGAGGTCAAAGGATATAGCTTCAGTGAAAGTGCAGTGGAGAGGTCGCCATGTGGATAAGGATACTTGGGAGACCGAGCCGGAGATGCGGAGCAGATATCCTCCCATGTTTGAGGCTTCAGGTATGTTTCTTGATTCGTTCGGGGACGAACATTTGTTTAAGTTGGGGAGGATGTGATGACTCGGCCAGTAGTCTCATTAGTTACCGCTCCATTTTCCCCACTTCTGCTTCCTTATGCTTTGTTATCCATGTTTTGTGGTATCGGGTTGGTCGGATCGAATCCGGAATGATTTTGGTAAGGTTGGAGACACTTAGTCTCTTCTAAGAAAGCTTAAGTTGGAAAAGTCAACCGGATGTTGACTTATGTATTCTAGAGGGCTTGGAAGTGAATTTTGATGATTCGGTTAACTTCGGGAGGTGATTTGTGACTTAGGAGCGTGATCAGAATGAGTTTTGGAGGTCCGGAGTAGATTTAGGCTTGAATTGGCGAAGTGAGTATTTTGGCGATTTCCAGTTGGTAGGTGAGATTTTGATATATGGGTCGGAATGGAATTCCGAAAGTTGCAGTAGTCCCGTTATGTCATTTGGGATGTGTGTGCAAAATTTCAAGTCATTCGGACATGGTTTGGTCGGGTTTTTGATCAAAAGCGGAATTTAGAAGTTTTTGGAATTCTTAGGCTTGAATCCAGTGTAATTTTGGTGTTTTGATGTTGGTTTGGGAGTTCCGACAGTTGGAAAAAGTTTGAATGAGGTTTTGGGGTATGTTGGTGCCTTTGGTTGAGGTCCCGAGGGCCTCAGGTGAGTTTCGGAGGGTTAAACAGATCATTTGAAGTTGAAGAAAGTTGCAGATTTTGGTCTTTAGCAGTTGCAGGTATTTTACTCTTCGCGTTCGCGAGTGGACCCTCGCGTTCGCGAAGAGTCAGCGGAGGAAGGTGGAAATTTAGCCTTCACGTTCGTGAGGCAGGCTGTGCGTTCGCGAAGGGCTACGATATTGTGCATCGCGTTTGTAGTTGTGGTGTCGCGTTCGCATAGAAGGAATTGGCCAGCTGGGTTTTGAGATATTTTGTTCATCGCGTTCGCGGGCGAGGAAGCGCGTTCGCGAAGGTCTGTCTGGGTAAATAATTGCGTTCGCAATGGAGTGGTCGCGATCGCAAAGAGGAATTTTGGTCAACGGAATTTTTGTGCTTCGCGAACGCGAGGCGTTGACCGCGTTCGCGAAGAAGGAGTTTCAGGCCTGGGCAGAAAGTTTAAAAGTTCGTCTTGTCCGCGAATGTGGGGTTTATTTCCTCCATAGTTGGTCGTTTTGGAGATTTTTGAAGGGGATTGAAGAGGGATTCAAGGGGAATCACTTGGAGGTAAGATTCTTGGATTTAAAACTCGATTCTAATGTGAATTACACCTAAATAATCATGGAAATTAAGCGAAAAATTGAAGAACTAGGGCTTGGAAATTTAGACCTTCAATTGATGATTTGAAGGACCATTTGAGGTTGGATTTCAAAACTTTTGATATGTATGGACTCGTGGAGAGATAAGGAATCTATTGATATAAAAATTATCGAATTCTGAGACGTGGGCCTGGGGGTCGGGTTTTGGTAATTTCGGGATTTGTGTCATATATTGATTTGTTTCGCTTGGGCTTCATTCCCTTAGCATATTTTGATGTCCTCGTTCTAATTTTGGATAGATTCGATGCGAGTGGAGGCCTATTCGAGGGGCAAAGGCATCGCGAGCTAGAGATTTGATTGGTTCGAGGTGAGTAATGACTGTAAATGATGTACTGAGGTTGAAACCCCGGATTGCACATTGTAGTACTATATTGAGGTGAGGCACACGCTTGATGACGAGCGTGGGGTCGTGCACTATTGGAGATTGTGACTTGGTCCGTCCCGATTGATGGTTTTACTGCATATTTGACTAAAATCTATTTGTTGTCATCATTATTTGGGCTGAATGCCATATTTGGGCTGAATGCCAACTATTTGAACCCTTCAGGGATTTTTACTGGTATTTTCCTCACTGTTTTGACTTTATACTTGAACTCAATCATGTTATATTTCACTGTTTTCGTACTCAGCCATGTTTACCCTGTTTTAACACTTAAATGATCTTTTAAATGATAATTGGGCTGAGAATCACTATTTTACTGTTGCCTGAGGGGCTTGTGAGGATTTTTGACTGAGTAAGGCTGAGGGCCTATGTTGTGAGGAAACATTTGATACTGATTATGAGGCCGAGGGCCTGAGATATGTATGCCACGAGGTGGCTTGATTGATATGAGGTTGAGGGCCTAGTGATGATGCCACAAGGTGGCTTGATATTATGTTTGGGACGTAAGGGGCCCCTCCAGGAGTCTGTACACCCTCAGTGAGCGCAAGTGGCCATTGTGATGTGAGATTGAACCTGAGGGGCTGGTATTGTTCTATGTGATTTCTCGAGGGGCTGGTACGGTTCTGAGATGTTGCCCAAGGGGAGGATTTGTTGATATTGTTCCCGAATGGCGAACCTTTATGTGTTTACTTTTCATAATTGTCTGTCAATTACCTGCTTAATTATTGAAAAAGGCTTTTCATGAAACTACATTTGAGTTAAAGAGTTTTACCTATCTTTCACTGGTTTACTGATTTAATTGTTTTACTGCTTCATTATAGAATGCTTTATGCCTTACGTGAATTCTTGCTTTCAGTCTTTATTTACATTTGTTACTCACTAAGTTGGAGTACTCACTTTACTCCCTGCACCCCTGTGTGCAGAGTCAGGCGTTGCGGATCCTACTAGTGTGAGTTGAGAGCTCCCGGCAGATATCGGAGTCCACGAGGTAGCTGATTGACGTCCGCAGTCTTGTGTTTCTCCTCCTTTATCATTTCTATCTCTTTTCAAACATTTGTACTAGCTTATAGACTTAGTAGACTTGTATTATAACTCATAGATGCTCATGACTAGTAACACCCCGGTTTAGGGTTGTATTGGGGTTATTTTCCGCAAATTATGTTTTTAACTGCTTAAACCTTGGTTTAATTGACTATGATTATTACTGTTTCTTAATGGTTAACTGCTTAAAGATTGAACTGGGAGTTGTTGGCTGGCCTTGTCGTCACGAGAAGCGCCATCACGACCGGGTCCGGGTTTGGGTCGTGACATGGGGGCCTGCTCTACGCGAACGCGGCCAGTCACACGCGAATGTGTAGTGTATTGAGGTGGGGGGAGGGAAATCAGGGGTGACTCTATGCAAACGCGAGTCCTATCTCGTGAACGCGTGAAGTCTCCCACGATCGTGTAAACCATTAAGGCGTAGGTCTTCGTGAACGCGTCAGTATTCACGCGAACACGATGAACACTAATGCCCAGTAATAAAATAGTCCCATTACGGGATTTTTGGCCATTCTTTCAAAATTTCAAAACTAGAAGACCTATTGGCAATTTTTCCAAGATATTTTCTTCCCCAATTTATTGGTAAGTGATTCTAACCTACTTTCTTTCAATTACCCATTACATTTCATGAGATTTCAACTTAAAATCTTAAATTGGGGGTTTAGGTAGAATTAGAGATTTTTGTATAATTGGAATTTAGACCTTGAATTGAGGTCGAATTTCAAAATAAATTACATCATCGGGCTCGGGGGTGAATGGGTAAATGGATTTTGGTCCGAACCTCGGGGTTTGACCAAGCGGGCCCAGGGTCGATTTTTGATTGTTTGGGGGAAAGTTTGGGGAATCTAAATTTATGCATTGTAGTTGATTCCTTTAGCAATATTTGATGTTATTGAGTTAATTGTGGCTAGATACGAGTGGTTTGGAGGCGGATTTTAGGGGAAAGGCCCCGGTAGAGCTTTGAATTTACTACAAAGTGAGGTAAGTGTTGTGTCTAACCTTAACTTGAGAGAATTAAGAACCCTCGGACTATGTGCTATGTGAATTTCATGTGAGCGGTGTATATGTGAGGTGACGAGTGCTTATAAGCTGCTGAATTATCTGTTTTCCCTGATTTTCCGTTTTTCCTTAATTATTTCCTTTCATGTCTTAACTATTATATGTTCTAAATGTTTTCTATGCTTAACTGATACTTCTTAATCATTATCTCCTTCTATTAACGATGTTAGTTCTTCCATAGTCTCATGATTCTCTACTATTTGCTTAAATTGACTTACTTGCACCTTCTAATTTTAAATTGTTGGATTGGTCTCGTTGTGTAGTATTACTCGTGTAGATTTCTTTATTGTACAAGTTCCCTTTTGGTTCATTTTGGTATTTATTGATCGTAAAGGATTTGTGGTTAAACCATTGATTTGGTTGTGCTTTGAGTATTTGTTACTGATATGGTAGGATCGGGCTATACACCACAGTAGGTGTAATAAGAGTGGACTGATATGGTGGAATATGGTGAATATGTTCTATACGGTAGGATCGGATTGCATGCCGCAATAGGTGGAATAAAGGTGGATTGATATGGCAAAATAAGGGTGAATTGTAATACTAATATTGATATATGGTGGGATAGGGTTGTGCGCCCCAATATATTTATATACATTATCTCTGTTGTTAATGATATTACAGTGGATAATGGAGGATTATATGTTATCTGGTGGGATCGGGTTGCACGCTGCAACAACCAATTTGTTTTCATTTTTTGAGCTGCATTGGTTTCCGGTATTTTTTTATTTGAACTGTTAAAGATTGGTAATTCTAAGCGACACTGGTTTATTCTTGAGGCTGTGGTTACTATTTTTAGTTTGTTGTTTAATTCTGTTCAGTATTCCCATTTTCTATCATTATTATATAATGCGTACAGGTTATAGTGTAGGTGACCGCCTTAGCCTCATCACTACAAAGTCAGGATAGGCTCGACACTTATCAGTACAAGGGGTTGGTTATATTAATACTACACTCTACATACTGTACAGATTTTGGAGTCGGTCCCATCGGTGGTTATGTAATGACCCGGCCGGTCATTTTATTTTCTAGAACCTCGTTCCCCTAAATAAGACTTACCATACGTTCTTTTACTATTTTATGACTTGCGGGGATGGTTAGTTCGGGGTTTGGAAGGGTTCGGGTTGAAATCGAAACACTTGGTTCCTTAAGGTTGGCTTAAAAGGCCAAGTTTGACTTCGATCAATATTTTGAGGAAACAACCTCGGAATCGGAATTTGACAGTTCTAATTGGTTCATATATAATTTCGGACTTGGGCATATGTTCGGATCAGGTTTTGGATGACCCAGGGGCGTTTAGGCATCTAGTAGTGAAAGTTGGTTCTTGAAGGTTTTAGAAGTTCTTTAAATTTAGTTTCGAGCGGGTCTTGGTGATATCGAGGTCCAAACGGAATTTCGAGACCGGGAATAGTTCTGTAATGTCATTTAAGACTTTCACGCAAAATTTCGTGTCATTCTGAGTAGCTTAAGTACGTTTCGGCGCATTGGATGTAAATTGAAGAACTTGAAGTTCTTAAGTTTGATTCAAATGGTTTTGGGGTGTGATTCTTAGTTTTGATGTTGTTTCGGGCATTCTGAGAGTTCGAGCGAGTCCGTTTTATGATTCCAAACTTGTGGGTATGTTCGGCCGGGGCCCGGGGGGGGGGGCTGAGTGTTAAACGGATGAGGCTCAGGTCAAGTTGAAGGTTTAGGACAACAACTGAAGCTCCCTAGTTCTGTCATAATCGCACCTACGCTTGGCCAGCCGAAGGTGTGGGCTTGCAGGTGTGAGCCGCGAGCCACACGAGAAAGATTTTTAGGGCAACCTAGAAACGGCAGATGTAGAAGATTTGGCGCACCTGCGTGACCACAGGTGCGAGGGGCATGGTCGCAGGAGTGGATGGGCTCGCAGAAGCGGCTCATTTTGTCCGCAGATGCAGAGAGTGGCTAGGTGAGGAAAAGGCGCATTTGCGATGGCTTTTCCGCATATGCGGGACCGCAGATGCAGCCAAGGTACCATAGGTGCAAAATCGCTGGAGGCAGTGAGGTTCATTTAATACGGGTCTTAAGATATTTTTACACATTTCTCTCACTCTTTGGGCGAATTTTGGAGCTTCTTGAGAGGGGTTTTTACCTAGCTTTTGAAAGTAAGTAATTTCTACCTAATGTTGGTTAAATATATAGTTTATGGGTAAATATAACATGTAAATTAGTGAAAATCATAGGTTTAAACGAAAACCTAGGTTTTTGATGAAAATGAGATTTTACCACGAAAGTGGTTATGGAACTTAGTGAAAATCATATATTTATGTTCCTAAGGTTATGAGTAACAACTTTCTTCAAAAATTTCTGAAATTTGGGTACGTGGGCCTAGGGGAGAATTTTAGGAACCTTACATTTAGGGTTGGGTAATCACTTAAATAGTTAGAATATGAACTTTTGAACATATGTTGATTAGCTTTTACAGTATTTGAATAGTTTCGGATTGTTCCGCACTAATTTGAGGGTTTGAGCATAATCTTGGACCGTAAAGTAGGTCTTTATGACGACCCAGCCGGTCGTCTTAAGAATTAATGCCCTGATCCCCTATTAACTGTTTTCCCCGTGTTTATTTCTGCTATTTTGATTTGTCGGGATGATCGGTTTTGAGTTTCTGAGTGTTTTGGGACACTTAGTCCCTAAATGAGAGCTTAAGTGTTGAAAATTTAACAGTAGTCGGAACAGTGTGAACACGACCTTGGAATGGAATTTTGATGGTTCTGTTAGCTCCATTGGGGGATTTCGGTCTTAGGGGCGTGTTCAGATTATGTTTTGGAGGTCCATAGCTAATTTAGGCTTGAAATGCCGAAAAGTTGAATTTTGAGATTTTGATAGTGAGATTTTGATCCATAGTGTTGAATGTGACGCGTGTGCAAAATTTTAGGTCATTCGGATGAGGATTGGTAAACGTTTTGATCGAAAGCGTATTTTTAGAGTTTTGGAGTTCTTAGGCTTTAATTCGTGGTTGATTCATCGTTTCGATATTGTTTTAGGTGTTTTAAGGATTGTTATAAGTTTGGACAGGGGTGTTGGACTTGTTGGTGGCTTTGGTTGAGGTCCCGAGGACCTCGGGATGATTTCGGATGGTTGACGGAAGGATTTTGAGTTGGGAGTTGCAACTGAAGCTATGAATGTAGTCATAACCACATCTGCAGTTGAGAGGCCGTAGGTGCAACTCCCATAGATGCGGAATGCAGCCGCATAAGCGGCAAATGAGGAAAGGGCCAGGAACCGTAGATGTAGCATATGAACCGCACCTGCGAGACCACATATGCGGACTTTGGGTCGCAGGTGCGGCGGAAAGGTTTTTAAGTGAGAACTGCATAAGAGGTTCCCCAACCGCAGGAGCAGTATCGCATATGCGATGGGTGGACCGCAAATGCAGGATTGCAACCCCTATGACCAGATTAACCCAGAAGGGTGCTCCGTTCTAGTGGACGGAAGAGTGTGAGGCGAGATTTTAGAAGCTCAAGACAGCTTTGACTACAACCCTAGTTTTGATATTGCCTACAGGTTCAGGGTCTTACACTGTTTATTGTGATGCCTCAAGGATCGACCTTGGAGCGATTTTGATGCAAGACGGTAGGCTGATTGCTTATGCATCCAAATAGTTGAAGGTTCACGAGAAAATTTATCCCGTCCATGACCTAGAGTTAGCTGCCATTGTTCACGCCCTGAAGATCTAGCATCATTATTTGTATGGTGTGCCTTGTGAGATTTATACTGATCATCGGAGGTTGCAGCACCTGTTCAAACAAAAGGATCTAAATTTGCGTTAGAGGAGGTGGTTAGAGTTGCTGAAGGACTATGATATCACTATTTTGTGTCACCCGGGCAAGGCTAATGTGGTAGCCGATGCCTTGAGTCGCCGGGCAGAGAGTTTGGGGAGTTTGGCTTATTTACCAGCATCGGATAGGCCTATGGCAATGGATGTTCAGGCCTTAGCTAGCTAGTTTGTGAGATTGGATCTTTTGGAGCCCAGTCGGGTTCTAGCTTGCGTGGTTTCTCGATCTTCCTAATTTGATTGTATCAAGGAGCGTCAGTATGATGACCCTCATTTGCTTGTCCTTAAGGACAAGGTCCAACACGGTGATGCCAGAGATGTGTCTATTGGTGATGACGATGTATTGAGGATGTAGGGTCGGATTTGTGTACCCAATGTTGATGGATTTTGGGAGTTGATTCTAGAGGAGGCCCATAGTTCACGGTATTACATTCATCTGGGTTCCGCAAAAATGTATCAGGATTTGAGACAACACTTTTGGTGGAGGCGGATGAAGAAAGATATAGTTGGGTTTGTAGCTCGGTGCCTCAATTGTAAGCAGGTGAAGTATGAGCACCAGTTCGAAGCTATTTGGGTGATTTTGGATCGGCTGACCTAGTCCGCGCACTTAATTCCTGTGTGTACTACCTATTTTTCGGAGCGTCTAGTAGAGATTTATATCCGGGAGATTGTTCGTCTGCATGGTATTCCAGTTTCCATCATTTCAGATAGAGGTACTCAGTCACATCACGGTTTTGGAGGGTCGTTCAACAAGAGTTGGGTACTCGGGTGGAGTTGAGTACAATATTTCACCCTCAGACGGACAGACAGTCCGAGCACACTATTCAAATTCTTGAGGATATGCTCTGTGCGTGTGTGATTAAGTTTGGAGGGTCTTGGGATCAGTTCTTACCATTGTCGGAGTTTGTTTATAACAACAGCTATCAGTCTAGCATTCAGATAGCACCATATGAGGCCTTATATGGTAGGCGGTGTAGGTTCCCGGTAGGTTGGTTTGAGCCGGGTGGGGCCAGATTATTGGGCACAGACTTGGTACAAGATGCTTTGGAGAAGGTTAAGGTGATTCAAGATAGACTCCGTATAGCCTAGTCCAGATAGAAGAGCTATGCGGACCGGAAGGTTCGTGATGTTTCCTATATGGTTGGAGAGCGGGTTCTGCTTTGGGTTTCGCCTATGAAGGGCGTTATGAGATTTGGGTAGAAAGGGAAGTTGAGTCCGAGGTTTATTGGCCCTTTTGAGATATTGAGGCGTGTTGGGGAGGTTGCTTATGAGCTTGCCTTACCTCCCAACTTGGCAGGAGTCCATCCGGTATTTCATGTTTCAATGCTCTGGAGGCATCACGGTGATCCGACGCACGTGTTGGATTTTAGTTCGGTCCAGTTGGACAAGGATCTATCCTATGTTGAGGATCTAGTGGCAATATTGGACAGGCATGTTAGAAAGATGAGGTCAAAGAACATTGCATCCGTGAAGGTTCAGTGGCGGGGTCAGCCGGTCAAGGAGGCGACCTGGGAGACTGAGCAAGATATGCACAGTCGTTACCCTCATCTTTTCACTATTTCAGGTATGTCTCTATGCTCGTTCGAGGACGAACGGATGTTTAAGTGTAGGAGGATGTGACGACCCAGTCGGTTGTATTAAGAATCAACTCATCGATCCCTTATTGACTGCATTCCCCATATTTATTTCTGCTATTTTGATTTGCCGAGATGTTCGGTTTTGAGTTTCAGAGAGTTTTGGGACACTTAGTCCCTAAATGAGAGCTTAAGTGTTAGAAATTTGACCGTAGTCGGAACAGTGTGAAGACGGCCTCGGAATGGAATTCTGATGGTTCTGTTAGATCCGTTGGGTGATTTCGGGCTTAGGGGCATGTTTGGATTATGTTTTGGAGGTCCGTAGCTAATTTAGGATTGAAATGCCGAAAGTTCGAATTTTGAAGTTTCCGGTTCGATAGTGAGATTTTGATCCGAGGGTCAGTAGGGAATTCCGAAAGTTGGAGTAGCTCCGTAGTGTTGAATGTGATGTGTGTGCAAAATTTCAGGTCATTCGAACGAGGGTTGGTAGACCTTTTGATCGAAAGCGTATTTTTAGAGTTTTGGTGTTCTTAGGCTTTAATTCGTGGTTGATTCGTCATATTGATGTTGTTTTAGGTATTTTAAGGGTTGGTATAAGTTTGGATAGGGGTATTGGACTTGTTGGTGCCTTTGTTTGAGGTCCCGGGGGCCTCGGGATGATTTCGGATGGTTGACGGAAGGATTTTGAGTTTGGAGTTGCAGCTGAAGCTATGACTGCTGTCATAACCACATCTGCATCTGAGAGGCCGCAAGTGCGACTCCCGTAGATGCGGAATGCAACCGCAGAAGCAACAGATGAGAAAGGGGCCAGGAACCGCAAAAGAGGCATATGTATCGGACCTGCGAGACTGCAGATGCGAATTCTGGGTCGCTGGTGCGGGGGAGAGGTTTTTAAGTGAGAACCACAGAAGCGGTATCGCAGATGCGATGGGTGGACCGCTTGCGCGGGATTGCTGGGCAGAACATATATATAGTTGCCTTCGCGAATTTGAGCTATTCTTTCACCATTTTCATCCGGGAAGTGAGCTTTTGGTTAGATTTTGAGAGGGAATTCAAGGGAACTAAGAGGAGGTAAGATTCTTGGAACCTAAACTTATTATTGAGGTGATTTTTACCATTATAAACATGGAAATTTAAGGAAAATCCGTGGTAATTTGGGGGTTAGGGCTTGACTAATTAGAGACCTTTGAGTGATGATTTGAGGGACCATTTGAGGTCCGATTTTGGTACTTTTGGTATGACTGAACTCGTGAGAGAGTGAGGATTCTGGAAATGTAAATTTTACTTGATTCCGAGACGTGGGCCCGAGGGGCGTTTTGATCATTTTATCTAATTTCGCATATTAACTTAGAATTTCTTTGTAGAATAAGTTACTTGAAGTGTTATTTATATTATGAAATTGAATTTAATAAATTTGGGCCATTTGGAGTCAAGTACTCGTGGCAAGAACGTGGTTTCGAGTTGATTTTGAGCCGATTCGAGGTAAGTAGCTTTCCTAACCTTGTGTGGGGGACCTTCCCCTTAAGATTTGGTATTATTATTAATTGAAATGCCTTGTACGTCAGGTGACGAGTGTGTACTTGTGCTAATTGTTGAAAATCTGGTTTTCATTAAGTAATTACTAGTATGTTTCTTTTCCTTTTTATATTACCTGCATTTAAAGCATGTTGTTAGCTTAGTAGATCCCCCTTGTCTATTTATTTGGGACTGCGGATGTGGGATTCTAGTAGATCCCCCTACACAGTTATATGGAACTACGGGACTGCACCCGGTAGATTCCCCCAGTATTGGGTATTTACATTTAGGACTACGGAATGGGATTCCAGTAGATCCTCGCGCACTATGAGTTGGACTACAGGACGGGATCCTGGGAGATCCATTGGATATGTATAATTGGGACTACAGGACGGTATCCTGGGAGATCCCCGATTGTTATTTTGGTGCTGAGTCGTATTTCTTTCTGTGTTTACCTTGCCTCTGTAATAGTTGTTGTTTCCCTTTATATCTTGTGTTACTTTTACTATTGTACTTATTTATACTAATATGTTCTACACTGTCGAACTTTATATTTTATTTAACCTCAATAGGGCCCTGACCTTTCTCGTCACTACCCTGTCGCACCCCCCTTTTTTCCTTCCCTGGAAATCGGGTTCATGACATTTTGGGTATGGGACAACTCATACCTTTTGGGAACGGGGTTTGCATTTTTGAAGAGTCGCCACCTAACAATTTTTAAGGTGCGTTAGGGCACCTATAAGGTTCATTTGGAACTACGTTTGATAACCAGAGAAAGGGTAAGGGCTTGAAATTATCCTAAGGGGAAGGTGTTAAGCACCCCTCAGGATCCACTACTGTTGTTCCTGGCCAGACAGATTTTTGTGAATTTGTGCAATTAACAAATAAACACGTAGGGCTCAAATAATAAGGGATTTGAATTTAAACACACAAATATTTGAAAATGATTAGTGAAAGCAAGGTTTTGAAAAGGGTTACAATCTAAATATGATTATTAATGTAGGGGTTGTGCTAGGTTTGTTTGAATATGGATCACATAAATGCAATACCCGATATGACACTCCACAAAAGAGGGGCTACACGTGGTATTAGCACACCGATCATCATATCCATATCTACCCTTTCCCACCCCATGGAGGTAATTAAAGTGAGGGTTGGTCTCGACCTCTATTGTATGTTGTTACCCGTCCCTCCATATGAGTCCCGGAGGAATTTAGGACTTCTATCCTATTAGGGGGGTTCTAGGCAGACCCTCAGGTTTAAAGGCAAAATACTAAGGCGACATATAAAACAGGTAGGACTGAATTTAAAAGAGGAAAGCACAGAAACAAGCAAAAGGCTCAGATATACGTCCACAAATAATGCATATAGACAGCATGACTTATATACAATTAAGGTATGAGTTTAAAAATCCTAAAGCAGGGGTGTTGAAGTGGTAACATCAGAACCGGATTTATTACATGACTCAGAAAAGAAATCTAAATTAGGTTTGCCTACTGATTTTAACAGTTGATAATTAAACAAAGGCAGTTCCAGTTTTATTTAAGTTATTACTAAGGCTTGCCTAGGCGCAAAGCGAGAAGCAGCAGTTATTCAGAATTACTAAAAGACGGTTTGGAGCTTATTCTTTACCCTAAGAGCATGTTGTTCTAGTCAAATGCAGAGATTATTACCAGTTATTTTAAACAGGATAATCAAGTGTGAAGCTATTTTTTACCTCTTTTATAATCAACAATTTACACTAATTGTAAATGCAAATAAGATCCTAAAACATGGAATCTAAAATGCAGAGTTCCTAGGGCAGGATTTCTAAGTGCACATGTCACGAATGCAGATAATAATAAAGTGCTAATTATTAGCAGATTTTAAAACATGATGTTGTAAAGGTGCACATGCTGAAACAATGAACATGAGACCTAAGAGCATGATTTCTAATGCATGCATGAACCCTAAGCATGGTTTCTATTGCGCAATTAGGAACATAAACCTAATAACATGTTTTCTACCCTTAACATGCATATTTACCCTATCCTTTTTCACTAGCCCCCCCTCCCCCTAATACTTGTTTACAAATTATTATAGACCAAGTGATTGAGTTACATGAGAAATGCAAAATAAGAAGTTACAACTACAGGAAGCCTGATTCTAACTTCCTCTTTGAGTTATGTAATAAACCACCTCAAATGCAAATATTGTTCCATATCCTTTCTTATATCTGGTTGTGTCAGAGTTCCCTATGGACCTCCAGGGATCCCGGGCAGTGCTCACACCCAGATTGCATAACCAAAGCAGAATAAGTGCAGTGTGAAAGGGCCAACTCTTATGTGTTCAGGTTCAGAGGGAGCTCAAGGGTCCCAAAGCAAGGCTCACACAAAAGAGGCAGAACCTAAAGATCTAAAATTGCATGTGAGAGTGCTTGACATAGATTTAAGGGAGTTGAGTTGGAAAACGGTTTTGAAAATGATTGGTTTGAAGTAAATTTGCAACAACAACAGAAGAGTTGCTTAGGGAAAACAGTTTTGAAAGGGGCAGGGGATAGGAGCAACAACAACACATACAAAATAAGTTCAGAGAATAGTACAACTTCAGCAGTTACAAACAGGGAAGTAGAGGTTGGGGGACATAGAGGACCCAAATCAGAAACATACAATTAGTGTTAATCAAGTATATTATGAGACATGCTAGTTAAGGGACATAAACATGAACAAGTAATTATGTTGATTACATTTGAACAAAGGAGGGTAGAATTTTAAGCATGTTGAGTAAAGCAGTAAATAAGAAGTACAATTCAACAACATGAGCCATTAAGTTAGTGCAGAAAGAGACAGGGATTGACAAACAAGGGAACACATAGAGTTGGGTTTCAGAATTTAAACTAAGAACATACCAGTTGAAGAAGCAAAGTGCAGAAAAAGTAAAGCAATCAGAGGTCCACAGTCTAGCCTTAGCTTTCAGCCAGCTAGACAAAGCAGTAGCACAAGTAGTGGAGAAAGAAAGAGAGTTTGAATGTGTATGTGTGTGTTCGGACGTGTGTTGTTACTGAAAGACTTAGGGTATTTATAGTTTTGAAAATAAGTGGAAAATAAGGTAACAAGTAAAGGTTTAACTCAAATATGGAAGTAATCACAATTAGAATCCCATTAATACAAGTATTCCCCTTTAAACAAGGACTTACAGCTTAACGAATACTAACAGGGATAGCTTAAGGAAAGAAAATTAGTTTGAGAAAGATTGATTTTTACCATATAAGGGGGTAGTAAAGGTATAGAGTATATAATTGAGTCTAAGTACATAATATACTTAATTTTGAGGAAATGATTCAGCAAGAATGAAGCACCACAGTAAATAAGAGAACGAAATCAATCAACTTTAAACAAACGAGTAAAATTTAGGGGTTTATAAGAAAGCCTTTGCAATCAACCGTAACTTAAGGAAATCAAGATCAATCAAGAGGGAGACATGATTCTGCACTTTGACATATAAAATAGAGAAGAATGAACAGGAGTATCAGACATGCAATGTCAACCATATTGACAAAAGAAGCAAACTAGATAAACACAAACATACAGCAGCAACATGAGTATGCTAAGGGCCTAGTGGTAAAAGAACCCACTCGAAACATGGTAATCAACAAGTCATGGCTAACATATAGAACCAGAGTGGAAAACCAAACTAACAAGTAAAGAAGGTCAGAAACAAGCAAAGAAAGCCTTTAAACTCACAGTAATAAGTGAAGAAAAACTTTAAGAAATTAGGCTTTTAAAAAAGTTGAGTTAAAAAGGGGTAAGAACTCAGAATCATTCAAGACAAACAAAGAAAAGGGATCTAACCATAAAGAACCCAAATCGAAACAGGTATACATACAAAATAAACAAAGACAGTTCTAGATCCCCAGACAAACCAAAAAAACTTAGGGTTTTCAGCACGATGAACCAGGTAGAAGAAAACATAAACAAACCATTGAAACCTAGTAAAATCATATGACAACACTGAAAATCAGAGGATAATTCATTTTAAAAGAGATTAAGAAAACCCTAATCTTTGAAGACGAAGAGTCATTTTGAAAAACATCGGAGAAACCTTTGAGAACAACAACAAAGGTTCATAATATATGTAGATCTAAGGCAGATCTGAAAGAAGATGGGAAAATCTTTAAAGCTAGGGTTTCAGAGAACCTAGAAAAAGTGAGAAAACTTCGAAAAGTTACCGATCTAGCCGGAAATGTTGCAGATCTTACTAGAATGGCCATGAATGGCCGGAAAAAGACCATGGATAGAAGTTGATCAAGGATTGGACTAGATCTCTTAGAGATCTTTCCATAAAATCACAAAAGCGGGCCACCAGGAGACGTAGGAGACAAGTACACGTCTAAAACAGCCATGGGAGTCCATGGATTGAGTGAGGATCGAAGGGGATTAGGGTTATTTTGGGGTGGCGGCGGCTAGGGTTTGAGTGAGTTTGCAGAGAGAATTGGAGAGGAAAGGGGATTCAAGGGTGGCAGGTTGGTAGGAAATGAATTAGGTTAGGGGGTCGTTTGGGTTTATTTTAGGAAGTGGAAATGGGGACCGTTGATCTGAATGATCAACGGTATAGATTGAATGGGGTAGGTGGGTCGGGTTATAAAATTGGGTTTGGGCTTGGTCCGATGGATTCAATTGGGTTGGGAATTGGGGTTTGATTTAGGCTATAATTGAAATACAATTTTGGCTACAAGTTAAATAGCCACTTTTTCCCTTTTAATTTATAAAAATAGTAAATAGTTTTTGAAAATTAATTTAAAGGCTAAAATAATTTATAATACATAATTAACAATATAAAAACACAGGACCCAATTTTATGAATATAAAACCTAATTAAACCTTAAAAGGGCTAATATTGCAATTATGTGCAATTTTAGCTTTAAAAATACTAAATGAAATTGTAAAAATATGTGAAAATTAATTTAGCCATATTTTGGCATAACTATAAAAATTCAATAGATGAATTATCAAAAATAATAATTTTGGAAATAATTATTGGGATTTTATGGATAAAAAAGGGGGAAATAAATCAATTAAAAAACCTTTAAAATTATGGAAAAATAATAAAACCCTTGTACATGCTTATATATGTATACATATGCTATTTTGAAGGTATTTTGCATATTGAAAATATATAGGAAAAAATTGGGTATCAACATACCCGACCGAGGTTAGGCTTGGCACTTACTGAGTACCGCTGTGGTGTACTCATGCCCTTTCTGCGCATGTTTTTTATGTGCAGATCCAGGTACTTTGACTTAGTCCTATCACCCTTGAGGCGAGGCGAGTGCTCCAGAGATTTCGAGGTATATCTGTCGCGTCCGCTGACCGAGGAGTCCCTTTCCATTCTATCTTGTAGTGATAGCCCTTCTATTTTCTTCTGTTGATGTAGACATTCCGGAGTTAGAGAATTTTTATTAAATTCGTAGCATGTGATTTATGGGTTTCCGGGTTTTGGAAAAAATGTATTGGTTTTAAGAGTTAATATTTTGTATAACGAGTGGCACTTTAAACGCTGTTTTATTACTCTATTCCCGTTTTAAATTATTTTCTTCCGCAAATTTAGTTTATCTTCCACATTTTAGATTACCTAGTCGTAGAGACTAGGTGCCATCATGATGGTTCACGGAGAGCGAACCGGCGTCGTGATAGTCTTGAGACGAGGTAAGTCTCTTTTCTAACCTTGTAGGAATTTATCCCATAGGTGAACTAAATTAATATGTGTTGTTATTTGTGGAGGGGCTACGTACGTACGAAGTGACAAGAGTCTATACGTAGCTACTATTCCTGCTATGTCCGGGTAGCTTTAGGCTTACACCATGCTTTGTGGATACCGTTATTTGATTATATTTACTAATTGTATCGAATGGAAATAAGTTGAGGATTTTTAAGAATTCAAAAGCTTCAACTTGAATTGTCTTTATTTTGGAAAGAATCAAGAAAGGATTATGATTTATTGATAAATTTATATTTGACCGCGTCACAAGTATATTCCGCGAGCGGGGTGATTCTTTCCACTACTCTCATGAGAGCGGTCCATTCACCTCGCAGGTTCGTAGATGCATCTATGGTTCGTGTCGTTCGATCTTCAGCAGTGCACAATTTACATTTATGTTGGATCGGGTCGTACGTCCTCGGTAGAATTCGTGCGTGATAATAGAACTGGAAGTCCCTTTCATAATTGGTATTAATTCATTATTTGAGAGATCATTTTTTTAAATGAAGGAACTGATTTGGATTCTTAAATATGGTGAAAGAATTGTTCAGTTATTTCTTATTCTGAGTTTTATTGTTATCTCTATATATCATGCTTAATTAGAATTTCATATTATCATAATGTTGGCCCCTTAGTTACTGGGTACGTATGCAAATTACTCCTTCGAGGTTAGACTATATACTTACTGGGTACGTATTATTTATGTACTCACGCTACACTTCTGTATTTAATTGTACAGGATATGAGGCAAGTGCAGCTGGTTACCAGTCCGGCGCGTAGATTTGATCCCCACCTCGAGACTTCACTGTGAGCTGCCTTTTGAGCCGTTTCTGCAGCAGTTGGAGTCTTCCTCATGTTATATTTTTTTTGTCTATTTCCTTTCAGACCGTAGACTAGTATTCCCTTTTTATATTCTACTAGTATGCCCACATATTTGTGACACCAGGTCTTGGCACACATACTAGTAGACTTGTGATTTTAGATTTGTTTTCATGATTACGATTTGCACTCATTTGCTTTCGTTTAATTATTTTACATTTGCAAATTTCTAAATCTTTTAACAAACGAGAAAATGTTATCCACTTAGTAATTTATTTAAAACAGGAAACCACTAGTTTGATCAATGTTAGCTTGCCTAACAACGGTGTTAGATGCCATCACGGACTATAATGGAATTGGGTCGTGACAGGTTACTAGAGATCTCGGATTGGACAGCTTGCGGTGACTTGAGGTACAGCTGCTCAGCTCTCCCAGCTCCTGAAGTCCCGTCTTTATTTTATTTATCTATGTATTCTCATTTAGACAACTTTGTATTTATTTCAGACCCTTGTATGTATTAATCTAGAAGCTCATGCACTTGTGACACTGGGTTCAGGTATTTGTAGCAGATGTTTTACGGTTTTATATTCCGTATATATTTGGATTATTGCAGTTAAATCAGTTCTTCTTTATTAATTAGATTTAAATTGTTAAAAAGGATAAGATATTCTAATGTTGGATTGCCTAGCAAGTGAAATGTTAGGCGTCATCACAGTCCCTTCGGTGGAAATTCCGGGTCATGACATTCACTCTCTTCTTCCTCCACCACTTTCACTTTTCTAGACTTCAAGGCAGACCTAGTTCTTTTTTCCAAGGTAGAAGATTCTGCTGATTTTGTTTTCACAGGAGACTTCTTTTTGGAAGGCTTGATTTTCTTTGCCTTTGGAGTCACAACCTCCACCTATTCTGCCTCCTCCTCATCACGAAGGACCAGACATGTCTCCTCAATTTCAACTTCCTCAACAGGCTCAACCATCTTTTTCTTTCCCTTTGCAGCAACTTTTCATTTACTTTCTTTCAAGGCCTTCTCAAGCTCAGCCTCACTCTGCTTCTTCTGACTTCTTGTAGCTCTACCTCTTGTGGGAGGAGTTTCTACAAGGATATAAGAGACAACCTTTCTCTTTTTGTTTTCCCTAGCAGTACCAGGAACTTTAACTCCTGAACTCTTTTTCCTTTTAGGATTGTAACAGTCAAACACACTTCGCAATAGGTCTTCGAGGGGTTCCTGCACAGATGGAATAGGTTCTTGAACATTCTTCCCCAATCTAACCAACTCCTCAGTAGCTTCTCCAGACACACTTCCCTCTTTTCTCTCACACTTTCTTCTTCTCCAGCAGATTCCTCACTCCACACTACCATAGCTCTTGTTTCTTCAGTCAAACCAACTATTACGACCAAAACACTCACGCAAGTGTACGCGATCGACAAGTAATGTAGTAGTAAGTAAAGTATCGTTCCCACGAGGAATTGTGATCAACTTATCGACTGATGTAGACTCAAACAATTATCAATTCAAGCTAAATTATCACAAAATATATAAAGAATCAATTTACAATTTACTTAGTAAGTAAACAATAATTCAACACAAAATTACTACACCAATTTCACAATATGCTTATAACAATTTGGATAAATATATTCCCTGGTCATGGACTTGCTAGAAATTATGCTACTATTTTAGCTTTAAAAGGATTTATTGAATTATCCGGGTTACTGATTATAGGGTTAATAATATTCATAAGAATCTTTCGAGTTCTTATGCATCTATTCAAGTTAAATTAATACCTATATGTCTATGGTATTAATATTAGCAAGAATGCATTTACAACTCCTATTTTTCAACCAAGCAAGGCAATTAAGTATAGTTCTATCTTAATTGCGAATCTTTCACCCGATGCCCAGGATCCGGATCTTGCTCTATTTGATTCTATATGCAATCAAGAATTTCCTTTTTCAAGTTTAACTCAAGATTCGTAAATAGTATTTTACTGTTAGCTACGCAGTAAAATAATTAACAGCAGAATCAAATAAACAACCCATAATGATAAATTCAATATCTTCAATCTAAGCTTCAAATAACATAATTATCTAACATCTATGACCCAAGAATACTAGAGTTTTTAGCTGCTCATATTCACATAAAAATCAACAATAAAAGTCTTAAACATAATATAAACAAACAAATAGAAGAAAGTTTAGAAGAACTCTTTGAATCCTTGCTCCAAGATGTTGTTCTTCTTCTCCTTTTTTAGCTCCAAGATGAAGCTCCTCCTTCTTCTATGGCTTTTTCTCCCTCAAAATCTGATCTATCTAATAATGGAGCTTTTACTTTATGGTAGTTTAGTGGATTACTCCCAAATTGACCAATTTACCCCTCAATAATTGCTTTTCCTGATAGGACTAGCACGGGAGAGCATGACCAGCGCACATCCCGCGCATATCGAGTTTCTTTCTGTCCAAATCACTGAACTAGCGCGGGAGCGGATGACCAGCGCATGACCCGCGCTAGTGGGGTTTTCTCTTGTTAAGATGTTGCTGCTCAACTTTTCGTCATTTGACTCCATTTTTCACTTGATTACTATCATAAATCCTCATTTGTTTATTGAATTCCTGTGAGACATTAAAGTCATGATTAGAGCCAATTTTTGCATTATTTGAATATTTACAATAGTAAACCATCCTTAAGTTGAGCTAAAACATAGGCTATATTAAACAATTTAGCCTATTATCAACACCCCACACTTAGCTTATTGCTAGTCCTCGAGCAATCCACTATATTCTTTTTAGAGAATTCTTCACTCAACCATTTCCCCTCACGCATTACACCTAGAACATTGTACATACTTAACACCTAGCAGTGAACAATCCTAGCCTTAAAGTTGTCTCTCAAATGCTATGCAATATTCAAGCTTCCTCAACTTACTCTTCACAGAAGTCAAGATTTGCTTTTCTGTCACAAGTCATATGCCCTCACCATCATGCCAACAAGAAATATTTGGTAATTACTCCGCACATTCAAGTCATATACTTATAATAATCAAGGAAATCACTCACTCTCACAAAAGAGGTCACATGCATGCAATTGGTACCATAAGCTTGCCCTTAATGTAAATCTCTACTAAGGTAGGTTAGCTCGATCCAAAATTAATTAGGACTTTTTCGTGGTTGTAATGTGGGCTAAAGGGACGGGTAGGATGTATTTAGGAATAGTGACTCAACCCCTAAGCACTTTAACACATCACACGAGCAATTTTCAGCAAAAATTCTTCAACCCACTTCTCATTTATACACAATATCATCCCACAAATACGCCCTTCTTCTTTAAGCACTCTATTAATTCATTCCCACTAGCTAGAGCAAAACACAGTGTAATTATCTCTCTCTTTTTTTCACTCAATTTCTGCTAGTGGTGTATTCGTTTACAACATAAGTGCACCTTTCATCCTTTTATTGGTTCCACTCAAAAGCCACCCCACACTTATTTCCTTATTACTTCTTTTAGCGCTCTTCTCACAATTAAAGTGCTTTAAGAGGTAAAAGGATCAAAACACTGTCAATTAAGAACAAAAGGGTATAGGCTAGTAATGCGGGTGCCAAACAAAAAGTCTGAAGGCCCAAAAGGGTTAACTAGGGAAAAATTTTATTTTTAATAAGCAATTAAGCTCAAAAAGGTCAAAGAAAGCCTAACATCATTTTTCAAACCGAGCATCACCTCAAATTTCGCTTCAACTCACATACCGGGCAAGTTCTAGACACAAGTACAATACATGGACTACACATATACTCACCACACATGGCATATGACTCATTCCAGATCAGCTCATCAAGA
Organism: Nicotiana sylvestris; assembly: GCF_000393655.2. NCBI lineage: Eukaryota > Viridiplantae > Streptophyta > Magnoliopsida > Solanales > Solanaceae > Nicotiana > Nicotiana sylvestris. The sequence continues at coordinate 128,428,790 of NC_091060.1, read as the reverse complement.
CACTCCATTACGAGCATTCAATTTAGTACAAACATACAAATTAAGGCACTTTCAGTGAGATTCAACAATTATGACTAAGCGTTACACTCTAGGGTCTATTGTGTTCAGGTGTGTCAACGCTATGGGTTCACTTTTCTATAGCTAACTCCTTATTTTATTCTACAAAATAAAAAAATATATAAAAACAAAAATTAAAAACTACCTATGCTCGGTTCAAGATAAACCCTTGGAAAAGAACCGTAGCTTAAAGAAAAACCAAGGGGGATTTGTTATACTACCTAAAAATAAAAAATAAAAACAAAAATCTTTTTGTTGTTTTCTATAAGCTCAGTCCCTCAAGAACTCCTATCTAAAAGAATCCGTCATCGGGCCGCGCCAATATAACTACTAAAAAAAATGTTTAAGAACAGACAACAATTACTCGAACAATACTAAATCCCAAAACATTATATATTGTACCACAACACCAAAACATTCCAACAATCCAAAACAATTGAAACAACCTAAAAATCCATAATAATTACTACCATCCAAAACATTTAAGAACAGTTAAACATATGTTTAAGGGAATCCTCCACCCCACACTTAAAGCGAGACATGTCCCCATGTCTTTCATTATAAACAAAAGATGAAGCAAAGATACTTCCCCGAGGAGTCACTCCTGGTCGGAGACAAAACCGGTATCCACATTGCATGCCCGACCAATTGCACGAAGCCAACCCAAGAGCCGGCTTTCCATTTTCTTCTGCTGATCTTGCATTTCATCAACACGTCTCCCTAGAACTGTCACTGATGTTTTAATTTCAGTGATTTCCTGCTCCATGCGGTCTATCCTTTGTCCCCGACTAGCCCTAGACGGTCCTGCTGCATCAAAAGCTTGTGGTTGTGCAGGTGGTGCATCTTCTCCCATCTCACACATCATCAGCTCTTTCTTGTTGGTCCTCTCCTTCCTCATCGTCACTGTCATCAGAATCAGGAGCAACCAATTCAGCTGGATGTACAATTTCCTTACCTGTGGTGACCATTTTAGCCGTGACATGATTGACTTTAGCTAGTCGTCCATCTGCAGCAAGATTGTTTGGTACATTGGCTCGAGGGCACAGTAGGGTGATAAGAGATGGGTAATACAACCCGTAGCGTTGACCTCTAACCCTTTGGAACATTTCTTTATGTATCAACAATGGCACATCAAACCATCCCCTATTCATGAAACACCATATTAAGCAAGCTCGAGGGATGTTTACTTCAGACAAATTCTTGGAAGGCAAGAGACGGCTGTTGATGAAGTACAACCAATATTTGGCCTCGAATTTCAGGGCATTAGCGTGGAACTTGTTCCCATATTTATACCATTGGATATCTGCATCTGGGCGACAAATTATGTCGGTGAATGTGGACAATGGTATTAGCTTGCTGTTATATGCCTGGAACATATCCATTTAATCTTCCTCCACTGGGTTAGCCTGTACACATCCCGAATTGTTTCTATAGATGCATTGACTTGTCGCTTTCGGACTGTAACATTGTAGTTATCATGTTTCAGAAGGTTGGCATAATATTCCCTCACTAGCATTACATTCGCCGCGATTGGCTCCTCGAAAAATATGTCAAGCCCACGCCTCCTCAATTCGTTTGTTATGTTGGGACAATTAATAGCCAAAGCATTTGCATCCATTGCTTGTTCAGGCACTATTGTTTTCTCCTCCTTTTTGTTAAATTTGTCATGTGCCTTGGCTGACACAAACTTTTGACTGTTGAATGGCCTAGTATCAACTGATTTTCTGGGCCGTCCACCAACATTTGTTGTAGCTGGGCGTTTGGATGAGGAACTTGATGCTAGGCGTTTACGAGGGGCCATGGTACCTGCAAGTAGTTTAGAGTTAGCCCTATTCAATTTGGTGACCAAACCGGGCTACTTAGACTTCACCACATAGTTAGTCACATCACTTCCTCCAAAGAGGCATTTTTTCAAACACATTGTGAGCATGTTGAGTTACAAGCTTTTTCCAACCCTATGTCACAATGTATTCACCATCAACCAACCCAATTACTACTTTACACCACCATACTCCTAATTTTTCACTTCCTCAACCCAACCAAATATCAAACATATGTTTAAATCTTCTATAAATGCTATATTCTAATGTTAAATAAGAAAAAATTTAAGAAATTATCCTAAAAATATACAATCTTGACAACCACATAATAATTTTACATAATAAAACTAAACAAGGAAAAAAAATGAAGACATTATACTAAATATATGCAAAGAAATTGAAAATCGAACAAAAAATAGAAAATTAAAACTATGTTCACCATAAAAACAAAATTAATCTGAAAATAAACTTAAAAATTAACTAATAAGAAGAAGATGAAGAAGACATACCTTAGAGGAGATGGTGTATGGGGTGAATGAGGAGGTGGGGAGATTTGATGAAGAAGAAGAAGAAGAAGAAGAAAAAGATTAGGGTTTTGTTGGGAGAGTTGGGAAGAAGAAGAGGTGGGGAGTATTTTCAGATTGATTTAGTAGAATGGTGGTTTTTAGGTTGTGGGGGGGGGGGGTGTATTATTAAGTTAAAGAAGTAAAAAAAAATTCAAACGAAGTTACCTGTGACTAGCGCAGGTCATGCGCTGGTTATACGCTCCTGCGCTAGTCATTTTTTTCCGAGGCAGACTAAAACCCGATTAGCGCGGGCTATGTGCTAGTCATGCGCTCCCGCGCTAATCACCGAAGGTCAGGGCAGACAGAAACCCGATTAGCGCGGGCTATGCGCTGGTTATGCGCTCCCGCGCTAATCACTGAATGTTTCTCTTGGGTTTTTTTTTAATATATAGCCTCTCAAGAAGGCCAAGTTATAAATTCTCATTTACAAACTATATTTACAATACATTTGTGGGTTGCCTCCCACACAGCGCCTGATTTAATGTTGCGGCACGATGCCATATTGCATTATACATCAATTAAATCTAGTTAGGTTTTGTGACGTTGAATGTCACCACCCCAATAGTGTTTAATTCGTTGACCATTTACCAAGAACGTGCCTGTTGAATTAATGTTTCGCAATTCAACTGTTCCATGAAGAGTTACACTTACTACAACAAAAGGGCCTGCCCAATGGGACTTAAGCTATCCAGGAAAAAGCTTTAGCCTTGAGTTGAACAAGAGAACTTCTTGACCCGGCTCAAACTCACGATGTTGGATGTGTTTGTCGTGCCACTTCTTGGTCTTTTCTTTATATAACTTGGCATTTTCATAAGCATGCAACCGAAACTCATCAAGTTCATTGAGTTGTAGCAGTCTTTTTTCTCCAGCTAAGTCCATATTCATATTTAGCTTTTTGATTGCCCAATAAGCTTTATGTTCTATCTCAACAGGCAAATGACATGCTTTTCCATAAACCAACCTGTATGGAAAAGTACATATTTGAGTCTTGTATGCAGTTCGGTAAGCCCACAATGCATCTTCTAACTTACCGGACCAATCTTTCCTATTTGTGCTCACAGTTTTCTCCAAAATTTGTTTTACCTCCCTGTTTGACACTTCAACTTGACCACTCGTTTGAGGGTGATATGTAGTAGCAACCTTGTGTCTTACACCATATTTTGCTAGAACATTTTTCAACAATTTGTTGCAAAAGTGTGTTCCTCCATCACTTATCAACACCCTTGGAGTTCCAAAGCGTGTGAAAATGTGTTTCTTCACAAAACTTACCACTACCTTCGCATCATTAGTAGGAAGAGCAATGGCCTCAACCCACTTAGACACATAATCCACTGCAACCAAAATATATCTGTGCCCATTAGAATATGGAAATGGTCCCATGAAATCTATTCCCCAGACATCAAAGAGCTCTACTGCCAAAATATTTTTTAAAGGCATCTCGTGCTTCTTCGTGATCGTTCTAGTTCTTTGGCACCTGTCACAATTTTTAACAAAAGCATGTGCATCTTTAAATAATTTTGGCCAGTAAAAACCTGATTGCAAAACCTTTTGTGCAGTTCTGTCTCCACCATGATGACCTCCATAAAGAGAAGAATGACAGTCATGCAATATTGCATTCATCTCCTCCCCAGGGACACACCTTCTTACCAATTGATCTGCGCATTGCATGTATAGAAAAGGCTCGTCCCACATGTAGAATCTCACATCATGTAAGAACCTTCTTCTATGGTTAGCTGTGAATTCTGGTGGAGTCACCCCACTTGCAATGAAATTTACATAATCAGCATACCACGGGGTTTCATCCGAAGTGATGGCTAGCAAATGTTCGTTAGGGAATGTTTCTTTGATTGATTCTCCTTTAGTGACATGGCCTCTATTTTCCAGCCTGGATAAATGATCTGCAACCTGATTCTCTGTTCCCTTTTGATCTCGAATCTCCAAATCAAATTCCTGCAAAAGTAGAACCCATCGAATTAACCTTGGCTTGGCATCTTTCTTTGCAAATAAATACCTTATAGCTGAGTGATCTGTGTAAACTATGACTTTGGTCCCCACTAGATAGGATCTAAACTTATCAAATGCCCATACTACTGTGAGCAACTCTTTTTCAGTAACAGTGTAATTCATTTGATATGGATTAAGAGTTCTACTCGCATAGTGAATGGAACAAAATATTTTCTCTTTACGATGCCCCAAAACAGCTCCAATGGCTATATCACTTGCATCACACATCAATTCAAATGGAAGTTTCCAATCTGGAGAAATGATAATCGGTGCAGTAACTAATCTTCGTTTCAGCTCATCAAATGCTTTCAGACAAGCATCATCAAACTTGAAAGATGTATCTTTCTCAAGAAGCCTGCACAAAGGAGATGAGATTTTTGAAAAATCCTTGATGAAACGACGGTAAAAACCCGCATGGCCTAAGAAACTGCGAATGCCTCTAACTGATGTCGGGGGAGGTAATTTTTCAATTGCTTCCACCTTTGCTTTATCCACCTGCAATTCATTCTTGGACACTTTATGCCCTAGGACTATGCCTTCTCGCACCACGAAACGACATTTTTCCCAATTTAGTACCAAATTTGTTTCTTCACACCTAGCAAGGAACTTATCAAGATTCATTAAACATTTATCAAAAGAACATTCAAATACAGAAAAATCATCCATAAATACTTCCACAAATCTTTCAACCATATCAGTGAAAATAGCCATCATACACCTTTGAAAAGTCGCAGGTGCATTACAAAGACCAAATGGCATTCTTTTAAATGCATATGTCCCATACGGACATGTAAATGTGGTCTTTTCTTGGTCTTCTGGGGCTATAACAATTTGATTATATCCCGAGTAGCCATCCAGAAAATAGTAGTATTCTTGCCCGGCTAATCTATCAAGCATTTGGTTAGTAAAGGGAAGGGGAAAATGGTCTTTTCGGGTGGCATTATTCAATTTTCTATAATCTATGCAAATCCTCCACCCAGTAACAGTTCTAATGGGAATCAAATCATTATTTTCATTTGTCACTACGGTCATTCCTCCTTTCTTTGGAACACATTGGACTGGACTTACCCATTTGCTATCAGATATTGGAAATACAATACCTGCATCAAGCCATTTAATCACTTCTTTTCTTACCACCTCTTTCATGTTCGGATTTAGGCGGGGTTGTTGTTCTATGCTTGGCTTGTGCCCTTCCTCCATGAGAATTTTATGCATGCAAAATGCTGGACTAATACCTCTTATGTCAAACATTGTCCACCCAATTGCTCTTTTATGCTCACGTAGTACTCTTAACAATTTCTCCTCATACAATTCAGACAAGTCAGCAGAAATAATTACAGGTAACGTTTCAGAACTACCCAAATAAGCATAATGAAGTGAGAAGGTAAAGACTTTAATTCCAATTTGGGAGCTTCTTCAACTGAGGGCTTCAGAGGAGGACCATCTGGCCTGTTCAAAGGTTCAAAGGGATTTAAACCTTTTATATATTCACATGTTGCATTCAAAGTATGTTTCATCTCCTCAACCTCATCATTAATCTCCAAACTTTCAAACAACACAATTGCTTTTTCTAAAGATCCTGCAAATATACACTTGGGGTAATAAGTTGTTCATCAATCTCCATGACAGATATCATAGACAATTCTTCATACTGCCGAGGAAGTTGAATTGCTTTATATACATTAAAAACAGCTTCCTCGTTGTCAACTCTCATGATCATTTTTCCTTCTCTTACTTTAATTATAGCATCACCTGTAGCCAAGAGAGGTCTTCCCAATATAATAGGAACTTTTTCATCGGCCTGAAAATCCAAGATAATGAAATCAGCCGGGAAAATAAATTTCCCAATTTTCAGTAGCACATCTTCTATCACCCCTTCCGGGTAAGCTATGGACCTGTCTGCTAGTTACAACATCACCGTGGTGGGTTTTGGAGCTCCCAAACCCAATTGTTTGTACAATGACAATGGCATCAAATTTATGCTTGCTCCCAAATCACAAAGTGCATGGCCTACATCAACATTGCCTATTCTCACAGGGATAGAAAAGCTGCCAGGGTCCTTAAGCTTTTGAGAAAGCTTATTTTGGACCCTTGAAGTGCACTCTTCAGTAAGTGCAACTGTTTCAAATTCAGTCAGTCTCCTCTTGTTAGCCACAATGTCTTTTATGTATTTGGCATATTTTGGAATATAACGAATCGCATCTACCAACGGAATATTCAATTGAATCTGACTCAATATAGAGAGAAATTTGTTGAACATGCGATCGTCATTCTTTTTCTGCAATCTTTGTGGGACAAGTGGTGGTGGCCTTGGAACATTCACAGGTGCTGAAATTGTATCATCTTTCCTTACTTCTTATGTTGCTTTGGGAATCAATTCACCCTCAGGTACATGCTTGTCTTTTCTCTTCTTTGGAACTTCTTCTAATTCCCTTCCAGTTCTAAGTGTAATTGCACTAACTTGCGGATTTTTCTCTGTATCACTTGGAAGAGCACCTGCAGGCCTAGTATTTTGATTTGCAGCTAGTTGTCCCAATTGTCTTTCAAGATTTCTAAAATCAGTTCTAAGTTGTTGATTGTCTTGTAACAATTTCTTCAACAAATCATTTGTATTTTCTTCTACCTGCTGGGGTGGCCTTTGTGGTTGATTAAAATTTCCTTGGGGTCTATATTGATTCTGATTTGATTGATTTCTACCCCAATAGAAATTAGGATGATTCCTCCAATTTTCATTGTAAGTGTTCCCATATTGTGCCTATTGGTTCATCGGCCCTCTGCTTTGTTGCCCCACATAGTAAATAGATTCAGGATTCGTTGGGCACATGTCACTTGTGTGATTATCGCCACACATTTCACAACAAATCGACATTTGTTGAACCTGCTGCATTGGTTGTGATGGTCCCATTGTCATTCTGGTAATTTGATTTGCCAATTTTGCTAAATCTGCTCTCATGGCGAAAATGTCATCCAGTTCAATTAACCCTGCTTTCTGTTTCATTGCTCTCATTGGTTCTCCTTCACCTTGCCAATTATGATCATTAGCAGTAAAGTTATTCAGCAGAAGTTGTATTTCACTGTATGGTTTTGCCATGCAACTACCTCCACAAGGTGAATTAAGATTCATTTTGGAAGTTTCGTCTAATCCATCAACAAAATTATGGCCCAATACTTCATCAGTTTGACAATGATGAGGACAATCCCGAAGTAGTTTCTTGTATCTTTCCCCAGCCTGGTGAAGAGTTTCACCATCCCGTTGTTGAAACCCAAGAATCTGACTCCGCAAAAACTTTGTCTTTTTGGTGGGGAAAAACTTGATTAGGAATTTCTTTGCTAAATCATCCCAATTGTGGATTGAATTAGCTGGCTCTTTTTGCAACCATTCTCTAGCATCCCCCAATAATGAAAAGGGAAATAAGGTCAGCCTGACATAATCCTTGGAACCATTTGGATAATTGTAAGTATCCGTTATTTCCAAAAAAATTTGAATGTGCCTTTGTGGGTCTTCATGAGATAGACCAACATATTGCCCAGTAGACTGTATCAGCTGCACCATGTACTGTTTAAGCTCAAAGTAACCGGTGATTTTAGGCTTCACAATGGCCTGAGTCATATTAGCAAGGTTTGGCCTTGCTGCTTCTATCACCGCACGTTCTTGATTACCTGCCATCACTGTTGGCTGTGGTTGAACTTGAATGTCCAACTCTCTTTCTGTTCTGTTTCTAGCTTCCCACTCCTTCCTTGTTCTATGAATTGTTCGTTCAATTTCAGGATCAAAAGGGAAGAGGTTGTTTGTGCTTCTACTCCTCCGCATTCAAGAGAAGAGCCTGTGCAACACAAACAAAGTAGATGGAAAATTTAGGTTTTTATTAACAGCTAATAAAATCTTAAAACAGTAAAGTAGCTAATTTCAATTCCCCAGCAACTGCGCCAAAAACTTGTTGTGACCAAAACACTCACGCAAGTGTACGCGATCGACAAGTAATATAGTAGTAAGTAAAGTATTGTTCCCACGAGGAATTGTGATCAACTTATCGACTGATGTAGACTTAAACAATTATCAATTCAAGCTAAATTATCACAAAATATATAAAGAACCAATTTACAATTTACTTAGTAAGTAAACAATAATTCAACACAAAATTACTACACCAATTTCTCAATATGTTTATAACAATTTGGATAAATATATTCTCGGGTCATGGACTTGCTAGAAATTATGCTACTATTTTAGCTTAAAATGAATTTATTGAATTATCCGGGTTATTGATTATAGGGTTAATAATATTCATAAGAATCTTTCGAGTTCTTATGCATCTATTCAAGTTAAACTAATACCTATATGTCTATGGTATTAATATTAGCAAGAATGCATTTACAACTCCTATTTTTCAACCAAACAAGGCAATTAAGTATATGTCTATCTTAATTGCGAATTCTTCACCCGATGCCCGAGATTCAAAACTTGTTCTATTTGATTCTATATGCAACCAAGAATTTCCTTTGTCAAGTTTAATTCAAGATTCGTAAATAATATTTTACTGTTAGCTACGCAGTAAAATAATTAACAGCAGAATCAAATAAATAACTCATAATGATAAATTCAATATCTTCAATCTAAGCTTCAAATAACATAATTATCTAACATCCATGACCCAAGAATACTGGAGTTTTTAGCTACTCATATTCACATAAAAATCAACAATAAAAGTCTTAAACATAATATAAACAAACAAATAGAAGAAAGTTTAGAAGAACTCTTTGAATCCTTGCTCCAAGATGTTGTTCTTCTTCTGCTTTCTTAGATCCAAGATGAAGCTCCTCCTTCTTCTATGGCTTTTTCTCCCTCAAAATCTGATCTATCTAATAATGGAGCTTTTACTTTATGGTAGTTTAGTGTATTACTCCCAAATTGACCAATTTACCCCTCAATAATTGCTTTTCCGGACAGGAGTAACGTGGGAGCGCATGACCAACGCACATCTCACGCATATCGAGTTTCTTTCTGTCCAAATCACTGAACTAGCGCGGGAGCGCATGACCCGCTCTAGTGGGATTTTCTCTTGTTAAGATGTTGCTGCTCAACTTTTCGTCATTTGACTCCATTTTTCACTTGATTACCATCATAAATCTTCATTTGTTTATTGAAATCCTGTGAGATATTAAAGTCATGATTAAAGCTAATTTTTGCATTATTTGAACATTTACAATAGTAAATCATCCTTAAGTTGAGCTAAAACATAGGCTATATTAAACAATTTAGCCTATTATCACCAACATGAGTGGGTGAAGATTCAGTCACTCCTTTTCCCATTCCCCTCACAGCATCTTGAATGCTCTCACTCTCTCTTTTTTCTCTTTTTATTTTTACCATCAACTTTTTCAGACTCAGTGGTCTCCACCCCAACCACAGTTCCTATTAGAACAAACCTATTTTTTAGATTTACAGCAACCTCAAAGATGATTTCAGAAGTAATTTTCGAACCAAATATTACCTGCTCTATTTCAGAAGAAACAGATTCTTCCCCTTCAGTTGCAGACTTGAAGGAATCTTCAGATTTTTGGGATTCATCTGCCTGACTTGCCTACAGTTGCTCATTGATTTTCTTGATTTGTTCTCCTCTAGCATCTACTTTCGAGCAGTCATCTTAAATCTTCCTTTCTTATAAATAGGTATCGTTGAGTGTATGGTTGAAGGAGTGGGTGTAGATTCTTTGGGTAGTGATGAGGGATGTTCAGAAGTGTTAGCCATTGATGGTGCGAGAAGATGATTATGAGTGTTTGGAAAATAAGAGAAGATAGAGAGAATTGTTTGGCAGTTGTGAATTAGAAGTGAAGAAACAACTAAGGCCTAATTAATATAAAGAGGAAGAGTTTAATTGGGTAACGACAGCTTTTTCAGAAGCTCAGAAGTCTAATCAAACTGGGAAACAGTTTGAAAAGACGTTGAAGACTCTCCCTAGAATCTAAGCACTTATTGCATTTTGGAACTCTATTTGGATGAAACTGGTTCATTTCGTAACAGATAAGCTTAAGGAGGTTAGGATTAAATGGGACTTTCCTTTCGATCATAATCCAAATATAATTATTCCAAGATATGCAGAGTGGAGAGTACGTACCATATAATCTTGATGAACCAGGTTTTTCACTAAGAAATCTCTTGTGTAAGTCTGAATTTTTTAAGAAAATAAAGATAATATCATTATAGATTAATGAGATATTTTAGCATATGGCACAAGAGTATACTGATGAGAGTATGAGACTGAGCAAAATCTAATCTAATTATATATAAAGTGCACAAATTTCCTAACTAAATTTTTGAGTTAGAACCGGTTCCTCGTAGGTGATCTTAATCATCCCTAATTCTAACCTGTTCTTTTCAAAGTGATCTCTACTTAGAGCTTTACCACAATAATCAAACCCTTTCCATAGTTGTCCCTCAAAAAGTGATGTCTAACATCTATGTGTTTAGTTCTCTTGTGATGAACCAGGTTCTTGGTCATACTAATTACATTAGTGTTAACCAACATTAATTCCAAAGTCCATTAATTGTTGTTTGATCAACAAAAATTGAGCACGACATGAGGCGGCAGCAACATACTCCGCTTCAGCAGTAGATAAGGCCACAGAATTTTGCTTTTTGGTGGCCCAAGACACAAGACATGAGCCAATAAATGTGCCATACCTAAGGTGCTCTTTCTATCCACAAGAAACCCTACATAATCAGCATCAACGTATCCCACCAAGTTTAAATTACTACCTTTTGGTACCATGGGCAAAGGTCAGGTGCCTTTTAGGTATCTCAAGATCCTCTTGACAGCAGTCAAGTGAAACTCCTTTGGATTTTCCTGAAATCTAACACATGGGCCTACACTAAAAATAATGTCAGGTCTACTAGCAGTAAGATATAACAAAGAGCTGATCATTCCCATATACAACATCTGATCAACAGATTAACCAGGTTCATCAATATCTAATTTTTTGGTTGTATAGGTGTGTCGATTTCTTTGGAATCTTCCATTTTAAACCTTTTAAGCAACTCTTTTCACATACTTTTGCTGATGGATCATAGTTCTATTTGAATTTTTTTAATTTGTAAGCCTAAAAATAAATTAAGCTCACCCATCATGCTCATTTCAATGCACTCCCCATCAGTTTAGCAAAGTCTTTACTTAACTTATCAGTAGTTACTCCAAAGATTATATCATCAACATATATCTGAAATACCAAGAGGTCCTTACCTTTGTCTTTCAAGAATAAAGTATTGTCAGTTTTACCTCTCTTGTAGCCATGCTCAAGCAAGAATTTTGATAATCTTTCATACCATGCTCTTTGAGTCGGCTCGAGCCCATAAAGTGTCTTGTCAAGCTTTGACACATAATATGGGCATTCATTCCTTTCAAATCCCAGAGGTTGCTTGACAAATACTTCTTACTTCAGATAGCCATTGAGGAAGGCACTCTTGACATCTATCTAATGGAGAGTGAATTCCATGTAAGTAGCAAAGGTTATAAGGAGTCTAATTACTTCCAATCTTGCAACTGGAGCAAAAGTCTCATCATAGTCTATGCCCTTCTCTTGACTATATCCTTGAACCATCAATCTTGCCTTGTTCCTTGTAACTATTCCATCTTTATCAAGTTTGTTTCTAAAGCCCCATTTTGTTCCAATTACTGATCTATCCTTGGGTCTTGGTACGAGATGCCAAACTTGACTTCTCTCAAATTGGTTGAGTTCATCTTGCATTGCATTCACCCAGTATGCATCCTGCAAAGACTCAGCAACATTTTTAGGTTCAATAAGAGATAAAAAAGCCTAAAAGTACACAGATTCTTCAAAGAAGATCTAGTTTTACTTCCAGAAGTTGGATCAGTAATTATGTTCTCAACGGGATGAGAATTTTGATACTTGTAAGGTTTCACAACCAACTGGTTTTCGCTAGATGTTCCTTCAACATTTTGTTGCTGAGGAACATGTTCATAGACAGGTTCCCTCAAGGTTTGAGGATCAGTTCCTCTTTGTTCAGTTCCCCCTGTCAAGTTGCCCTAGGTGGAAGGACCTATTCCATCACTTGTTCCTTCCTCTAGTGCAGCTTCAGTCTGGGCTGTGGTTTCATTTGATTTTCTTACTAGCCCAATTGCTTCATCATCATATTCCTGCCTCTCAGAAATAATATTAGTTTCATCAAAAATCTTATAAGCTTTACTATATGAAGAATATCCCAAGAATACTCCCTCATCACTTCTGGGATCAAACTTACCTAGGAAGTCTTTACCATTATTGTGCACAAAGCACTTGAATCCAAATGCCCTAAGATGGGTGGCTTTCTCCCTTTAAGTAACTCATAGGGAGTCTTCTCAATAAGAGGTGTAGTCATGCATCTATTTATGATGTAGCATGCAGTGTTCACAGCTTCTTCCCAGCGCTATGGGGCAATTTACTAGAAAAAAGCATAGTCCTATCCATTTCCCTATTCTTTCTTTCAACTACTCCATTTTGTTGTGGAGTCCTAGGAGCAGAAACATTATAATTTATGCCATGCTCATCACAAAATTCAGCAAATTTAGCATTCTCAAATTCAGTACCATAATAAGACCTAATTGATGTAAGTTGATTACTAGTTGTTTCTGAGTTTTATTAACAAAAGAAGTGAACATGTCAAATGATTAATTTTTAGATGTTAAAAGCAATGTCCAAGTAAACCTAACGTAATCATCAACAAGCACCATGACATATCTCTTACCACCTCTGCTCGGTGTTCTCATTGGTCCACAAAGATCCATATGGGCCAGTTCCATCGTCCTAGTGGTGCTTACAATTTTCTTGCTTTTGAAAGAGGATCTTACCTTCTTTTCCCTTGCACAGGCCTTACAAGTTTTATTTTCATTTGAACTTAATGTTAGGCAGCCCTATCACCAAGTCCTTGGAGACTAGTTTGTTGAGTTGACTTAGACTGACATGTCCAAGTCTTTTGTGCCAAAGGAGGGGAACATTATCCAACACACTTAAGCAAGTGAGTTCATTTTCAGAAAGAGTATATTGATCCAAAACATATATGTTGTTCCCTCTTTTTTCCTGCAAAACCATCTTGTTAGTGGTAAGATTAATCACAAAGCATATTGTAGAGGTGAATGCTACTATGTTACCTCTATCATGCAGTTGTAATACACTTATTAGACTATGCTTCAGTCCATCTATCAAGTAAACATTCTCAATAGAGTGAGAATTAGTCTTACCTACCTTTCCAGCCCCAATGATCTCAACTTTATTCCCAATTCCAAAGGAGACATTACCTCCTTTAAGTTCCTCAAGTGAAAGAAACTAGTTCTTGCTTCCTGCCATATGCTATGAGCAACCACTATCCATGTACCATATTTGGCTGTTCCCCTTCACTTGGACCTGCAAAAGGAAATCAGGTATTAGTCTTAGGAACCCAAACTAGTTTGGATCCCTTTCTATAGGCAAAAGGATGAATCAAATTCTTTTTAGCCCAACTTGGTAGCATATTCTTCCCTTGAACAAATTCTTTGTTCTTTTGACTTGCCTTTTCTTTTGTAATGCATTCACTTTTATAGTGACCTGTTTTACCACAGTGTGTGCAAATCTTGTTCTCGGGAAGTGTAAGGTACTTTTTTTTGGGATCCCACTTAGGTTCAGAGTTTTCAAAGCCAAGTCCTCTTCTGTTGTTATTGTGGTATTCTTGACATTGCTTAAATCCTCCTTTAGGCTTCTTGTCTGCTCATCTCTTTTGTACAACTTATCTTTCATTTTACCACTTTTTCTTCTAGAGTGAGTAATGTGTGATCGACTATCTTTTTACCTATTCCTAATTTCAATTTTAGATTTTTAGATCTAAGTTCTAGGACAGTTGTGTGAAGTTCATGAACCTGGTTCTGCAACACAGCATTTTCAATTTCACTAGCCCTAAGTTCTAGGTTTTTTCACTTATCTTTTAAAACCACACATTCTTTTGGTAGTTTTTCCTTTTTATTATTTACATCCTCATATTCATCAATTAGCTCTAGAAGCAACTCAGATAACTTTTCTTTAGACAAAAATTTAATTTTGTCTTTGAGATCAGAGACACCTACCTCAGCTTCTTCATCAGATTCTCCAATGGTCATACGTGCCTGTTCATCATCATCATCATCATCTGAGATTTTATCTAAGCTATCTCCCCAAGCAGAGACCATAGCTTTGATTCACCCTTTGTTGTTGCTTTTCTTGGGTTGAACATGTTCCTTCGTTCAGCTCTTTCCTTCTTCCATTCAATTTCTCACAAAGGATAATTCTTGATGTGGTGATCATTCTTTCCACTCTTGTAGCAGCCATCATTGTTTTTCTTCTCATAAACTTTTGATTTGTTGTATTCACTACTTGAAGAACCTTTTCCTCTCCTCAGGTACTTCTTGAAGTCTTTGGTGATCATAGTCATTTCAACTTCTTCCAGATCAGAACCTTCAATAATTCTAAGAGCCAAGTTCCTTTCCTTCTTAAGTACATCCATTTTCATAGTCTATCTCCTAAGTTCATAGGCATTAAGATTTCCAATTAATTCATCTAATGGAAGAGTGACTATATTCATTGATTCCTGGATGACAGTGATTTTACTCTCCCAAGTGATAGGCAAAACACTAGTCAGTATCTTCTCGTCCCTTTGTTCTTCAAGAATAATCCTTCCAAGAGATTTTAGCTCATTTGTCAGTGTAGAGAACCTTGTGTACATTTCTTGAATGGTTTCTCCTTCCTTCATAGCAAAGCTCTCATACTAAGAGTACAGTAGAGTTCTTCTGCATCTCTTCACCTGAGGTGTTCCTTCGTGAGCCACTTGCAGTGTGTCCTAAATTTGCTTGCAGTGGTACAACCTTGGATTCTGCTATACTCATCTGGACCAAGTCTATAAACAAGCCATTTCTTGGCTTTAGCATTCTTCTCCCACTTTCTCAAGTCTTCGGCAGTGCAATCCGCTCTTGTCTTTGGAACATCTACTCCTTTAGCATTTTTCTTCAAGGTAACCAGTGCACCATTGGTGACAATGTTCCATAGCTCATAATCCTCTCCTATAATATGATCTTTTATCCTGTTTTTCCACCAAGAGTAGTACTGGCCATTAAAGAGTGGTAGCCTAGCAATGGATTGCCCTTCCCAGTTTTCAGGTGGTACGCTCATGTTGATATTCTTCTAAGATGCAAGGCTCTTCAAGGATAACCTGCTCTGATTCCAATTGATGTTTTATACTTCAATGCCACACAAGAAGGGGGTGATTTGTGTGATGTTCAATTTTCGCATGCACATATTATAGAAGGACCTGGTTCTTCTATGTGTTCCTTATACTACTGTTGCGGAAATAATAAATGCGAAAAGTAAAGAACAAAAGTATTTTTACATGGAAAACACCCGGCTCAAAAGGTGAAAAAATCACGACTTACTACTCAGTAGGATTTTTCCCAACACTTCACTAAATCACTGACCCAAAACAATATTACAAAACTCTTTGTAAACCTAAGGATTACCTATAATCTCGTTGTGGCAACCAGCCTCTAGATGTTGTGATAACTTTAAGTTAACTCTAACTTGAATACAATACTCAGAGTACCTAATACAATTTCTTTTAGATAAAGCTGAAAGGTATAATTTAAAAAGCCCTACTACAGTTGAACTAGAGTAAAAGACAGACACTTGGAACTAGTTCTTCTATCTGGTTCATGTAGCTTCAGATTCGTATACTTGAATCACACAAGAATTGCTTGCAAAATGCCTTGTTATTTTTCTCTCAACTCACGTTTAACTTCAGCGTTTGTGCATATCTGTAAAATAAGAACATCCTGAAATATATAGAGTTAGTAGAATAGGAAATAACTAGAGTTCCAATAGTATACTCTTCCTTGGTGGAAGAGTTCTAGTTATCTTTAACTTCTAACTCCTACCTTATCTAGGATAGAGTTCTCTCAAGTAAGGAGTCCTTCTCTTTATCACTTCTGCAACATTTTCGTTCAGGAGATATCGGATATAACTAATTAAGCTTATCTCCTTCACTTGCATGCCTTGTGCTCGAATTCTGCTTGTGTCTGTGTTCACTATGTATGGACTTGGTTCATGCTTGAGTTCCTTTGTTAATCATCAAAACAAACTTCACTTCGGCCAACAGCTACACTTTCCACTTAGAATGTTTAAATAGGACTTAAATATTCACATTATCTATCTATATTTATACTATATTAAAAGTACAAAGGTCCTTAGAGAAATGTCGTTTGTCTTTTTTACCCTTTAAAAATTAATTTTATATTGGACAAAATAATCATTTAGTTATTTTACTAATATTTAAGAGTTTAAAATAAAATCAACTAAATGTTTTATTATTAAATCTAACATAAAGTCCTATTTAGGTTAGAAAAGCACATCTATGAAAAGAACCCAAGCAATTTTCGATCATACAGCCTCCACTAATCACCCTTTATTATTTATTTTCCAGATTACTCCATGCCTAAATTCACATGTCAAAATCTCTAAAAGGATCACATTAAAAGACCAAGTCATTCAAGGACTATTCTGTATTTTGAAGCAATCTCCCAGCACTTCCAACTTTTTTTTGGTCTAAAAGATAGAGTTATATTATAGAAGATCAAACAAGTACAGCATAACTGTTAAGTAGATGCATAAGAGGCATCGTTTGTACAAAACTCGAGTTTCTTACCAGGTCTTCCGTATGGGAACCGTGACTAGTACTAGAGTTAAAAGTAGATAAAACACTACTATTACTAATTGGCACACTCATAGGTAAAGCACTACTATTATACAAAATATTTGAACCAAAGAGTGATTGTGTTGAAGACCTAGAGTCATTTCTAATTAACCTTCTATGTAATGTGCCCTGTTGATCTTGTTGGTAAGAAGGCATAGCAAAATTTGGTTGTCTTCCAAAAAGTATGCATGGCTCCTGTGCATGCATGGCTCCATATCTTGCTAGACTATCTGCAATACAATTTTGCTCTTTTTAGATGCTTTGTAGAGGTGGACTATCCAGCTGTAGGAGTAATAACCTGCAGCCATTAATAATATTAGTGTATTGCATTATAGGTGAGTTAAACATACCTATTATTGCATGTGCATCTGTCTCAATAATGAGTGGTTTGAGATATTGCTGTACAACAATTTTCAGTCCCATGAGGAGTGCAAAAAGTTCTGTTTGAACACTTGTTCCTTCTTTCGCGGTTCCTGCAAATCCTATAATCCAGTTGCCTTGTTGATTTCGAAAGACACCACTAATACCATATTTGCTCTTATTAGAGGAACAAGACCAATCGATATTTAGTTTATAAGTGGCTTGGTTTGGTGGATGCCATTTTATATAAAGGGGTGTCAGGGAATGATGTTTTACTAAAGGTTTGTTAAGAAATAATATTCAGCTACCATTTTTATAGTAAAAGGTATGTTTAGATAGATTTTTTGATGTTCTAATATTTGTTTATTTCTTATAATCCAAAGCTGCCATAATACAAACGGAACTATTGTTGTATAAGGAATGTTGTATGGGGTTTATATTAAGGGTGAGTGTATAAGTTGGTTACACCAACTTATATTATCATTTTGCGACATAGGAAAATTAGTGGTTGTAGTTTGGACCTTAAAGACAGTCCAAAGCTGTCTTGAATTAGGACATTCTTGAAATAAATGAATTATTGTTTCAGGGGCCATATTACACTGCTGACATATGGCTGAATTGATGATACCTAGTCGTGTAAGATACACAGCCATTGGGAGTCTGCCATGACAAAGTAACCATAAGAAAAAAGAAATTTTTGGTGGAATGTGAAGTTTCCAAATCCACTTATATGAGTATGTTGTATGTGTGCTAGTAGGATGTGTAGTATTTATTAAAGAATTGTACATAGTTTTGACAGAGAATATACCATTCTCTGTTAGATCCCAATATATTTTATCGCACATTACGGGCGTGATAGGCATATAAATATTAGTGATTAAGGATTGTAGCTGTGTTGGTAAGGTGAAAGGTAATGTATCTAAATGCCAATTATGATTGTAATAATAATTTGAAACTAATTTTGTTTCCTCATGTTGTGGCAGAGGTCCATTTATATAGTTAAGAATTATGTAATTTTGGTTGATCCAAGGATCGTTCCAAAACTTAACATGTTGTCTCATCGTAAGATTCCATTTATACCATAAGCGACAGTAGGACCATCCTTTCATAATATTACACCAAGTAGAGGAAACTTGTATTTTTATTAAATTTTGGAGGCGTAAATAAATATGTAATAACACTTGTGTCCACAATTGGTGTGGATTGTTAAACAATCTCCATGTAAGACTTGCATGTAATGCCTGGTTTTTAGTACTCAAGTTTTGTATTCCTAATCCCCCTTGGTGTATAGGTTGTGTGATTGTAGACCACTTAATTAGATGAAGTTTTTTATTTTGTGGTGTTGTGCCCCAGAGAAACTTGCATTGATATCGATTTAGGTATGTTATTATATAAGCAGGGATTTTAATAAATTGCATCAGGTGAATAGGAAGGTAGTTTAAAGTAGATCTAATTAAAATAGTCCTTCCTGCCTTTGATAGAAAATTTGTTTTCCAACCTGCTAATTTGTTTTTCAAATTGTCTATAAGGAATTGGTAATCCGTTTTTGAAGGTTTATTTATGAAAATAGGGAATCCTAAGTACTTTCCAAAACTTTTCCCTTCATTCATATGGAATAATTGAAGAATAGTTTGTCTTATATTAGGTTTGCAATTATTTGAAAAATAAATTTTTGATTTCTCATAATTTATAGTTTGACCAGATTGATGTGTAAACTGAGTAAGAGTATTAACAATTGATTGGCATGTATTAGCAGTAATTTGTGATGTAAGAATAATATCGTCAGCAAATAATAAATGGGATAGTTGAGGTCCCTTTTTGCAATTGCAGTTGCCTTGTTGATTTCGAAAGACACCACTAATACCATATTTGCTCTTATTAGAGGAACAAGACCAATCGATATTTAGTTTATAAGTGGCTTGGTTTGGTGGATGCCATTTTATATAAAGGGGTGTCAGGGAATGATGTTTTACTGAAGGTTTGTTAAGAAATAATATTCAGCTACCATTTTTATAGTAAAAGGTATGTTTAGACAAATTTTTTGATGTTCTAATATTTGTTTATTTCTTATAATCCAAAGCTGCCATAATACAAACGGAACTATTGTTGTATAAGGAATGTTGTATGGGGTTTATATTAAGGGTGAGTGTATAAGTTGGTGTAACCAACTTATATTATCATTTTGCGACATAGGAAAATTAGTGGTTGTAGTTTGGACCTTAAAGACAGTCCAAAGCTGTCTTGAATTAGGACATTCTTGAAATAAATGAATTATTGTTTCAGGGGCCATATTACACTGCTGACATATGGCTGAATTGATGATACCTAGTCGTGTAAGATACACAGCCATTGGGAGTCTGCCATGACAAAGTAACCATAAGAAAAAAGAAATTTTTGGTGGAATGTGAAGTTTCCAAATCCACTTATATGAGTATGTTGTATGTGTGCTAGTAGGATGTGTAGTATTTATTAAAGAATTGTACATAGTTTTGACAGAGAATATACCATTCTCTGTTAGATCTCAATATATTTTACCGCACATTACGGGCGTGATAGGCATATAAATATTAGTGATTAAGGATTGTAGTTGTGTTGGTAAGGTGAAAGGTAATGTATCTAAATGCCAATTATGATTGTAATAATAATTTGAAACTAATTTTGTTTCCTCATGTTGTGGTAGAGGTCCATTTATATAGTTAAGAATTATGTAATTTTGGTTGATCCAAGGATCGTTCCAAAACTTAACATGTTGTCTCATCGTAAGATTCCATTTATACCATAAGCGACAGTAGGACCATCCTTTCATAATATTACACCAAGTAGAGGAAACTTGTATTTTTATTAAATTTTGGAGGCGTAAATAAATATGTAATAACACTTGTGTCCACAATTGGTGTGGATTGTTAAACAATCTCCATGCAAGACTTGCATGTAATGCCTGGTTTTTAGTACTCAAGTTTTGTATTCCTAATCCCCCTTGGTGTATAGGTTGTGTGATTGTATACCACTTAATTAGATGAAGTTTTTTATTTTGTGGTGTTGTGCCCCAGAGAAACTTGCGTTGATATCGATTTAGGTATGTTATTATATAAGCAGGGATTTTAATAAATTGCATCAGGTGAATAGGAAGGTAGTTTAAAGTAGATCTAATTAAAATAGTCCTTCATGCCTTTGATAGAAAATTTGTTTTCCAACCTGCTAATTTGTTTTTCAAATTGTCTATTAGGAATTGGTAATCCGTTTTTGAAGGTTTATTTATGAGAATAGGGAATCCTATGTTACAACCCATATCCACATGTGTTAGTTCATGCCATATATTAGTTAACATAAATCCAAGAAGGAATTATCTTTGAGATGATAATAAGTCAATCCTATTGGTCTTAAGTGATACAAGAGTGTATAAGGGTGATTAACCAGTATTAGAAGTTAAACGAATCAAGGATGTTGTAACTCGTATTTTCAGGTAATCTAGCGGTGCTTAATACACTCAAGAGGTCATTTATTAAGTTATTTTAATCATATAATATCCGTATCATAAGTCTTGAAGTCAAACGAGTGATGAAACAAAAGTCGACAAAAGTTGTCGCAACTTAGGTTCATAATTTTACTTAAACATTAGGTCAAATGTTTCTAATCTTTTCTCATAATTTACAAGGAATTACGGGCTGATCTACCCACAAAATTAAAGATATATGAGTCTAGTTTCCAACTCATTAAACCGTTAATCTATACGATCTCGGAGTAGAGAGATATTCGCGTTTTCGCGAGACTGCGCCAAGCACCTCTCTATGGGGCCCACTAAGTCGGTTTAAGATATTTGGACCTATATAGGATGACTACAACCCGTTTTAAGTCATTCTTTTCACTATTTTCAGACCTTAGAACCCTAGGAACATCCTCTCAAGGTTCTCTCAAGATTCAAGACCCAAAAAAGGGCAAACAACACAAATCAAGTGTCGGGAATTCCGTGGCGCTAGTAAGTCTCTTGTTCTTCTTGTTGTTGCTCATTTTTGTGTCGTTCCAGCTCGTGTGGGAGGTTGTTTTAAAGGGTTTATGTTCTGTAAATACTCCCTCATGTTCTTAATATCAATCCTAGGTGATTTCAAGCCTTCTAAAGTGATTCTAGTGCCGAAAAACACTAATTGATCGCTAGTTTCGTTTTTTTTGTTGTGTGGCAGCATTGGAGGGATATTTCATGGAAATTTAAGGTCAAATTGGAGTTGTTCTTTCTGTATAAAGGTAAGGAACCTCTTACTCTATATGTATTTAAGATTATCCAAGTTGCGGCTAAGCCATTGAAGCTAGAACTTGTGAGATATATATCGAAAGGTTTGGTAGTAATGTTATTGTTTTGTGGACTGTTTTGCGTTGTTGTTGGGCTGCGTATTTTACTACTATCTTGTGGAGTTTTGGAGGAGGAAGGGTGTGGGGAAACACCATATATATGTAGGGTTATGGGCTGATAGTTATTCGTAACATTTCCAGATTGTTTGACACGACTACGGTGGTCGTCGTATGTATGGAGTGATTAGGCTGTGTGTGGACTATATTGGGAGGCTCAATATGTTTATTATTGATGTTGTTTGGGCTGTTTGGTGACTATTTTGAATGGTGTGAGGTCATATATATAGGGGAGGTGCTGTCCGTTTCATCGTAAAATAGGTTGTGGTCGATACATAATAGTTATGACGCTTAAATGATAACGATAGTATCGTTTCTCTTATTGTAGACTAAGGAGTTTTGACAATTGCATAGCTTGAGATTGGGGAAGTATATACAAGGTATGTGAGGCTATCCCTTTCCTTCTTTTGCACGACTCCGATTGCACATAATGTAATGAACGATCTTCCAAGATACTCTACTCTTAGAAGCTAGCAGTACTTACATTGTTTTCCCTCTTATGGAACGATTGATGTTAATGTTGCTTCTCTTAGTCTTATGTTATCAATGTTGTTGGTACTTCCTAATTCTTATAAGGTTCATAGTGAAGAGTTAGTCCTAATAACGTGTACAGAGGATACCGACCTTACGTCACTCCGAAAGGTTTAGAATGTGATTCCATGAGTCGAGCATGCATTATATATATGTATCTATTTTACTCTACCGAGCCACGCTATAGTTGGCCGGGTACGGCACCTATTGTGCAACCACTGATCAGTTGGGTTTTACCGAGCTCCACGTGGCCGGGTACGATTCTACCGAGCCTATTATGGCCGGGTACGATATGATGATGATGATGCCCACAGAGGCGAATGCTTTAAAGGTTTATGTATTTATACATATGTATCATGCATTTCATGTAAGTAGCCCTCAGAGGTACTAAGATGTTACAGGTGGTATATTCTTTATCCTTGCTTACATTACTGATCGTATTTATGGTTCCTTGCCTTACATACTCAGTACTTTATTCGTACTGACGTCCTTTTATTTGTGGACGCTGCATGTCGTGCTGCAGGTCCTGATAGACAGACAGGTGCAGCTCCCCCACCACAGTAGACTGTCCAGTTCAGCGGTGATTGGCGAGATCCCTTCTCCGGACTTGCCTTGGTCTTGGTATGCAATTTTTGTTATAGACATTATGGGTATGTCGGGGCCCTGTTCCGGCTATGTTGCAACACTTATGTTCTTTTAGAGGCTCATAGACAGGTGTCGGCTCATGTATAGTTTGGTATGCCTTGTCGGCTAGTTTTTGTTGTATAGTCTTTCATAGTAGCGTGGTAGCTCATACCTTACATGTAGTTTCTTGATTGTCTGGTCATCCCCTGCTATGTATATTCATGCCATCATATTTTATTGCTGGTTGTCCATGATCTAGGTCTACCATTTATATTGATCTCGTCAGCCTTAAAAGATAATAATGAAGGTTAGATGAAATGTACGTTGGTGCTCGGCAAGTGTGGTCGGGTGCTAGTCATGGCCCTTCAGTTTGGGTCGTGACAAACTTGGTATCAGAGCAAGTCTGTCCTAGGGGTTGTCTATGAGCCGTGTCTAGTAGAGTCTTGATTATGGATGTGTAGCGCGCCACATTTATAATCAGGAGGCTACATGACATCTAGGGTTGTTACCTTCTTCCTGAATCTAGATCGTGCGTAGAGTTGAGTCGTAAGTGTTTGTCTCTAATATTCACCTTGTTTTTTTTCAGTGATGCCTTCGACTAGGAAGCAAACGATTAGTAGACGGCTTGATACAGCAGCGGGAGAGGGTACCAGTCAGGTGCCCCAAGTCAGAGCAGGACAAAGTGAGGCTCAAAGTGAGATGCCCTCTCATACCTCATCTACTCCATCTCCTCCAGAGGATATTAGAAGGCACCCAGCGCCTCCAGTTCCTCCGTCTGGCACTCCAGACCAGGATATGCAGAGTGCTTTGCAGTTATTGACTAGCTTGGTAGCTGCTCAGGCTCAGAGGCAGAATACAGGTGCTGCTGAGAAACCAGTTAGTACAAGAGTTCGTGATTTTATTAATTTAGACCCTCCAGTGTTTACCGGATCAGACCCCAAGGAGGACCCACAGACTTTTATTGACCAGGTTCATCGTACACTTCGGGTTATGCATGTTAGTGATACAGAGGCAGTAGAGTTGGCTTCTTATCGGTTACGGGATTTAGCGGTTCTCTGGTATGATAGTTGGGAGAGATCCAGGGGTCCGAACCCTCCTCCAGCTGTGTGGAAGGAATTTTCTGAGGCCTTTCTTCGTCACTACTTGCCAGTTGAGATACGACGAGCTAGAGCTGATAAGTTCTTGAACCTTAGACAAGGTAATATGAGTGTGCGAGAGTACAGTATGCAGTTTGATTCTTTGGCAAGGTATGCTCCCCATATGGTGGCCGAGATGAGTGATAGGGTGCATATGTTCGTGAATGGGTTGGGACCACATCTAATAAATGAGTGTACGACAGCCTCCTTGGTGGAGGGCATGGATATTTCCCGTATTCAAGCTTATGCCCAGACCCTAGAGGATCGTAAGCGCCAGCAGAGGGCAGTTAGGGAGCAGGATAGAGGCCAGCATAAGAGGGCGAGATTTGCAGGGTATTCTGATGACTTCAGAGGCCGCATCAGGCCACAGTTTTCGAGGAGTTCGGCGCCACCTGTAGCTAGTGCTCCTCCACAGTTTCAGAGGCCTCGATATGATCGATCCTATTCTGGTCCAGGTCAGAGTTCGCGGGCATCTGGCTCGCAACATCCCAGGGATACTAGTCAGATGAGACCCCCAACACCACATTGTGATCAGTGCGGCAAGGCCCACTTTGGACTGTGTCGTCGAGGTTCTGATGCATGCTATTCGTGCGGGCAGCCTGGCCATATGATGCGGGATTGTCCTAATAGAGGAGGTGATGGTATGGCTCAGCCGACTGGATCTGTGTCTGGTTCTTCCTCATCAGTTCGACCTCCAGCACGGGGTTTTCAGCAGTCGACAGGTCGTGGTAGGGGTAGAGGTGCAGTGCCGAGTTCGAGTGGTGCTCAAAATCGAACCTATGCTCTAGTAGGTCGACAGGATCTCGAGTCGTCTCCAGATGTTGTTACAGGTATTATATCTGTGTTTTCTTATGATGTATATGCGCTGATTGATCCGGGATCTACATTATCATATGTTACACCCTTTGTGGCTAATAAGTTTGGCATTGAACCTGAATTGATAAGTAAACCCCTTGCGGTATCTACTCCGATAGGAGATTCTGTGATTGCTAGAAGGGTATATAGAGGTTGCACTGTGATGATTTGTAGTCGTCAAACCTCGGCAAATTTATTTGAGTTAGAAATGGTTGATTTTGATGTGATAATGGGAATGGACTGGTTGGCCTCATGCTATGCAAATGTTGACTGTCGTACGAAGATGGTTAGGTTCCAATTTCCGGGTGAACCCGTCATTGAATGGAAAGGGAACATTGCTACACCGAAAGGTAGGTTTATTTCCTATCTTAAGGCAAGGAAAATGATCTCAAAAGGTTACATTTATCATCTCGTTCGCGTTAGGGATGTGGAGGCGAAACCGCCTACTTTACAATCAATCCCTGTGGTCAACGAATTCCCAGATGTTTTCCCAGATGAACTCCCAGGCCTTCCTCCTGAAAGGGAGATTGAGTTTAGCATTGATGTGTTACCTGACACTCAACCGATCTCTATTCCTCCATACAGAATGGCCCCGGCAGAGTTGCGAGAGTTGAAGGTGCAGTTGAAGGACTTGCTGGATAAGGGCTTTATTAGGCCTAGCACTTCACCTTGGGGTGCACCAGTCCTATTCGTGCGGAAGAAAGACGGGTCGTTACGGATGTGTATCGACTATCGACAGTTGAATAAGTCTACTATAAAGAACAAGTATCCACTTCCAAGAATTGATGACCTGTTTGACCAACTCCAGGGTGCCAAGTATTTCTCTAAGATTGATTTACGTTCAGGGTATCATCAGGTGAGGGTTAGGGAGAAGGATATTCCAAAGACGGCCTTCCGGACAAGATATGGGCACTTTGAGTTCTTGGTGATGTCGTTCGGGCTAACAAATGCCCCAGCAGCTTTTATGGATCTCATGAATACTATATTCAGGCCCTATCTTGATGTGTTCGTGGATTGTATTCATTGATGACATTCTAGTGTATTCTCGTTCGGAGGTGGAACATGCGGGCCACTTGCGGATAGTATTACAGACGCTTCAGGATCGTAAGTTATATGCTAAGCTCTCCAAATGTGAATTCTGGCTGAACTCAGTAGCATTCCTTGGCCATGTGATATCTGATGAGGGTATTAGTGTCGACACTCAGAAGATCGATGCAGTAAAGAATTGGCCGAGACCTACAACACCATCAGAAGTCCGCAGCTTCCTAGGGCTAGCAGGATATTATAGGCGGTTTGTAGAAGGATTTTCCTCTATATCATCACCATTGACTAAGTTAACACAAAAAGCTACCAAATTCCAGTGGTCTGACACTTGTGAACATAGTTTTCAGGAGCTGAAGAATCGATTGACATCTGCACCAGTGCTCACTCTTCCTGAAGGAACAGAAGGTTATGTGGTATATTGTGATGCCTCAGGTATAGGTTTGGGGTGCGTATTGATGCAGCATGGGAATGTGATTGCTTATGCATCAAGACAATTGAAGAAGCATGAAAAGAATTATCCAACCCATGATTTGGAATTGGCTGCAGTAATATATGCTTTGAAGATATGGCGGCACTACTTATACGGCGTCCATGTTGACATCTACACAGATCACAAGAGTTTACAATACATCTTCAAGCAGAAAGAGTTGAATTTGAGGCAGCGTAGGTGGCTTGAATTATTGAAAGACTACGACGTCGAGATATTGTATCATCCCGGTAAAGCCAATGTTGTGGCAGACGCTCTCAGCCGTAAATCAATGGGAAGCTTAGTACATATTGAGGCAGGTAGATGGGGGTTGATTAAAGAGATTCATCAGCTAGCCAATATGAGAATCAGATTGTTAGACTCTGATGACGGAGGTGTTACTGTACAGAATACATCAGAATCATCTTTGGTAGCCGAGGTAAAAGCACGACAATATGAAGATCCTATCTTAGTACGATTAAGAGAAAGCATTCAACAGTGTAAAAGTATGGCTTTTAGGATCGGAAAAGATGGGGCACTGAGATACCAGAGCCGATTGTGTGTGCCTAATGTGGCAGGGTTGCGAGAGAAGATTATGAATGAGATTCATCAATCCCGATATTCCATCCATCCCGGCTCGACAAAGATGTATCATGATGTCAAGGAGCAGTATTGGTGGGATAATATGAAGAAGTCTATTGCTGAATTTGTAGCCCAGTGTCCCAATTGTCAACAAGTAAAGATAGAACATCAGAAACCCGGTGGATTGCTTCAAAATATAGAGATTCCGACCTGGAAGTGGGAGGTGATTAATATGGACTTCATTATTGGATTACCTCGCTCTTATCATAAGTTTGACTCCATCTGGGTGATAATTGATCGACTTACAAAATGTGCCCATTTTCTGCCAGTGAAGACAACTTACGCGGCTGAAGATTATGCAAAGTTGTATATCAAGGAGATTGTTAGGCTTCATGGTGTGCCCATATCTATTATATCAGACCGAGGAGCTCAATTTACGGCTAACTTTTGGAGGTCTTTCCAGAAGGGTTTAGGCACACAGGTAAATCTCAGCACTGCATTTCATCCGCAGACTGACGGACAGGCTGAACGTACCATTCAGACACTGGAAGATATGCTACGAGCATGTGTTCTAGATTTTAAGGGGAATTGGGATGATCATCTTCCACTCATAGAATTCGCCTATAACAATAGCTACCATTCCAGTATTAAAATGGCCCCATACGAGGCACTATACGGGAGGAGATGTAGATCACCAGTTGGATGGTTCGAAGTCGGTGAAACAGAATTATATGGGCCAGATTTGATTCACCAAGCTATTGAGAAGGTGAAAGTGATACAGGAGCGATTGAGGACGGCACAAAGCAGGCAAAAATCTTATTCTGATGTCCGACGTCGTGATCTAGAGTTTGAGGTTGGTGATTGGGTTTTCCTGAGGATCTCACCAATGAAGGGTATTATGCGTTTTGGGAAGAAAGGTAAGCTGAGTCCAAGGTATATCGGGCCGTATAAAATTCTTCGACGGATTGGACAGGTTGCTTATGAGTTAGAATTGCCATCCGAATTGGAATTTGTCCACCCGGTATTCCATGTATCTATGTTGAGAAAATGTATTGGAGACCCTTCTCGAGTCGTCCCTATCAAAGATGTACAAGTTACAGAGGACCTATCATATGAAGAAGTGCCAGTGGCGATATTAGATCGGCAAGTCCGCAAGCTGAGAACAAAAGATGTAGCTTCCGTCAAAGTATTGTGGAGGAACAAAAATATGGAAGAAATGACATGGGAAGCAGAAGAGGAGATGAAGTCTAAATACCCTTACTTATTCCAGAATAAAGATAACAAGGATGCTGGTGGAAGACAGAATACATTGGAAGGTGAAACGGCTCTATGAGGTAAGCAATAATTTGAGAATACTCCTCCTTAATACAAAATGGTGATATGTAGATAATGTAAATACGCATAATGCTTTGTGTAGACTTGTGAAACCATATGTTGGGCTTAATTACTTGCAAGTTTTGCTAGTGACCATTTTATAGGGGAAAATTGATCGGAAATTTCCATTGGAATCCACGATGATTTAAACTCCCCATAAACCCTTACATTCGAGGACGAATGTTCCTAAGGGGGGAGGGTGTTACAACCCATATCCACATGTGTTAGTTCATGCCATATATTAGTTAACATAAATCCAAGAAGGAATTATCTTTGAGATGATAATAAGTCAATCCTATTGGTCTTAAGTGATACAAGAGTGTATAAGGGTGATTAACCAGTATTAGAAGTTAAACGAATCAAGGATGTTGTAACTCGTATTTTCAGGTAATCTAGCGGTGATTAATACACTCAAGAGGTCATTTATTAAGGTATTTTAATCATATAATATCCGTATCATAAGTCTTGAAGTCAAACGAGTGATGAAACAAAAGTCGACAAAAGTTGTCGCAACTTAGGTTCATAATTTTACTTAAACATTAGGTCAAATGTTTCTAATCTTTTCTCATAATTTACAAGGAATTACGGGGTTATCTACCCACAAAATTAAAGATCTATGAGTCTAGTTTCCAACGCATTAAACCGTTAATCTATACGATCTCGGAGTAGAGAGATATTCGCGTTTTCGCGAGACTGCGCCAAGCACCTCTCTATGGGGCCCACTAAGTCGGTTTAAGATATTTGGACCTATATAGGATGACTACAACCCGTTTTAAGTCATTTCTTTTCACTATTTTCAGACCTTAGAACCCTAGGAACATCCTCTCAAGGTTCTCTCAAGATTCAAGACCCAAAAAAGGGCAAACAACACAAATCAAGTGTCGGGAATTCCGTGGCGCTAGTAAGTCTCTTGTTCTTCTTGTTGTTGCTCATTTTTGTGTCGTTCCAGCTCGTGTGGGAGGTTGTTTTAAAGGGTTTATGTTCTGTAAATACTCCCTCATGTTCTTAATATCAATCCTAGGTGATTTCAAGCCTTCTAAAGTGATTCTAGTGCCGAAAAACACTAATTGATCGCTAGTTTCGTTTTTTTTGTTGTGTGGCAGCATTGGAGGGATATTTCATGGAAATTTAAGGTCAAATTGGAGTTGTTCTTTCTGTATAAAGGTAAGGAACCTCTTACTCTATATGTATTTAAGATTATCCAAGTTGCGGCTAAGCCATTGAAGCTAGAACTTGTGAGATATATATCGAAAGGTTTGGTAGTAATGTTATTGTTTTGTGGACTGTTTTGCGTTGTTGTTGGGCTGCGTATTTTACTACTATCTTGTGGAGTTTTGGAGGAGGAAGGGTGTGGGGAAACACCATATATATGTAGGGTTATGGGCTGATAGTTATTCGTAACATTTCCAGATTGTTTGACACGACTACGGTGGTCGTCGTATGTATGGAGTGATTAGGCTGTGTGTGGACTATATTGGGAGGCTCAATATGTTTATTATTGATGTTGTTTGGGCTGTTTGGTGACTATTTTGAATGGTGTGAGGTCATATATATAGGGGAGGTGCTGTCCGTTTCATCGTAAAATAGGTTGTGGTCGATACATAATAGTTATGACGCTTAAATGATAACGATAGTATCGTTTCTCTTATTGTAGACTAAGGAGTTTTGACAATTGCATAGCTTGAGATTGGGGAAGTATATACAAGGTATGTGAGGCTATCCCTTTCCTTCTTTTGCACGACTCCGATTGCACATAATGTAATGAACGATCTTCCAAGATACTCTACTCTTAGAAGCTAGCAGTACTTACATTGTTTTCCCTCTTATGGAACGATTGATGTTAATGTTGCTTCTCTTATTCTTATGTTATCAATGTTGTTGGTACTTCCTAATTCTTATAAGGTTCATAGTGAAGAGTTAGTCCTAATAACGTGTACAGAGGATACCGACCTTACGTCACTCCGAAAGGTTTAGAATGTGATTCCATGAGTCGAGCATGCATTATATATATGTATCTATTTTACTCTACCGAGCCACGCTATAGTTGGCCGGGTACGGCACCTATTGTGCAACCACTGATCAGTTGGGTTTTACCGAGCTCCACGTGGCCGGGTACGATTCTACCGAGCCTATTATGGCCGGGTACGATATGATGATGATGATGCCCACAGAGGCGAATGCTTTAAAGGTTTATGTATTTATACATATGTATCATGCATTTCATGTAAGTAGCCCTCAGAGGTACTAAGATGTTACAGGTGGTATATTCTTTATCCTTGCTTACATTACTGATCGTATTTATGGTTCCTTGCCTTACATACTCAGTACTTTATTCGTACTGACGTCCTTTTATTTGTGGACGCTGCATGTCGTGCTGCAGGTCCTGATAGACAGACAGGTGCAGCTCCCCCACCACAGTAGACTGTCCAGTTCAGCGGTGATTGGCGAGATCCCTTCTCCGGACTTGCCTTGGTCTTGGTATGCAATTTTTGTTATAGACATTATGGGTATGTCGGGGCCCTGTTCCGGCTATGTTGCAACACTTATGTTCTTTTAGAGGCTCATAGACAGGTGTCGGCTCATGTATAGTTTGGTATGCCTTGTCGGCTAGTTTTTGTTGTATAGTCTTTCATAGTAGCGTGGTAGCTCATACCTTACATGTAGTTTCTTGATTGTCTGGTCATCCCCTGCTATGTATATTCATGCCATCATATTTTATTGCTGGTTGTCCATGATCTAGGTCTACCATTTATATTGATCTCGTCAGCCTTAAAAGATAATAATGAAGGTTAGATGAAATGTACGTTGGTGCTCGGCAAGTGTGGTCGGGTGCTAGTCATGGCTCTTCAGTTTGGGTCGTGACATCCTAAGTACTTTCCAAAACTTTTCCCTTCATTCATATGGAATAATTGAAGAATAGTTTGTCTTATATTAGGTTTGCAATTCTTTGAAAAATAAATTTTTGATTTCTCATAATTTATAGTTTGACCAGATTGATGTGTAAACTGAGTAAGAGTATTAACAATTGATTGGCATGTATTAGCAGTAATTTGTGATATAAGAATAATATCGTCAGCAAATAATAAATGGGATAGTTGAGGTCCCTTTTTGCAATTGAAATTGGTATCCATGCCTGATAATCAACTGCTGTATTTATTCTTCTTGACAATATTTCTAGGCATAGAATAAACAGATAAGGTGATAAAGGGTCGCCCTTTCTAATGCCTTTTGTGGGTGTGAAATATTATGTTGGGTTGCCATTAATTAATATAGAAGTGGAAGTAGTAGTAATGCAAGACATAATTAATTTAGTAATATTTTTGTGGAAATTTAAGGTGACTAATGTATTGTAAATGAAAGACCATTCTAATTTGTCGAAAGCTTTTTCAAGATCCCTTCATTTTTTTGAAATTTATTAATAATTTATTGTACAATTATAGCATTATTAGCCGCTCTTTTATTTTTCTGAAAACTAGATTGTATAGGATGAATAATGTGTTCCAATATTGGTTTCAATCTGTTGACAATAATTTTAGTAATAATCTTGTAAATAGTATTACAAAGACTAATAGGTTTGTATTGTGATATTGTTGAAGCATTATTATTTTTCGGGATTAGACATATGAATGTTGTATTAATAGAGGGATCAATTTGGTAATCAAGAAAAACTTTATGGCAGAAATATTTAACGGAGTCACATATGGTGTCCCAATATTTTTGGTAAAATAAAGGGTGAAGGCCATCTGGTCCAGGTGCTTTCAGAGGTTGAAAAGATTTTATTGCATTTGTAATTTCGTAATCTTGTAAATGCTTTATTAGGCAATGTAACGACCCTAAACCCGGACCCGGTCGTGATGACGCCTCTCGTGAAGACAAGTCCAGCCGACACTTTCCATTTTAGTTTTAAGCAATCAAACAATAAGAATTGAAGTCTAAAACATGATAATAAATCCAAAAGTGAACAGTTAACAGTACAGTTGCGGAAGATAAACCCAACACAGCCCGATACCGGGGTGTCACTAGTCATAAGCAACTAAAATCCGAAATAAGATAAGAAAGTCTATAGAGTTCAATACAAATCTAAAACAAAGAGAAGTAAGATAAGGGAAAAAGCTCTGAGCTGCGAACGCCGACAACTACCTAGAGAATCTTCGGATCCGCCTAAGCTGGAAAGATCAACACTCGGTAGAGGGACTAGATGCGCCTGAATCTGCACACAGAGTGCAGGGAGTAAAGTGAGTACTCCAACTCAGTGAGTAATAATCATAATTAAAGACTGAAAATATGAAATCACGTAAGGCGCATTATAGGCTATAAGGAAGCGGTAAAACAGGTAAGAACAGTGATTCAATAAAGATATGTAAAATCATATAAGTTCAGTTTAAACTTCAAGAAATGCCTATTCAACAATTAAACAGGTAAATGACAGACAAATAAGACAGATAAGCACATAAAAGATTGCCCCTAGGGCACACTATCAACAATACCAGCCCCTCGGGCTATATCTCACATCACAATGGGTACCCGTGCTCACTGGGGGTGTGCAGACTCCTGGAGGGGCCCCTTACGGCCCAAGCACAATATCAAGCCATCTTGTGGCATCATCACTAAGCCCTCGGCCTCATATCAACAAGCCACCTTGTATCATACATATCTTAGGCCCTCGGCCTCATAGTCATATTCAGTGCTTTCTCACAACATAGGCCCTCGGCCTTACTCAATCAGAATCTCATAGACACTCGGGCAACAGTAAAACATAGTGCTCAGCCCAAAATATCATTTAAGTGTTAAAGTAGAGTAAACATGGTTGACGTATGAAAACTGTAGAATATAGCATGACTGAGTTCAAGTATAAAGTCAAAACAGTGAGGAAATATCAATAAAAATCCCCTAAGGGTTCAAATAGTTGGCACGAGGCCCAAATATGGCATTCATCCCAAATCACGATGATAACAAATAGATTTCAGTCAAATACACGGTAAAATAGTCATTCGGGATGGATAAGTCACAATCCCCATTAGTACACAACTCCACGCTCGTCATCTAGCGTGTGCGTTACCTCAATATAGCACAATGATGTGCAATCCGGGGTTTCATACCCTTAGAATATCATTTACAATCATTACTCACCTAAAATCGGTCCGAACTTTAGCCCGCGACGCCTTTGCCCCTCAAGTCGGCCTCCACTCGCGTCGAATCTATCCAAAATCAGAATCACGGGGTCAAAATATGCTAAGGGAACGATGCCCAAGCAAAAATATTCAATTTAAAACATAAATTCTGAAATTACCAAAACCCGACCCCCGGGCCCACATCTCGTATTCCGGTAAAAATCACATTAATAGATTCCTTATCACTCCTTGAGTTCATACATACCAAAAGCATCAAATGACCCCACAAATACCCATTTCTAGGTCTCCAATTTCAAGACCTAGTTCTTCCATTTTAGGCTTAATTTCCATGATTAATTAGGTAGATTTTTCATTAGAATCGAGTTTTAAGTCCATGAATCTTACCTCCAAGTGTTTCCCCTTGAACCCCTCTTCAATCCTCTTCAAAAAGCTCCAAAAACGCTGAACAATGGTGAAAATAAACCCCAAAATCGCGGACAAGACGACTATTTAAACATTCAGCCCAGGCCTGAAATCTTTCTTCGCGAACACGGTCAACACCTCGCGTTCGCAAGAATAAATCAACTTTGACCAAAAATTACTCTTCGCGATCGCGAACGCAATGCTTTCCTCGGACCACTCTTCGAGATCGCGTCACCCCTCTCGCGAACGCGATGAATAAAATACCTCAAGTCCAGCTGACCAAATTCCACTACGCGAACGCGTTCCACTTCACGCGAATACAATGACCAAACACCCAGCCCTTCGCGAACGTGGAGCCTTCCTCGCGAATGCGAAGTCTTAAATACCAATCTTCATCAACTGACCTACTCGCGAACGCGAAGGTCATTTCTCTGCAACATTGATCTGCAATTTTTCTGCAATTCCAATCATCATGAAATGGTCCGATTGACCACCCGAGGACCCCGGGACCTCACCCAAACATGCCAACATATCTCATAACCTCATCAAACTTGTTCCAATCTTCAGAACGCTCAAAACAACATCAAAACACCAAATTCGCATCGGATTCAAGCCTAAGAATTCTAAAATCTTCTAAATTATGCTTTTGATAAAAAAAAACAGCCAAACCACATCCGAATGACCTAAAATTTTGCAAACACATCCCTAATGACACAACAAAACTACCGCAACTCTCAGAATTCCATTCCGACCCCTATATCAAAATTTCACCTATCAACCGGAAATCGCCAAAATAACAACTTCACCAATTCAAGCGTAAATCTACTCTGGACCTCCAAAACACATTCCGATCTCGCTCCTAAGTCACAAATCACCTCTCGAATCTATCCGAACCATCAGAACTCACATCCGAGCCCTCTAACACATAAGCCAACATCCGGTTGGCCTTTTCAACTTAAACTTCCTCAAAAGAGACTAAGTTCTCAAACCTTACCATATCCTTTCCGAACCCGAGCCAACCAACCCGATCACTCATAGAACCGATAGACAAAGCAATAAGAAATAGAAATGGGGGAAACGGAGCGGTAACTCATGAGATGGATGGCCGGGTCGTCACATCCTCCCCAACTTAAACAAATGTTCGTCCTCGAACGAGTCAAAAAACATACCTGAAGCCTCAAATAGGTGAGGATATTTTCTCTGCATCTCCCCTTCGGTCTCTCAGGTAGCCTCCTCTACAGGCCGACCTCTCCATTGCACTCTCACTGAAGCTATAACCTTTGATCTCAACTTTCGAACTTGACGTTCCAAAATAGCTGTTGGCTCCACATTGTAACTCAAATAACCATCCAACTGAACCGTGCTGAAATCTAGAACATAAGACGGATCCACAATATACTTCCGGAGCATGGAAACATAAAATACCGGATGCACACTCGACAAGCTGGGTGGCAAAGCAAGCTCATAAGCCACCTCCCCAATCCTCCGAAGCACCTCAAAAGGCCCAATGAACCGAGGACTTAATTTACCTTTCTTCCTGAATCTCATAACACCCTTCATGGGTGAAACCTCCAACAGAACCTTCTCACCAACCATGTAAGATACATCTCGAACCTTCCTGTCAGCATAACTCTTTTGTCTCGACTGCGCTGTACGAAGCCTCTCCTGAATTACCTTCACCTTTTCTAAAGCATCCTTCACCAAGTTTGTCCCCAATAACCTAGCCTCACCTGGCTCAGACCAATCAACTGGAGATCTACACCGCCTCCCATACAAAGCCTCATATGGAACCATCTGAATACTCTACTGGTAGCTGTTGTTATAAGCAAACTCTGCAAGCAGTAGAAACTGATCCCATGACCCTCCAAAATCAATGACATAAGCATGCAACAAGTCCTCCAATATATGAATAGTACACTCGGACTACCTGTCCGTTTGAGGGTGAAAAGTTATGCTCAACTCAACCTGAGTACCCAACTCTCGCTGCACAGACCTCCAAAATTGCAAAGTAAATTGAGTGCCCCTATCTGAGATGATGAAAACTGGGACACCATGCAAACGATCAATCTCCTGGATATAGATCTCTACCAACCGCTCTAAAGAATAAGTAGTACATACAGGAATGAAGTGCGCGGACTTGGTCAGCCGATCCACAATCACCCAAATAGAATCGAACTTCTTCAATGTACGTAGAAGTCCAACTACAAAATCCATAGTGATCCACTCCCACTTTCACTCTGGAATATCCATCTACTGAAGTAAGCCACCCGGTCTCTGATGCTCATGTTTTACCTGCTGACAATTGAGACACAGAGCTACAAATCCCACAATGTCTTTCTTCATTCTCCTCCACCAATAATGCTGCCTCAAATCCTAATACATCTTCGCGTCACCCGGATGAATGGAATACCACAAGCTATGGGCCTCCTCCAGAATCAACTCCCGAAGTCCATCTACATTGGGAACACAAATCAGGCCCTGCATCCTCAACACTCCATAATCACCAATGGTCACATCTCTAGCATCATCATGCTGAACTATGTCCTTAAGGACAATCAAATGCGGATCATCATACTGGCGCTCTCTGATATGATCATATAAGGAAGACCAATGAACCATACAAGCCAATACCCGACTAGGCTCCGAAATATCTAACCTCACGAACTGATTGGCCAAGGCTTGAACATCAACTGCAAGAGGTCTCTCCCCAACTAGAATATATGCAAACTCCCCATACTCACCGCCTTTCAGCTCAAAGAATCGGCCACCACATTGGCCTTTCCCGGATGGTACAATATAGTGATATCATAATCCTTTAGAACCTCCAACCATCTCCGCTGCCTCAAATTAAGATCCTTCTGCTTGAACAAGTGTTGGAGACTACGATGATCGGTAAACACCGCACAAGACACACCATACAAGTAATGCCTCCAAATCTTCAAAGCGTGAACTATGGTAGCTAACTCCAAATAATGAACGGGGTAGTTCTTCTCATGGGGCTTCAACTGACGAGAAGCATAAGCAATAACTCTACCCCCCTACATCAGGACACAACCAATACCAACTCTCGAAGCATCACAATACACGGTATATGAACCTGAAGTTGATGGCAAAACTAATACTGGGGTTGTGGTCAAGGCTGTCTTGAGCTACTGAAAGCTCTCCTCACACTTATCTGACCATACAAATAAAGCACCCTTATAAGTCAACTTGGTTAAGGGCGATGCGATAGATGAGAATACCTGAACAAATCAGCTATAATAACCCGCCAAACCAAGAAAGCTGCAAATCTCTGTGGCTGTGGACTGTCTGGCCCAACTCTGAACTACCTCTATCTTCTTCGGATCAACTCGAATACCCTAGCTAGACACCACGTGCCCCAAGAAAGCCACTAAACTGAGCCAAAACTCACTCTTGGAGAATTTTGCATAAAGCTTCTCCTCCCTCAATCTCTGCAACACAACTCTCAAATGCTCCGCGTGCTCCTCCTGACTATGCGAATACACCAGAATATCATCAATGAAGATTATGACAAATAAGTTAAGATAAGGCCGGAACACGGTGTTCATCGGATGCATGAATGCTGCTGGGGCATTGGTCAGCCCAAAAGACATCACCAAGAACTCATAATGACTGTATCGGGTCCTGAAAGCTGTCTTAAGAATATCCGAGTCCCTGATCTTCAACTGGTGATAGCCTGAACGGAGAACACTCTCGCTCCCTGAAGCTGGTCGAATAGATCATCAATGCGAGGAAAAGGATACTTGTTCTTAATTGTTACTTTTTTCAATTGCCTATAATCAATACACATCCTCATAGTGCCATCATTCTTCTTCACAAATAGAATCGGCGCACCCCAAGGTGACACACTAGGTCGAATAAACCCCTTATCAAGAAGTTCCTAAAGCTGCTCCTTTAACTCTTTCAACTCTGTTGGTGCTATACAATATGGCGGAATAGAAATGGGTTGAGTGCCCGGCACCAAGTCAATACCAAAATCAATATCCCTATCCGGTGGTATGCCCAACAAGTCTGTAGGAAACACATCGGGAAAATTCCTCACAATTGGAACTGAATCAATACTGGGAGTCTCAGCACCGACATCCCTCACAAAGGCTAGATATGAAAGACAACCCTTCCCAACCATACGCTGGGCCTTCAAGAATGAGATCACTCTACTGGGAACATAATCAGTTACACCTCTCCACTCAATCTGTGGCACACCCGATATAGCTAATGTGACAGTCTTGGCATGACAGTCCAAAATAGCACGACATGAAGATAGCCAATCCATGCCTAAAATAACATCGAAATCCACCATACACAATAATAAAAGATCCACATGGGTCTCCAGACCCCCAATAGTCACCACACACTACCGGTACACACGATCTACAACAATAGTATCAGTATCGCCCACCGGGGTAGATACATGAACAGGTGAAGCAAGAAACTCATGGGGCATACCCAAATAACGAGCAAAGTATGATGACATATAAGAAAAGTTGGAACAGAGATCAAATAATACAGAGGCATCTTTGTGGCAGACTGAAACAATACCTGTGATAATAGCATCTGAAGAAATAGCATCACGTCTGCCTAGAAGTGCATAGAAATGGGCCTGACCGCCACCTGAGCGACCTCCCCCTCTAGGGCAACCCCTAGCCGAGTTACCTCCACCCCTAGTTGGTTGGGCGGGTGGTGGTTAAGTAACTGGCACTAAAGCCGATAACTGACCCCTCTACTGTGATGAACCCGCAAGACTACGAGGGCACCGCCTCCATATATGGCCCATCTCTCTGCACTCATAACAACTTCCAGGTGCTGGAGAAGGGGACTGAAGGGAACCCCTCACACCTGAGTGACTAGCAGATGCACCCGGCATAGAAGAGCCCTGAACTGATGGAGCATGGGACGAGCTCTGAGCTGGAAAGGCACTAAGTGATGATTGGCCCTGATGAGAACTGTTAGAACCATGACCTGATGACACCCCACGATAACCTGGGCGAGGTGGCTGAGCATGCCTGAATGGACGATCTCTATCGTGCTGAAACTAACCTCTCAACTGAGCACCACTATAACTACCAGACGCTCGAGGCCTCTTGTCCTCCCTCTCTTCTCACTCCTGGTGAAGAATAGACTCAATCTCATGGGCAATATCCACAACCTCCTCAAAAGTAGCACCAGTCACCCTCTCCCTAGTCATGAGAATATGAAGCTAATAAGTGAGGCACTCAACAAACCTCCTAATCCTCTCTCTATCTGTCGGAACCAACCAAATAGCATGACGAGCTAACTCGGAGAACCTCATCTCATACTGCATCACAGTCATCTTTCCCTGACGAAACCACCCAAACTGCCTACACAGCTCCTCTCTAAGAGACTGTGGCACATACTTCTCTAGAAAGAGAATGGAGAACTGCTGCCACGTAAGGGGTGCTGCACCAACAGGCCTACGCCTCTCAAAAGTCTCCCACCAAGTGAAGGCAGCTCCAGAAAACTGATAAGTAGTGAAAGCGACCCCGCTGGTCTCCAGAATACCCATTGTACGAAGCATCCTCTAACACTTATCCAAGAAACCCTAGGCGTCCTCGCCCTCTGCACCACTGAAGGTCGGAGGCTGAAGTCTACCAAACCTCTCTATCCTACACTGCTTGTCCTCTCATATGGAAGGAACTACATAGTCCTGAGCAGCTATAACCGGTTGAGCTGGATGTGCCCCAGATGTTTGAAGTCCCTACACGACCTGCTTAGATTTGCGAGCGGCGGGAGTCTAATTGCCTCCCCCGACCTGAGAAGTAGCTGCAGTTATAGTGGCTAAAACTGCCTGAGTTAAGCCAGTGCAAACCGATAAAATCTGAGCCAATGCCTCCTAAAGACCCGGAATCACAATTGGCACAGCTGGTGCCTGAGCTGGTGCATCCACAACTGGGACCTGATCCTGAACTGGGGCGGCTGGTGGATCTGCAGGTGCTACCCTAGCTATTGTGCGGGCCACACCTTTTCCCCTACCGCGACCACGACCACGTCCTCAGCTTCTAGTGGCCACAGCTAGAGGTACTACTATCATTCATCTAGACTGGTAGCGTGTGTCCTCACCATCTGCAAGAGAATAGAATGACAAAAGTTCAGTACTCAGATCAACAAATTCGCACCACAAGAATTTAAAGAATATGAAGTTTTTCCTAAAGGTTTTGCAGCCCCTCGAGGATAAATACAGACATCTTCGTACCGATCCGCGAGACTTTACTAAACCTGCTCATGACTCGTGAGACCTATGTAACCTAGGCTCTAATACCAACTTGTCACGACCCTAAACCTGGACTCGGTCATGATGATGCCTCTCGTGAAGACAAGGCCATCTGACACTTTCCATTTCAGTTTTAAGCAATCAAACAATAAGAATTTAAGTCTAAAACATCATAATAAATCCAATAGTGAACAATTAACAATACAGTTGCGGAAGATAAACCCAATACAGCCCGATACCGGGGTGCCACTAGCCATGAGCATCTAAAAATCTGGAATAAGACAAGAAAGTCTACAGAGTTCAATACAAATCTAAAATAAAGAGAAGTAAGATAAGGGAAGAAGCTCTGGGCTGCGAACATCGGTAGCTACCTAGAGAATCTTCGGATCCTCCTGAGCTGGAAAGATCAACACTTAGTATCGGGACCAGATGCGCCTGAATCTGTAAACAGAGTGTAGGGAGTAAAGTGATTACTCAAACTCAGTGAGTAATAATCATAAATAAAGACTGAAAGCATGAAATCATGTAAGGCGTATTATAGGCTATAACAAAGCGGTAAAACAAGTAAGAATAGTGATTCAGTAAATATATGTAAGATCACATAAGTTTAGTTTAAACATCAAAAAAATCCTATTCAACAATCA
The DNA here is from genome assembly GCF_000393655.2 of Nicotiana sylvestris. NCBI lineage: Eukaryota > Viridiplantae > Streptophyta > Magnoliopsida > Solanales > Solanaceae > Nicotiana > Nicotiana sylvestris. The sequence continues at coordinate 128,387,803 of NC_091060.1, read as the reverse complement.
AACAGGTAAATGACAGACAAATAAGATAGATAAGCACATAAAGGATTGCCCCTCGAGCACACTCTCAACAGTACCAACCCCTTGGGCTATATCTCATATCACAATGGGTACCTGCGCTCACTGGGGGTGTGCAGACTCCTGAGGGACCCCTTACGACCCAAGCGTAATATCAAGCCATCTTGTGGCATCATCACTAGGACCTCGGCCTCATATTAACTAGCCACCTTGTGGTGTACATATCTCAGGGCCTCAGCCTCATAGTCATAATCAGTGCTTCTTCACAACATAGGCCCTCAGCCTTACTCATTCAGAATCTCACAGCCACTCGGGAAATAGTAAAACATAGTGCTCAGCCCAAAATATCATTTAAAAATATCATTGAAGTGTTAAAGCAGGGTAAACATGGTTGAGGTATGAAAATAGTAGAGTATAGCATGACTGAGTTCAAGTATAAAGTCAAAATAGTAAGGAAATATCAATAAAAATCTCCTAAGGGTTGAAATAGTTGGCACGAGGCCCAAATATGGCATTCAGCCCAAATCATGATGATAACAAATAGATTTCAGTCAAATACACAGTAAAATAGTCATTCGGAATGGATTAAGTCACAATCCCCAATAGTGCATGACCCCACGATCGTCATCTAGATAACTGGGCAGTGTAGATAACTGTGTTTGGTTCCATGACCAGGTGTGGGGGAGGAAAGGAGTAGGGAGTTTGATGGTGTCGTAGCCTGTGGATGTTCTGCCTGGTTGGGTTGCTGGGTGGTCTTCTTAAGTGATTGAGATTGTGTGGAAACATCATGGAAATTGAGAGAAGATGTTGAAGGATTGATTGAGTGAATTTGTTCCGGATTTGAACAATGAACTATTGAAGAAACAATCTGAGTGGTTGATATAGGCGGTTTGATTGATGGAGTTGGAGATTGTGCATTTGACGGAGTTGGAGAAATGGTAGTGGAAATATCATGATGAGCTATTTGCATGGGAGCTATAGTAGGGTTTGTGGAGGTCGATGGTGTATTGGTAAGCAGGGTTGAAGAAGTGTTGTTTTTATTGGATGGATTTTGTACTAGGTTATCTATTGTTGCTGAGTAAGTTGTATTTGAGGAGTGTAGTGTGTTTTGCATGTGGGAATGGGTAACGTGTACCTTCGCATATGTTGTGATAGGTGTTGGATTTTGGTATTTTTCTGATTGGGCCGATTGAGTTATTGGATGTAGTGATACTTGAGTGGGAATTGTAGGGTGTGGAGTGGGGATTGACGGTGGATTAATTAAGGAATTATCATTAGTGGAGTCATTCGACAAAATCTTAGCAAATTTATTAAACAGAAGGTGTTTGAGGGGTAGATTTGTTTATATTATGATTAATAGCAGGGTTAATATGATTAATAGATAAATTAGTAAAAAGAAGAGTGTTTGGAGTAGGTATCATGTCCAAGCCATCAACATGCATACCTGATTGTCTTGTAGGATTTTCCAATGAATCTGACATTTTTTGGAGTTAATTGCCTTTGTAGTAGTTCATTTTCCTGATTGTCTTCTTTGGAAATTGAACAGTCTTCCATTCGTCAGTTGTGGGTAATTTGGCGGTAGTGGTATTAGGGTTAGTGTTGGTAGCTTGGTTTAGTGTAGAGATATCAGGATTATTTTCTTTAATTGAATAAGTACAAGCTCTTTGATTATGCCCCATCTGACCACAGTTAGTACATAGCAAATTTAATCCTTCATACAAGATAATTTGCTTATGATTTCCAATATAAACATGAGTCCGTAATGGTTGATCCAAAGGTACTTCAATACATAATCTTGCATATCTTCCTCTTGTTGTTGAGGAGGTACAAGTATCCACAGTTAATAATTTCCCAATTTTGTTTCCTAGTTTTTGAAGTATCTGGAAATCATAAAATTTGGTTGGTAATTCAAGTAAACGCAATCAAATAGCATAGTAATTTATCTTTGTTTCATAAGTCATGAATTTTGGTTCTCATTGACGAACAGAAAGAAAATGATTTAATATAAACCAAGGTACATCCTGTATAGCATGAACCTTATTTTCCTCTTTTTGAAATTTAAGAATGAAAAAATCTGATCCCAAATCTATAAGTGGTAGATTTTCAGTTGGTTTCCATAAGGCATATATTTTTTGCCTAAGTAATTGATGACTAATATTTCTACCATACAACTTTATAATAACTTCATGTTGCCACGGTTTCTAAATTCTGGCTTTTTCTCTGAGACACAGGGGAATGAAAATGGTTGGGTCACTGGGTGCTTCCATTTCATCATTAAACACCAAAGGAAGGTGTAGCAGATCATTTAGGGTAGACATTGAAGGTATAATATTATTGGATAGCATAGGAGTGAGGTATGATTTATTGACAAGTTGGGATGGAGTTCCCAACTTATCAGTTGTGTCAATATTCATATTGTTATTTGAGATGATGGAGGAAGTGTTTTGCAGTGTTTTGGATAAAGTTGAAGCCGAATTTATTGGGATATCAGGTGGTTTGAGTGGTATGGAAGATGAAGATTCATATGGTGGAGAGTTCATATTAGAGAGCATTTTTCAGTTAAAACTTGTTCATCACTTCAAACTTTACCATAGATAACTTTTATTTAAATTTTTAGTTATGTTGATTTGATTCTCGGATTGGCACTCAAGCCAGATTGTGTTATTAAAAGATTTTGTTAACTGAGTAAGTTAGAAGAAATAACAATTCTAATCCAGTGATAAGTCAGTAAAAATACGAAATCTCTATGTAAAATGTTGATCACCTTTTTACTACTTAAAATAAAGTTACATTAAATATAATACTCATATTATAATTTTTAAATATTTAGAACTTTCAAATTATCTAAAATTTAGAGTATTAGGCGAGTAGGCGAGTCATCGCTGCTTCTCGCATATATGTGGGGATGCCTCGGCTTCTTCGAAAGACCTCACTATTTTAGATAGCTGCCCTTCCGCTTTGGCATAGGGTTCTTCATTTCTTCAAGCACAAAAAGCATTGGCATACGTCCTTGCTCTGATCTGTTAGTTTTACCATAGGCATGGCAAACACCTTGGAGCTGGCCCGATAGGGGTGGGGAGTGCTGCTCCCGGTGCTCAGGAACCGCGAGAGTTCGCTCTGAAGACCGTGTCTTTGATAAGAGAGGAACATCTGGAGATGGTGAGGAGATACTGTGGATAGAGCGAGGGGATAACGCTGTAGGTGCTTGTCACGACCCAAACTGGAGGGCCATGACTAGCACCCGACCATACTTGCCGAGCACCAGCGTACATTTTATCTAACCTTCTTTATTATCTTTTACGACTGACGAGATCAATATAAATGGTAGACATGGATCATGGACAACCAACAATAAAAACTGATGGCATGAACATATATAATATGGGATGATCAGACAATCAAGAAACTATATATAAGGTATGAGCTACTATGCTACCATGAAAGACTATACAACAAAAACTAGATGACAAGGCATACCAAACTATACATGAGTCGACACCTGTCTATGAGCATCTAAAGGAACATAAGTGCTGTAACATAGCCGGAACAGGGCCCCGACATACCCATAATGTCTATAAAAAAATGCATACCAAGACCAAGGCAAGTCCGGAGAAGGGATCTCGCCAATCACCGCTGAACTGGACAGCCTACTGTGGTGGGGGAGCTGCACCTGCCTGTCTATCAGGACCTGCAGCACGACATGCAGCGTCCACAAATAAAAGGACGTCAGTACGAATAAAGTACTGAGTATGTAAGGCAGGGAACCATAAATACGATCAGTAATGTAAGCAAGGATAGAGAATATACAACCTGTAACATCTTAGTACCTCTGAGGGCTACTGACATGAAATGCATGATACATATGTATAAATACATAAACCTTTAAAACATTCGCCTCTGTGGGCATCATCATCATCATATCGTACCCGGCCATAATAGCCTCGGTAAAAAAATATACCCGGCCATCATAAGGCTCGGTAGAATCGTACCCGGCCACGTGGAGCTCGGTAAAACCCAACTAATCAGTGGTTACATAATAGGTGCCGTACCCGGCCAACTATAGCGTGGCTCGGTAGAGTAAAATAGATACATATATATAATGCATGCTCGACTCATGGAATCACATTCTAAACCTTTCGGAGTGACGTAAGGTCGGTATCCTCTGTACACGTTATTAGGACTAACTCTTCACTATGAACCTTATAAGAATCAGGAAGTACCAACAACATTGATAACATAAGAATAAGAGAAGCAACATTAACATCAATCGTTCCATAAGAGGGAAAACAATGTAAGTACTGCTAGCTTCTAAGAGTAGAGTATCTTGGAAGCTCGTTCATTACATTATGTACAATCGGAGTCGTGCAAAAGAAGGAAAGGGATAGCCTCACATACCTTGTATATACTGCCCCAATCTCAAGCTATGCAATTGTCAAAACTCCTTAGTCTACAATAAGAGAAACGATACTATCGTTATCATTTAAGCGTCATAACTATTATGTATCGACCACAACCTATTTTACGATGAAACGGACAGCACCTCCCCTATATATATGACCTCACACCATTCAAAACAGTCACCAAACAGCCCAAACAACATCAATAATAAACATATTGAGCCTCCCAAAATAGTCCACACACAGCCTAATCACTCCATACATACGACGACCACCGTAGTCGTGTCAAACAACCTGGAAATGTTACGAATAACTATCAGCCCATAACCCTACATATATATGGTGTTTCTCCACACCCTTCCTCCTCCAAAACTCCACAAGATAGTAGTAAAATACGCAGCCCAACAACAACGCAAAACAGTCCACAAAACAATAACATTACTACCAAGCCTTTCGATATATATCTCACAAGTTCTAGCTTCAATGGCTTAGCCGCAACTTGGATAATCTTAAATACATATAGAGTAAGAGGTTCCTTACCTTTATACAGAAAGAACAACTCCAATTTGACCTTAAATTTCCATGAAATATCCCTCCAATGCTGCCACAACAACAAAAAAGCGAAACTAGCGATCAATTAGTGTTTTTCGGAAGTAGAATCACTTAAGAAGGCTTGAAATCACCTAGGATTGATATTAAGAACATGAGGAAGTATTTAAAGAGCATAAACCCTTTAAAACAACCTCCCACACGAGCTGGAACGACACAAAAATGAGCAACAACAAGAAGAACAAGAGACTTACTAGTGCCACGGAATTCCCGACACTTGATTTGTGTTGTTTGCCCTTTTTTTGGGTCTTGAATCTTGAGAGAACCTTGAGAGGATGTTCCTAGGGTTCTAAGGTCTGAAAATAGTGAGAATTAATGACTTAAAACGGGTTGGAGGCATCCTATATAGGTCCAAATATCTTAAACCGCCTTAGTGGGCCCCATAGAGAAGTGCTTGTCGCAGTCTCGCGAAAATGCGAATATCTCTCTACTCCAAGATCGTATCGATGAACGGTTTAATGAGTTGGAAACTAGACTCATATATCTTTAATTAGGTTGGTACATCACCCCGTAATTTCTTGTAAATTAGGAGAAAAGATTAGAAACATTTGACCTAATGTTTAAGTAAAATTATGAACCTAAGTTGCGACAACTTTTGTCGACTTTTGTTTCATAACTCGTTTGACTTCAAGACTTATGATACGGATATTATATGATTAAAATACCTTAATAAATGAACTCTTGAGTGTATTAAGCACCGCTAGATTACTTGAAAATACGAGTTACAACATCCTTGATTCATTTAACTTCTAATACTTGTTAATCACCCTTATACACTCTTGTATCACTTAAGACCAATAGGATTGACTTCTTATCATCTCAAAGATAATTCCTTCTTGGATTTATGTTAACTAATATATGGCATGAACTAACACATGTGGATATGGGTTGTAACACCCTCCCCCCCTTAGGAACATTCGTCCTCGAATGTAAGGGTTCATGGGGAGTTTAAATCATCGTGGATTCCAATGGAAATTTCCGATCAATTTTCCCCTATAAAATGGTCACTAGCAAAACTTGCAAGCAATTAAGCCCAACATATGGCTTCACAAGGCTACACAAAGCATTATGCATATTTACATTATCTACATATCACCATTTTGTATTAAGGAGGAGTATTCTCAAATTATTGCTTACCTCATAGAGCCGTTTCACCTTCCAATGTATCTTGTCTTCCACCAGCATCCTTGTTATCTTCATTCTGGAATAGGTAAGGGTATTTAGACTTCATCTCCTCTTCTGCTTCCCATGTCATTTCTTCCATATTTTTGTTCCTCCACAATACTTTGACGGAAGCTACATCTTTTGTTCTCAGCTTGCGGACTTGTCGATCTAATATCGCCACTGGCACTTCTTCATATGATAGGTCCTCTGTAACTTGTACATCTTTGATAGGGATGACTCGAGAAGGGTCTCCAATACATTTCCTCAACATAGATACATGGAATACCGGGTGGACAAATTCCAATTCGGATGGCAATTCTAACTCATAAGCAACCTGTCCAATTCGTCGAAGAATTTTATACGGCCCGATATACCTTGGACTCAGCTTACCTTTCTTCCCAAAACGCATAATACCCTTCATTGGTGAGATCCTCAGGAAAACCCAATCACCAACCTCAAACTCTAGATCACGACGTCGGACATCAGAATAAGATTTTTGCCTGCTTTGTGCCGTCCTCAATCGCTCCTGTATCACTTTCACCTTCTCAATAGCTTGGTGAATCAAATCTGGCCCATATAATTCTGTTTCACCGACTTCGAACCATCCAACTGGTGATCTACATCTCCTCCCGTATAGTGCCTCGTATGGGGCCATTTTAATACTGGAATGGTAGCTATTATTATAGGCGAATTCTATGAGTGGAAGATGATCATCCCAATTCCCCTTAAAATCTAGAACACATGCTCGTAGCATATCTTCCAGTGTCTGAATGGTACGTTCAGCCTGTCCGTCAGTCTGCGGATGAAATGCAGTGCTGAGATTTACTTGTGTGCCTAAACCCTTCTGGAAAGACCTCCAAAAGTTAGCCGTAAATTGAGCTCCTCGGTCTGATATAATAGATACGGGCACACCATGAAGCCTAACAATCTCCTTGATATACAACTTCGCATAATCTTCAGCCGTGTAAGTTGTCTTCACTGGCAGAAAATGGGCACATTTTGTAAGTCGATCAATTATCACCCAGATGGAGTCAAACTTATGATAAGAGCGAGGTAATCCAATAATGAAGTCCATATTAATCACCTCCCACTTCCAGGTCGGAATCTCTATATTTTGAAGCAATCCACCGGGTTTCTGATGTTCTATCTTTACTTGTTGACAATTGGGACACTGGGCTACAAATTCTGCAATAGACTTCTTCATATTATCCCACCAATACTGCTCCTTGACATCATGATACATCTTTGTCGAGCCGGGATGGATGGAATATCGGGATTGATGAATCTCATTCATAATCTTCTCTCGCAACCCTGCCACATTAGGCACACACAATCGGCTCTGGTATCTCAGTGCCCCATCTTTTCCGATCCCAAAAGCCATACTTTTACACTGTTGAATGCTTTCTCTTAATCGTACTAAGATAGGATCTTCATATTGTCGTGCTTTTACCTCGGCTACCAAAGATGATTCTGATGTATTCTGTACAGTAACACCTCCGTCATCAGAGTCTAACAATCTGATTCTCATATTGGCTAGCTGATGAAGCTCTTTAATCAACCCCCATCTACCTACCTCAATATGTACTAAGCTTCCCATTGATTTACGGCTGAGAGCATCTGCCACAACATTGGCTTTACCGGGATGATACAATATCTCGACGTCGTAGTCTTTCAATAATTCAAGCCACCTACGCTGCCTCAAATTCAACTCTTTCTGCTTGAAGATGTATTGTAAACTCTTGTGATCTGTGTAGATGTCAACATGGACGCCGTATAAGTAGTGCCGCCATATCTTCAAAGCATATATTACTGCAGCCAATTCCAAATCATGGGTTGGATAATTCTTTTCATGCTTCTTCAATTGTCTTGATGCATAAGCAATCACCTTCCCACGCTGCATCAATACGCACCCCAAACCTATACCTGAGGCATCACAATATACCACATAACCTTCTGTTCCTTCAGGAAGAGTGAGCACTGGTGCGGATGTCAATCGATTCTTCAGCTCCTGAAAACTACGTTCACAAGTGTCAGACCACTGGAACTTGGTAGCTTTCTGTGTTAACTTAGTCAATGGTGATGATATAGAGGAAAACCCTTCCACAAACCGCCTATAATATCCTGCTAGCCCTAGGAAGCTGCGGACTTCTGATGGTGTTGTAGGTCTCGGCCAATTCTTTACTGCATCGATCTTCTGAGTGTCGACACTAATACCCTCATCAGATATCACATGGCCAAGGAATGCTACTGAGTTCAGCCAGAATTCACATTTGGAGAGCTTAGCATATAACTTACGATCCTGAAGCGTCTGTAATACTATCCGCAAGTGGCCCGCATGTTCCGCCTCCGAACGAGAATACACTAGAATGTCATCAATGAATACAATCACGAACACATCAAGATAGGGCCTGAATATAGTATTCATGAGATCCATAAAAGCTGCTGGGGCATTTGTTAGCCCGAACGACATCACCAAGAACTCAAAGTGCCCATATCTTGTCCGGAAGGCCGTCTTTGGAATATCCTTCTCCTTAACCCTCACCTGATGATACCCTAAACGTAAATTAATCTTGGAGAAATACTTGGCACCCTGGAGTTGGTCAAACAGGTCATCAATTCTTGGAAGTGGATACTTGTTCTTTATAGTAAACTTATTCAATTGTCGATAGTCGATACACATCTGTAACGACCCGTCTTTCTTCCGCACGAATAGGACTGGTGCACCCCAAGGTGAAGTGCTAGGCCTAATAAAGCCCTTATCCAGCAAGTCCTTCAACTGCACCTTCAACTCTCGCAACTCTACCGGGGCCATTCTGTATGGAGGGATAGAGATCGGTTGAGTGTCAGGCAACACATCAATGCTAAACTCAATCTCCCTTTCAGGAGGAAGGCCTGGGAGTTCATCTGGGAAAACATCTGGAAATTTGTTGACCACGGGGATTGATTGTAGAGTAGGCGGCTTCGCCTCCGCATCCCTAACGTGAACGAGATGATAAATGTAACCTTTTGAGATCATTTTCCTTTCCTTAAGATAGGAAATAAACCTACCTTTCGGTGTAGCAATGTTCCCTTTCCATTCAATGACGGGTTCACCCGAAAATTTGAACCTAACTATCTTCGTACGACAATCAACATTCATAGCATGAGGACAACCAATCCATTCCCATTATCACATCAAAATCAACCATTTCTAACTCAAATAAATTTGCCGAGGTTTGACGACTACAAATCATCACAGTGTAACCTCTATATACCCTTCTAGCAATCACAGAATCTCCTATCGGATTAGATACCGCAAGGGGTTTACTTATCAATTCAGGTTCGATGCCAAACTTATTAGCCACAAAGGGTGTAACATATGATAATGTAGATCCCGGATCAATCAGCACATATACATCATAAGAAAACACAGACAATATACATGTAACGACATCTGGAGACAACTCGAGATCCTGTCGACCTACTAGAGCATAGGTTCGATTTTGAGCACCACTCGAACTCGGCACTACACCTCTACCCCTGCCACGACCTGTCGACTGCTGAAAACCCCGTGCTGGAGGTCGAACTAATGAGGAAGAACCAGACACAGATCCAGTCAACTGAGCCATACTATCACCTCCTCTGTTAGGACAATCCCGTATCATATGGCCAGGCTGTCTGCACGAATAACACGCATCAGAACCTCGACTGCACAGTCCAAAATGGGCCTTGCCGCACTGATCACAATGTGGTGTTGGGGGTCTCATCTAACTAGTATCCATGTGATGTTGCGAGCCATATGCCCGCGAACTCTGACCTGGACCAGAATAGGATCGATCATATCGAGGCCTCTGAAACTGTGGAGGATCACTAGCTACAGGTGGCGCCGAACTCCTCAAAAACTGTGGCCTGATGCTGCCTCTGAAGTCATTAGAATACCCTGCAAATCTCGCCCTCTTATGTTGGCCCCTATCCTGCTCCCTAACTGCCCTCTGTTGGCGCTTACGATCCTCTAGGGTCTGGGCATAAGCTTGAATACGGGAAATATCTATGCTCTCCACCAAGGAGGTTGTCGTACACTCATTTATCAGATGTGGTCCCAACCCATTCACGAACATATGCACCCTATCACTCATCTCGGCCACCATATGGGGAGTATACCTTGCCAAAGAATCAAACTGCATACTGTACTCTCACACACTTATATTACCTTGTCTAAGGTTCAAGAACTTATCAGCTCTAGCTCGTCGTATCTCAACTGGCAAGTAGTGACGAAGAAAGGCCTCAGAAAATTCCTTCCACACAGCTGGAGGAGTGTTCGGACCCCTGGATCTCTCCCAACTATCATACTAGAGAACCGCTAAATCTTGTAGCCGATAAGAAGCCAACTCTACTACCTCTATATCACTAACATGCATAACCCGCAGTGTACAATGAACCTGGTCAATAAAAGTCTATGGGTCCTCCTTGGGGTCTGATCCGGTAAACACTGGAGGGTCTAAATTAATAAAATCACGAACTCTTGTACTAACTGGTTTATCAGCAGCACCTGTATTCTGCCTCTGAGCCTGAGCAGCTACCAATATAGTTAACAACTGCAAAGCACTACGCATATCCTGGTCTGTAGTGCCAGACGGAGGAACTGGAGGCGCTGGGTGCCTTCTAATATCCTCTGGAGGAGATGGAGTAGATGAGGTATGAGAGGGCATCTCACTCTGAGCCTCACTTTGTCCTGCTCTTGCTTGGGGCACCTGACTGGTACCCTCTCCCGCTGCTATATCAAGCCATCTACTAATCGTTTGTTTCCTAGTCGAAGGCATCACTGAAAGAAAACAAGGTGAATATTAGAGACGAACACTTATGACTCAACTCTACGCACGATCTAGATTCAGGAAGAAGGTAACAACCCTATATGTCATGTAGCCTCCTGATTATAAATGTGGCGCGCTACACATCCATAATCAAGACTCTACTAGACGCGGCTCATAGACAACCTCTAGGACAATCTAGCTCTGATACCAAGTTTGTCACAACCCAAACTGGAGGGCCATGACTAGCACTCGACCATACTTGCCGAGCACCAGCGTACATTTTATCTAACCTTCTTTATTAACTTTTACGGCTGATGAGATCAATATAAATGGTAGACATGGATCATGGACAACCAACAATAAAAACTGATGGCATGAACATATATAATATGGGATGACCAGATAATCAAGAAACTATATATAAGGTATGAGCTACCATGCTACCATGAAAGACTAAAAAACAAAAACTAGCCGACAAGGCATACCAAACTATACATGAGTCGACACCTATCTATGAGCCTCTAGAGGAACATAAGTGCTGCAACATATCAGGAACAGGGCCCCGACATACCCATAATGTCTATAACAAAAATGCATACCAAGACCAAGGCAAGTCCGCAGAAGGGATCTCGCCAATTACCCCGCTGAACTGGACAGCCTACTGTGGTGGGGGAGCTGCACCTGCCTGTCTATCAGGACCTACAGCACGACATACAGCGTCCACAAATAAAAGGACGTCAGTACGAATAAAGTACTGAGTATGTAAGGCAGGGAACCATAAATACGATCAGTAATGTAAGTAAGGATAGAGAATATACAACCTGTAACATCTTAGTACCTCTGAGGGCTATTGACATGAAATGCATGATACATATGTATAAATACATAAACCTTTAAAACATTCGCCTCTGTGGGCATCATCATCATATCGTACCCGGCCATAATAGGCTCGGTAAAAAAACGTACCCGGCCATCATAAGGCTCGGTAGAATCGTACCCGGCCACGTAGAGCTCGGTAAAACCCAACTGATCAGTGGTTGCACAATAGGTGCTGTACTTGGCCAACTATAGCGTGGCTCGGTAGAGTAAAATAGATACATATATATAATGCATTCTCGACTCATGGAATCACATTCTAAACCTTTCGGAGTGACGTAAGGTCGGTATCCTCTGTACACGTTATTAGGACTAACTCTTCACTATGAACCTTATAAGAATCAGGAAGTACCAACAACATTGATAACATAAGAATAAGAGAAGCAACATTAACATCAATCGTTCCATAAGAGGGAAAACAATGTAAGTACTGCTAGCTTCTAAGAGTAGAGTATCTTGGAAGCTCGTTCATTACATTATGTACAATCGGAGTCGTGCAAAAGAAGGAAAGGGATAGCCTCACATACCTTGTATATACTGCCCCAATCTCAAGCTATGCAATTGTCAAAACTCCTTAGTCTACAATAAGAGAAACGATACTATCGTTATCATTTAAGCGTCATAACTATTATGTATCGACCACAACCTATTTTACGATGAAACGGACAGCACCTCCCCTATATATATGACCTCACACCATTCAAAACAATCACCAAACAGCCCAAACAACATCAATAATAAACATATTGAGCCTCCCAAAATAGTCCACACACAGCCTAATCACTCCATACATACGACGACCACCGTAGTCATGTCAAACGACCCGGAAATGTTACGAATAACATTCATCCCACAACCCTACATATATATGGTGTTTCTCCTCACCCTTACTCCTCCAAACCTCCACAAAAAAGTAGTAAAATACGCAGTCCAACAGCAACGCAAAACAGTCCACAAAATAATAACATTACTACCAAGCCTTTCGATATATATTTCACAAGTTCTAGCTTCAATGGCTTAGCCGCAACTTGGATAATCTTAAATACATATAGAGTAAGAGGTTCCTTACCTTTATACAGAAATAAAAACTCCAATTTGACCTTAAATTTCCATGAAATATCCCTCCAATGCTGCCACAACAACAAAAAAGCGAAACTAGCGATCAATTAGTGTTTTTCGGCACTAGAATCACTTTAGAAGGCTTGAAATCACCTAGGATTGATATTAAGAACATGAGGGAGTATTTAAAGAACATAAACCCTTTAAAACAACCTCCCACACGAGCTGGAATGACACAAAAATGAGCAACAACAAGAAGAACAAGAGACTTACTAGCGCCATGGAATTCCTGACACTTGATTTGTGTTGTTTGCCCTTTTTTTGGGTCTTGAATCTTGAGATAACCTTGAGAGGATGTTCCTAGGGTTCTAAGGTCAGAAAATAGTGAGAATAAATGACTTAAAACGGGTTGGAGGCATCCTATATAGGTCCAAATATCTTAAATCGCCTTAGTGGGCCCCATAGAGAGGTGCTTGGCGCAGTCTCGCGAAAATGCGAATATCTCTCTACTCCAAGATCGTATCGATGAACGGTTTAATGAGTTGGAAACTAGACTCATATATATTTAATTTTGTTGGTATATCACCCCATAATTCCTTGTAAATTAGGAGAAAAGATTAGAAACATTTGACCTAATGTTTAAGTAAAATTATGAACCTAAGTTGCGACAACTTTTGTCGACTTTTATTTCATAACTCGTTTGACTTCAAGACTTATGATACGGATATTATATGATTAAAATACCTTAATACATGACCTCTTGAGTGTATTAAGCACCGCTATATTTACCTGAAAATACGAGTTACAACATCCTTGATTCATTTAACTTCTAATACTTGTTAATCACCCTTATACACTCTTGTATCACTTAGGACCAATATGATTGACTTCTTATCATCTCAAATATAATTCCTTTTTGGATTTATGTTAACTAATATATGGCATGAACTAACACATGTGGATATGGGCTGTAACAGTGCTTTCCCCGGATGATAGTATTACGGACTCCACCGATGGGTTCTTGAGCGTATACCTATATCCTTTCGCATTTAACCCCTTGATAGGGTCATGCTTGATTTTTGCTTGAAGTATCGAGTTACTTTGGCTCAGATACATCCGTTGTTTTGGCAAGTGATGATGATGATGAGGTTCTTTGCAGAGAAGGTTGGGCTTGAATTCACGCTTAACCACCTTGTCAAGCTCTACCATCCCTTTCATCACCAAGGCCTGCTAACCCTGAAGAGCCATTTGTCAATGCCCTTTGTCGTCGATGACGAAGAAGACAAGATCAAGAGTGGGCCAGTTGGTTTATCTGGGTCCGAACGGCCGACATTATCCTTATGGAGCTTTCCCGAGGGGTGGAATTATGCACGTGAGCGGAGCGTCTAGTGCTTTTTTAGATTTTTTCTGTAGCGAATATCAATTGAGTAATCATGTTTTTTCTCTTTTTGCAGCAACTTCATGGACGCTGGGCGAAGTTCCTGACCTGCCTGGCTGGGTCGGAGGCTGGTGACCCATTCGACCTGCGATGAGCATAGGTGGCGAGCTGTATTTTGCATTAGATGGGGAGCGAAATACCAAGGTATGCGCACACGCTGCCTTTTCCTTTCCCTTAGTATGTTTGAGTTAACATTTTCCCCTTTCCTTTGTACTGGCTTTGCCATTTGCAGATATCAGGTGGTGACTTGGGATAAGGCAGTGCTCTTCCGAAGAGGGGAAGGAGGCGTCGGCCTTCGAGCTGAGAGGCGATGGTGATAAATGGGATTGGCACCCGTAGTGTGATGGAGCTTTTAGTGGTGCTGAACAGGCCTGCGTGTTCGAGGAGAGGGCATCGTCCGAGCCTGCTGTTCTCAAAGTATCTGATTCCCGGACGGCTGTTCCTCCGAGTGAATACGCTTCGCCCGAGGTTGGTTCTTCTGGGGCCGAAGAAGCAGGATCGATAGGAGTGTGTTCTGACTTCGAGGAAGTCCACCGACTTCACTTCGTGGTGAGCTTAGGCGCAGTTTTTTTGTGGTGCGCGTCCTCCTATCTTCATCGAGTTTTTCATTTGCAGGCCTGTGATGGGCTCATGTCTGAGCTGCTTCGTCAAGGAGCCAGGCTTCGGAAGGTTCTGGAAGAGGGCGAGTCCCTTAGGATCCTTAGCGAGGAGAAGGAGGTTGAGTTGCTGTATTGGCGATATGAGGCGTACCGGAGCTCGAATTACAAGAGCTATTTGATGGAGCAGGTAACCTTTTGTAGAATGAGCCTCGCTTCTTTTGGATATTAAGGTTAACCCATTTTTGTTATATTAGCTGCAGAAAAAGATGGAGGCCTTGGAGCACCTCAAGGGTGACATCGACCGCGTCATAAATGCTTGTGGTGAGCTAAGGGCTCATGTGCAAGATCAAGCTTTATAGTAGATAGGAGCTTTGGCCAAGGTCCCTGCCTTCGAAGCCCAACTCTGCTTGACTCATGACAATGCTAAAGTTCAAGCAGATATGATCAGAAAACTTGAATCTGATCTCTCAAAGATCAGGGCTGAGATAATCGATGCCTGGCCTGAAGTGGCATTAAGCTGAACCAGGGTTGATCAGGTCATGGCGATTCATATGAAGGATGATGTTGATGCCCAAGCCGAGCTGAAGGGAACCCTCGACCGGGAGAACAGGATCAAGGAATATGTTTGTTGCAGATCTCGAAGAGAGGTACTTGAGGAGATCGGTGCAATGGGTTTCGTTCTCTCGGAGGAATTGGCTCTAGCAAGGGCGGACGAGCATGTCGCTTGGTCACTTCTTGCTGACATCATGGAGAGCAAATCTGGCAAGCTGTATCCCTTTGGAGCGGAGTGTAGATTTCGTCATTTTTCCGCTTTGTATTTGATACTTGTAGAGCATGTTTGTAGATGGAGATTGCGCCTTTTTTACATACGTAAGATAAAAGGATACTTGAAGCTTTATTTCATATGCATCTTTTTTGTATTGCTATTGACTAGGAGGGATAGTTTCAGAGTTTGGCGGGATCCTCGTAGGTCCAGAACTGATCAGGCAGGCCCGGAGGCTTTTAAGTACGATCCTTGACATGAGTAGCCGCCGGGGCCTCCGTGTTTTACCCAGCTATTTAGGCTTAGTCTCCGAGTCAGGTCTTGACTCGAGCTTTCCTGACCTTGAATCTTCTATGCCCGTGCGGGCATGTAGTGATTGTTCTTATTTCTTGCCCTTGGGCATTTGCCGTTTCAACTATTTTGGGTCTAGTCTCCGAGTCGCATTGCGATTCAAGCTTCAATTGACCCTCAAGTTCTTTCCTGCCTACATGGGTAGACGATGATGGCCTTTTGTGCTTCGGGTCGAAGTGACCTTACAGGTGCGTGGCTCGGAGGCTCACTCGGCTGGCGATAGTGGCATTTATGTTGTGCCCTTAGGCATATTGAAGTTTAACTATTTCAGGTCCAGTCTCTGAGCCGCGTTGCGACTCGAGCTTCAATTGACCCTTAAGTACTTCCTATTTTCAGACCGGCGATAGTGCCTCTTACACTGTTTTGGTCATTGAGGCCTTTTAATATGTGGCCCGGAGGCTTGCATAGTTAACTATTTTGGATCCGGTCTCCGAATCGGGTTACGATTCGAGCTCATTTTAATCCTCAAGTTGTCAATTTTCAAGTTGGCGACAATGGCTCTTACGCTGTTTGGTCATAGAGACCTTTTAGTTTGTGGCTCCGAGGCTCGTTTGGCTGGCGATAATGGCTCTTACGCTATTTTGGTCGTGGGCTTTTTGTAGGCTTTGTTTTTCGCTTGTTAAGGTCTTTTGAAATAGTTTTTCCTGACACGTCGTTGGTTTTGGAAGAACCTCTATTTCAAGTCATTATCGGCGATATTTGAGCACCTCAAAAGGTTCATAACTTGTAGGCTGAGTAGGTCAAAGCCTTGTGATTTGGAGCTGACATGGTCGAACCTCGTTTTTGCCTGTTGAGGGAAGCCTATTTTAACCGGTTCTTTCCGAAGTATATTCGAAGTAGTGGCCTGCCATTTTTGTTTAGCGACGGTCGGACATCCCCGAGTCGCGTTAATTTGGATGTATCAGCCATTTTGACCATAGTCATATGTGTTTGGTCGGAGCCGTTTTTGATCCCGAGTAATAGTTTAGGCGTCTACAATAAGGGTATGCCCTTTCGGTATTCTTACAAATGCGACGTATAGCCTAAACTTCTAGATTTTCATGCCTGTTGAGGTCTTACAGTTTGGCATGCATGTTGAGGTCTTACAGTTTTTGTTGTAATACAGAATAGATCTGGTTACGCCGAGTCTGCCCGCTAGGGGTCTTACAGTTTTGGATTTTCCAGTGCATGGAGATTGGCGAAATTCTCCGAGTTATTGAGTTTGCTTGGGCTCGAAGGCCGCTGTTCGTGAACTCAGAGCTACCTTGTTAGGGCTTCATGATCCCGGAGTTCCGACCTTGGGGTCATGCGGGTGTCAAATTGTTGACACTAAGTCCCCGAGAGTTTCAGGATGCATTCGGTGGAATGGTTCCTGCCGAGAGTACACTGCTATTTCCTCGTTTGGAGAATAAGATGTTGAAAAGATATCCTTTTATTGCTTGGCGTAAACACACATTGTTTCAATGTCGTGATCTCGGCCCGCGTGGTCGCTGCTTCTCGGACCATTCGATCCGGTACATAATTCACTATTGAAACTTAGTCTGACGTTTCCCGGTCCTTCTAAGGGGATGGTGCCCTTAAAAAGAAGACCATCACTCGTCATTTGACTGCAGGAGAAAACATGTGATCTCGTCGAATCCTCCTCTGGGGGTACATTGCTTAGCTAACAATCTTGCTGGCGGGACCCTCTTCGGGGCGGAAATCTGATCGAGGGAAGAGAGCGTGGCGGGCCCTGCTAAGGCCTTAAGATTTCCGGGAGGAGTTAGAACTTCCGAATGTCCCGATCGGTTGTCTGCATACAGGTTAGTGAAAAAATAACAAAGGAGTGAAGCAGTTATTCCTCACCGCGGGATGTGTAGGCGACGTTTCGAGATTTGGTATGTTCCTGCCCTTCCGAGGTTTGAGCCCTAATGCAGCCCTCCACTGTGTTTAATCAGACTTGGACGAAGATGTGATTGGTTTACCCTTTGATCCTTCCGAGGGTGGAGGCATTGATGCCGGCGATGGGCCATATGCTGGGGAATTTCCCATCGTCGCGTATTGCTGCCTTTCGACTTATTTTAATTCCGCCCTTTGCATGGGATTTCATTCTCTTGGAGAAATGGGGCCGACTCTATCTCTGGGCGGTGTGCCCGTGGCCATATAAATGAGACGTCCGTACATTGCACCTTCTTTGATGGTACAGAGCTCGATGCCCCAGCTTAAGCTTAGACGGGCTGTATCGAGAGAACGGTCTTCCTGCTTGTTATGGTGATTGTCGTTTGGAATCCATCAAAGATTCGGGGTGCGGGGGTAATTTGGTTCGTTAGTCCGAATCGCCCCATTGACTTTGGTCCAACATTTTCGGTATGCTCGATCAAACCACCTGTATTCATGAACACATGTTTTATTTGGAATAGATCAAATGAGGGAGAGGATTACCAAGGCGTCAGTGTGAGGCTGAGGCGAAGTCTCGGTGTCCTTTTCTCTGGATGTAAGGGTGTCCTCTGGATTATATCCCTGGACCCGTTCTTCCCTGGCGACGAACATTTTTACTTTCCATTTTGTGAGTCCTCGGAGGGTGTCGTCGCTCCTCCACTATTGTGGTAATACGCCGCAGCTTGTTTGCTTCGTTCTTCCTGGTTGCCTTCCTCTCTTAGGGCTGGATTTGAGCCTGATCGCTCGGCAGTAATCGGTGGCAATTTTTATTGAGTAGCACGGTCGTTGTTCTCCTGAGCTGATGGCCATTCTTGACCTCGTGGCCACGCGCACCCTGCGGTTCCTGCGTTGGGTTGTGGTTCTTTTGAAGGGGACTTTGCCGAATAGGTCTGAGTCGTTTAGCATCCCTGGTTTCGTTTATGGTGATCACGATGTTTGGTATAGCAATGCTAAAATCATATTCTGCTGGGCGGGGTGCCCCTGCCGGCCATGCCTCATTGAATCTGGTTCTACTGAAGATTCCTCGAGGATGTTGCCCTCGAGCTATTTCCCGATCGTTGCGAGGTAGGTTGCATCTTGTGGCGTTCCTCCTATCCTATATGCACGGGTGGTACCTCCACCTATTTGGAATTAATTTCTTTGTCGGTAGCCTACTTGGGTACACCGAGCCCGAGGAGGCTCCCGGATGGTCATCCACAACCCTGATTCGTGGCTGGTGTCGGGTACGGGCACTTGACAAAATCTCGGTTGGGTATCTGATCAAGCTTCATTTGAAATGTCCTGGAGTCATCGGGCATGGCTCATTTAAGCTTCGGGCGAAGGCTTGTGTTGCCTAGTCATCCGAAGCCAGGGGTGATCTTGTTCGTTCCATCACGGAATGAGGCGTGACTTTACATGGCATTTCATTCTCTCTTTGTTCGGCCTCAAATGTGTCCGACCATCCCGTTGCTGCTTTGATGGTGTCGGCGTGTGCCTCTATAGAGTAATCTGCTGGTACGGTAAGCAAGTCTGTGAGGTCAGGCGCTAGGCTGCGGTGCCACATCCTGGTTCCTTTTGGGAGTGTTTCCCCGAACTTTTTCAAAGAGACAGTCTCGATCTCATCATCTTGAAGGTCGCTGCCTTTTCCCGTGCACGTGTAAGTGGTGGTGCGTTCCTCAGGATCCGAGGTCCTGTTGTACTTAGGGAGTTCCGGTATTCCAAATTTCTGTGAAACGGGTTCGGGGACCGCTTCCTCGGGGGATGATTGTTGTATGAACTTCCACGAACCTGACTCGATCCTCTTGGAGAGATACCTAAGCATCTTCACTATGGCAGTGTCTGTTATCGATCCGTTGTTGCTTGATCTTCCGGGTGCTCGTTCGGCATGGGGAGCTATTTCTGGCGCTACTGTGCTGGGAGTCTCCGGGTGACTCTGCAGCTGAGCGATAGCCAACTGTTGTGCCTGCAACATTTTAAAAATATCGTGAAGACTTACTTCTCGTGCTTCTCAAGCCGGGGTTTTTTGGGCTTCTTGTCGGTTGATATGTTGTATGCTCCCATCGGTGTGTGAGACTCCGTCGACCTATTGCGCGCCTTGCAAACCCGCGTCCGCTGGAATTGGTCCGGGTGCGTTATCAGGATTCTATGGTGGTGCTCCAGCGGCCGGGACAGCCACGCGATTTTCCCCGTGGTTTCTGAGGTTGTCGTTCTCGACTTTGTTTACCGAGCCAGACATTTTGACCTGAAATCAAAGGATCTTGGACAAGAAAAAGTGTGAAAGATAATGTGCATTTGTGCAATGAAACCAGCAAGAAAATAATCACTATTATTTTTAGCCCCACGGTGGGCGCCAAACTGTTTACCGTGAAAATGGTAACAACAATTAAATTTGTAAATGGGTTTCTAAAAATACGTGATCTATTCTCGAGCTAGTTTTAGAGCAGTTGATGCTAAGAATGTGAAGTTTAATGATGAAATGCAAGCTAAAATGAGGCAGTAATCAAACCGATGGGCATGTTACCCTGATGCAGGACTGGTCGATGAGGGACCTCGAGATCGATATTCGGGTCGAGCTTGAGCTATCGGGGCAACCGGGAATGGGATAATAGTTAAGATATGATTAAATAAAGCTCTTTATGGCCAATACCGAGTGATAAGGTGAAGGAAAAGTAAGAGAACGATGAATATTAAAGTGGCCTTGGGCCAGTGAGAACGAGCAATTTAGAAAGAAAAAAGAGAGATAGATATATTATTGCACTTGTGGAGAAAATGGAGCAACATCAGCCCTTACAAGGTAGTGTGAGTCCCTTTTATATAGGAGGGGAACTCGGTTACAAGTATGTGGGCATTAATTACAAAATATGGAGATGAGGCAGCTTGATGCGACGCCTCAGCATAGGCTCTGGATAGGACGACCCTGTCAGACTTAGCCGTGTTCCTTGAGATCCTCCCCCTCTGTCCTGGCTTCGATCTCCATCTTCTCTGAGTCGGGCATTAAAGAACCCCAAGGTCGGGAACTCAGTCGTGGCTTCTTGTCCTCGGGGTCTCGAGGCGTTCTTCCGAAATGACTTGACAGCGAGAAATCAAGTCCTCTAATTTCTCCGCGTACAAAAAGTATAGTTAACTATGTCTTTGTCTTCTCAACTGAATTTGAGAATTTCTTTTCAAAGATATTTCCATAAAAACTCTTAAATCTTTAAGATTGTGTTTGTTCAAACTAAAAGGGACGTGTGATATAACTTATGAAATTGAACTAAAAAAATTATAAAACTGGAAGAATGTTTAAGGTGAATACGTTGAATTATGATTGAGGACTTCTATAAGACTGAATTTTTTTCCTTTATTGAGTTAGAAAATTAAAATTATACTCGTAAAATTTTTAAAAAAAAACTACTCATGAAAATGGGGTAAATGTGCAACGCGCATACACTAAATCTAGTTAAATTAAAAGACTACACATGTGCCTTGTTGCTAGTCTTCTAAGCACAATGTTGGATTGTCCCAAATTCAATCATTTATGTATAATGTAACCATTATATACTGCTACCTTTTTTAATTAAGTTATTATATTATAATAAAACCACACTATATAGGCCGAAAGCTTCCCTAAGGAAATTTAGCGTAAAGAGGCATTAATGAAAGGGTCAGTGGAGGTTGACCAGGAAGTTGTGAGATTCGCGGTCGGGCTGTCAACAACGAACGAGGTCAAGCACAAAGGACAGAACAATAACGTCTAGTTTTTGTAATAGGATATTAAGGAGAATATTCAATAGAATATTCTCTGCACTTGCACTATTAAGGTTTGTTAGGGACATGCCTCATATAAATAGAAAAAGAGACAATGGTGTAAGGCATGTAATATTCACTTGACAAGAATACTTCTTGAAAAGAAAATTCTCTCTCTCCTTAGCAAAGATACAAACTTTACATTTTCATCAATATTCTCACACACATTATTCTACACTTTCCCATCAGATCCGAGAATAGTTCCACATTCTAGGATTTGTCTATCATTTATCATTGTGAGGAGGAATAATCATCTATCTCATTTATTATTGGGTGAATCATTCTCCTTATTTACATAAATGTCATTTATTGCTATTTATTCCTCCATCATTGCTCACATCTTTTGGAATATTAAATGTGTATTACTTTCAGTCTCCCACTGACTTTATCTTATGTTATCCATGCTATCAAGTTCTATCTAGAGATATTATCATTAACTAAGTTTAACCCCTCATTACATAAAATTTAATAGTTTAACCGAAAGTTTATATTTTTTGGTCAAACAATTTGGCGTCGTGGGTGGGGATTTCCTAGTTAAATTCTTAGTATCCTCTAGATCTACAACTAGCATGTATTGCTAACAAAAATCTAAGAACAAAACTCCATTTCCTTGTACGGACAGATCTAATATGGCAGGTAACAGAGAAGAAATAACGAAAGTAATAGGAAACCTCAAAACCAACCTCTTGAGCACCATCAAAGAGATTTTTGAAACAAAAGGTGAGGATACAACGCCTAATGCCTCTCCTAGGCGAGGCGAATCACCTACTCTTCACGGACACATCACAACGTTTCGCGGTAAAGGAGCTTCCACGTCCGTGATGGAAGAGATGCTACCAGCAGTAAAAAAACTCCTCGAGGCTTGGCTAACTAACACGCTAACCAGCATCCTCCACAAGCCCGCTCAGGATACAGTTGTAAAAAGCGCAAGAACTTGCGTTACACCAACATTGGTCGAGCAGCATGGAATGTTCCCTCCTCCGATGATAGGTATTACTCACAACATCATTAATAGTGCAGGTGATGACACCCTCACAGCCATTTTGAGAAAGATGGAGGAAATGGAGAACAAGAACAAAGCACTTTGGGACCAAATGAGAGAATACCAAGAAAGGGTCGACAAGATACCAGGTGCCCCGAAGATCTTGCCAAAGAGAGATGCTGGTTAGTTTGTCGATCAACCATACAGTGAAGAAGCTGCCATATATTGTAATGACTCAGCCGTTCGTTTTAACAATTAATGCCTCGATCCCCTATTAACTACTTTCCCCTTGTTTTTTCTGCTATTTTGATTTGCCGGGATGATTTGTTTTGAGTTTCGGAGTGTTTTGGGACACTCCTAAAAGAGAGCTTAAGCTTTAGAATTTGGACCGTAGTCGGAGCAGTGTGAAGACAGCCTCAGAATGGAATTTTGTCAGTTCCTTTAGCTCCGTTGGGTGATTTTGGGCTTAGGGGCGTGTTGGGATTGTGTTTTGGAAGTCCGTAGCTTATTTAGGCTTGAAATACCGAAAGTTGAATTTTTGAAGTTTCTGGTTCGATAGTGAGATTTTGATATCAGGGTTGGAATGGAATTCCGGAAGTTGGATAGCTCCGTATTGTTTAATGTGACGTGCTTGCAAAATTTCAGGTCATTCGGACGAGGTTTGATAGACTTTTTGATCGAAAGCGGAATTTGGGAGTTTTTGGAGTTCTTATGCTTGCATCTGATGTTAAATTGGTGTTTTGATATTGTTTTGAGCGTTCTGAAGGTTGTAACAAGTTTGAATGATGTTTTAGGATTGGTTAGTATGTTTTATTGAGGTCCCGGGGGCCTCGGGTGTGTTTCGGATACTCAACGGGTCATTTTTGGACTTAGAGAATTGCAGAAAATGCAGCAGATCTCCAGTTCTGGTTTCTTTCTTCACATTCGCGAGTGGGGTCTGGCGTTCGCGAAGAGGAGATGGGGCTGGTGGAAGCATAACGCTTTTCATTTGTGATGATGGTCCTGCGTCGCGAAGCTGTGAGGTCTAATACCTACGCGTTCGCGAAGAAGGTCCTGCATTCGCGTAGGAGGGGGAAAATTGTACCCGCATTCGCGACAGGGGTAATCGCGTTCGCGATGAAGGAATTTTGGACCAAGCAAAGTTGTGCTTCGCGAACGCGATGGGACTTTCGTGTTCGCGAAGAAGGAATTACCTGGGCAGATTATAAAATTTCAAAATCGAGGGTTTAGCCATTTTTATCAAAACTAGAGTTTGGGAGCTCGGATTTGAGCGAGATTTTGAGGGATTTTCAGAGATATCAATTGGGTAATAATTCCTAACTCCTTTTTGCTTATAACCCATTAATCTAAACATGAATTCATCATCTAATTTCATATTTGGGGTGAAGAATATGGAAAAATGGAATAGAGTTCATCAACTAAGATTTCGAGTTTTGATTGGGATTTTGACATCGGATTTGGATAATTTTGGTATGGTTAGACTCGTGAGTGGATGGGGGTTCATAATTTGTAATTTTTACCCAATTCCGAGACGTGGGCCCGAGGGACTTTTTGGGGCAATTTTCTTAATTTCACGTATTAGCTTCGAATTAATTAGTGGAATTAGTTCCTTGAAGTTATATTTACATTATGCAACTTATTTGAATAGATTTGGGTCATTTGGAGTCAAGTACTCGTGGAAAGAGCGTGGTTTCGGGTTGATTTTTGAGTCGGTTCGAGGTAAGTGGCTTGTCTAACCTTGTGTGGGGGAACTCCCCTTAGGATTTGGTATTGTTGATATATGAAATGTCTTGTACGTGAGGTGACGATTGCGTACATGTGCTAATTTTTTAAATTCCTGTTTTTCATTAAGTAACTATAACTGCATTTTTCTTCCTTGTTGTATATTACTTGCAATGTAAGCCTACTTTTAGTTTAGGGAAGAATGCCTAAGTGATTTAACTGTTTTACTTGTTCAAACTGCTTTATTTGAATTTTGTGTAGCATGCTAGGTTAGAAATACCTGTTTTACCTTGGTATGAATTTGATTGAATTGAATATTCTTCGTGTTGCTGCTGTGTATTTACGTTGGGACTACGGGATGGTATCCCGTGAGATTCCCTTGTTTGTTTACTTTGGGACTACGGATCGGTATTCCGGTAGATCCCCCTGCACATTTATATTTGGGACTACGGGACAGCACCCGGTAGATCTCCTATACTGGATATTTACTTTGGGACTACGGATTGGTATTCTGGGATTTTCCCCTGCATCTTTATGATTTGGACTATGGGATGGTATCCCGGGAGATCCCCTGTTGCTATTTCTGTGTACTGAGTCAAATTCCTTATGTGTTTTTATTTATTATAGATTGTTAGCACTTAAATTATATTGTTGTATTCTATACTGTTTACTTTGCTTATTTCATCTATAATCAGTAGGGCCCTGACTTTCCTCGTCACTACCCCACCGAGGTGAGGCTTGGCACTTACTGAGTACTGTTGTGGTGTACTCATGCCCTTTTTGCGCATGTTTTTCATGTGCAGATCCAGGTTCTTTGGCTCAGCCCTACCATCTTTGAGGCAAGGCGATCCTTCAGAGACTTCGAGGTATATCTGCCGCGTCCGCAGATCGAGGAGTTACAGCCCTTCTGTATTTACTTTGTTTTAGACATTCTGGAATTAGAACACTATGTAATATCCTTATCTTGTGATTTCATGAGATTTTGAGTTTTGGGAGATCTTTTCAGTTGAGAGTGTGTATTTGTATATGCCGAGCAGCATCTTAAATGTTTTCATTATGTTTATCCACAGTTTCTATTAGTTTTATCTATTGTTTCCTTTTTTCGCAAATTGTTAGGCTTACCTAGTCGTAGAGACTAGGTGCCGTCACGATAGTTCACGGAGGGCGAGCTGGGGTCATGACATATATGTCATACCAAAGACCTTTAAAATGCCACCCTATTTGAAAATATATGATGGTACGACCGACCCCGGAGACCATGTAACCCGTTATGTCACCGCTTGAAAGGCAATGACCTTGGCAAGGAACAAGTATCCTCCATTTTGTTGAAAACATTCGGCGAGACCCTCACTGGAGGAGCATTAACATGGTATTCACAGCTACCCGCGCGTTCCATTGAAATATTCGAAGAGAAGGCCGACAAGTTTGTAACAGCCTACGCTCGGGCTAAAAAGGCAGAGCGAAGAGTGAACGATATATTCGCTATCAAACAATCGTTAAGAGAGGGATCGAGGGACTTCCTCACGCGATTCAATAGAGTAAGAATGACCTTACCAAATGTATCGGAAGAAATGGCCATCACAGCTTTCCAGAACGGGCTGAGCAGAAATTGTTCAAGGGCGACAAGAAAGTTATTAAGTCAGCTTATGAAATATCCTCCAACTACTTAGGATGAAATACACAACGCATACTATGCTGAGGTCCGAGCAGACGAGGACGGCCTCAATGGGCCATCTCACCGATTAACCTTGGTACAAGCTGAATCCAGGAAATATCGAAGAAATTATATCAGGAGGGACTCGTAACTCCACGATCCAACCGAGAACGGCATCTGCCATATGTCAGAAGCGTCATTACACCCCATCTCCCGTGTCACAACCCCAAACTGGACTTGGTCGTGATGGCGCCTCTCATGAAGACAAGGCCAGCAGACACAATCCCTAAGTTCATTTCAAAAGATTTAATAAGTCAATTTAAGTCCTTTTAGTTAATCAGGTATTGCATAATGTAAGTTTAAAAGAATAGTGTGGAAATAGATACAGCCCGACATCGGGGTGTCACAAGTCACGAGCATCTACTAAGGTCTAAAATACAACGGAATTTCTATAAATGTACTAAATACAATCTAATGGAATCAAAGAGAGAAAAGCAGTGATGCGGACGTCGGGCAGCTACCTTGCTAAATTCCAAAGACTCTGCCTCTGATCAACCAATACACGCTACCGGGTGCAGAAATACCTGAATCTGCACACAAGATGCAAGGAGTAAAGTGAGTACTCTAACTCAGTGAGTAATAATCATAACTAAAGACTGAGTGATAGGAAATCACGAAAAGTACATCAACATGTTGTATAGAGTAGTACAAAACCAGTAAGAAAGCAATGAAGCTGTGAAATCTCTTAAAGCATCTTAGCTCAGTTTTAAACTTCTTTAAAATGACTTTTTAACAGTTAAGCAATTGAATGCAAAGCAATTAGAATAGATAAGCATAGAAAATCTGCCCCTTGGGCACAAATACACAATTAAACAAGTAAACGACAGACAAATAAGACAGATAAGCACATAAAGGATTGCCCCCCGGGCACAATGTCAACAATACCAGCCCCTCGGGCTATATCTCACATCATAATGGGTACCCGCGCTCACTGGGGGTGTGCAGACTCCTAGAGGGGCCCCTTACGGCCCAAACGCAATATCAAGCCATCTCGTGGCATCATTACAAGGCTCTCGGCCTCATATCAACAAGCCACCTCGTGGCGTACAAATCTTAGGCCCTCGGACTCATAATCATAATCAGTGTATCACTGCTGCAGCATGCAGCCCGACCTAAAAGTATCCTCATAACACAGACCCTTGGTCTTACTCAGTCAAAATCACATAAGCCACTCGGGCAACAGTAAAATATGGTGCTCAGCCCAAAATATTATTTGAAATATCATTTAGTATGTTAAAATAGAGTAAACATGGCTGAGTTATGAAAATAGTAAATTATAGCATGACTGAGTACAAGTATGAAGTCAAAAACAATGAGGAAATACTAATAACAATCCACTAAGGGTTCAAATAGTTGGTACAAGGCCCAAATATGGCATTCAGCCCAAAACATAATGTTCACAAATAGATTCCAGTCAAATACGCGGTAAAATAGTCATTTGGGATGGACTAAGTCACAATCCCCAACAGTGCACGACCCCACGCTCATCATCAAGCATGTGCGTCACCTCAATATAGCACAACGATGTGCAATTCGAGGTTTCATACCCTTAGAACATCATTTACAATCATTACTCACCTCGATCCGGTCCAAACTCTAGCCCGCGATGCCTTTGCCCTCACGAATCGACCTCCGGATACTCCAAATCTAGCCACAATCAGTACATAATTATTAAAATATGCTAAGGGAACAAAGCCCACTCAAAAATATCCAATTTAAATCAAAAATCCCGAAATTGCTCAAACCCGACCCCCGGGCCCACGTCTCAGAATCCGACAAAAATTACATCAATATAATCCCCATCCTCCCACGAGTCTATACATATCAAGAACATCATAATCGAACCTCAAATGGCCCCCTCAAATCCCCACTTAAAGATCTCTTAATCTCAAGCCCTAATTACCCATTTTTGCTACTGATTTTCCATAGATTTCATGCTTAGAATGTAAATATTCATCATAGAAACAAGTTTAGGCACCAAATATCTTACCTCCACGAAATCCTCTTGAATTCCCTCTTCAATTAGCTCTTCTAAGCTTTCTCCCGAATGAAATATGGTGAAAACCCTCTCAAAATCGCGAAGGGTGAAATATATACATTCTGACCCAGGCATTTTCGCATCTGCGGCCATATACTCACTTCTGCGGTACCACTTCTGCGGTCAAGATCACTGCATTTGCGGTCCTCACTTAAGTCCCCATTTTTCGCATTTGCGATGAGATATACCGCACCTGCGCCTTCGCAGATGCGGTCCCACAACCGCTTCTGCTGTTCCTAACAACTTCACCAGCTTTTGCTTCTGCGACCACCCTTCCGCATATGTGGCATCACACCTGCGGTCCCCAATCCGCAGGTGCGGAAATACCAGAAGCAGCAAAATATCTGCAGCTCCCCAAAAACTCCAACTCTCCGTCAACCATCCGAAATCACCCCAAGGCCCTTAGGACCTCAACCAAAAGCACAAACACACCCCATAACCTTATTCAAACTTGTACCAATCTTCAAAACACCACAAACAACATCAAATCAAGCAAAACACATCGGATTCAAGCCTAAGTTTCTAAAATCTTCCGAATTTCGCTTTTGATCAAAAATCCAACCAAACCACGTCCGAATGCCCTGAAATTTTGCACATACATCCCAAATGACACAAAAACGGAAATACTGCAACTTCGGAATTCCATTCCGACCTCTATATCAAAATCTCACCTACCAACCGAAAAACGCCGAAATCTCAATTTTGCCAATTCAAGCCTAAACCTTTCCACGGACTTCCAAAATGCATTCTAATCACGCTCTTAAGACCCAAATCTCTTAATGGAGCTAACCAAATCATAAAAATTCAGATTCGAGATCATATACTAACAAGTCAAATCTTTGTCAAGCCTTTCAAATTTTAAGCTTCAAACTTAGAGATGTTATTCCAAATTCATTCTGATTACCCTAAAAACCAAAACCAATGACTTACATGAGTCATAATACATCACACGGGGCAAGCCATGCCTGAGAATTGGTAAGCAAAGTGCAAAAGGTCAAAATGATCGGTTGGGTCATTACATCCTGCCACAAAGAGGGCCCACCTAGGCCAAGGACAAGGACTCACCGGACTGAGAGAGATATGCCCATTTTGTTATCTGCTCACAATTTTTATGTGTCACCTTCAGAAATAGTCTACGCATTGGAAAAGCTCGTACAGAAGGTAAAGTTTCCACAAAAGATGAGGTTAGATCCAAGCACCAGAAAGTCAGATGCCCTTTGCGAGTTTCACCAAGAACGAGGGCACAAAACTGAAGACTGCGTCGCCCAAAGATAGGAGGTCGTAAACACGCTTTGACAAGGACACCTCAAAGAATTGTTGAGCGACCGGGGAAGGAACAGCTTTGCCAGAGGATGCGAACAGCATCATGGACATCCAAAGCCACCCTCACCAACTCGCACTATCCAAATGACTATCGATGGCATCGGCGACACTTCTATCAATAGTGTGAAGTTCACCACAACCCATAAGCTCAAACGGTCAATCACTCACGAACGGTATGACAAACTCGAAGAAAGTATCATCTTCGATAAGTCACATACCCACGGTTTGGTTTTTCCTCACTATGATGCCCTTGTTATCACTTTATGAATTCTAGATACATATGTGAGACACATTATGATAGACAATAGGAGCGGCATGTGCATTATCCACCTTCGTATACTTGCACAAATGAAACTCGAGGATAAGATAGTGTCGTATTGCATCACACTAACAGGCTTTAACAATGCAGTTGAGCGAACATCCGGAGAAATCACACTCCACATCCTGCCTGGCTTCGTTACTCTAGAACCACATTCCATATCAGCATACAAAGCCATAATAGGGCGACCACAGATACACGCCATGAGATCCATCCCCTCCAGCTTGTACCAAGTCATCAAATTTCCAACTCCATGGGGGATATTCAGCATACGAGGAGAACAACGCACATCTCGGTAATGCTACCGCATTGCTATACACAAGTTAACATTGACCCATTCCCCTCCCCCTCCCCCCGGTGAGGCAGTTTAGGCATAAGTTCAACTCCGTGATAAATGATGCAGTACGCGATGAGGTCAAAAAATTATTGGAAAATGGCTCCTTCTAGGAGTCAAAATACCCCAATGGGTCGCCAATGTGGTCATGGTAAAAAAAGTAAAATGGGAAATGGAGAATGTGTGTATATTTTACAGATTAAATAAAGCATGCCCCAAAGATTTGAAAGGAGATCGTAAACATGCTTCGACAAGGACACCTCAAAGAATTGTTGAGCGACCGGGGAAGGACTAGCTTTGCCAGAGGATGTGAACAGCATCAGGGACCGCAAAACCTCCCTCACCAACTCGCACCATCCAAATGACTATCAGTAGTGGCGATGATGCTTCTATCAACAGCGTGAAGTTCACCACAATCCATAAGCTCAAATGGTCGATCACTCATGAACGGTATGATGAACTCAAAGAAAGTATCATATTCAATAAGTCACATACCCACGGTTTGGTTTTCCCTCACTATGATGACTTTGTTATCATTTTACGAATTCTAGATACTGATGTGAGACATTATAGTAGACGACGGGAGCGGTGCGTGCATTATCGACCCTCGGGTACTTACACAAATAAAACTCGATGATAAGATAGTGTCGTGTTACATCACACTAACAGGCTTTAACAATGTAGTTGAGCGAACATCCGGAGAAATCACACTCCACATCCTTCCTGGAGGCGTCACTCTAGAAACCACATTCCATATCATGGACCAGGACATGGCATACAAAGCCATAATGGGGCGACCATGGATACACGCCATGAGATCCATCCCCTCCAGCTTGTACCAAGCCATCAAATTTCCAACTCCATGGGGGATATTCAGCATACGAGGAGAACAACACATATCTCGAGATGCTACCGCATCACCCTGGATTGTATGGTCACTCAACAAATGAAGGGCAAAGCAAAAGAAGCATAGCAATTAAAAGGGTTGAGGTCGATATGTGATGAGGGAAAGGACATCATCAGATACCCCGATACGGTAGAAGACGCAGAATTGACCATAGAATACCTTGACCCTGTTTAATTAGATGGCAATGACCATAGCAAGAAAGCTTACATCGGCTACAAGCTTCAAGAACCAGGTAAATTTCGTCAACTCTTAACTACTAGCGCGGACTTGTTCGCTTTTAGCCATGCAAATACGCCAGGTATCATCTAAGGAAATCGCTACGCACAAGTTAGCGTCCACCCCCCGGTAAGGCAGTTTAGGCATAAGTTCAACTCCGTGATAAATGATGCAGTATGCAATTATTGGAAAATGGCTCCTTCGGGGAGTCAAAATACCCCAATGGGTCGCTAATATGGTCATGGTAAAAAAGGTAAAATGGGAAGTGGCTAATGTGCGTACATTTTACAGATTTAAATAAAGCATGCCCCAAAGATTCATTTCCATTACCTCATATCAACCAACTCATCGACATAACGGCCGGGCACAAACTGCTGAGTTTTTTGGACACCTACTCAAGCTACAATCAGATCCTTATAGCATAGAGATCAGGAAAAAAACCACTTTCATCACCCATCAAGGGACGTACTGCTACAGAGCCATGCCCTTCGGACTGAAAAATGCAAGGGCAACATACCAAATGTTAGTAACAAAAATGTTCAAGGACCAATTCAGCAAGACGATGGAAGTCTACATAAACGACATGTTGTCAAATCCAAAAGGAAAAAAGACCGCATCGACCACTTGAGAGAAACCTTCGACATACTTAGGCAATACGAATGAAACTAAACCCCGAAAAATGTGCATTTGATGTGGCTTCAGGGAAATTCTTGGGTTTCCTAGTGTTACAGCGAGGCATCGAGGTCAACCCCGATCAAATCAAAGCCATCAAAGGGATGCCAAAGCAGTTGACCACCAAAAAATAGGTTCAGAAGTTGACTAGTTGTATTGCCGCCCTTTCTAGGTTCATCTTGCGATCATCTGATAGGTGCCACAAATTCTTCGATGTACTCAAAAAGGATAACGACCTCCAATGGACCTCTGAGTGCACCCAGGACCTAAAGGAGTTGAGGCTTACTTGTTGTTGCCATCATTACTTTCAAAGCCAGAACCTGCAGAGTGCCTCCTTGTCTACCTTGTTGTATCCGAAGTAGCTGTAAGCACAGTCCTGGTTCGAGAAAATAAAGGTATGCAATCTCCCATCAATTACATTAGCAAAGCACTAGTCGATGCTGATAAGAGGTACCCTCACCTCGAAAAATTAGCCCTACACTTGGTCGCAGCGTCACAAAAGCTTAGACCATACTTCCAGTGTCACCCCATCTCGGTAGTCACGGCTTCCCCCTTGAGAAGTATTTGTATAAACCTGAGCTATCGGGCAGGCTAACCAAATGGGCCATAAAATTAAGCGACCATGACATCATATATCAGCTGCAAATAGCGATAAAGTCACAAGTCCTTGATGACTTCGTCACCGAATTTAGTGCAAAAATAATACCCGAAGTCGAAAAGAAGCCACCCACGCTTCTCCCCAAACACAAGACATCTGGATTTTACACTGATGGGGCTTCTAATACGTCAGGATCCGGATCGGGACTCGTACTCAAAGTCCCGACAAGCGAAGTAATTCGCCATTCTATAAGGTGCTCGGACATGACTAACAACGAGGTCAAGTATGAGGCTGTAATTGTAGGGTTAAGGCTAGCACTCAAATAAGGGGCAAGACGGGTAAGACTACACTGCGATTCTCAACTTGTCATCAACCAAGTCACAGGGAATATCCAGATCAAAGAGCAAAGGTTACAAAAATACCAGGCCGAGATCTGTAAGTTGTTGCTCGAGTTTGACAAATGCCAGCTCGACCAGATGCCCCGAGCATAGAACACCGAGGCGGATGTCCTTGCCAAATTAGCAGCGGCCACCAAAAACATCACAACTGGGGAAAGAAACGTGGTCTACCTCCACTCATCGATAGATCAAATCAAGGTAAGAACCATAAACCTAGCTTAGGACTGGCGCAACCGTATTATTACATATTTGCAGGATGGCTCACTCCTAGATGACAAAAAAGAGGCCAAGAAACTTTGAATAGAAGCAGCCATGTACAACATCATTCATAACGACCTATACAAGAGGACGTATGGCAGCCCCCTGATAAAATGCTTAGGCCCCAATCAAATGCAGTGCATCCTTGAAGAAGTCCACGGAGGCCATTGAGTACTCATTCCGGTAATCGAGCTCTAGTTAGATGCCTCATACTGGTAGGATACTACTGGCCCACCATGAAAAAAGGGGTCATATATTTCGTAAAAGAATGCGAGCAGTGCCAAAAGTACACCCCAATGATCCACTAAGAAGGTGAGCACCTTTACCCAGTCACCTCCCATTAGTCATCCATCAAATGGGGAATGGCTATCGTGACCCCCTCCCGGTAGGGCAAGGTAATGTAGGATTTCTTTTGGTTTTAACTGACTATTTTTATAAAGAGGTAGAAGCAGGAGCATTCGCCCAAATACGCGAACAGGAAGTGATCGCCTTCATATGGAAAAACATTGTATGTCGTTTCGGCCTCCCCAAAAAGATCATTTGCGACAAAGGACCCCAATTTACAGGAAAAAAGGTCGCCAAATTTTATGAGAAATGGCATATCAAAAGAATACTCTCAACACTGTATCACCCCATAGGTAACGGGCAAGCAGAATCCTCAAAAAAATCAATACTGAACATCAAGAAAAAAACTCGAAGACGCCAAGGGGCTATGGCCGGAATTACTACCAGAAGTACTTTGGGCCTACTAAATAACACAGAAGACGAGCACAGGAGAGACGTCTTACTCATTAGTCTATGAGATTGATGCTATAATATCGGTCAAGGCCGGAGAGCCTAGTCTGAGATACTCCCACGAGAGAGGGCTGGGGAACGACGAAAGCAAAAGGCAGGAGCTCGACGAAGCTGAAGAACGAAGGGATATGGCCTACATAAAGACGATCGCCTAAAAATAATAAGTAAAACGTTATTACAACAAAAAGGCAAAAGTCATACCACTCAAAGTCAGGGACTACGTGCTCAAAGCTAAAACACAAGCAAGCAAAGACCCACAGGAAGGCAAACTGGGAATAAATTGGAACGGCCCATACAAATTCACGGCAACAGCAAACAAAGGGTCATTCCAACTAGAAACAATGGAAGGAAAACTACTACCAAATAACTGGAATGTCACCCACCTCAGGTACTCAACTTTTAAGAAAAAGCATCCTCCGGGTAGTACTCTTTTTTCCCTCACTTGATTTTTGTCCCAATTGGGTTTTCTCAAGGAGGTTTTTAACAAGGCTACGAGGGGAACACTTCAAGTTGAGTGTGAATGGACAGAGGAACAGGATAACCAGTTCATTGCTTAACCTCTCAATATACTTCTCTAGGTCGACCAATGAAGGGACTAGATAGACTGGGACTGGAATGCCAGCCCGGAAAATATGTAAATTTCTCCAAGTGTATGAACAAAGCACAAATTCTTGAAGTTCACCCATTTTTTTGCCAAACGTACAACTAAAGCAACGTTGCCTCAACACTTATTCGGCCCTTGGCCATAACTAAACATAGGTGACATTCGACTTCATTCAAATCGATACCTATTCGGCCCTCGGCCATAACTAAACATAGGTTACATTCGACCTCATTTGAATAAACACCTATTCAGCCCTCGGCCATAACTAAACATAGGTTACATTCGACCTCATTCGAATCAACACATATTCGTCCCTCGGCCATAACTAAATATAGGTTACATTTGACCTCGTTCGAATTAACACCTATTCGACCCTCAGCCATAACTAAGTAAAGGTTGTATTCGACCTTGCTTGAATTAACACCTATTCGGCCTCGGCCATAACTAAGTATAGGTTATAATCGACCTCATTCGAATTAACACCTATTCGGCCCTCAGCTATAACTAAGTAAAGGTTATATTCGACATCGCTCGAATTAACACCTATTCGGCCCTCGGCCATAAAAAACATGTGATATGTTCAACCTCGTTCGAACCAACACCTGTTGACCCTCGGCCATGATCAAACCTAGGTTTTGTTTCAACCTCATTCAACCTACTTGAACCAAGTTTTTATGACTAAGGCAACCAAGCAACAAAAGAAAAGAGCATACAAACTTGAATAAAAGAAAAAGAATCAGGTACGAGTAACAGAACTAGCATTTCATACTTAGAATATTCTTTTTACAAAGGCTCGAAAAGACGCCCACAAAAAATATACACAAGTCTGCGGCTAAAATGAAAGCAAAAACAACTAATCGTCGTCCGACCAAGCAGCGCCATCAACTTGACCACCTAGGCCATCTCCGTCTGCCTCTCTTCCATCTCCATCGCCATTGCCATTGGGATACTCATCCTCACCCTAGGCGTCCTGTTCAATCCGATCCATACCCACATCCCCATCATCATCATCGGCCTCCGATGTAGCTAGATCATAGCCACAATCAATCTGAGTTGTACGTGCCTTAGCACGAGCATCCTCGAAGTCGGCCTCCGAAATGTTCCCCGACCTCATCAGATCTCTAAATATATCCAGTTGGACCTCGGCATGGATCCACTCCTCATACAGATCCCATAGAACATAAGGTAAAGCAGAAGTGCGGGAAAAGGATGGTTGAGCTAATAATTCTGCCTTCTCGGCCTCGAGAGCAATAACTCGATCACCAAGACCTGAAGCCTCTTTTTCCAGCTCCCCTATGCATTCATCAAGCCGCTCCACTTTGAGCCTTGCCGTCTCCAAAGTACTCTCCCGCTCAGAACGAAAAACGAGGACAACGACCTCCAAAGCCTCTGCTTTCCTCGCAGCCCCAACCGAGCCAACTTGGCACTCTCTAAATCCGTTGCCTTCTCAGCGACCTTGCTACTCGAAGTGTCCTCTTTGATTTGACACTCTGAGCTCGGCACGCAGCGAGACAACTTGGGCCTGAAGGTCAGCACACTAGGCCTCCACCCCCTTGCTCACCTCAAGTTATTCTTTTTTATCCCTTAACGCTCCCTCAAGAACGTTGCATTTTCCGATGGCCCATACTAACTCGTCATCCTTCTCCTTCAGTTCAGCTCGGAGAGCCTAGAAACTATCACTCTCAACAAACCATATGCAGATCTCGTGGTTCTTGTTACGGTACTCACGATATTTCCACTCCGTCTTCTTAAAAATAGCCTTATGCATCTCCTCTCATTGGGTGCTCTCAATTTCCAAAACCACAGTCTAAAAACAAAAAAAAACACAACAACAACAACAAGTGAGAACGAAGTACAAAGCATTGAACTTGAGAAGTAAAAGTCGAAAAGCCTACCCTGAGGGTGAGGCCGGCTATGCTCCTTGATAGGGTGGCATCCAATTTTTTTAGAGTTTTACCCTCCACGTCGGAGAAGAGGGGGCCTAGGGAAGGGACCATGTTCTCCATGTTCACTAATAAGTCTCGATTCATGGGGATCGAAACGGTCCGCATGGACCCCTCCAATCTCACTTCAAGTCGGATGAACCCCTCCCCCGTCACCCCCACCTCGTCTACATCGAGGTCGGAGCCCGTTTCATAACCATCCTTAGTGACGCCCTTACCTCTCTCATCGGCCGATAAAGCAATAATATCAGCCGGTCGCAAGGATAACAGCTCATCTCGCCGTAAAAGATCCGAAACTCCCACAGATGGATCTCCAGCTCTCATCTCAGCATCATAAAGGGATACGCCTTCTACAGAACCAGTAGATGGCGGGATCTCAAATGGAAACTCATCATATTCAAGCAGTACGGTCGCTATTTTGTGATCGCGCCTTACTGATTCCACGGCCCAAGCGGTCCCATCGTCGACGTCCACCGACTTCCTTTTGCGAGAAATCATACACTCGTCACTTGGTGATGACTCCTCATCTTCGTCTATTAGGTGATGCAAGGGTGAAGTCGGAAGTTCTACTGCAGATTTTGTCGACGACCGACCAAACCTAGCCTCGGCAAAAGAAGGAATAGAAGCAGACAATCGGGCAGGCCTAGCTCTAGTCGCAACAGGAACAGACTCCGAAGTAGCGACCTTCCTCTTATGAAATGCAGGAGGAGGAGCCTTCGGTCTCCTCGAAGATTGTCGGGCGAAAAAAAAGATTAAAAGATTCAGCTCCCATACAAAACTATAACGAGCAAGCAACCATGAGGTCAAAAACAATATAGATAAAACATATGAACTCACTGGTCACGGAAGATGCAGGCCCGACCTCTTGAGAAAGTCCGGTCATTCATGGATCCTAACTGTGTAAGGCAAAATCTGGCTAACCCAGTCATGAATGTCCCCAACCAAAGGAGGGGGCACGGTCTCGGCTGCACGAAGAAGGAACAGAATGTAAAAACACGACTGAAACTGGCAAAACAAATGCTTAATAAGGATAAAAGAAAGAGATACTTACGGGCATAATTCCAAGGCTCAGGAAACCTGCTCGCGTTGGCCACTACGTCCTCATTTTTGACAAAAATGTAGTTGAGCAAAAACTGACGATTTGCCTTTTCGTCCATCTTCACCACCAAATATTTACTTCCTTGGTAGCGAAGGTAGAACATCGTCCCCCTATGGAAACTAGGGGCGAAGAGATGCATTAGGTGGCGAAGTGATACCCCGACCCCAGCCAACTCCGCATATTTCGTAAGCATGCAGATAAGCTTGTAGATGTATGGAGAAAGTTGGGTCGGGAAAACATCATAATGGCGGCAGAATTCCTCCGCCAATGGGACAATAGGGAAGGAATAGCCAACATAAAAAGGGTACACATAGAAATCGCAATACCCGGGGCAGTGTATTTGTACCACATCGTGCTCTGCTGGGATCAGATCGATATGGGCAGGAATTTTGAACTTTGCCCTAAGCTCAGCGAGATCAACCTCTTTCATTGCTGATTCTGAGATCTCAGGGTCGTCCTCAGGCTCCTTCAAAAAGTCGGACCTAACTTTTTCACTACGAGGGATTATCTCCTCCACCGTAGGAAAATTCTCGTCTTCAATGGCAACAAAAACACTATCATCATAAGGAGGCATATGCACCGCCAAAAGGATAGGGTCAGTTGCCATGCCAGAACCAAAGGATATGTTAACCATTTTTTTATAGAGGATAATGTAAGTGCAGAAGGGTTGTGAGCAGTTGGTATCACCGAAATCAGGGAAAGCAAATACACAATAGTGAAGCAAAGAGAAGACAAGAACTCTATATGAAGAATGGAGAAGAAGACACAGAGGTTCGATATTAAGAGTGCAAACATAAACAAAGGGTTTCATATCCCTATTTATAATAGTTCAAGCATCAGGATCGAGAAATCAAACCGTCATTACCTAGCGCAGGTATTGAAATGGCAGAGGCACGGGAAATGGCACAAGGCATCAGGAAAACGTGTCATAATGACGCATGATGTCATGACGTCATTCTGAATCAATGTGACCCCAAAGGTTGTGGCTCACGAAAGGTCACGTTGCTACCTCGTCTGAAACGCTGCTACTCGACTTGCTCGTCCAAATCACCCGACCACGACAAACAGGGTCCGTTCATCAAGGCCGTCCGGGGTCGGCCTCAATAAGCGGAGGGATTAACTGTATAGGCCGAAATCTGCCCTAAGAAAATTTAGCGTAAAGCGGCATTAAGGAAAGGGTCAGTTGAGGTCGACCAGGAAGCAGTGAGATTCACATTCGGGTTGTCAACAACGACCGAGATCAAACACCAAGGACAGAACAATAACGGCTAGTTTTTGTAATAGGATAGTAAGGAGAATATTATTGAATATTCTCGGCACTTATACTATTAGGGTTTGTTAGGGACATATCTCATATAAATAGAATTGCTACTCCCTTCGTTCCAATTTATGTGAACCTATTTGACTGGGCACAGAGTTTAAGAAAAAAAAAGACTTTTTGAATTTGTGATCCTACAACAACAACAATAATAACCCAGTATAATCCCACTTAGTGGGGTCTGGGGAGGGTAGTGTGTACGCAGACCTTACCCCTACCCTAGGGTAGAGAGGCTGTTTCCAAATAGACCCCCGGCATCCTTCCCTCCAAGAACTTCACACCTTGCTCTTGGGGAGACTCGAACTCACGACCTCTGAGTTTTAAACTAAAAGTTTATATTTTTTGCTCAAACGTACACATGCTGCTCAAATTTCCAACATCTCAAGCAACTGTATTATCCACTCGTAAAATCGTTTGACTCATTAGCATGTCTCAAGATCAAATTCTAAAATTTCACGAGCTTTACATTGTACACCTTCATAATTCTCCAAAAAAACTCATGTGCCCAGCTCAAAACCTAAATGGTGACGTAATACTTAACGATTTTTTTTTCTGGGGCGTTACAGAATACTTCTTCCTGATATTTGTAAAACGTTTTCTTTTCAAAATAGTTATTGAAGAAGATTTTCTGACAAATATTATAATTGTAACTTTTTTCTAGAGGGGTTCAGTTCACAACTCCTTGTACCTTGTTGCCACTTTATCAATGATCGAAATTCAAATTGTAATTCAATGAATTCTTGGGTAGGAAAAACGATTCTAGCAATGGGCTGTGTGCTTAATGGGCTTGTGAAAATCTCAAGAGAACACTTTTTAAGTTCCAAATAAATTTTGGTTGAACTGGAATATTGCTTTAGATTTTTGTCTTATTTCCATTTGATATATAAATGGAATTTTTACCTCCTATAGCAAATGTTAACACCTTATTTATTTTAAATAAATATTATTTAAAAAAATTATATTCTATTGATACCTTTTAAGG
Organism: Nicotiana sylvestris; assembly: GCF_000393655.2. Taxonomy (NCBI): domain Eukaryota; kingdom Viridiplantae; phylum Streptophyta; class Magnoliopsida; order Solanales; family Solanaceae; genus Nicotiana; species Nicotiana sylvestris. Next base: position 128,347,859 of record NC_091060.1, on the reverse strand, counting down.
TTTATAGCAAAATATTTAATTTTGATTTCCTCTTAGGCCTTAGTCACTAAATACACTAATCAGTTATATTTTTTTCTCTCTCTACTTTGATACATCTCATTCTCCTAAAATTTCGTGGATCTCTTCCTCTTAACCAAAATAACTCCAATAAAGGCAATACTGATTAACAATTCACTATTGGGTTTTTCCCACGTACATGCTACCAATTTATACAATCAAATATTGCTAATCAGCAAGGGCGGATTTGCCGAAAAATTATACTGTATATATAAGGCAAAATCTGTTTTTTATCTCTATATATTAAGTTTTGAACACCCTTAACATAATTCAAAAGTGTAGTTTAGTGGTCAAGAAGGTTCAAAATCTACATAAGGTCATGGGTTCAATTCCCACTAGCTACAAAAAAAAATTTGAACCCCCTTCGTGGAGATCCTGGCTCCGCCACTGCTAATCAGTAACTAGTTGTAACTAGTTTTTCAAAGTTTAAGTACTTTCAACATCCCGCAGCCTTTGTACGCACCAATTACTGTAGTACGATACTGTTGTCTATGCATATTAAAGAAAGGAATTTTTACCACCTATAACAAAGGTTAACATCTTATTTATTTTAAATAAATATCATTTAAAAAAATTATATTTTATAGATACCTTTTAAGATTTATAGCAAAATATTTAATTTTGATTTTTCTAAGTCACTAAATACCCTAATCAGTTACACTTTTTTCTTTCTCTCTCTACTTTGATACATCTCATTCTCCCAAAATTTTGTGGACCTCTTCCTCTTAGCCAAAATAACTCCAATAAAGGCAATACTGATATTGATTATTGGAACAACATTTTAGTACGAAACAAAAATCCATCAAACCTTAATAAGCCAGCTTGCAAATATGCACAAACAAAGCAATTGAAGATGAAGAAGACAAAAGCCTAAATTTTGGCGTAACCGCGTGCTATTTAATTAAGAAGAAATCACAGCCTGGAGTTTATCAAAATCGGAATTTTACGAAAACAATCAAAATCAGAAAGGAAGAAGAAGAAGAAGAAACATACTGGAGTTGGCGTATTATTCATGTCCACGAATATCAAATCGGAATCTCTGATTTCTGATTTCTGTGATTTCTCGTTTTTTTCTTCTTTCTCTCATCGTTGCTTATGGAATCATGGTCGGAATCCGATGGGTCGTCGAAAATTTATCGACTAAAATAGGTCGTCTGAAGTTGGGGTTGAGCAATTTGAAGATTCTGTTGCCTTTTTTTAAGAGCATTTCAATATATCTCGCTGTATTTCTATGTATTTCATTGTATTCACTATCTTTTTTTTCATTGTAATTCAATGTATCTCGTTGTATTACATGTATTTCATTGTATTCAATGTCTTTTTTTCTTATTGTATTTCAATGTATCCCTCTGTATCTATTTCATTGTATCCATTGTCTCGCTATATGCCATAAATGTTTGTTTTTTTTAATTAATATAATATATGTATTTAGATGTATTATATAATTTCTCTGAAGATTGCTATGTTTTTGGGGTATTTTGTTGTTGAGAATCTTTTTTATAACTGAAAAATATAAAATTTGTATGTTATAATTGAGTTTGTTGAGTTATATTAGGAGTCTATTATGTTAATTGATTCACTTTCCATTTTAAAACCAGTGTAATCCCCTATTTCACACCGTGAATATAGTCGAATACAATAATCTGTCCAGCTGTAATATCATGTTTCATTCCATGGATACAGTCGAATACATTCGAATACAATAACTGATTAGCTGGACTTCTCTGATTTACGCCTATTTTTTCTACTGTATTCATGAATACAATAACTTAAATACATCAAATACATTTTATAACCACAAAAAATATATCTATAATCCGTAATATAGCAAACGATATTTATAAATGGTTAATTACTACTTACTTAAAAGATAGTGCTTTACAAAAATTTCTCTTAGAAAAATACATATAGTTGCTGTACAGGATAGTGGGCCTGTCCGTGTCAGGTGGAAGGTACTACTAATACTTAATTGCTTAATACCCAAGAAATTTGGGTGTTTGCTAATCCAATTAGAATGGGAGTAACTATGATTAATTGCCAGTTTGCCACAATGCCGTTGTAATTAATATTAATCCAATTTTAAGTGTGATTGTATAATTTTTTTTATGCTACCTATATATATAGTTAAGCACTTAATAGATAAAAAGGATATATTTTAAGATATACATTGACAATTATAAAAAAATTATTATCAGTATAATTTAATTTGTTATAACAGATATATCTACTTTTTTTAAATATTTAATTTCAAATTACAGATAATTACGTGTAGGTATATTTTTGAAGATTTCATAGTGAAAATACAAATTTCAGCCTCCTGTTTTCTTCCCCTCTTTTTTTTTTTGTTATTTATTTATTTACTTAATAATAGACATGTTTTGAACTATAATTCCTCTGCTGCCTCGATAATCAGGTGCTGTCCTTTTTGTCGTTTGCAGTTTGTTCCCCTCATTACTGAAAGATAATGAAATTCCCCGGTCTATCAAGAGTGCGTTCTTTTTTCTTTTTTTTTGGCTTGACAGAAAAATAGCATAATAATTTTTGGTTAATGGACCTCAGTTACTCCCTTTGCCCTATTTAAAATAATTTGAACAAATATTTATATATAAGTTTAATTTATAAATACATAAAAAGAAATGGTTAAAAAAATAATCAGCGTGCTAAATGATTCATTTTTTACTACTTCAAGTGGGGGTGGACATTCGGTAATTTAGATTGAATATGAAAATTTCGATTTGGATTTTCGGCTTTCGTTGTTACATCTCGCGTTTTCATACGTTAAAAGTTTTGTCTTCAGTTAATTGACGTAGACTCGGGGATGAGATCATCTTGAGATCAACGTATTTACGCTATTTATAACAAGCAATAAATAAGTGTCGTGAAGGATAAAGGGTACACGAACTAAAGAAAATGAGTTTGGTTGAAAGTGGCCAATTTGGGATAAAATACGGGTCGAGCGATAGTACCCGATAATTATGGACTAGTACCATGCAAGGTATCATATGACCACAGTAGTACAATGTATAAAGTATATATAAAGTATATTAAAAATAAGTAAAATTTTAAGCAATTTATGGCAATTTTTAAATTACGCGGGTAATTTTATTAATTATCGAGTAACGGAACATTACTCAGTTAACTAATAAGTTGGTAGAAATTACTAAATTACACGTGACAAGAAGCCACAAATCAAGAAGTGACTAAGTAGTCACTTATGCCTAGGTGGCAACCTAAGCTTAAGAGGGAATTGATGATTAATATCAAAACAAGACTTATACAAGTCTTGTTACAATTCCATATGGAACAAAAAATAAGAACAAAAGAAACGTTATCCATTCCAAAAAGTGATTTCGTTTAAAATATTTCATGGTTTGATGTCTAAGAGCTTCAAGGAACCAGAAGCTAAATATCTCACTTTGATAGATATAATCTTCTTCAAAAATGTTAGAAACAGAAGCAAATTTTCCAACGAGGATTTATTGGAATAGTAGCAACGTGAAATTTTGCGGTTTTAGAAGAGTACGGTGCAATCTTCGCCAAAAATATTATACGGAGTTTTCCTACTCCGGGAATGTTAAGGTCATCCCTTCTTTCTTTTGGCAAGGTCCAAATTATACAGAAGAAACGAGCAAAAACACAGTTTTCATAAATTAATCTATTCATAGAAATACTATGGATGTCTATATTCTTGATTTTCCATGAGAATTATTATTATCTTCTATTCATGGGTGTCAAAATAGTACGCAATTGAAAAAGTTTATCCGAAAGAAATATTGAGATTATTACATATTTTTCATACATTTCACCTATTTATACATGTGCATTGACCGATGACCAGATGACGTTATATACGCATATATATATGTAAATATATGTATATGGGATATGGGAAAAGGCTACGGCATTATATACGCACCACCACATGATCAACTGGTATATGTTGATGATGTTGCCCACAGTGGCCGAGACGATATGATGGGATGCCCATGACTTGATGATGGTATGTACGCCCATACCTATGCATTGCACGACATTTATACGCACGTGCATGACAATATAAATGTTTTAGAATTTACAAAGTTATTCAGATTTAAAGATGTGTTTCTTTATTCCATGTTTCATCTATGTCTTTTCCGTACTAATTTTCATGTCTTACATACTCAGTACATTTTTCGTACAGATCCCTATTTTACGGGGTCTGCATTTCATGCCCGCAGATGCAGGTAGGCAAGCTAATGGTCCTCTTTCTTAGGATCCCTGATCAGCGAGAGTTGGCGTGCTCCACTTGATCCGGAGCTGCTTTTGATTTTGGTACGATACATTTGTATGTATATATATATATGTCACATCCCAGCCTTGGGAGGTGTGGCTGGCACCCGATGCCCGAAGGCCCCAGCAAACCAACCATGAGATATGATCTGAAATATAATAACCTGCAGGTAGAAGAGCCCAACACGACATATATATATATATATATATATATATATAAACTAGGCCAACAAGGCAGCAACAACAGTATAACAGCTATCCAGAAGGCCGATACGGAAAATATATATATACAATGACCGCTAGTCTGCAAGTCTAAGAGTGTAAGACAATCTCAACAGGGCGAGACAAAGCCCCCGACATGCCCAAAACCCCACATATACATCTGTAATAGTACCTATGGACTCAAAGTCAGCAACTCCGAAGAAGTGGAGTGCGAAACCCAACGCTGATCCTGGGGGTCCTACTGAGGAGGCACACCGCTCTGTCTATCCGAACCTGTAGTCATGAACACAGTGCATAAAAATGCGTCAGTACGAAATATGTACTGAATATGTAGGGCGACAAGTGTAACATGAAAAATGCAATTAACAAGAGAAGAGACATAAAGACAATTTGAATTCTGAAACTAGCCTCGGTAGGAAACTAAAATTCAACATGGATATAAATGTATGCTCGTGAAACCATCGTTCACTATCGCTACTTATAATATATCACATTATATAATAATAAATCCCTCTGTGGGGCTATAATATCCATAACATACCCGACCATAATAAAGGCTCGGTAGAATCGTACCCGGCCACGTGAAGCTCCGTAATCCCAACTGATCAGTGGTTACACAATATGTGTCATACCCGGCCGTCTATAGTGCGGCTCGGTAATGAAAGTAAATACATACATATACTAAATCATGAATTATATAGGTGCAATGCGAAACTAACCTTAAAAGACGTATTCTAAGAAGAGTCGAAGTGGCCTATCATCATTATTCCTCGACTATCATGGTTGTGACTAAAAATATTTAATTTTCAACTACGATCCAACAAGTACTAAGAACATGAGAGTTATGTATTATGAGTACCTTTGAAGTAAATGTTACTTATTCGTGATTTATATGAACGTCGAAAGGAGAACGAGTAAAAAGGCTCTAGTTCTTTTTAAGCAAGGAACAAGGAAATCCGAGAATTCATAGATATCCTCTAGAGTAAGCAATCTATGAGAAAAGATCAGGTCTAAGCATCTTTATAAGTTGAAGGTGAAATAACTCGAATCCGACGAGACAATTCGATAAACGTTTATTCGAATTCTAGTCATGCCGAAAAGTATAGCGAAAGCCCTACATACCTTGTCGATGGAGTTATATACTGTTTCCAAGACCTCAAAAGCCTTAGGAATGATTTCCTACATAATACAAACCATTCAAAATCAAATTCAAGCTCATAGCTTATATAATTCTTCATTTAGACATTTACGCGAACAACTTGTGGCCATGAATTTGTAGACTCTTTTGTAGATTAATTTTCCCCCAACACACCACCAAATTTTACTTTACTACATCTCCTCATCGACAGGATTCCATCCATGTTTTCACAGATCCAAACAACACAATAAAACCATATAGAACAGCCCCAACAATCAAGCCATATTAAGAGGGGTTTCTTAACAAAATCAAGAACATTTCTATAGAGGTTTCAACTATTTCTTAGGAATTCTTATGGTAGAAGTTTACAAAGATCAAAGAGGAAGTTAAATCATACCTTATGTGACCAGAATTACTCAAAATTCGAAATTTCTTCAAGGCGGAGTCTTGCTATGAAAAGTGAAACACCGAAGAATTCACGATTCCAAAGCTACCATGGTGTTCTCCATCTTGAGGATGACTAAATTGTTATTATGATTGGCTAGATGGATGGGAGGAGTTTGAGAGGAAATCCCTAGGTATTAGGTTCTGTTTTGGAGAGGAAAAAAACGCAGGGGTTCTGTTTTAAAGATTAACTTAAATAAAGAAATTTTAACAAACCCGACTAGGCACACTGTTCCCGTAACAGTGTGCACCCCTGTACGAAAATATTAATATCTCTCTACTCTGAAGTCGTATTAACAAACGGTTTATTAAGTTGGAAACTAGACTCATAGACCTTCGATTCGGTAGGTAGAACACACCATAACTCCCAGTATATTGAGAGAAAATCTCATCAACATTTTATCCAAATTCCAGTGAAATTTAAACCCGTAACTTGCGTGCGATCTTTGTCGAATTTTTAATCACAACTCAAATGACTTCCAATCTTAACGTATAACTATCGCATCATTTAAATATCTCATAGAAATTATCTTCCTATCGAATTAGCCCATTTATAGCATGATAACGCCGAATACACAAGGTGTAACAATATATATGGATATGACATGGCTCAGTCCCGTCTTTGTACAATTATGTTTCTATTAGAGGTCTGTAAATAGTATGTCTAGTTGGATAGTATGTGGCATTGCCGGCTTTCAGTTTTGAGATGTATAGTTGTCTATAGCAACCTTGTCGGTTTGCCCTGCGTATGTTGTACGTATATGTATATATGCCTTTTGCGCAGATTTCCTTCATGTGTATTATTCTCGTAATTCAGCAGATGTTATTCAGGTTTATAGCTTAGGCGAGTGATTATGGGTGTTTGACAGGTAGGACTCGGGCACCCGTCGCGGCTCATCGGTTTACGTTGTGACAAAAATGGTATCAGAGCAGTTCTATCCTAGGGTTGTCTACATACCGTGTCTAGTAGAGTCGTGTTTATAGGTGTGTTGTGCACGACACTTATAAATAGGAGGCTACAGAACATATAGAATGTTTTCCTCTCTTTTTATTTATGATCGTGCGATATAAGAATTCATGTTCCTAACAATACGTTATATTTCAGCGATGCCTCCAAAGACTACGGCCGCCCAGAAGGGGAAGTCCGTGGCTGGTGAGACTACTAGTCGAGTGCCTCGAGTTATCAAGGCTCGGGGAGAGTCTCATGGTGAGGTTCCATCTCAGACTTCACATACCCCTCCCTTTCCAGAAAAGCTCCGAGGGGCAGCAGCTCCAGCGCCCGCCCCTGTACATTCAGCACCTCAGCCGGATGCACCGAGCCAGGAGATGAGAGATGTTATTCAGCTCTTAACCCCATTGTCGCGCCCCCTTTTTCCTTTTCTGACGGGGAAGTCCGGGTTTCGACATTCATGGGGGGAATTATCTCATTTCCTTTTTGGGAATTGGGTATTTGAAGAGTCGCCACCTAACGGATTATGGTGCGTTAGGGCACCTTGAGCAATTAGCTCATGGACTAGATTGCATTACCAGAGATTTAGGGTAAGGGCTCGAAATAACCTTGAAGTGAAGGTGTTAGGCACCCCCCGCGGTCCACAGCGGTGGGTCTCGGCCGAACTTAAACTATGTAAATTAGTCATTTTAACAAATAAATAGTTTTAACACGTACTTGCAAATAAAAGGTATGTCTTTGACATTCTAAGCATATGTATGATTCAAGTAATGGAACAAGGGAAAAGGTTTGAACAAGTTGCACATATATAAAGAAAAGTAAATTTATTTAAACAACGGGAATTGGGAAAGAGGGGTCTTAGGTTGGTTAGCCTATAGGATCACACCCACACAATGCCCGATAAATACTCCTCAACGAGGGGCTACACGTGACATTAGCGCGTAGTCATCATATTCCTTACTACCCAAATTCCCTCCCCTTGGTTATAGCCTAAAGCGTTCTAGCAACCATGAAAGATACCCTATGCGTGCACTACCCGTCCCTTCCTCGTAGCCCTGGAGGTATTTAGGACCTCTAATTTAGGTAGTTCTAGACCATCCTAAGGTAGTTAAAGGAGAAAAGACTAAGCACCAATCAAAACAATTAGGACTACATTTAAAGAGAACAATTACAGGCTCACATTCACCTCCACAAACATAACAAGTAAGTGCACGTCTTAAACAATAGTTTCAAGTATTTAAGAGAAAACCCTAGAACATGATATCTAGGTGAGCAGAGATTATATAGTACTGAATCAGAACCAAAGCGTCAAAGACCTATTCAGCTTGCCTATTGATTTTAGACCTGTTGAATGTGAGTAGTCTCAAATAACAAAGCGCACTTTTATAGTTTGCAGAATTTTAATCGCCCTACAGGCTTGCCTAGGCACATAACAGTGATGTCCTATGAGCATGATATCTATTACTGATTGGGCGTGCAGTAAAACAGTTTTAAAACTGACAACTTGAGATCCTATAGGCATGTTCTCTAGTAATATTAATTAACACGAAAAGAGTAGGTTATTTACTTAAACTAATTCAGAACTTACCAGTATAAGCTTAGAGTTGAACTAATTTTAAGCCTATTTGAACATAATGTGAAGCAAGAAGAATACATTCGACCAAAGTGAAACCCCTATAGGCATGATTTCTATTAAAGCTGATTTTAATTCCTATAGGCATGGTATCTAGTTATTAGAAACTGATTTAGATCCTATAGGCATGGCTTCTAATTGTGTGGAAGTAAAGCAAACAGACTCATTTTAAAACAGATCCTATAGGTATGGCTTCTAATTGTGGAGGTAAAGCAAATAGAACTCATTTTAAAATAGATCCTATAGGCATGTTATCTATAAACACATTCGAACCAACATGGGCCCTATAAGCATGGTATCTACCCAATTTTACCTACAATATATAACTACCCTCCCTTTTCACTAATCACCCTGCTGTTTGTTTACAATTAATTATTACAGACTAATGAATTGAATAAAAATTACATAAATATAAAAGAAATTAATCTATAGGGAGCCAGAAGTAGGCCCAAATGATTTCCAAGCCTCCAGTAGTCTCAAATGCCCACAGTTCCATAGTCAATTTCATGTATAGGTGTATCAGAGTTCCCTAAGGACCTCAAGGATCCCGGGCAGTGCTCACACCTAGACCTTTCTCAAATAATAACTGATTTAGGTGCAGTGTGGAAATGCCAGCTCTGATATGCCAGAGTTCAAAGAGATCTCAAGGGTCTCAAGGCAGTACACATATTAGAGGGGCATGACCTAGTATTCTAAGAGTAAGTGAAAGTGCATAATAGTTTGAAAGAGTTTAATAGAAAGGTCTTAGGACTGAAAGGAACTTCTGAAAACTATTAGTGCTAAAACAGTTTGAGGGAAAGTGTGAAGAAATTTTTTTGCAATCAGAACACAAGTCATAGAACAAGTTTTAGGAACAACCTTCACATAAGGGGATAGGGGTTGGGAACATAGAGGGTACACCATTATGGAGCACCAGTCAGTAGGATACATAGAGTTTTGATGGGGTTCTATAGAACTAGTAGGTAGAATGCAAGTCATGCAGCAAAGATCACAACAGAAATATATTAAAGCCATTCTAGGGAGAGTAACTTAGTAGGAATAAGGTAGAACAAACAAGGATTTAAATGGACATACTAGGTAAGTGCTAAAAAGTGTAGGCATGCTAGTTACATAGAAGCAGAGTTTAGGAAAAAACAGTAGTTAATCAAACAGGCCTAGTTACATATGTAGATCTGTCAAACAAGATAGCAAGCAAGCAAGCATAGTGGAAACAAGTTGATCATATATTTGAATAGGCAGTATTAGACATGCTTGGATAAGTAGTAAATAGAAATATGAATAGACATAGGCCATATGAACTAAAGCAGTAAGTAAACACATAGGTTTGATTCTTAAAAATTAATCAAAAGCATACCTAGTTGAAGAATGAAAAACACAAGATGTGAGAAAGGTAGTATGCAACTTCCAGCTTTGGCTTACAGTCAGCTAGAATGACAAAGATCACAAGTAGCAAAGAGAGCCTTTAGAGTGTAAAAAGTAGTAGTTTTGAACTGTTGTTCGTCCTTCGAAGTGAGAATAGGAGGGAGTTTATATAGTAATCAAAGTTAAACAAAATAAGGTAAGAGATCAATTAAGTAGCAATTAGGAAAAATCATGGAATCAATCACATGTAAAATCAGTAAGTCTTCCCTTTAATTAAGGGATAATCAATTAACGATAAAGCAGGACAAATGTTTTAGGAGGGAAATCGAGTACGGCTTAAGTATAGAGTAGGTAATTAGGGGTGAATGAACAGAAGTTTCAATTAAGGAAACAATCAGTAAGAATTAGCAAAATAACAAATAAGGCAAGGGAAAACTAATTAAGGCAAAAAGTTCAATCAAACCGAGTAGAGAGATAAGAATCAAAAGTTTTGTTAAGGAAAAGGGTTCAAATCAAACCAGGAAATAAGAAATTCAGAATAATCAAGAGTTTAATTAAAGAGAAAATCACATAAAGAGTCAGCAAGTTTCGTAGACAAAATAAGGTAAGAAATGAATAGTCAGAATTCGACACGAAACAAATTGGTAAATCAAGAAAACGACATTGATTTAAGGAGAAAGATATAGGTCTTAACATGAATAGTCAGAATGAACACAAACATATAGAATCAGTAAAATAGTTGAACTAAGAAACTCAGTAAAGGCATATTAAGATAAGAAAACCACGAGACATTCAAATGGCTAAAAAGAAATCACAAGAACCAAGGCAAGAACACAGTCAATATACCAGTACTTAGAAACCAAACAAAGAATGTCAAAAATTAGGGCTTTTAGTATAAACGAGTTAAAGTTGTAGCAAACTTACGAAATCGGTCAAAACACATAAGAAGTAGAAGATCAAACACTCAAAAATTATCAAACATTTTGGAAAAGAAATTTCCAGAAACCCTAGTTTAGAAAAAATGAAAAATCATTCGAAAATCACACGATTCTTGTGAAAAACCAAAAGGATCTTGTAAAACTCATATGAAATAGGTTAAAACCCTCTCAGATCTATACAGATCTAAGAAGTTCATAAGAAAAAAATTAGGGTTTCGAGAAGAATAATCACAAAGATGAAGAATCAAACCTAGAAACCCATAGATATAGGAATATCTCATTCGAAATCAAACCAGGACAACCTAAAACAGGCGAGAAATGGCCATATATGCAAGCAAACTAACCCTGGTCCCTTGAGGACCCTCAAGATGGTAATACTAGTACAAGAGAGGCTACTAGAGGCCTGAGGGATGGTGAGGAACCAATATAGATAGCCATAGATGAGTGACGACGATGTCCGATTAGGATTAGGTTTAAGAGCATTTGATAGACGAGAGGGATTTCAGGGTGGCAGACAGTGGGAAATGAAAGGGTTTAGGGGGTCATTTGGAACTAAAAAAAGGAAGGGGCTTATTGTGGTCGTTGATCTCTATAATCAACGGCCGAGATTAAAAGGGTTTGGGGCCGGATCGGGTATTAGGGTTTGGGTTGGGTAAGTTTAAATTGAAATTGTACTGGTGTTGGGTTGAATTAGGACCAAAATTTAAATAAAAATAGGCCAGATTTTAAATAGCCACTTTTAATAACTACATAATTTATAAAAAATAATAAATGAGTTCCAAAAATATTTCGTGTAGTAAAATAATTTAAAAATAGTTATTTAACATTTTAAAAATATAAAAGACCATTTTATGCACCAATAATGTAATTATGCATTAATATGTGCTATTATTGCAAAGATGTGCAATTTAGCCTAAAAACGTAAATGCAATTATAAAAAATACACAAAAAATATTTAAACACTATGTTGGCATAAATAATGAATTTAAATGGCTAAATCACCACAACAAGATATGAAGGATAATTATTGGATAATTTATAAATAAAAAAAGAGAAGAAATAAATTGATTTGGAGCTTTTAAAATTATAGAAAAATTATAAAAATGCTTATGCATGCTTATAACTGAATATGTGCTATTTTGAAAGTATATATATATATATATATATATATATATATATATATATATATATATATATATATATATGTATGTATTAAAAATATATGAGGAAAAATTGGGTATCAACACCGATTAGTAGCCGCGCAGGCTCAACGTTAAGAAATAGGCATTGGTCATGCAGATAGGTCCGTCAGTGCAAGGGTTCGCAATTTCATTAATTTAGAACTACCAGTATTCACTGGGGTAAATCTGAATGAGGACCCTCAGGTATTTATTGATAGAGTGCAGAGGACCCTCGGTTGAGCTAGCTTCGTATAGACTTCGAGATGTTGTAGTTAATTGGTACGAGTCTTGGTAATTGTCTAGAGGTGAGGATGCCCCTCCAGCAGTGCAGGAGTTTACAAAAGCTTTTTTTGTCATTACCTGCCCCCAGAGCTTAGACGGGCCAGAGTTGATAGGTTATTGACCCTTCGGCAAGGTAACATGAGTGTTTGGGAGTGCAGTCTTCAGTTTGATTCGTTGGCTAGGTAGGTACCCACTATTGTATCTAAGATGGAGGATCGGGTTCACCGGTTAGTGATAGGATTAAATCCCCACTTGTTTAACAATTGTATGTCAGTCTCACTTCAGCCATACATGGATATTTCTCGTATTTGGGCATACGCTCAGGATGTAGATGAGCGTAAATAGAAACAGAGGGCCGATCGTGAGCATGATAGGGCCCAAAATAAGAGAGCGAGGTCTTCAGGTTTTTCTGGTGAGTTTCGAGGTGGTCATAGGCAGCAGTACCTGAGGTATCCAGCCCAGCTATCGTCTAGCGCACCCCCTCAGTTTGGCGGTAAGAGATTTGATCGTTCCACATATTCAGGGTCTGGTTAGAACTTCAGGGCCTCAGGTTCTCAGTATAGGGGTGAGTCAAATCAGATGAGGCCACCCATGTCGTGATGTGCTTAATGTGGTAAGCAGCATATCGGGCAGTGTTGTATGGGATTAGGTGTTTGTTATACTTGTGGTTATCCGGGCCACGTTATGAGGAATTGTCCGATGAGAGGTGACGCAAGTAGCTCAGCCAGCGGTATCTATAACTGATTCATCATCATCAGTACGCCCCCATGGTCAAGGTCCACAAGCACCAATAAGTCGTGGTAGAGGTAGAGACGGAGCATCTAGCTTGAGCAATCCTCAGAATCGCATTTATGTGTTGAAAGGATGAAAGGACCAGGAGTCATTGCCTGATGTTGTTACAGGTATATTATCAATCTCCTCATATGATGTATATGCACTGATTGACCTAGGTTCCACCTTATCATACGTTACTCCGTTGGTTGCTAGTGAGTTTGAAATAAAACCTAAATTGGTTAAACCTTTTGAGGTGTCTACTCCTGTTGGGAACTCAGTTATAGCTAATCAAGTATATAGGGGTTGTATTATAGTAGTTCATGGTCGATCAACCGTGTAGACTTAATCGAGTTAGCTATGGTAGAATTTGATGTTATAATGGGTATGGATTGGTTGGCTTCTTGTTTTCCGATTTTAATTTCCAGGGGAGCCTGTTTTGGAGTGGAAAGGTAATACGGCATCACCGAGAGGAAGATTAATTTCCTATCTCAAGGCAAGGAAGATGATAAGAAAGGGTTGTATTTATCACTTAGTTCGGGTTCAGGATATGGAAGTGGACTCACCAACCATTCAGTCCATCCCAGTGGTTAATACGTTTCTCGATGTTTTTCCCGATAAACTTCCAAGTCTCCTGCCAGAGCGAGAAATTGAGTTTGCTATTGACCTACTACCAGATACTCATCCAATATCTATTCCTCCCTATATAATGGCCCCCGCAGTGCTGAAAGAGTTGAAGGAACAACTAAAGGACTTGCTTGAAAAAGGCTTTATCAGACCTAGTACATCACCGTGGGGAGCACCTGTGTTATTTGTGAGGAAGAAAGATGGTTCCTTACGGATGTGTATTGATTATAGACAGTTGAATAAGGTTAATATCAAGAATAAGTACCCGCTCCCGAGAATTGACAATTTATTTGATCAGTTGCAAAGTGCCAAGTGTTTTTCAAAGATAGACTTGAGGTTCGGGTACCATCAGGTAAGGGTTAAGGATGAAGATATTCCAAAGACAGCATTCAGGACCATATATGGGCACTTTGAGTTTCGTGTTATGTCGTTCGGTCTGACCAATGCCCCAGTAGTGTTCATGGATTTGATGAACCGTTTATTCAGGCCCTTTTTTAGATTTGTTCATAATTGTATTTATTGACGATATATTGGTGTATTCTCGTTCAGAGGCTGAACATGCAGATCATTTGCGTACTGTGCTCAGAACTCCACAAAAAGGGAAGTTGTATGAAAAATTCTCTAAATGTGAATTCTGGTTAAACTCTATAGCTTTCCTTGGGCATATCATTTCGGGTGAAGGCATTTGGTAGATACGCAAAAGATTGAGGCAGTAAAGACTTGGCCTAGACCCACAACACCGACGGAGGTTCGTAACTTTCTTGGTTTGGTAGGTTATTATAGGAGATTTGTAGAGGGATTTTCTTCCCTTTCAACACCTTTGACAAAGTTGACTCATAAGGGAGAAAAGTTTCAATGGACTGACGCTTGAGAACGGAGTTTCCAGTCCTTAAAGGACAGATTAACATCAGCACCGGTTCTAACGCTTCCAGAAGGGACCGATGGTTATGTTATCTATTGTGATGCTTCAGGCATTGGGTTGGGTTGTGTGCTGATGCAGCATGGTAAGGTTGTGGCTTATGCTTCTAGACAACTAAGAAAGCACGAGAAGAAATACCCGACCCACGATTTAGAGTTAGTCGCGGTGATTCATGCACTAAAGATGTGGAGGCACTACTTGTATGACATTCATGTTGATATCTATACGGATCATAAGAGCCTCCAGTACATCTTCAAGCAAAAGGAATTGAATCTACGTCAAAGGAGATGGTTGGATCTACTTAAAGACTGTGACGTTGATATCTTATACCATCCGGGGAAGGCGAACGTAGTAGCCGATGCCCTCAGCCATAGATCTATGGGTAGCTTGTCATATTTACAGCCAGAAAAGAGGGAAATAGCCCATGAGGTTCATCAGCTAGCTAGTCTTGGAGTTCGGTTACTGGACTCAGGTGATATTGGAATTACTATTCATGATACGGCATGTAACGACCCGGCCGGCCATTTCAGGAGTTACCGCTCGGTTTCCCCCATTTCTGCTTCTCTATACTTTGTGTATCCATATTATGTTGTATCAGATTAGTCGGTTCAAATCCGAAATGGTTTTGGTAAGGTTTGAGACACTTAGTCTCTTTTGAGTAAGCTTAAGTTGGAAAAGTCATCCGGATGTTGACTTATGTGAAAAAGGGCTCAGGTGTGAATTCTGATGGTTCAAATAGCTTTGGGAGATGATTTGGGACTTAGGAGGGTGATTGGAACATGTTTTGGAGGTCCGTAGTAGATTTAGGCTTGAATTGGTGAAATTGGAATTTTGGCGTTTTCCGGTTAATAGGTGAGATTTTGATATAGGGGTCGGAATGGAATTTCGGGAGTTGCAGTAGGTCCATTATGTTATTTGGGATGTGTGTGCAAAATTTCAGGTCATTCAGACGTGGTTTGATAGACTTTTTGATCAAAAACGTAATTCAGAAGATTTTTGGAACCTTAAGCTTGAATCCGATGTGTTTTGGTCGATTCGATGTTGTTTGAGGTGTCTTGAAAATTGGTATAAGTTTGGATAGTGGTATAGGACTTGTTAGTGCTTTTGGTTGAGGTCCCGGGGGCCTCGTGGTGATTTCGGATGGTTGGCGGAAGATTTGAGTTGGGTTTTGGAAGCTGAAGTTTTCCCATTGCAGTCATAACCGCACCTACGGCTAGGGGACCGCAGGTGCGGTCTCGCAGAAGCGAGTTTGGAGCCACAGATGCGGCCAAAGGCATAGCTGAGTGAAACGGCAAATGCGGAGGTAGGGTCGCAGGTGCGGAAGGTGACTTAAGTGGTGACCGCAGAAGCGGTGCTTGGGACCTTAGAAGCGGTTGCGCAGGAGCGTGAAATGGACCGCATGTGCGAAAGGCCTGGGCCAGAAGGTATAAAAGATTTCCTTCGTGATTTTGAGTTATTTCTTCATCATTTTCATACGGGTTTGAGCTTGAGGGAGCTATTTGAAGAGGGATTTCGTTGAGGTAAGGATTTTGGACCCTAAACTCGTTTCTATGGTGTTATTGCACTGATTTGGCTGAAAATTAATGGAAATTAAGGGTTAAAATTGGGAAACTAGGGCTTGAGATTGGAGACCTTTGAGCAAGGGTTTGATGGGTCATTTGTGGTCGGATTTTAGTACTTTTGATATGTATGAACTCGTGGGGAGATAAGGAGCCTATTGATGTAAATTTTATTGAATTCCGAGATGTGGGCCCGGGGGTTGGGTTTGGTTAATTTCGGGATTTGCGATGTATTTTGATTACTTTCGATTGGGCTTTGTTCCCTTAGCACATTTTGATGGTTATGTACTGATTTTGGCTAGATTTGGATGATTCGGAGGCCGATTCAAGGGGCAAAGGCATCACGAGATAGAGTTTGGACTGGGTAGAAGTGAGTAATGATTTTAAATGTTGTCCTGAGGGTATAAAACCCAGATTACATATCGTTGTGCTATTTTGAGGTGACGCACGCGCTAGATGACGAGCGTGGGGTCATTCACCATTGGGGATTGTGACTTAGTCCTACCCGAATGACTGTTTTACTACGTATTTGATTGAAAACTGTTTGCTATCATCATGCTTTGGACTGAATGCTATATTTGGGCCCCGTGCCAATTATTTTGGACCCTTAGGGGATTTTTACTACTATTTCCTCACTGTTTTGATTTTATATCTGTACTCAGTCATGCTATATTCTACTATTTTCATAACTCAGCCATGTTTACTCTGTTTTAACACTTTAAATGATATTTTGGGCTGAGCATCATGTTTTACTGTGCCCGAGTGGATTTCTTAGAGATTCTGACTGAGTAGGGCCGAGGGCCTATGTTGTGAGGATTATTATGGGATCGGGCTGCACGCTGCAGTAGTGTTGTACTGATTATGATTATAAGGCCGATGGCCTGAGTTGTACGCCACAAGATGGCTTGATATAAGGCTGAGAGCCTATTGCTTATGCCAAGAGATGGCTTGATATTGCGCTTGGGCCGTAAGGGGGCCCTCCCAGAATCTGTACACCCCAGTGAGTGTGGATATATAGTGTGATATGTGATATAGCCCGAGGGGCCGTTGTTGTTCCATGTTATTGCCCGAGGGGATGATTCTGTTGATATTATGCCTGAAGGACTGTTTTTATGTGTTTATCTTTTCTCGCTGCTTTTCATTTACTTGATTAACTGTTAAAAAGGTGTTTTAAAAAAGCTTATACTGAACTAAGGTGTTTTTATAAGATTTCACTGCTTTATTGTATTTTATTTGTTTTACACTGCCTCCTTGTAGCATTTTGCCTTGTTTTCTTATCGCTCAGTCTTCATTTATTTTTATTACTCACTGAGTTGACATACTCACTTTACTCCCTGCACCATGTGTGCAGATTTAGGAGCTTCGGGTCCCGTTAGCGAGTGTTGATTGCTTCCAATAGGCGGTTCGGAGATCACTAGGTAGTTGTTTGGCATTCGCAGCCCAGTGTTCTCCCTCCTATCTTACTTTCTGTTTCTAGTTCTGTAATAGACTATATAAACTCTTTCAGACTCTTAGACACATATTTAGATGCTCATGACTGGTGACACCCCGATATCGGGCTGTGTTGGGTTTTCCGCAAATTGTACTATTTCACCTTTATTTTGGGATTATTAGCATGTTAATGAATTATTATTATTATTATAACTGTTAAATTAATATTGGGAGTTGTGCGGCTGGCCTTGTTTCAAGATAGGTGCCATCACGACCGGGTCCGGATTTAGGGTCGTGACACGACAACATCCTCTTTAGTAACTGAAGTAAAGGAATTCCAGTACGAGGATCCTGTATTAGTTCATTATAGGGATACCACCCTTCAAAAAAAGAAGACACTGTTTGAAATTACAGAAGATGGAGTCCTTAAATATCAAAGGTGATTATGTGTGCCTAATGTTGTAGAGCTGCGTCAGCAGGTTATGGGATAAACTCACTATTCTTATTATTCTATCCATCTAGGAGCAACAAAGATGTATCATGATATCAGGGAAGTATATTGGTGGGACGGAATGAAAAAGGATATAGCAGAATTTATTGCTTAGTGTCCTAACTGTCAGCGGGTTAAGATTGAGCATCAAAAACCCGGTGGGTTATTGCAAGCTATGGAGATTCTGACTTGGAAATGGGAAGTAATCAATATGGATTTCATCTTAGGATTACCTCATACCCAGCGTAAGTTCGATTCGATATGGGTGATTGTTGATAGGCTTACAAAGTCAGCCCATTTTCTGCTCGTTAGAACTACATATTCCTCAGAGGATTATGCAAGGCTTTATATTAAGGAGATAGTACGACTGCATGGTGTCCCTGTATCTATTATCTCGAATAGAGGAGCTCAATTTACAGCTAACTTCTGGAGGTCCTTCCAAAAGGGATTGGAGACTCAAGTAAGTCTTAGTACCGCATTTCATCCCCAGACAGGTTGAACTTACCATTCAGACACTGTAGGATATGTTACGAGCTTGTGTAATAGACTTCAAAGGTAGCTGGTATGATCATCTTCCGCTTATCGAGTTCACATATAATAATAGTTACCATTCCAGTATTCAGATGGCTCCATACGAAGCTTTTTACGGGCGAAAGTGTAGTCGCCTATAGGGTGGTTCGATGTTGGAGAATCTGGATTACATGGGCCAGACCTGGTTCAACAAGCCATAGAATAAGTAAAGCTTATTTGGGATCGACTATTGGCAGCTCAGAGTCGTTAGCAGTCATATTCTGACGTGCGGAGTCGAGATTTAGAATTCAGGGTTGATGATTGGGTATTCTTAAAGGTGTCACCTATGAAGGGTGTGATGAGGTTTGGCAAGAAAGGCAAACTTAGCCCACGGTATATTGGGCCTTATAAGATCATTCGGAGAGTGGGCCAAGTAGCTTATGAGTTAGAATTGCCCTCGGAATTGGAGTCTGTCCATCCGATTTTTCACGTATCCATGTTACGGAAGTGCATAGGCGATCCTACCCCAGTTGTGTCCACGGATGATGTATATATTATAGAGGACTTGTCATACGAGGAAATTTTGGTTTCCATTCTAGACCGACAAATTCGCAAGCTACGGAATAAAGAGGTAGCCTCCGTAAAAGTACTTTGGAGAAACAACAATGTGGAAGAGATGACTTGGGAGGCCGAAGAAAGACATGAAGTCTAGATATACCTACTTATTTCCTCCTCCAGAAAAGGTTCCGACTGAAACATCATAACCATAAGGTATGTGTACAAATTCTTTTATTGGTTATTGTCGTTGGTCGTGTGAGGCCGTTGTCGTTATTGATAATTGTGGTCCTGTATGGCATTGGATTATTAAGCTTCTACAGGGAGAGTTGGTAGTAGTGTTATTAAAAAGGTGACCCTGCCAAAGTTATATGGATCACGGGAAGTTGAACATTCGAGGATGAATGTTTCTAAAGGGAGAGGGATGTTACATCTCGCGTTTTCATACGTTAAAAGTTTCGTCTTCAGTTAATTGATGTACACTCGGGGATGACATCATCTTGAGATTAACGTATTTACGCTATTTATAACAAGCGATAAATAAGTGTCGTGAAGGATAAAGGGTGCACGAACTAAAAAAACAAGTTTCGTTCAAAGTGGCCAATTTGGGATAAAATACGAGTCAAGCGATAATACCCGATAATTATAGACTAGTACCATGCAAGGTATCATATGACCACGGTAGTATAGTGTATAAGTATATATAAAGTATATTAAAATAAGTAAAATTTTAAGCAATTTGTGACAATTTTTATATTACGCGGGTAATTTTATTAATTACCAGGTAATAGAATATTACCCAATTAACTAATAAGTGGGTAGAAATTACTAAATTATACGTGGCAAGAAGCCACACATCATGAAGTGACTAAGTAGTCACTTATGCCTAGGTGGAAACCTAAGCTTAAGAGGGAATTGATGATTAATATAAAAAAAATATACTAGTCTTGTTACAATTCCATACGGAACAAAAAATAAGAACAAAAGAAACGTTATCCATTCCAAAAAGTGATTTCATTCAAAATATTTCATGGTTTGATGTCTAAGAGCTTCAAGGAACCAGAAGCTAAATAACTCACTTTGATATATATAATCTTCTTCAAAAACGTTAGAAACAGAAGCAAATTTTCCAACGAGGATTTGTTGGAATAGTAGCAACGTGGAATTTTGCGGTTCTAGAAGAGTACGGTGCAATCTTCGCCAAGAATATT
The DNA here is from genome assembly GCF_000393655.2 of Nicotiana sylvestris. NCBI lineage: Eukaryota > Viridiplantae > Streptophyta > Magnoliopsida > Solanales > Solanaceae > Nicotiana > Nicotiana sylvestris. The sequence goes on along the minus strand of NC_091060.1, from coordinate 128,327,311 downwards.
ATATGAAGTTTTCCTACTCCAGGTATGTTAAGGCCATCCCTTCTTTCTTTTGGCATGGTTCTAATTATACAGAAGAAACGAGCAAAAGCACAGTTTTCATAAATTACTCTATTCATAAAAATACTAGGGGTGTCTATATTCTTGATTCCCCATGAGAATTATTATTATCTTCTGTTCATGGGTCTCAAAATAGTACGCAGTTGAAAAAGTTTACACGAAAGGAATATTGAGATTATTACATATTTTTCATGTATTTCACCCATTTATACATGTGCATTGACCGATGACCAGATGGCGTTATATACGCATATATATGTAAATATATGTATATGGGATATGAGAAAAGGCTACAACGTTATATATGCACCACCACCTGATCAGCTGGTATATGTTGATGATGTTGCCCACAGTGGCCGAGACGATATGATGGGATGCCCTCAGTGGCTTGATGATGTTTTGTACATCCATATCTATGCATGGCACAACATTTATACGCACGTGAATGCTATTATAAATGTTTCAAAATTTACAAAATTATTCAAATTTAAAGATGTGTTTCTTTATTCCATTTTTCATCTATGTCTTTTCCGTACTAATTTTCATGCCTTATATACTCAGTACATTTTTTGTACTGACGCCCTATTTCACGGGGCCTGCGTTTCATGCCCGTAGGTATAGGTAGGTAAGCTAACGACCCCCCTTCTTAGGATCCCTGATCAACGAGAGTTGGCGTGCTCCACTTGATCCGGAGCTTTTTTGATTTTGGTAAGATACGTTTATATATATATATGGATATGACGTGGCTCAGTCCCATCTTTGTATAGTTTTGTTTCTATTAGAGGTTTGTAGATAGTATGTCTAGTTGGATAGTATGTGGCCTTGCCGGCTTCCAATTTTGAGATGTATAGTTGTCTATAGAAGCCTTGTCGGCTCGCCCTGCGTATGTTGCACATATATGTATGTATGCCTTTTGGGCAGATTTCCTTCACGTGTATTATTCTCGTAATTCAGCAGATGTTATTCAGGTTTATATCTTAGGTGCATGATTAGGGGTTTTTGACAAGTAGGACTCGGGCACCCGTCGCGGCCCATCGGTTTTGGTCGTGACATTCGTATTGAAGAAATAACAATCCAAATTCAATCCAAATAAACTCGGATTGGATCGGATTTTTTAACTTTGAATTCGAATAAATCAGTTTGGATATTTTAAATTTTCGACTTTCGTATTGAAGAAATGACATCCAAATTCAATCCAAATAAAATCGGATTGGATCAGATTTTTTAAGTTTGGATTCGGATTAATCGATATTTTGGATTTTCGATTTTGCGCTTTTAAGTTGAGATGTTTCTTCTTTCTACGATTATGAACATCAAAATGAAGTATTCATGTTAAATTATCTAAAAAGTTCTTTATTTTTACCCAATCATCCAAATAAAGTATTCAACTAATGAGATAGTCATCAAGGAAATATAACAAAGACATTAGTAAGGCCGATAAAAAGTAGTCATAGTAAATCATGTCCAAATAGAAGGTATTCTGATAATAACTTAGTAATTAGTATTGAATATATGAGATTATGTCCAATGGTTGGGATATTGGACTTGTTACTATTGGCATATGAATAATGGATAAAATAAAAAATATAAATGAAAAACATAAAAAATTTTGATTTTCGGATATCCAAAACTCCGAAGTACCAAATCCAATATCCAATCTAAAATCCTAAAAATTAAATCCAAAATTCAATCTATAATCCTAAAATCTAAATAATTCAAATTTCGGTTTGGATATCAAGTTTGCCCAAACTATACTCACCCCTACCTTCGAGCAAGAGAAATACAATGGTCTTACATTAGGCCCAAAATAAGATTTTTGTATTGTATTATGCGACACATCAAATATTTACAATGTATTTATGATTTGTAGCTATATTTTCAGCAAATTTACCATTCGTGGCTATAATTGAATTTTATAATAAATCCATGAAATAAGAGATTAATTATTTTGAAATGAAATAAAAGAGCAACATGCTCTCGCAGCTCAGTTGGTTAGAGCGCTCTCTTAGTTAGCGGAGGTCTTGAGTTTGACTCTCGAAAAGAACATTTTATTTTTTCAGTATTTTTGTATTTTGCCTTAGTTATGTTCGTTGCGCGAACAAATACAACCGATACATGTTGTATCCTTTGTATACACCCTATATACAGTCGATACAAGTTGCATCCTTTGTATACACCCTTGTATTTCGCCTTTACGAATACAACTGCGCGAACGAATACAATTGTTATACGTGGTATTCGATGCGCGAACGAGTACAGTTGACACAGGTTGTATTCGTTACATATTTGAATACAAATGATACAAGTTACTAACAATTAAATAGTAATTACGAATAATAATTAGATAAACTATAGTTACTAGACTCAAAACTATATTGGTTTATGAAAATTTCTCTTTTGAAATTTGGGATGAAATATGTGGTCCTAGTATATCCTTAAGAGAGGTGAAATATTTGTAACATTTACAATGAAACAAGTGTAGAGTAGATTAACAATACAAATGTCTTCAATGATATCTGTGATCAAACAGACAAATAAGCAGATTTTATGAGGTAACATGACAATTAATTTATGTCATATCATGATTAGATTTATCTGCATAAGAATATGAGATCATGATTTATTAAATGACTTGAAATTGTAACATGTTTTCAAAAGCTAATTAAAGAATTCCTCTTGGATTATTGGACATACATAAATACATGTATTGGCACCTAAAACGCTTCATATAATTTAGTTTATTCTCAAATGGCAATTTTTTTGTCTTCAAATGTTTGTTGATACTTTTTAATTAAAAATAAGACACATCACAGTGCAAAAAAGGCCTAAGATATACATTTTCATCCTTTACCTATATCTTAATGCTCAGTTACTCACAGATTATAATGACACATTTAACTGCTAATTAAGGGCAAGTTAGTACTTTCACTTGATTGGAGAAAATTTAGTAAGTCGGTTATGGGAGGCGATCAAGCTTAGCCTTTAGACTAGGTTACTAAACTTAGCAATAACTGAAAAACCAAAGCTTGCTTAAGCAACACTAAAACTAAGCTAAATATAAATTAATACATTATTATCTGTAATTACTCAGCAAATCACCATCAATTTAAAAATCCCTTTTCTTTTGCCTTTTTCGTAGTTAAGGAAGAAAAAAAACCAAGAAATGAAGAAGGGTCCAAGGTAAGATACTAAAAATAAAATGAAAATGAAAAAAATAAAAAAACCCAGCGTTTGTCAGATTCAGAGCCACCCTTTTCTCTCTCTTTCCTTTTCCACTGGCACTTCTCTCCCTGTGTGTGTGTTAGTACTGAGTACATACAATACAAATACTGCGAAACTTTGCTCTCTTCATTTTAATGGCGTGACTTGAAAACAACACTGTCGTCCTTTTCTTATTCCTCCCCACTCACTACCAAATATCCATCTGTTCTTCAAATACTCAAAACCCCAAATACAGAAACAAAATCTTCTCTAATTCCCAATGCAAACTTCATTAATTTCCTCACCAACCTTAAAAACCAAAAATTCTCCTCGCATTGTATTAATCTAATATTCATCCATATATTTCTGTTTCTTAGTATAGTTGTTAACACGTAACGTGTGTGTGTATTTATGTGTGTTTGCTATATATAGTTTTTACACGAGCTTTGTATTGTGTGATGTATAGAGGTGAAGAAAAGGAAAAAATGAAGGGTGCTGAAGAAATGCTGAGGATGATGATGATTAAGGAGAACGTTTCATATTTGCATCAAAATCATCAATATGATCATCAAACAACGATGGGGTTTTCGCCGTCGGGTTCAAGTTCTTCGTTTTCTGGTACTGGGTTTGGTTTATATGGTGATGATTCAGTGGATTCTCGGAATGTATTTGATCATCAGAATATTAATCAAGGAGAAGGAGGAGTAGTTGATATTACTAATACTACTTCTGGTTGGTCTAACATGCTTTTTCACGAACAGAATTTTGATAACCATGTTGACATAGGTGATCTGTCTAAGAGATTTAATTATGGGGTGAACATCAATGCAACACGAAATTTTGGTCATGATTTTTGTAATTTTCTAAAGTCAGGAGAATTATTAGGTGGACAGAAAAATTATTTGTATGATTCAATGGGGTCTTTTTGTAGTATTAACAAACTTCCTGTTAATCCTCTGTCCAATGACCTCTGTTTTCAAAAAGAGCAAATTGATTATACTAACTTGTGTAACATGAATAGGCCTAGTAGTAATGTGAGTCTTGGATACTCAGAGCAGTGTGGATTTAATGATGTTGGTGTTGATAGTAGTTTGTTTAGTTCATTGCATGGCATAAACCCAAGCAGGATGGGATTAAATTCAGAATGTGATTGTTCCATTTTAAAGCAGCAAAGGGCTAAATCAATACCTACTACTAACATAGTGAATCACCCTCTTTCCCCATTGCCATATTCAAGAAGCCATGAGAGTGAAGATAGCTTCATTATTCAAGGGGAATGTTTAAAATATGCTTCTGAACAGAGAAGTTTAAAGGGTCACAAGAAAAAATCGCGGAATGAGATAAAAATGGAAAGGTTGCAAGAGAAGAAACCAGCAAGAAATAGCTTATTGCATAATGGTTTAGGGGACACAGAATTCCAAGTAAGAGGAGTTAGTAAAAATGGTTTGGCCTCAAGGGATGATGCTAGTCTTACGCGTTCGGAACCAAACTATGTGTATTTGGCAGCTAAAGATCAGCTGGGGTGTAGGTATTTACAGAGGATATTTGATGAAGGGACCTCAGAAGATGTTCAGATAATATTCAATGGCATCATTCATAATATCTTTGAGCTAATGAAGGATCCATTCGGGAACTATCTCGTGCAGAAATTATTGACTGTTTGTAGTGATGAGCAAAGAATGCAGTTTGTGCTTATGGTGACTGATAATCCAGGAGAGCTTGTGAAAACATCCAAGACAACGCACGGGTAAATGCAGAAAAAGTTTGCTCTACCTTTTTTACTACTCTTTACATTGTTGATTCTTGAACTGCTTTTTTAAACCAAGCTGCTACCATTTCCTTTATTCAGGACCCGTGTTGTGCAAAAGTTAATTGAGACAATGAAGACCAGGCTGGAAATTTCATTAGCTATAAGGGCACTTCAACCTGGTATTCTTAATCTCATGATGGATGTAAATGGAAATCATGTGGTTCAGCGTTGCTTGCATTGTTTAAGCAAGGATCATAACAAGGTGTGACATCATTTTCTTATTGAATATAATTGGAGTTGTTAGGTGGAAATTTTGATAAACATAATATATTCATGTGCCTAAGTTACTTGTTTGGTACTAAAACTTTAGCTTAAATTTGGACCACCTTTTTGTTGGCACCATTTAAATGCAAGAGAATGTCATGAATACATAGTAAATATTACTTATCTTTGTTAATGCAGCAAGTAACTAAGAGTTCTTTTTATCTTTCAAATGATTCCTAAGAGCTGTTATTGAATGTACATTCTGACTTTGATGGCTCTAGAGGGTCATTCATATGTTTTTCACTTCCTGAATATTGGGTAGTTTGGCTGTGTTGAAGCAAGTAACTTTTGGTGTGTTCCAGTTATGGTAAAGTTAAAAGGTTCACGCTAAACATGTAGTGAAATACACATGTTGAACAAATTACACAATGCTAGAGCTTGTATACTCTCACTTTGATACTTTGGTAATGTACTAGATATTCCGTTTCAATTGGTTCTGCTTCCATTATTCTAAGTATCTAACCTGACTAAGTTTTCATATCCTGCACAGCTAGTATTTGGTCTTGAGGTTTTCCTAGATATATACATATACGTGTTGGCGTTGTGTGTGCTTGCGAAGTTTGTAAAGTAATAAACACTAAATTCACAAAGAACTGGATGACTGCTAGTTATAAAACAAGGTGAAAGGAGTGGCAAACCTTTGTTTGCCTGTTATGTGCTTTTCTTCATGTGTGTTTCTTGACAGATCAATAGTTTCAACACTCTGCAGATCTTCAGTTAAAATATGTACCTCTTTACTTTCAGTTCAATTTGATTTCTTTTCACATGGGATGTACTATATCTGAAGCAGAACATGTGGGCCTTTATTGTTGTTCAACAATATTCATAGGAACAGAATATTTATATTGATGGGAAGTATCTTGGGGAGATCACCGTAGTTGTGCACTTTTACCTATTTGTATTTTCATATCTGTAGAATATGAACTCAAGAAGTATAGTTCAATTAGCTTTTAAAGTATTTTATTATTTATTCTGAAACTAGTCTGTTCGATGAATCGTTATGCAGCTTATTTTTGATGTTGCGGCTAAACATTGTATTGATATTGCAACACATCGTTATGGATGCTGTGTGCTGAACAAATGCATCACTTATTCAACTGGGAAGCAGCGCGAGAAGTTGCTTGTTGGGATTTGTTCTAATGGGCTTAAGCTTGCTCAAGATCCTTTTGGGTAAATTCAGAACTTTTACTCTGGTCCCTTACTTTCTTCATCTTTTAGCGCGGAAACTTCCTAAGATAATTTAGAAGCAAAAATTCTGGTCTAGTATCAAGATGATGGCATGTAATGTGCTGCTAAAACTTTCACCTTTGCTGTTCTTAATGTGTTTGCTTGTCCGATTTTTTGGAACATTACAATATGCCTGCTTCCCCAGACCCCACGGTTTGGGATAATACTGGGTATGTTGATGTTGTATAATATGCCTGCTTACATTCAAATTATCTATATGTTGTTTAAGTGTAATCTTCTTCCTGAGTCATGTTACATATTCCATGTTACCACATTTAAAGCTAGCTTTGTCCTTTTGATATAGATTTACTAGCGATCAAATGCCAGGAGACCCAATGGAAGTGCGTGAGACTGTTTATAGGATATGGCTCAGCAGTTCACTCCTTATGGTTTTGTGTATCCTATCAATATTTAGGAACATATGAAAAATATAACTGTCGTTCATTGCAAATATGATTCCAACAAACTCGGCAAATTAGTCCCAAGAAGATTAGTAAATGGTTATTTGTGGACTTCTATTTAGTGGAACATCTGAACAACCTAAAATCCTTGTACACATTCCTTCTTATATTGCCAGGTACTCCAATTTCTGCTCCTTCATTACTAGAAATTGTTTGCTCAAGGAATGTGTGCTCTAAGATTGTTTCACTTTCCTAGTAGTGGAGCTTTTTTTCTTTCTTTTTGTGTCCTGGTAGTGGAGTTCAATGGTGACAGTTTAGTCTCTGATTTCATCATCAAGTGCACCACAAACAAGCAGCTCTTCCATATCTTTTACTTGTATTGTGTGATGTAAACGATGCCCATATTCCATCAATATTTGCCTTTTAACTTTGCTAGTTACCTCAAGAAAGTTATTATATACTGTGTCATTTTTATCATTTCCTTACAGCAGCCTATGTGTGTTGCCTGCATAGTCATTTTTGTGGCGCCTTTTGGTTCTGCTTCTTTACATACTAAATTTTTTTGAAATTTTCTAACTCACAATACAGGAATTATGTTGTTCAATTCATAATAGAGTTAAATATAGCCTCTGCTGCAGCCATGTTGCTCTCTCAGTTTGATGGCCATTATGTATACCTCTCAAGGCAAAAGTTTGGCAGTCATGTTGTTGAAAAGTTCCTAAAATGTGTTGAAGAAAGCAGGTCGAGAATCATCAATGAGTTAGTCTCAGAGCCTCATTTTGATCAGTTGCTGCAAGATCCTTTTGCTAACTATGTGATTCAGTCTGCACTTGGCGTTACTAAGGTTAGCATATGAACTTGTTATGTTTCTGTATATCTAGATGCTTTAAACTTCTTCTGTTGCCATATACTTAGGTGCTTCAAGCTCTAATTATATGTGATCATGTCTTTGGTTCAACTCCAACACTATGTGCTGTCCATTTGTTAGTTGAGTAATACTTTAAGCAATGTATGGGTTATGATAAAACTGAAGGTAAGATACTTTCAGCACCACTCTCCCATTCAGCTGAAAGGAAAAGTGAAAAAGAAAATGTTTTCTTTTTCTAAATATCTAAACAAAGATTATAATGCTCTCCTATAGTAAGATGGACACTTGTGCTCAAGGTTTTGACTTGCATCCAACTAGATGTTTATGGTGTTAATTTGCTGATGTTCAGAAGAATGAAGTCAAAAAATGACAAATTCATTTCTAATTGATGCTTTACATGAAAATACATTGATGAGCAACGCGTTAGTTAGGTTTCTAGAGAGGGAAACTTCTAACTAGATTGTCATATATATATTTCATAAACAAAGAGTATCAAAAAGATCCTGCTAACATCAGGCCTGATGTTTTGGCAGAATTTGTCATTTGTGTCCAAGTTCAAGTTCTCTAAATTGTGTCCAAGTTCTCTTAAATTGTTGTTATATCAGGTGGATGATTCTTTGGACATATAAACTGGAACTTGCTTCCACTAGTAACTAGGAAGTGTTAATACCAAGTCTAATTAATTATTATGACTAAAGTAGTTACGCTGGACTTTGAAGCAGGGATCCGTTCGAGCTTTGCTGCTTCAAGCTGTGAGGCCTCACATGCTTCTCCTGCGCACGAGTCCATACTGCAAGAAGATCTTCTCTCGGCGACTATTAAAAAAGTAATGCTCCAAGCGAGAGTAAAATGTTGTTGTTCTCGTACTATTACCTTCTCTATTTAGGTACTAGATGTGGAATTTATCTTATCTATGATCCTATAAGGTGATCACTAGCATATCAGACTGTTGTATGACATGCAAGATTTTGGTTGATGCGTCCTTGTATGATGCTGTTTGTCGTTTGGCTCAAACTTTCGGATGTGTAAGATTGTAAGGGATCGTGACAATCTGTGACTTATCTAAATCAAGTTCCTATTTCTGTTGTGGTTATCACAGAAGATCTTCATGTGGTCGAAGTTGCTTGATCTTTCTGTATGATTTCATGCTTATCTGGTGCATTTTGAACTCTTTTAGTGAGATATATGTTTGCTTTACTTGGCAGTGATATAGATATGATGAATGCAAAATCAACGTGACAGATGCAAATACTTGGACAGTATGCTATCAGTATAATGGACGCAAGATGAACAAACGGATGCAAATTATAAAAAAATATTCTTAGATAGCATAAAGTTGCATATTCAAAGTGAGAAGAAAAGGACTCAACGCTCACGTTAAACAGACCACGCTCAATCATCAAACATACAGCGGATGCCAACTCTCAAATATAGGGGATATCATATTTATTCCGGTCATTATAAAGCAAATCCTTCTTAGTCCTCCTCTTGTCCAAGCAGAGCCAACAACATACTCTCATAATCTCCTCTTGTATCTTTGGCAATGGCGCGACCCAGATGGATGCTATCCCTCTTCTGGTACTCATCAGCGATAGTCTTCATATCAACCTCAGCCCTTGTAGCGATAACTCTGGTCAGATGATCTTCCTCTGTTCCTCTCCTGTTAATTGCATCTCGAAGAACCTCCACGAAGTAGTGCTCGGTGTAGACAAGACCTTTTATGGTTGCCCTCAATAGTCCAACAAACTCATCCCCCTCTTCCAATTGCTGTCCATTAGCAAAAAAACTCAATAAATCAGTAAAGCAGAAATAACAAAGCCAGTCCTAGAGTATAAAGGGGCATCACATAAAGCAAAGGAGCAATGGATGGAATGTGTTTACCTTTAGGATATCCTCTTCATATTCATCTTTGTAATGATTCAGAGTAGCATTGATCTGTGCTTTACTCCTTGTGGCTAGAATTCTGATGACCTCATTGTCACTGTAAGCCTTATCGGAGATCTTCTCATGCAGTATTTTAGCTTCAGCTTTAGCAAGACGCAAGTCCACCTCGTCTCCTCCATATCGATAGGAGCTCACAAGAGCTACCAAAAGCTGAAAGAAATTGGAAACTTGAATGAGTAACTCAACAAATTCAATATTCAGTGTCACTATTCCTCCAAGAAAGAGCCAAACTTGACGAAAAACCTCAGACAGTACACTGCAAATGGTATCGCATTATTCATAGACAAAGAAGGTTAAATTTTCATTAATCAAACATATGGATTAGAAATTTTATACTTTGGCGATCTTCTCAGATACCATTCAAGCCTTAATGAATTATTGTTAAGGAGTCTAAGTGGATATGGAGCCACAAACGAGACTAGTTGCAATTAGAACGATTTGACCATAGTGATTAATCCAGTACCTTGCGGTGTTCCCCAGTAGTGTGATAAGCAACGTCCTCTTCAAGAGATTTCTTGTAACGAGCATGATAAGCTTCCCGTGCCAAAACCAATTCTTTAGGAGATCTGGTACAAGCTATTTCCACAAGAACAAAATTGCTTTTTGTCCATCTCTTAGTAGCTTCCTTAGCCAAATAGGCATCGCGTTCTGAAGGATCCAATGTCCACACTACCACCAATTTCTGAGAGAAAAACGCAAGTGTTAGCCTTTTCATCAAATGTATCGAGGATCTAGAATCAATGGATTCAGAATAAGTATGGTTGTTATAAGGATACATTTTCTAACATGTGTATATGTACTAAAAAAAAATATGGGTTCGTTTCAACAGATCAAAAGAAATCCGCGCCTTTGATCACAGTAACTCAGAAACTCAACTGATCAACCAAGTATTCTAACAAATCTAAGGTTTTCTTAAACTTGTTCATGTTATTATCTTAAGAAAATAACCTCAAAATCATTGGTAAGTTCTCTGTCCAACTCTTTAAGGAGATCTTCACCAAAAGTCTCAGCATAAGTCTGTTGAATCAACTTGCGTTGAGCAGCATTTCTATGAGCCAAAATTGATATGATCAACTTCTCGTTTGTTCCCCACCCTGCACACAGTAACCATCAAAAGTCAATCTCAACCATCAATCTAATATTAGTAGCAAGATCTTTATAATCAGAAGATAATAACCAGTATCAGAACTAGATGTATAGAATATACTAAAAGATCAAAGAATGAAGCAAACAAGTGAATCTGTGTATATGTATGGTTTATATATATACATCAAATTGTGAAAAGAGGCCTAAATTACTTAAGATGAGAATAAAATGATCGATAAAATACGCATAAATAGATTAGTAGTAGACCTTTGAAGGCAGATCGGAGTTGTTCACAGTCTTCAGCTACTGAAGGAACTTCTGCCGGAACAGTAAGACTAGCCATTTTTATGATTGTCAAGACTCGAAAATGCAAGCAGACTAAGGTAAGATCGTATATTTTCCACCTTCCCTTCTTGCCTTTTTAAATACACAGAAAATGACCTTTGCATTACAATATTACCCTCCTTTTATTTATTTATTTATTTGTTTGTTTTTCCGCGTTTGGAGGTGTCAATCAAAAAGTTTCAATACTACGATATTTTATATGGATCTTAAATACAACATGTCGAAAAAGAAATTCAATCATTTTCGTAGTAGCCGGGCCACATCACATGCCACTACGTGCCATATGTACGTGTTTTAATGAATAAGCTGATGATATTTTAATGGATCTTAAATACAAGATCCACATATTCTCACGAGTGGCCCCCATTCCCCATATCCCTTTCACCAAATGTCGAAAAAGCTGTCCATTTACTTCAATCTTCACCAACTTGTCCTCTCTGCATTTTCTTTCTTCCATCTTTTTTCCTCTACTATAGGTTAGCGTTTGGATATACATTTGACTGAAATTTAAAAAATAATTTTAAAAGTTGAAATTATATTTGGATATGTATTTTATTGGAACAAACAATATTTTTATTTTCTTTGAAAAAGTAATTAAAATTTATGGTTTAAACGAGCTTACGTATAAATTATTTAAACTGCATAACAGATGGTTTTCATGTACTTGTTGCATCTGTAATGATTCGACGTTTCTGCATCGGATGACCCCAAGGTACATAAATTAACGTGATAATGATGTACTATAATATATGTTGTGCCAAAATGAAAAAAAAAGCCTATTAAACAAATATGTGTATATAGTGGCGGGTGTAAAGTATACCTACCGGTTCCCGGGAACTCTGTAACTTTTACGTAAATTTTGTATTTTTATTAAAAAATTCATCAAATATTAATAAAAATATAACTGTGAACCCAGTTATTATTGTATATTTATTTGATATTACAATAGGAACCCATAAATTTCAAATCCTGAATCCGCCTTTGTGTATATATTATCTTCTGATTAAATATCTTTCAAGCCCTCGCTATATATTTGGTCGATAAAATATCTGGTTCATCATTGTAAGATATTGTATGGATGAGTCCATGACTACATGGTATGATAGAAAATGTCATCTTCACATGCAAGTAATTATGATAGCATTTTATGTGTTAGGGCTCCAAAAGTTACAACATACACTTGTATTTTAGCCTTTAAGGAGAGATCGAGGGAGTACAAAAATTATTGTTAAGACTAAAGTCACATATAATCATGTAATATTGGGGTCTAGTGTCGGAGTTACCAAAGTTAGACAAAAAGAAACGAAAAACAAAGAAGGAAAAATCCTTTCTATTGGTAACTCTGCTCTACTGACCATAGAAAATGAAGCAAACTTTCTAAAAGAAACGTATGGCCAGTTGAAGCAACCCTCTTAAACCATACATATGGAGTGTAACGTATAGCCAATTGAAGCTACCCTCTTAATTATGATTAAATAATTCATTTAATCAATTCTGTTATAGATCACATATTATACCGAGACTGATCATTAATTCAATAAATAGATCTGTTTACAAAAGGCTACTCATCAAGAAGCACGTACGGATATGATTCAAAATGTTAATGCTAAATCCTGTTGTAATTAAGCTGCATAACCCAAATGTTGCGTCCAAAGTCCGTCAATTGTAAAATTATACATTAGTAAATGATGATGTATGAAAACAATAAGCTTTTACTACGTGTAACCATCTTGTCGTAAGTTTTATACTATTGGTTTATTTGACTTCAAAAACTAAGAGAAGCATTTTGCTCGCAGATTATGTCATAATGCAAAAAAGATCTTTAAGGAGACGCGTGATGTTAGCTATGTTGTAGTCGGCAGAGAGTGCCAAATTTGTGGTCATCAACTGACTCATGATGGGAGATTGGGAGAATGAAAGCCTGCGCGTAACGGGTAAAATTGTGCGCTTTTATATGATTAGAAAGTTATAGGGTTCGAGCCGTGAAAACAATATCTTGCAGAAATGTAAGGTAAGACTGCGGCCAATAAACCATTATGGTCCGACCCTTCCCCGGAACCCGGACATAACAGAAGTTTAGTGTACCGGGCTGCCCTTTTAACCGACTCATGAAATATTCAATTCCAAGTAAGGGTGGGTATTCGGGCAGTTTAGATTGGATATGAGAATTTCGGTTTGGATTTTCGATTTTCGGATTAAAGAAATGACAATCCAAATAACTTCAAATTGGATCGGATTTATTAAGTTCATGTTAAATTGTCTGAAAAGTTCCTCGCTCGTGCCGCAATCATCCAAATAAAGTATTCAAGTAATAAAATTATTATTAAAAAAATACAATAGAGACATTAATACGGCCGATAAGAAGTAGCAATAGTAAAATGGATGTCCAAATAAAAAGTATTTTGACAGTAACTTAATAATTAATATCAAATATATAAGATAATGACTAAATATAATATTGAACTCATTACTATTGGCATATGGATAATGACTAAATATAAAGTATAAAAATTTCGAACTTTCGAATATCAAAAAATCTGAAGTCCAAAATTCAATATCTAATCCAAAATTCAAAAAAATTAAAAATTAAATTTTAAATTCGAAAATCCAAAAAATTTGGATTTCGAATTTGCCCAAACAGTATCCACCCCTAATTCCAAGCAGTTATTATGAGTTACCGGGGCTTCAATATAGATTGAGGAGGCTTAACTCATTTGAAACGCAATAACCCAACCAAAGCACAGGATCAGTACATGAAAAGCGATGCACGGCAAACTTCTTACTAAGGATACATCTATTTGCTGATTGTTCGTGGATAAAGACCACCTTCTTTTTACGAAGAATATCGCTGTTTTTTCAATTAAAGTGACATTATTCGAAATGAGATTATTTATTTAATTTAGAGTTATCACTTGGAATAATTATTATGGTGTCCCAAGTCACCGGTTTTATTTTAAAATTCTAAATCGAGGAAATTGACTCTATTTATGGCCCGCCAACACAGAAGATTGGATAAGAAATTCTGTTAACCCGGAAGAAGGTGTGAGGCACTCCTGAGTTCCGTAGTTTTAGCATGGTCGCTTAACAATTAATATTTGACTTAATTATCTGATTTATTACATGTTTTAGACCTATTGTGCATTTTACTCTTTATCGCTTTCAATTATTTAATTACTTAATCGTTTTTTTAGTATTTATGGAGTTTAATTTTTGAACAAGGTACGATCGTACACTTGTCGTTTTAGTACACGCTTCAAACCGCACCACGTGAAACGCACTCGCGATTTACAACATGTTTATTATTATTATTTGAAGTTGTGGTCAAGTCGTGTGAGCGCACTTGAATAGGAATTTACGTATCATAACTATGCCACGGGAACCGTACCCATAGTCACGATGATTTATTAATCGCGTCTAAAGCAAGCTACGATGTTCAAGTTATTTCTCTATATTAATTTGAGATTATTGTAAAGGCCCAAAGTTATGAAAACTAGAATTATTTCAATAGTTATATGTGGCCACCCTTGTTTTTTCATATTCATTTAACTAGTGAATTTACCGCGCTTCGTGTGGTTATAAAAAACCTTATTATATTGATCTTTTTTTAATATTTAATTATTTTTAAAAATTCAAAGTATAAGTTGTGAAGATTTAATTTTTAACTTTTCAGTTCTTTTATATCTTGTCTGGTTTCACAAAAGGAAGGAGAAAGATTGTATACGGCGGAAATCGGGGCTATCCGATTTCGTTCTTTGATGGAAAAAATGATACCGAGCTCGGGGTCGAGGTTCCTTTCCGATGCTGAGGTCGAGGTCGAAATCATTTGCCGAGGTCGGAAGAAGACATACCACGAGATAATACCATTATGCTTCAGTAACAGAAAGAGCTAGATATCCGCAACGGTCCGAAGATCACGACGTAAACTGCGGAATGGATTGACCCTTGGCGGTTAGACAGTTGTCAATTATGATTTCCTACTGTAATTAGAAGTGTACCTTATTTAGGACTCCCCTATTATGAAAAGGGGAGCCCATTCATTTGTAAGACACGTTTTTTGACTGATAAGATAATACATACATTTTATTCTCTAGCTATTTTATTCATTGTTCATCAGAGTTGCTTGGTAACTTGCTATTCCTACTATTCCACCTCGAGGCCGTCATAGCTCGAGGTCGAGATTTGGCTTGCGCACTTGTTTGACTTATTTTATTCTTCAATTTATATATTTAACTCCTTGTTTATCAATTGGTATTAGATTAAATCACATATCCTTAAAATCAGAATACAAGTTTAATTGTTACTCGGATTTTAGGGTAAACAGTTTGGCGCCCACCGTGGGACTAAAGGGAATAGTGATTTTTTAGTGCTGATTCTGATAACACACATTATTTTCACACTTGTTCTTGTCAAGAATTTTTCTTCTTAGGTTAAAACATGTCAAACTCACAAAATACACCCGTACATGGTGATGATGGTCTTGGATTTCACAGGGAAAACGTAATTGCTCCAGGAGCCGGGGGTGCCACCGGCTAATCTCGAGGGAGTACCGGTCGATCCAGTCAATATCGTTCGCACATTGCTTTTGATAGAAACTAAGCGGCCACCAAACTATATAGAGAACCAGGTTCTCTATTAGTTCCCACTATAAGCAACATAATGTCAATATAGGGAATCAGGTTCTCTATTTATTCCCATAGTAAATCGGCAGTAAATATAGAACACAAAGGAATTTTACGTGGAAATTTCCCAGCTCAACGAGATTAAAAACCACGACCTACCCTTGTAGGATACAACTTCACTACTGAGCAATCTTTAGATTACAACCTATTGTAACCTAGGAATTAACCTCTTAATCCCTCACTAACTTGTAATTATACTATTACAAGCCACTTTGTAATAACTCTATTACAAAGACTTAATCACTTACTAACTTATAACTACACTATTACAAGCCACTTTGTAATAACTCTATTACAAAGACTTAATCACTCACTAACTTGTAACATGTCACGACCTGGATTTCCCACCCTCACGAGTCGTGATGGCGCCTACTAGTGAGAGCTAGGCAAACCAACAATTTCGATTAATCTAACCTTTTCATTTTAATCTCTTAACAATTTCAAGTTAACAATTATAAACAGCGGAATAATAATGCGAAAGAACAAAATTTAACAATTTAGCAAATACCAATAAGAATCCATAAACATAAACCACCAAGAACTGGTGTCATAATCTCACAGACTATCTAAGAAAACTGCAAATAGGGTCTGAATGAAATAAATACATGTCTGTCTCTGAAATAGAAAAGAACAGAAAGAACTAGATAGGAAGGGGACGCCAAGGCCTGCAGACGCCTGCAGGACTACCTCGGGTCTCCGATGGACTGAAGGCAACAACCCCTAGCTAAGGTCCGTATGCTCCAGTACCGGGATCTGCATAAAAGAGTGCAGAGTATAATATCAACATAACTGACCCTATGTGCTGGTAAGTGTCGAGCCTAACCTCGGTGAAGTAGTGACAAGGCTAGGGCACAACAATTAATATAACCTGTAGTTAAACAATATCTAGCAAAATAACAGTAATTGAAACAATTCAAAAGTAATGGGGAGGGGTAACATGCTATTGGGGAGAACCAACATAAAGATCAATAATAATGGAATAAGATAATTAAGGCATTTGAACCGATAACAACAAGAAACCGTAACAAACATGCAATAAGTGTACGACATCACCCTTCGTGCTTTTACTCTCAATCCTCACCAATGCAATCAAATAATGAAAATGTACACGACATCACCCTTCATGCTTTATCCCTCTTCCTCACCATATGCATCAATATCAATGTAAATGTACACGGCATCACCCTTCGTGCTTTATCACTCTTTCCTCACCAAATGCATAAGTATGAATGTGCACGACATCACCTTTCGTGTTTTATCTCTCATTCCTCACCCAAATAATAGCAACAACAATATCCCAACAAGAGAATCAATAATAAGAATAAACACATCCTAGCAAGGGAATCAACAATAATAATTAAATACGTCCCGACAAGGGAATCATCTATAACCAAACTTATACCAACAATTAACTTCACAGATGAACCTCAACTAGAGCCAGTGCTCAATAATAAACAAATACCAAGAAGATAATCATAAATCTTTCTCAACATGGATAATCAACAATTTAGGCATTTGTAGTACTTATTAAGAAACGCAATGATCACAATTTAAGACTCACAGGCATGCTTGAAACCAACGTATAAATACTCGTCACCACACCTATAAGTTGTACACTACACTAGCACATAGCAAATAAGTCACAATACCTATTCCCTCAAGAAGGCTAGACCAAACACTTACCTCGAACTTTCACGGTCAACTCAAGCCTTAAACACCGCTTTTCCTTTAGAATTCGCCTCCAATTCAATTGTTTCTAGCCCAAATTAATTTAACAACATCAATAAATGCTAAAGAATTCATACCCAATGCTTAAATATAGGTTTTCTATCATTTTCCCCAAAAAGTCAAAAATTAACCCCGGGCCCGCTTGGTCAAAACTCGAGGTTCGGACCAAAACTGATCACTCATTCACCCACGATCCCGAATATGTAATTAGTTTCAAAATCCAACCCCAAAACAAGGTCTAAATTCCAATTATTCAAAAATCCCTAACTCTACCCAAATTCCTAATTTCTACCATGAAAACTTTTGATTCTTGATTAAAAGCGATGAAAAACATTGGGTAATTGAAAGAGTAAAGTTTACAATTGATTACCAACACTTTGGGAATGAATTTGTGTGAAGCAAATTGCCTCTAGGTCTCGGGAAATCGAAAATATGAAGAAAATGGGTTCTGCCCGTTTTGAAATCTGTTTTTGAAAAGACTGGGCAGGCCTTCATTGCGTTCGCGATGGGCCTGCCACGTTTGCGATGGTTCAGGCCCAGATGGCCTTCACGTTCGCGTTGGATGGCCAGCGTTTGCGGAGCATTAGCTCCTCAGGCCTTCGCATTCGCGGTCAAAGGGCTACGTTCGCGTAGAACATTTTCCCTTCCCCCAGTTCCCGACCAAAAGGCCTTCGCGTTCGCGATAGCAGGTCTCTGTGTTCGCGAAGGGTAACACCCCCAAGGCTTCGCGTTCGCGACCTGTGTCTCGCATTCGCGTAGAAGGAATTTTCCTTCAGTCCCACTTTGCTCTTCGTGTTCGCGAGAGTTCCTTCGCGAACGCGAAGAACGAATTACCTGAGCACCTGCAACAGCAAAACCTGCAACGTTTCTAAGTGTAAAAATCTCTCGAACCCAAACCGAAAATCACTCAAGCCCTCGGGGCTCCAAAACAAACATGCACACTAACCTAAAAATATTATACGGACTTACTCGTGCGATAAAATTGCCAATATAACATCTTTAACACTGAATTTAATCAAAATCTAAGAAAAATCTCAATAACTCGTAAGTTTCAAATTTCACAACCGAGGGTCCGATTCACTTCATATGAAGTCCGTTTCTTACCAAATTTTACAGGCACAACTTAAATACCATATAAGACCTGTAACAGGATCCGGAACCAAAATACGGGCTCGATACCATCAAATTCAATCACATTTAAATTTCCAAAAACTCTTATAATTTCAGTAAAATAATTTTCTTCAAAAATTTATTTCTCGGGTTTGGGACCTCGGAATTCAATTTCGGGCATACGCCCAAGTCCCATATTTTTCTACGGACCCTCAGAGATCGTCAAATCACGGGTCTGGGTCCGTTACCCAAAATATTGACCGAAGTCAACTTAAATTTAATTTTAAGGGCCAAATTAGCATTTTGTCAAAATTTCACATAAAAGTGTTTCGGATATATGCCTGGTGTGTGCACGCAAATTGAGGTGAAATAAAAGATAGCTTTTAAAGCCTTGGAACATATAATTAACTTGTAAATCAAGTGATGACCTTTTGGGTCATCACATCCTTCACCTCTAAAACAACCGTTCGTCCTCGAACGGACATAGGAAATAAATACCCGAGTCGGGGAAAAGATGGGGATATTGGCTCTGCATATCAGACTCAGACTCTTAGGTAGCTTCCTCGGCAGACTGACCTCTCTACTGAACATGAATTGAAGGGAACTTTTTCGATCTCAATTGACGAACCTGCCGGTCTAGAATAGCTATCGGCTCCTCCTCATAGGTCAAGTCCTTGTCCAACTGGACAGTGCTGAAGTCTAACACGTGGGATGGATCGCTGTGATACTTCCAAAGCATGGACACATGAAATACTGGGTGCACAACTGATAAACTCGGCGGCAACGCAAGTCTGTAAGAGACATCTCTCACTCAATCAAGAATCTCAAAAGGACCAATGAACCTAGGGCATAGCTTGCCCTTCTTCCCAAATCTCATCACGCCTGTTTACCATGAAAATGGTAACAACAATTAAACAATATTGAACCGTCGTCTTGAGGTTATTATTGCCGTGACATCAACCTTCTAAGAGCATTAAATGCCATGCCCCAGAGAATCATGCAAGGCCACTGTCAGATGCGATAATCGAGGAACCCACGAACTATCGTCGGCTCGCCCTTTCCGCTTCCCCAGTGATTCCTATAAATGCACCGATTGCTAGATACTTCCCATTTTCACCCCACTTACAAGCCCGCGAGTCAGAATTTTGTATTTGCCACTCTTTCATCTTTTTATAGAAGGATTTTTACCATTGACATGGCTAGGACTTCTAGGACAGTTCCTCGACGGAACGACATTGCATCGTCGTCCCGATCACCTAAGGAAGAAACCAGATTGATTTCCTTTTTGGAACAATGTACCCCACCTGATCTTGACACGTCAGAGGATTTTGATGTCGACAACACTTTATCTACGCCGGGCTGGTGTGAGCACGTGTCCCGATACGTTAACGTTGTGACTGATATTAGCAAGGTGAGGGAGGACTGCCGATGGATCAAGGCAGTGGAGTTGGAGATTCCCGGTCCTAACGATAATATTACTGACTTCAAGGCTGGCTTCCTTTATTTATACACTTACCCATTCACCCTGGGCCCTGATAAATCCGTCGAGTCTCTTTCCCTAGAGATCGACCCGGTTATTCTTAACTTCTGCTACCGATTCCAAGTGACACTTGGTCAGATCTACCCTTCTTTTTGGAGGATAGTGTTGATGCTTTGACATTTCACCGAAGGGGTTGAAGGTGAGGTTTTTACCCTTAATCATCTGATCAGAATGTACAGCCCTCGACTATATCGATGCTTAATTAGGCTCCGTTACTGGTCCAAAAAATCTTTTTTTCACAAGAATCGATGAGGGAAAGGACCGAGGATGGATGAGCAGGTTTATCCGAGTGAGGACCTCGTATATCATCCCGGACCAGAGGATGCCCTTTCTGGAGAGGTGGAACGCCTGACGTAAGCGATTTTTCCTTTAGTCGCTTTTCGACTATTCTCCCGTTTGATACAATAATCTCTTTGTGCTTTCTGCAGCCGCTGCTTTGCACCCGGAGGTAGTCCCAGATTTGTCAGGATGGATCAGGCGGTTGAGCGAGAAATTCCCATACCGCGTTCGGTCTTAGACCGACCTGGCTAATAAGCATTGGGTGGCCAAGAATCATGGTGAGGTTCCTTTACCGCCTATGCTTTGTATTTTGTGTTTCCTTCTGAGCCCTTAGCGAAAGCGTATTGCAGTTATTGTTCTCAGGTCTTGGCGAGAATATGCAGATGAGGCCGCCCCTGATGGTGAAGTAGGGGCCTTGGAGCCCGGCACGAGCAAGAAAAGGAAAATCAGGGCAGCCGTTGTCCGTCCTGCGGCAAAGAAAACCAGGCCACTCGAGCACTGAGCCACTATCGGGACTGCTGCTCTAACCTAAAGGTCGAATCCTGATACCGAAGTAGAGGATGGTGATGGAAGTCCGTTAAGGAGGAGAATTAGATCGAGTGCTAGAGACTTGCAGGCGCCCCGGTTGGAAGCTGCTGAGTCCGAAACGGCTAGCTACGATCGGACTCATGGGTCGGGGGTCGTTGAAGAGGACGTTGATGTAGCTTTAAATCGCACAGCCAGATTTCATGCAGCTTCTGCCCGGTGGACCGTTGGCGTTAATCCTGAGGGATCAGAGCTCGGGGCCTTCCAGGAACATAGGTTGCCACTTGGATAAATCGGCGAACTAAATGATTTTATTTTGAACTTTTCGGTTTTATTAGGGGAGCTGCGAGATGCCCACGGGATGATTGGCACCACAGCTAGGACTCCTCCCAAAGGGGGGGGGGGACTTTATTGCCAACATTTCCAATGACGTTATCGACAGAACTGATCTAGATATTCCTGACGTCGTTAAAGCGGCGGAGAAGTCCATGCAACAGGTGATAGTCATTCCTCGTGCATTTCTTTCGTCCCCAGGCATCATTCATCATCTTTCTAACTTTTCCGTTGTGCCGCAGTGTAAGGAGATGTACGACCATGCCATCCTCCGGCTTCGCGGGGAGCTTTCTTATCACGAAAAAGAGCGTAAAAAAGTTACTTCGAAGATGCAGAATTTGGAGGATCGCTCTGCCCGAGGAGATAAGGAGCTGGGAGAACTTCAGGCCGCTTCATAGACGGCGCTATGGGAGAAGGCCAATCTTGCTGCTCCGGGAGAAGGCAAACCTTTTACCCCGTATTCACATACGTTCTGTATTCATATATTCATTGGCTTGCCCTTCTTCCGTAGGTCGAGCAGAGTGGCTCATGGATTAATCAGTTGAATACGAAGATCTCCAGGCTAAGAGAGTGAAATGAAATAGTGGCCGAGGAGTTGGTGGCATCACGGGATATTCTCATGAATACTCGTAGGGAGATTGCTGCTTTGGCCGCAGCTAAGTCCGAGTCCGAACGAGTTGCTGCTACTTATCGGAAGGATGCGGCCACAACGCATATAATGGCTCATGACATATCCATGGCTACTGAGCAGAAACTAATCCGAGCTATCGAGCATGCTAAAGCAGAGGAGAGGAGAGGGACCTTGGAGGAACTCGGGGCTAGAGGCATCGACCTGTCGGCTGATCTTAAGGAGGCCCGTGCAGTGGAGGAATGACTGGCGCTTTTGATTGCCCCCGATAAGGGTGATGACAATAGTGACAAAGAGTAGTCTCCGAATCTTTTTTGTATGCCTTCCCTTTGCTTTGTATGCTGCCCCCCGGGAAATGGACGGTGTAAAGATATTTTTTCTTTTTGTCAATGTATAAAAGGAGCTTTCATTCTGTCAGACCTTCTCCTTGCCTTTTTGCTTTTACGTTCTGGCGTCGGCCCTTCGGGGCTTGCTCTTTGGACAAAATGGGGCCCTAAAACTGGCCGTGTCCTGAGGTTGAATTGATAGCTCCTCTCAAGCCGATATTTATGATGTCGGGGGTCTCTCGAGGTCCCGTAGTTTTCTGAGTCATTGTAGGAGACGGAGTGATTCCATCAGTACACTCCCCTAGGAGAGGGTGACGTTAACGCGGCCAGAATTAATTGGCCCTCTTGGGTAAGCGGGCAGTTGTTGCTTTTCCCCTATATATTTGCTCATCTGCCTCTGAAGTGGTGATTTCCAGTTCTTGATAAGCCTATCCCTTCTGTAGAGCCTGGCGCTTTGTGTTAGTCCTTTCGCTTCCCTGTTTCAGAAATTTTTTTGCCCGGATCCTCACCCTCTCCCCTTATTCTGCCGTAGTCATGGCCTCTGCTTCGACGCCTGATCATCAGACAGAGGGGAGTCTCTCTTGTGCTCCACATTCGGTCGGTACTAGTGGCTTGCCTCTGATGTCGGGAGAGCGAGACTTGGGGTGCCCTGCCTCGATGAGGGCTGTCACACTGGGAAAAACCTCCCAATGTTCCGAGCCATCAAAAGCATGTGTTGAGGATTATTTCATCGGTGAGGGAGGAAAACCTCGAGATGATCAGAAAGGAATGCGGATGGGAGAAGGCACGATTTTACAAATACCTTCCCCCAAGGCGAGTGTCATGACATATGTTGAGGGATTCTTGAGTGTATATATTCATGTTCTTGCGCCAGGTTCTCCAGACCGGGTCGTGCTTGATTTCTGTAGAATATATCAAGTAACGTTGGCACAGGTTCATCCCTTTCTTTGGAGAATAGTACAGTCGATGAGATATTTTGCTGACAAGGCCGAGATAGAATTTACCCGCAGCCACCTCGTGAGGTTGTACTGGCCATTGTGCTATCGGGGCTTGATTGCTCTTTAGCATCGATCCACCCGAGCTCCTGTAATCGGCAGCGAGGAGGATGAGGATCGTGGATAGATGAATCGGTTCGTTTGAATCCGAATGACCGATGTTATCCCTGGAGAAATTTTGCCTTTTCCTGAGAAATGGAACTTCACACGTAAGTGCTTTGTTTGAACTGCCTTTATCTTATTATGAGGTTGGCCCCGTAACGATATCTTTCTATTCTTTGTTTACAGCAACTCATTGGTTACCCAACGAGGTCCCTGATTTAGCTGAGTGGTCTCGTAAGCTAGCAGCTTGCTCGATTTATGATAAGCGCCAGTGGCAAGATCTGTCAAAAGGGAGATAGGAGGCGAAACATCATGGTAGGAGCGCGATGTTTTGTCTCCTAAGAGATGGCTTTCTTCTTGCCGGCTTATCTGATTTATCTACTGCATGTGCTGGGAGTCCTTTCGAGGTGAGGCCGAGTCCTCCAAGGGAGGAGGAGAGGTTGCTGGCCCCGGGGTCAAGGAGCACCGATAAAAGGAAAGATGTTCCGGGGTGCGAGAAGTCTCGTAGTGAGGCGACTTCTTCTCAGCAGTTAAGGGGAAGCAATTCGGTCGATCGGCAACCTTCCGGGAGTGGTACACCATCAGACATTATTTCAACCTTCGGTGAGGCTCAGTGCTTTGGCCTAATGGTGAGTTTCGACTGCTGTAAGAATGTTCTGGCCCTATGCTCCCCTTTTTTATTTTATTTATCTTGCTTCTTTTCACAGGCCTTCGACAGGCTTAAAGCCGAACTGCTTCGTTGTAAGGCCTCATTGTGGGAGGCTCGAGATATGGAGAAATCCCTCAAGATTCTTTGTATGGCAAAGAAATGCGAGCTCGTCTCTTTACGATGTGAGATGGACCGGAGCCGGGCTCGGGAGGCCCTCTTAGAGAAACAGGTACCCTGCATTTCACGCTGGCCTGCATTCCTTTTTGTCTTATCTCCTTGATGTTTTGCTATTTTAGTTGAAGGATAAGGCTGATGAGCTGGAACAACTCTAGGGTGAGGTTGGCAAAGCCAAACGCGAATTCACCGAGCTGCAGGTGCATGTGAATGCCCATTTTGTGGTCAAAGAGAGGGCTCAGGCCAGGGCTTCCGCTCTTGAGGCACAAATTCAGACCGCCCGTATGAATGATTCTGCTCGGGCGAAGATGATCGCAAGACTGTCATCTGAGTTTTCGAGAGAGAAAGCCGAGGTGGTGAATGTCCGGGCCGAGGTTGTGATGAACAATACCTGGGCAGGACAGAAAATAGCGGCTTATTCAAGAAGCGATGCTGCTGCTAAAGCTGAGCTAAATAAGACCCTCGATCGTGCAAACAATAGCAAGGAGTATGTGAAGTGCAGATCCCAGAGGGAAATCCTCGAGGAGATTCATGCCAGGGGCTTCGATCTCTTGGGGGAGATCGAGCAAGCCAAAAGAGAGGAGTATGATGCCAAGTTTCTTCTGTCCGATGCTGAGGACGATGAGGAGGAGACCACCGAACCATAGTTGCCGAAAAAGGGGGAACGTTTATTCCCTACCTTCTTCATTGTGTATATAACTTTCATTATATGTTGTAGGTTGAGATAGTGCTCGACCGCCAATATATAAAAATAAAGAGGGGAACCCCGCAATTTGTATCTTCTGCATTTTTGCCCATCGGGGTTTCAATTGAGTCGATTCGACCTTGGATTGGCAAAAACTTCCGAACCCGCAATGTGGCCCCGATATTTATTAGGCCGGCGGTAGTGACTTTCATTTTTTGCCCTTAGGCTTGCGTGCTTTAACCATCTTCGGGTCCAGTCTCTGACTCGGGATCCGACTTGAGCTCAATTTACCCTCGAGTTTTGCATTTGCATGGGCTGGCGATAGTGGCTCTTACGCCTTGGTTCGGAGCGACCTTTTATATATGTGGCCCTTAGGCATATGTAGTTAACTGTTTTGGATCCGGTCTCCGAATCGGGTTACGACTTGAGCTCATTTTAATCCTCAAGTTTTCAATTTTTAAGCTAGCGACAATGGCTCTTACACTATTTGGTCGTTGAGACCTTTTGGTGTGCGACCCGGAGGCTTGTTTGGCTGGTGACAATGGCTCTTACCTTTATTCCTGTGTGCTTTTATGCAGGCTTTGTTTTCTGCTGGTTAAGCTCTTTTTGAAATGATTTTACCTGGCCCATCGTCGGTTCTAGAATAACCTCGATTTCAGGTCATTAGCGGCGATGTTCGAGCACCTCGGAAGGTTCTTAGCTCATAGGCTGAGTAGCTCGAAGCCTTGTGATTTGGAGATGACATGGTTGAAGCTCGTTTTTGCTTGTTGAGGGAAGCATGTTTTAACCGGTTCTTTTCAAAGTATATTCGAAGTAATGGCCTGCGATTTTGTTAGCAATAGTCGGGCATCCCCGAGTTGCATTAGTTTGGCTGGATAAGCCATATTGACCGTAGTCATATGTGTTTGGCCGGAGCCATTTTGATCCCGAGTGATAGTTTAGGCGTCTACATCGACTGTATGCCCTTTCGAGATTTTTACAAATGTGACGTATAGCCTAAACTTCGAGATTGAGTTTTATGCCTGTAGTAAGGTCTTACAAAATTTTCAGGCCTATTGAGGTATTACAGTTTGTCATGCCTGTTGAGGTATTATAGTTTGTCATGCCTGTTGAGGTCTTACAGTTTGTCATACCTGTTGAGGTCTTACAGTTTTTCATGCATGTTGAGATCTTACAGTTTTTTGTTTCTATGTAGAATAGATCTGGTTACGCCGAGTCTAGCCGCTTGGGGTCTTATAGTTTTGGGTTTCCAATGCATGGCGGTTGGTGATAGTCTCCGAGTCATCGAGTTTGCTTAGGCTCGAAGGCCGTTATTTGTGAGCTCGGAACTGCCTCGTTGGGGCCTTATGAGCCCGGAGTTCCGACCCTAGGGTCATGCAGGTGCCAAATTGTTAACGCTAAGTCTCTGAGTATTTCGGGAGGCATTCGGTGGAGGGATCCTTATCGTGAGCATGTTGAAATTCCCTTTTCTGGAGTACGAGATGTTGAAAGATTTTCCTTATTGCTTGGCATAAATACATGTTGTTTTGTTGTTGTGAGCTCGGCCCGCGGGGGCGCAGCTCCTTGAACCGTTTGGTCCAGTGCACCATTTCCCATTGGAGCTCCATTTGTCATTTCTTGGAGTGGGGTTGGTTGTAGAGAAAGTCCCGCAGGCTCGCAGATTCCTTTTCGGGAAGTGCGCGGGCATTGCCTTGTTAAAATCCCCTGCTGGTAAAAACCCATTTCGGGATAAAAACGACTAAAGGAAAAGAGTGCAACGGACGCTTTGAAGCCTCATGGTCTTCGAGCTGGAGTGGCGTCCCGATTACCTTGGTCGTTGGCCAGCATAAGAGTTGTCATGAAGTAGAAGATGGAAAGAGGGATGGGTGATTATACCTTGGTGGCGACGACGCTCTCGATCTGGCGCTTATTCGGCGATTGCTACGTGGTCCTTTATTTGAATGCGTCTGGGGTGACCATCAAAAAATTGTGTGGATGACGTGTTGGGGCTCGTCTGCTTTGTTCCTTTCGGCTATTTCTCCTTCTCGCGATTGGTTTTTAGCCCGGTTGCTGAGAAATTCCCGAAGGTGCCCGTTATCGAGCAATCGGGCCACTTCCTCTCGGAGCTGCCTGCAATCTTCGGTTCGGTGCCCGTGCGAGTTGTGAAACTCGCAAATCAAACTATAGTTCCTGTGGGAAGGATCTGAATGTACCGGTCTGGGCCGTCTAGCGTCCCTAATTTTGCTAATGGCGAACACAATGTCTGACACATCGACGTTGAAGTTATACCTTGATAGGCAGGGCGCCCCTGTTGGCCCTGCGTACCCGTCGAATCCACCTCTATTGAGGGGTGCCCGAGGGTTCTATCCTTGGTATACCAATCGGTTGTTACGGGGCAGATTGCACTTTGGAGCGTTTCTCCTATCATCGGGGTATGGCTGATACCTCTCTTTATTCTATCTTGACTCCTTCGCCAAGAGCCTGCTCTGGTATACTGAGCCCGAAGGGGCTCCTAGCTAGTCGTCCTCGACCCTGATCTTCGACTGGTATCGGTTGTGGACGTCCAACCAGGTTACGACGGGATACTCGATCAGATTCTCTTTCAACTGCCTTGATGCCACCGAGCTTCGTTCATTCAGGCCTTGAGTGAAGGCCTGCACTGCCTAGTCGTTGGAGACCGAGGGTACTCCATTCGTTCTATCTGAAAATGAGACACGAATTCTCGCAGCATTTCATTCTCCCTTTGCCTAATCTTGAACACGTCGGACTGCCTTGTTGCTACCTTGATGGCACCGACGTGCGCCCTTACGAAGGAGTCCGCCAGCATGGCGAACGACTCTATGGAGTTGGGAGCTAGGTTGTTGTACCACATCATGGCCCCCTTTTAGAGCGTTTATCCAAATTTCTTCAGCAGGACTGACTCGATCTCATCGTTCTTTATGTCGTTGGCCTTCACCGCATACGTGTAGGCAGTGACGTGTTCGTTGGGATCCGAAGTCCTGTTGTATTTTGGGAGTTCTAACATTCTAAACTTCTTTGGAATGGGTTTCAGAGCCGCTTCTTCTAGGAACGGCCGTTGTACGAACTTTCTCAAATCTATACCTTTAAGGACCGGGGGTGCACCCGGGATTTGGCCAACTCTGAAGTTATAGGTTTCGACCTTCTTATCATTGGCTGCTATCATTTTCTCGCCTGATTTGATCCTTTTGGTGAGATCTTCCAGCATTCTCATGATGGCAGGATCGGCTACCAATCCGTCGTTGCTTGACCTCTCCGGTGCTTGTTTGGTGGGGGCAGCTGTTTTCGGCGTTGCTGTGCTGGGAGTCTTTAGATGGCTTTGTAACTGATCAATGGCCAACTGTTGTGCCTGCAACATTTCAAAAATAACATGAAGACTAACTTCCTGTTCTACTCGGGCTGGCTTTGGGCTTCCTGTCGGTCACTATGACGTACGCTCCTGTCGATGTGTGAGGTTTCATTGACCTGATGTGCGTCCTATGTATCCGCGTCCACTGGAACTGGTCCGGGCGCGTCATTAGGATTTTGTGGTTGCTCTCCGGCAACTGGAGCAGCCACGCTATTTTCCCCGTGGTTTTCGAGGTTGTTGTTCTCGACTCTGTTCATCGAGCCAGACATTTTGACCTAAAATCAAGAGATCTCGGACAATAAAAAGTGTGAAAGATTACTTGTGTTTTTGTGATGAAACCAACAAGAAAATGATCACTATTATTTTTAGCCCCACGGTGGGCACCAAACTGTTTACCGTGAAAATGGTAACAATAATTAAATTTGTAAATGGGATTCTAAAAATACGTGATCATTTTTTACATGCATGCTAGTAGGTGAGGCCTTTTATTTGCCTCAATAGGAATAGTAAGGTAAGATTTAGCCCGGTATGCGTTGCCTTGGTCCTATGTCTTTGGAAAAATATCCACACGGCTATGAGATTATATGCCCTCGTGAGACTTTGCCGGCAGCTACACCATGAATCCTCTAATGAGGCTGTCATCTTAAGGCAATGTGAGGCGCAGAGGAGTGATTATATAGCCAAGGCATATGGGTAACAAAACCGGTGTTATTGTCCCCCTTATTTGTACTTTTCCTAATTGTTGCATTTTTATTTTCATTTATTAATAAAAAACTAGCCCTAGGCGCTTGCCTAGCGGATTGCCAAAAACAAATGTGATCTATTTTTATGCTAGTTGTTAGAGCAAATGATGGGAATATAAAGTTTAACGATGAAATGCAAGTTAAAACGAGGCAGCAATCAAACCGAGGGGCTTACTGCCCTGGCTTCGGGCTGGTCGACGGAGGACCTCAGGGTTGATACCTGAGCTCGATCTCGAGCTATCGGGGGTAGTCCGGAAGGGGATAACAGTTAAGATACGATTAAACAAGGCTCTTTATGGCCAATACCAAGTAATAAATGAAGAACAAGTAGGAGAAAATTGAATGCCAAAGTGGCCTCGAGCCAATAAGGACGAGCGAGTTAGAGAGAAAAGAGAGAAAGAGATATTATTGATCTTGTGGAAAAATGTTGGAGCAACATCAGCCCTTTACAAAGTGGCATGGATTCCCCTTATATAGGAGAGGGAATACAATATAGTACATAGTGCATTAAATGTAAAGATACGGGGATGGAACGTTTAGACACGGCGCTAGTGTTTGCTGATTCTAGCTGCTCACCTCGGGAATACCCCGTCCTCGAAACCTTCATTGGGCCGCGGACAAATTCCCCATCCTTAAAATCTTTACTGGGTCACGGACAAACCTCGAAAGAGGGAGCTCGATCGTAATCCTGTAGCCTCGAGATGCTGATATGACTCCTCGAATGCACCTTATCGGTGAGAAATAGACCCCTCTGATTTCACCGCATACAAAGCCCTTCATGGGCGACACCCGGAGCAACACCCGCTCTCCTACCATGAATGCCACTTCACAAACCTTGCGGTTGCCATAACTCTTCTGCCTGGACTGAGCTGTACGAAGCCGATCCTGAATGATCTTAACCTTATCCAAGTTATTGTGAACTAAATCTGTACCCAACAACCGAACCTCTCTCGGCTCAAACCACCCAACCGGCGACCGACACCGCGTACCATATAATGCCTCATAGGGAGCCATCTGAATGCTTGACTGGTAACTGTTTTTGTAGGCAAACTCTGCTAATAGCAAGAACTGATCCCAAGAACCTCCAAAGTCAATAACACATACTCAGAGCATATCCTTTTAAATCTGAATAGTACGCTCGGACTGTGCATCCGTCTGGGGATAAAATGTTGTGCTCAACTCGACCCGCATACCCAACTCACGCTGTACTACCCTCTAGAAATGCAAGGTAAACTGCGTACCCCGGTCAGAAATGATAGACACGGGCACACCATGAAGACGAATGATCTCCCGGATATAAATCTCTACCAACCGCTTAGAAGAATAGGAAACTGCCACAAGAATGAAATGCGCTGACTTGCTCAGCCTATCAACAATGACCCATACTGCATCGAACTTCCTCTGAGTCTGTGGGAGTCCAACAATGAAATCCATAGTGATCCGCTCCCACTTCCACTCAGGAATCTCAATTTTTTTAAAACAAACCACCAGGTCTCTAATGCTCGTACTTTACCTGCTGACAATTCAAACACCGAGCTACATAGGCAACAATGTTCTTCTTCATTCTCCTCCACCAATAATGCTGTCGTAAGTCCTAATACATCTTAGCAGCACCCGGATGAATAGAATACCGGGAACTATAGGCCTTCTCTAGAATCAACTCACAAAGTCCATCCACATTAGGTGCACAAATACGACCCTGCATCCTCAAAACTCCATCATCTCCAACTGTAACCTGCTTGGCACCCTCGTGCCGCACTGTGTCTCTAAGGACAAGAAAATGAGGATCCTCATACTGCCGATCTTGGATACGCTCAAATAATGAAGAATGAGCGATTGTGCAAGCTAGAACATGGCTGGACTCAGAAAAATACAACCTTATGAACTGATTGGCTAAAGCCTGAACATCCAAAGCAAGCGGTCTCTCCCTGACCGGAATATACGCAACACTACCCATACTAGCTGACTTCCTACTCAATGCATCGGCCACTACATTGACCTTTCCCGGATGATACAAGATGGTGATATCATAGTCTTTCAATAGCTCCAACCACCTCCTCTGCCTCAAATTTAGCTCCTTCTGCTTGAATAAATATTGTAAACTCTTGTGATCCGTGAATACCTCACATGACACATCATATAAATAATGCCTCCAAATCTTCAGTGCGTGAACAATGGCTGCTAACTCCAAATCATGAACTGGATAATTCTTCTCGTGGATGTTCAACTGTCGCGAAGCATATGCAATAACCTTGCCATTCTGCATCAACACCGCACCAAGTCCAATACGAGATGCATCACAATATACTGTATATAGCCCTGAACATGTGGGCAAAACCAATACTGGCGATGTAGTCAAAGTTGTCTTGAGCTTCTGAAAGCTCGCCTCACACTCTTTCGATCACCTGAACTGGGCACCTTCTGGGTCAACCCGGTCATCGGGGCTACAATAGATGAAAACCCATCCACAAACTGACGGTAATAGCCTGCCAAACCCAAAAAACTCTGGATCTCTGTAGCTGATGCGGGTCTAGGACAGTCCTTGACTACCTCTATCTTCTTCGGATCCACCTGAATACCCTCTGCTGATACAACGTGACCCAAGAAAGCAATTGATCCCAACCAGAACTCACACTTCGAAAACTTAGCATACAACTGACTATCTCTCAAGGTCTGAAGAACAACTCTCAGATGCTGCTCATGCTCCTCCCAGCTACGGGAATATATCAAAATTTCATCAATAAAGACTATCACGAAGGAATTCAAGTAAGGATTGAACACTTGGTTCATCAAATCCATGAAAGCTGCTGGGCATTTGTCAACCTGAATGACATCAGGAAGAACTCATAATGCCCGTACCGAGTGTGGAAAGCTGTTTTAGGGATATCAGATGCCCTAATCCTCAATTGATCGTAGCCAGATCTCAAGTCGATAACACTTGGTCACCCTGAAGCCGGTCAAACAAATCATCAATCCTCAGCAATGGGTATTTATTCTTGATTGTGACCTTGTTCAACTGTCGATAATCTATACACATCCTTATTGATCCGTCCTTCTTCTTAACAAACAACACCGGCGCACCCCAAGGCGAGACACTATGTCTAATAAAGCCTTTATCAAACAGGTCTTGCAATTTCTCCTTTAATTCTTTCAACTCAGGCGGGGCCATACGATACGGCGGAATAGAAATGGGCTGAGTGCCCGGAGCCAAATCAATGCAAAAGTCAATGTCCCTATTGGGTGGCATCCTCGGTAGGTCTGAAGGAAATACCTCTGGAAACTCACGAATAATGAGCACAGAATCAATAGAAGGAACCTCGGTGCTAGAATCACGAAGATACGCCAAATAGGCCAAACATCCTTTATCAACCATATACCAAGCCTTCACATATGAGATAACCCTGATGGTAGAATGACTAAGAGTCCCTCTCCACTCCAAACGCGGCAACCCTAGTAGTGCTAAGGTCACGGTCTTGGCATGACAATCCAATATAGCATGATAAGGGGATAACCAATCTATCCCCAGAATGACATCGAAATCCACCATATCGAGAAGTAAGAGATCTACATGGGTCTTAAGACCCCCAATAACGACCATGCAAGCACGATAAACACAATCTACCATAATAGAATCACCCACCGATGTAGAAACATATACAAGAGAACTCAAATAATCACGAGGCACAACTAGATAAAGGGCAAAATAAGATGCAACATAAGAATATATGGACCCTGGATCAAATAGAACTGAGGCATCTCTACTGCACACTGAAACAGTACCTGTGATAACTGTATCAGAGGCCTCATCCTCAGGTCTGCTTGGCATAACATAACATCGGGGATAAGCCCCACCATCCTGAACTGCATCCCTAGGATGGCCTCCTGCTAGTTGGCCTTCACCTCTAGCTGCTTGGAGCTCCACCTCTAACACCTCTACCTCTACCTATAGCTGGCTGAGCAGGCGGTGGAACACCCAGTGTTGGACCCATAGCACGAGAACCCTAGAGTTGAGATCTGCTCGAGGCTTGAGGGCAAAACCTAGCAATGTGCCTCGTATCGCCGCAAGTATAACAAGACTTCGACTGCTGAGACTACTGACCCTGAAACTGACCTTGACGACCTGGGTAACCACATTGAAAACTCTGGAGTGGAGGTGCACTGATAGGAGCTGGTGGTGTACTGTAGGGAAACTGATCAGAATACTGCATATGAGAACCACGACCACCTAGAGCACCGTGAGAAACCTGAAGTGCTGACTGAAATGGCCTAGGAGGATGGCCTCTACCAAAAGAATCTCTACCTCCAGACGAGGCACCACTGAATCTTCCAGAATGGCGAGGCTTCTTATCAGACCCCTAACCACTCCCCTGAGCTTAAACTATCTCAACCCGCCTGGCCACATTGTCCGCATCCTGGAAAGAAATCTTGCCACCTATATCTTTAACCATCTGCAGTCTAATAGGCCGAGCGAGTCCCTCAATAAACCTCCTCACCCTCTCTATCTTACTGGGGAGTATCAGAAGAGCATGATGAGACAAATCAATAAACCTCGTCTTGTACTGTGTGATAGTCATAGAACCCTGCTAGAGAAGCTCAAACCACCTACGGTACTCCTCTCTCTAAGTGATCGAAAGAAACTTCTCGAGAAATAGCTGCGAGAATTGGTCCCAAGTGAGAACTGGTGGTCCAACTGGTCTGGCCAAACAATAATCTCTCCACCAATTCATGGCGGAACCTGACAGACGGAAAATAACAAACTCAACCCCATTGGTCTCCACTATCCTCATATTCCGAAGAACCTCATGACAGCTGTCTAAGTAATCCTGGGGATCCTCTGAAGATATACCACCATATGTAGTAGTGAACAACTTGGCGAACCTGTCTAATCTCCACAAAGCATCGGTAGTCATAGCTGCCCCATCACCGGTCTAAGCTACTACACCCGGCTGAACTGCTTTAACTGGCTAAGCTGCTGGAATCTGAAACTGGGGAGCCATCTACTCTAGAGTGTGGATAGTGGGAGTCTATGCTCCTCCCCTAACCTAAGAGACGGTTGGTTCTACAGGAAGTAAGCTTGCCTATGTGACACTCTCTATAAGGCCCACTAGACGGACCAGAGCATCCTAGAGTACTGGGGTAGCAATGAACCCCTCTAGGACCTGAACTGGGCCTACCAGAACTATCTGGGTCGGAACCTCATCATCAAACTCTACCTAAGGCTCTGCCGCTGGTGCTACTGCTTTTGGCTAAGCTTTGCCCTGCCTCAGCCACTAGCATAGCCTCGCCCTCTGCCCCTCGTGGGAGCTACTACTGGGGGCTCGGGCTGCTGGTCAACGGATGAAGAAGCACGTGTTCTCGCCATTTATGAAAGAACAGAGTAGAAGTTCAATTAGCATTGAGAAACCAAATCGCACAACAGAGAAAAATAGAAGTGAAACTGTTCCTAACTATGTAGCCTCCGGAGGATAAGCATAGACATATCCGTACCGATCCCTCAGACTCTACCAAGCTTGTCCATGAATTGTGAGACCTAAGCAACCTAGCTCCGATACCAACTTGCTACGACCCAAATTTTCCACCCTCAAGAGTCGTGATGGCGCCTATTAGTGAGAGCTAGGCAAGCCAACTATTCCGATTAATCTACATTTTTCAGTATAATATCTTAATAATTTCAAGTTAACAATTATAAATAGTGGAAAATAATAATGCAGAAGAACGAAATTTAACAATTTAGCAAATGCCAATACGAATCCATAAACATAAACCACCCAGAACTGGTGTCACAATCTCACGGACTATCTAAGAAAACTACAAATAGGGTCTGAATGAAATAAATACATGTCTATCTCTGAAATAGAAAAGAACATAAAGAACTAGATAGGAAGGGGATGCCAAGGCCTGCGGACGCCTGCAGGACTACCTCAGGTCTCCGATGGATTGAAGGCAGCAACCCCTAGCTAAGGTTTGTATGCTCCAGTATCGGGATCTGCACAAAAGAGTGCAGAGTGTAGTATCAGCACAACCGACCCCATACGTTGGTAAGTGTCAAGCCTAACCTCGGCGAAGTAGTGACGAGGCTAGGGCACAACAATTAATATAACCTGCAGTTAAACAGTATCTAGCAAAATAATAGTAATAGAAACAATTCAAAAGTAATGGGGATGGGTAACATGCTATGGGGGAGAACCAACGTAAAGAATCACAATAATAATGGAATAAGATAATTAAGGCATTTGAACCGATAACAACAAGAAACCGTAACAAACAGGCAATAAGTGCACGATATCACACTTCGTGCTTTTACTCTCAATCCTCACCAATGCAATCAAATAATGAAAATGTGCACGGCATCACCCTTCATGCTTTATCTCTCTTCCTCACCATATGCATCAATATCAATGTAAATGTACATGGCATCACCCTTCGTGCTTTATCTCTCATTCCCCACCCAAACAATAACAACAACAATATCCCGGCAAGGGAATCAACAATAATAATTAAATACGTCCCGGTAAGGGAATCAGCTATAACCAAACTTATACTAACAATTAACTTCACAGATGAACCTCAACTAGAGCCAATGCTCAATAATAAACAAATACCAAGAAGATAATCATAAATCTTGTTCAACATGGATAATCAACAATTTAGGCATTTGTAGTACTTATTAAGAAACACAATGATCACAATTTAAAACTCACGGGCATGCTTGACACCAACGTATAAATACTTGTCATCACACCTATACGTTGTAAACTATACTATCACATAGCAAATAAGGCACAATACCAATTCCCTCAAGCTAAGGTTAGACCAAACACTTACCACGAAGTTCCACGGCCAACTCAAGCCTCAAACACCACTTTTCCTTTAGAATTCGCCTTCGATTCAATTGTATCTAGCCCAAATTAATTTAACAACATCAATAAATGCTAACAAATTCATACCCAATGCTTAAAAATAGGTTTTCTATCATTTTCCCCAAAAAGTCAAAAATCGACCCCGGACCCGATTTGGTCAAAACTCGAGGTTTGGACCAATACCCGATCACCAATTCATCTACGAACCTGAATATGTAATTAGTTTCGAAATCCGACCCCAAAACGAGGTCTACATTCCAATTATTCAAAAAGCCCTAACTCTACCCAAATTCCTAATTTCTACCATGAAAACTCTTGATTCTTGATTAAAAAATGATGAAAAACATTGTGTAATTGAAAGAGTAAAGTTTAGAATAGATTACCATCACTTTGGGGATGAATTCGTGTGAAGCAAATCGCCTCTAGGTCTTGGGAGTTCAAAAATATTAAGAAAATGGGTTCTGCCTATTTTGAAATATGTTTTTAAAATGACTGGGCAGGCCTTCATCGCGTTCGCGATGGGTCGGGCCCATATGGCCTTTGCGTTCTCATTGGATGGCCCACGTTCGTGGAAATTTTGATCCTCAGGCATTCGCGTTTACGGTCAACGGGCTGCATTCGCGTAGAACATTTTCACCTTCCCCCGATTTTCGGCCAAAAGACCTTCGCGTTCGTGAAGGGTAACACCCTCAAGGAATTCGCGTTCATGACCTGTGTCTCGCGTTCACGTAGAAGGAATTTTCCTTCAGTCCCACTTTACTCTTCACGTTCGCGAGAGTTTCTTTGCAAACACGAAGAAGGAATTACTTGAGCACCTACAACAGTAAAACCTGCAACTTTTCTAAGTGTAAAAACCTCCCGAACTAGCCAAAACTCACCCGAGCCCTCAAGGCTCCAAACCAAATATGCACACTAACCTAAAAATATCATATGGACTTACTCGTGTGATCAAATCGCCAAAATAACATCTTTAACACTGAATTTAGCATTGAAATCTAACAAAAAATCTCAATAACTCTTAAGTTTCCAATTTCACAACCGAGGGTCCGATTCACGTCATATGAAGTCCGTTTCTTACCAAATTTTACAGGCATTACTTAAATACCATACAAGACCTTTATCGGGCTCCAGAACCAAAACACGGGCCCAATACCATCAAATTCAATCACATTTAAATTTCCAAAAACTCTTATAATTTAAGTTAAACAATTTTCTTCAAAAATTCATTTCTCGGGCTTGGGACTCCGAAATTCAATTCTGGGCATACGCCCAAGTCCCATATTTTTCTACGGACCCTCCAGGACCGTCAAATCACGGGTCCGGGTCCGTTTATCCAAAACATTGACCGAAGTCAACTTAAATTCAATTTTAAAGACCAAATTAGCATTTTTGTCAAATTTTCACATAAAAGCATTTTGGATGTACGCCCAGACCACGCACGCAAATTGAGGTGAGATAAAAGGAGGTTTTAAGGCCTCGAAACATAGAATTAACTTGTAAATCAAGTGATCACCTTTTGGGTCATCACATAACAACACTATTACAAGCCACTTTGTAATAACTTTATTACAAAGACTTCATAACTCGACTAACTCTAGCGAAGACACAAACACAAGGGTTTATGATTTACAAAGGGTTTCCTACACAATGCTTCTAGCTAAGCTAAGTAGGAGTTACAAATGAAGAACAAATAACAAAGACTCAACAAACCTAAGGACTTAATATATCTTCAATCTTTGGATCTGGTCCTTGAGGTTGCAACAACTTTGTTCTTGGGAGAGGTTATGGTTAGCACTTGAGAGAGTATTTTCTTTTGATTTTGCAAGTGTTGGTAAGATGAAATCCCTTGCTTCATGTTAATAATATGTGTGTGTGATGTCATAAAGGATGATGCAATAAAATGCCCTTTAGTTTGGCCTTAGCAAGCTACAACTGTGCTGTTGTACTGCTGCCAGACGGTACAGTGCAGCAACCTGTCAAATGGTACAATGCAGCAACTTTTACAACTGTAGAGTTGACTATACAATGATGAGGGAAACTGATCCCTATCTGGTCCCTCTGCTGTTTCCTTATCTGATTTCACTAAAAATTGAACTAGACATCTGACTAGTTATTCTAAATGCAAGGGAACTTAATTATATCCAATTCCTTATCTTGTTATCTTATGAAGTAAGTTGTTTTACATTCCTATATTGTATTTATACATGTGTGACATCACTTACAATGGTGTAAGCAAGGTAGGTAAAAAGCCTTCCATAAAACGTTGACTGTTGCATTGTTCCTATATAGTAGCGTGTGCAGGCAGCAACTTTCCAACTGGAGAGTTGACTTCTAAGCTGTTCCTTCCACTCTGAAGAGTTGAGTTATATCCCACGCTGGATCCCAACCTGGAACTTTGTGATCTTAAGGTCTTGTAAATGTATAACAGGTTCCTTATCTGGTTCTAGATGGTAAGTTATTTAGATCATCAAAACATAAAGAAAAGTACTTATGCCCAAAGTACTTGTAACCTATCATTTTTCCCCTTTTGATGATGACAAACTTAGAATTGGTATTCCCCATGAGAACCAGATCTCCACATTATTCCCCATACGAATCAGCCATATCCCCCATAAGAACCAAACCTAAGGAACTGATCACAACTGGTTTCACAAAACTGTTTGGCAAATCATCAAAACTCAAAATACTATAACTTACCAATTTCCCCCTTTTTGATGATGACAAACCCAGAATTAATATTCCCCCTGAGAATCAGATTCCTTACATGTACTGATCACATCTTGTTCGTACCCTGTTCCTTGAGAACATTTGTCATCATCAAACATGTCATAGCGTAACTTAGGACAATTTCTCCCTTTTTGATGTTGACAAACCCAAAATTAATGTTTCCCTTGAGAACCAGATTCCTCACATGTTTCCCTGCAGATCAGACCAATAATCAACATATTATCAGCAACGTCCCCCCTGCGAAGCAGAGCGATCTTTCATGCATAATACAAAATATCAATTCAATTATGTTCCTTCCCCATGTTGACACATATATAACTTCCCCCTTTTGGCATCATTGAAAAGAATAACAGAAGAAGCACAGCCAAAAAGAAGTTCAGCAACATTAACTTATGCCACTTGGGCAACACAACATAAACAATAACAAGAACAATAAGTGAATGTCATTGCAAAAAATAGAGTGATTGCCCATAGTAGAGTAATTATAATAAAAGTACAGTAGTTTCAACAATACATAATATGACAACTTAAATAACTAGAGTATCAATGTCATCAAATATAGGAATCAAAAGAAGATAAGAATTCAAGGGAATTTGGAAGGAGTAAAAGACATGGATCACTGGGCAGGAGGAAAAGTAATGGGCTAAGACCTTGATGAGCTTGTCCATTCGTCCATTCACTCTCCTTTGACCACTGATCATACGCTCTATCAATTTCTCCACCTGTTTCCTCAATCTCTCATTCTCACCCTTCAACTTAGCATTCTATTCTGCCAAGGGTCCACGGGACCTGGTTCTTAACCTATCTAAGTAGGCTGAACCATCAATCAGATTACCAAGAATCTCTCCAAGCTTTTTCTAATCAAGAACAAACTCAGTCCCATGCACATATAGCATCAGAGTATCACATAAAACATAGACGTTTTTACTTATTTTTCTTCATAAACGTTGGGACTTGGAGGAACAAAGAGGTGATTCTATTTTTGGAACTCCACAATGTCATGAAGTTCCTCCATTTTACAGCAATATCAGAGTCAACACTCTGCCTAACAATAAATTTTGAGACTTCAGAGTGTTCTACGTCTCCAGACCTGATAACTCAATCTTTTGCTTCTGTAAGAAACCAGGTTCCTCACTTACACTACCCTTTCTATCCCTGAGCATCCATGTATCCCTCTTTTTTCTTCTCAATCTGTTTACCCTTATCATCTGTTGCATCTTTCTCAGTCAACTTTCTTTTCTCCAATTTTTGTCACTTCATTCTCTCTTCCACAACTACTTCAGCAGGTCACACTACTTCATCATCAATCAACCTACTTTTATCAATCCTTTTTAATGGATTGGAAGTTTGTTTAAACACAGAACTCAAAAAGAAAAAGATCATCATTAAAATTGACTTCCTGAGAAAGACTTGAGGGATGAGGTCCCGCATTCAGTTCTCACATTTAACAATTTCTCCATCCTTCAATACTTCCACAAATTCAGCAACAATTTCAGCGTCACGCTCTAGAATATTAGATCTACCTTGTTCCCTTTTAGTTATACTTCCATCAAAATCTACCAAAGACTTCTTGGGTTTTGATTCAGATGGAGTCAGGATTTTGGAAAGTGATAGAGTTGAGTTCACTTCTGGCATATTTGGAGAGAATGATTCTTTGTGAGACAAGGTTGATTTTGGTTTTGAAGAAAAGAATCAATTTTGGTTGGGTGTAAGATAAAGAAGTGGTTTTTGGGGCTACGGGTCAATTCAAAAGAGGTTTAACATTTTGGACTTCAAAAATTAGGAGAGAGGCAGGAGAAAGGCCGGAATAGATTAATGACATGATACTTCAGCAGCTTAAAAAGGCATATAAGTATTGGAGAGACTATTAACCTGAGTCGCTGGAACCAGGTTCCTTGACGATTTTTGAAAATTTGAGCAAAGACTTCTAGAAGTGCAATGTCACTCTTACTTGTTTTTGTCCTGAAACTGCCATATGTGTATTGTCGCGCCCCCTTTTTCCTCGCGGAGTCCGGGTTTCGACTTCTCTTTGGGACAACTCATTTCTTTTTGGGAATTGGGTATTTGAATTTTGAAGAGTCGCCACCTAACGGATTTAAGGTGCGTTAGGGCACCTAAAATAAACAACTCATAAACAGATTTGCATTACCAGAGATTGGGTAAGGGCTTGAAATAATCTTGAGGGGAAGGTGTTAGTCACCCCTCGAGATCCACAATGGTGGGTCTCAACCGAATTCGAGTTAGGTGAATTAGTCTTGTAAGCAAACAAAGTAACTTAGACAAATAGACATTCTGTTTAAAACAAGGGGTAAAGGGGGTCCTGGGGTTTTTAGCCTATAGGATGACTTCTGCGCAATGCTTGGTAATCGTCCCCAAGTTGGGGGTGCTACACATAGCATTAGCGCACAAGTGATCATATCATTTACTACCTGATTACCTTCCCCTTAATGGTTATATAAGCGATTCTAATTAAATGTACTCTATGCGTTCATTACCCGTCCCTTACTTATAGTCCTAGAGGTGTTTAGGACTTCTAGTTAAGGTGGATCTAGACCTTCCTATAGTGCTTAAAATGAGAAAATCTAAGCGACAAGCAAAAACAAATAGGACTGTCAGATAAAGGAACAGTTAAAAGCTCACATTTACCCCCACAAATAAGTAGGCAATTGAACGTCTCAAACAACGATATTTCAGACACTTTAAAAGTCCTATAGCAGGATATCTAGGTGAGCACAAAGCAGAACATATGCAGTGTTTTTATTAAAGCGAGTTAGAAAGTACTTAATCAATTTACCTACTAATTTTAGGACCAGCTGAATCTGGGAAATTCATAAACAGTTAAACAAAAGCACAGTTTTATAATTTCAAGATTTTAGTCGCCCTACAGGCTTGCCTAGGCGTGGATCAGAGATGTCCTATGAAGATGATATCTAATCATTTATCAGAACTGCAATAAACCAGTAAATGATTTTAAATAGGCAATTTTGTTCATTAGGTCCTATAGGCATGCTATCTAGGTGCTGAAAATAATCACAAACATTACAGAATTAATTTTATATATAAGTCTGATATCTAGGTATTGAGATTGCTTTTATACTTATTTCCTGCATGCGTGATTGCTACTGAAGAAACTGATTTTATACGATTTGACTGCAGGTATGGTATCAAAGTGAGTGCAATAAAGAGTCCTAAAACATGGTTTCCAATGTACAAAGGAGAATTTATGAACCTGATTGTTAAGGCTGAATTAACAACAACCTAGAGACAGGATTTCTAGCATGGATATGAACATGCATAAATAGAAATTTAGAACAAATAACATGATGAACCTATAAGCATGTTTTCTAATGCACACAATAACCTATAAGCTTGGTTTCTAATGCAGGTAGATAATCATAATAGTCCTAAGAGCATGATTTCTACCCGATTTCCCCACATAACATATATAAAAGTCCCTCCCATTTTATAATATCTCCAATATCTGTTTTACAAGAATTGTTATTGCAGACCAAAGATAAATGAATTACAGAAATGATAATGCTAAACTATAGGGAGCCTAGATAGGCCCAAAAAGTAAACCTGAAAGAACCAGGCCTTCAACCAAGTATGAACATACCAATATTCTCATAGTGCACCCAATGGTATCCTGGTGTGTCAAAGTTACTAAGGGCCTCAGGGACCCCCGGCGATGCTCACACCACAAAACCTTTAAAAAGAAATCCTTTTTGTGAGCAACATTTGGAGAGCCAACTCCAGTGTGTCAAAGTTCAGAGGAGCCTCATGGACTCCTAGGCAATGCTCACATTGGAGGGGCAGGACCCTAGGTGTTCTAAGAATAGGAGTTGAAAACAAGAGATAGCTTTAAGAAAATAGTTTTGGATTTTCAGGAGGTAAGAAGCAAACAGAGTCGTTCAACACTTAGAAAAATTCTAGCAATCCAATAGTAGACAGAAACAGGATCACTCCAAGCAAAGTTTCCACTTAGTTTACTAATTGTTAATAGGTGGGTGTCGCGCCGCCTTTTCTCTCTTTTGACAGGGAATCTGGGTTTCGACATTCATGAGGGTAATAACTCATTTCCTTTCAGAATTTGGGTATTTTGAAGAGTCGCCACCTAACGGATTATGGTGCATTAGGGCACCTAGAGTGATTAACTCTTAGATTGGTTTGCATTACTGGAGATTTAGTGTAAGGGCTCAAAATAACCTTCAGGGGAAGGTGTTAGGCACCTCTCTCGGTCCACAACAGTGGGTCCTGACCGAACTTATACTTATGAATTAGTCATTTTAACAATAAACTGTTTAAACACATATTTGCAAATAAGGGCAGGTTTTGGACATTATATGACTCAAATAATAAGATAAAGGAAAGACTTGAATAAATTGCATACATATGGAAAAGTAAAGTTTAAACATTGGGAATTTGGGAAGGCGGGGTCCTAGGTTGGTTAGCCTAGAGGATCATCTCACGCAATACCCGGTAAACACTCCTCAATGAGGGGCTACACGTGACATTAACGCGTAGTCATCATATCCCTTTCTACCCAATTCGCTCCTCTTGGTCATAGCCTAAAGCGTTCTAGTAACCTTGAAAATGTCCTATGCGTGCACTACCCGTCCCTTCCTCATGGATCTGGAGGTATATTAGGACCTCTATTTTAGACTGTTCTAGACTTTCCTAAGGTTTTAAAGGATAAAAATCTAGGCGTCAATTAAGAACAGTTAGGGCTGCATTTAAAGGAAACAAATTATAGGCCCACAGTAACCTCCACATATATAACAAGTAATTGCATGTCTTCAAACAACAGTCAAGTATCTTAAGAGAAAATCCTAGAACATGATATCTAGGTGAGCATGGGTTATACAATATTGAATTAGGACAAAGTGTAAAAATCCTATTTAGCTTGCCTACTAATTCAAACCTATTAAATCTGGACAGTTTTAAATAGCAAAAGCACAGTTTCAGAGTTGTAGAATTTTAATCGCTCTATAGGCTTGCCTAAATGCAGAATAGTGATGTCCTAAGAGCAAGATATCTGCGTTGGTGTAGTAAATCAGTGAACAGTTTTTAAACGGATATTTGAGATCCTGTAGACATGCTTTCTAGCAGTAGTAAATTAAGGCAGTGTTTAAAACTCAATTAAAGAAGCGGGCAGTTGATTAAGCCAATTCCAAAATGAACTAACATGAATTAGACTGATTTGTTTAACCAAATTGATTTTTAGTTCTATAGGCAGGATTTCTGATTTTTAATTCCTATAAGTATGGTATCTAATTGTTGAGAGCTGATTTTCGAACTTATATGCATGATTTCTAGTGAAACGAATGTAGATACATGCAGTAGCAGAGATTGAACTCAATCACTTTACACTTTATAGGCATGGTATCTAATTATAAAGTTGATTTTAACCCTACAGACATGGTTTCTATTATTGAATCCATTTAGATCATATAGGCATGATTTCTAATATCGCGAAAAGCAAAGCAAATATAGCAAATGTATTAACATTATCCTATAGGCATGGTATCTACTTATAAAGTTGATTTAAACCTTATATACATGGTTTCTATTATTGAATCCATTTAGATCCTATAGGCATGATTTCTAATATCGTGAAAAGCATAGTAAACATAGCAAATGTATTAACATTATCCTATAGGCATGATATCTACCCGAATTACCCAATATGTATATAGCTACCCACCCTTTTCACTAATCACCCCAATGTTCTTTACAAATAATTATTACAGACCAGCTGAATAAATTACATAAACAATAAAAAAAGAAGAAGTTAACTATAGGGAGCCTGAAGCAGGCCCAAATGACTTCCCCCAAAACTCCAATAGCATCAAATGCCGATGTTCCATAGACAGTATCTTATCTAGGTGTGTCAAATTTCCTTAAGGATCTCAAGGATCCCAGGCAGTGCTCACACCTAGACTTTTTCTCAAGCAAGAACTGATTTAAGTGCAGTGTGGAAAGGCCAACTCTGACATGCCAGAGTTCAGATAAATCTCAAGGATCTCAAGGCAGTACACATGCCAGAGGGGCAGAACCTAATATTCTAGGAGTAGTGTGAGAGTACTTGACATAATTATTTTGAAAATAGTACAGAGATGACTTCATAAGTATGAAAGTTTTTCAGAAAAACAAGAAATAACTTAGTGGTAAAAGACAGTTTGGGAAGAGTGTCAAACAGTAGACAATCAATTGGTCATATTCA
The DNA here is from genome assembly GCF_000393655.2 of Nicotiana sylvestris. NCBI lineage: Eukaryota > Viridiplantae > Streptophyta > Magnoliopsida > Solanales > Solanaceae > Nicotiana > Nicotiana sylvestris. The sequence goes on along the minus strand of NC_091060.1, from coordinate 128,282,456 downwards.
AATCACATTATCACAGAACTTCACATGGGAATGAAAGGATTGTGGCACATAAGAAATCACTTCAGGGTACAGGGATAGGTATAGTAGAAACACATAGTCACAAACTGCATACAACACTTAGGATCTTGGAGACTTAGTAAATAATTTAGAATGTAGATAATAGTTGGCATGTCTTGAACAAGTTTTAAACATATAATTTAGACATGCTAAGTAAAGAAGTAAGCAGAGTGCAAAACATGCATTGAAATGATAAAATTTTAGACATACTAAGCAAAAAAGTAAGCAAGAAAGGGTGCAGAATTAAATCATACATTGAACAGGTAGATCATGCTGATCAGAGAAGTAGGCAAGGATACAAGTTAACCCTATAACTGATGAACTAATGCAAGAATGAAAACACTTAGGGGTTGGATTCCAAAACTTAATTAGAGACATACCAGTTAAGAAGAGCATACACAAAGTATAGAGCAGTGTAGTGCAATAACTAGCCTTGGCTTACAGCCGGCTAGTTCAATAGAAGTAGCAAATAATAGAAAAGAGCAGAAGGCTTTAAGTATAAGAGAGAATTTTGAACTAGTGTTCCTTGTTATCTTTGTTCAGAACTTAAAAGAAGAGGAGTTTTATATAGAAATCAAAAACTTAACAAACAAGGTAATTGAGAAACAAGTAGCCATAGATCTTATTTACATATAAGTAAACATGCTGAAAACATGAAACACATAGGTTTGATTAAACATAAGTAGACATGCTGATTACAAAGAAACACATAGGTTAAACAGAAGTAGACATGTTGATTACAAAGAAACACATAGGTTCAATTGAATAGCAGTAAACATGCTGATTAGGAATAATAAACATAAAGCACAGGGATCCAATGGGATAAAAGTAGACATGCTGATAACATGAAGCATAGTTTAATTGAATAGCAGTAAACATGCTGATTAGGGAAACACATATGTTTAGTTAAACAGAGTAAAAGACATGCTGATTATGAGGAAACATATAGATTTAATTGAATAGCAGTAGTGGAGGCATACCAGTTAAGAGATGGCAATAGAAGAGTGAAGCAAACAGGGTCCAAAGGTCTAGCCTTGGCTTCCAGCCTGCTAGACAGTGCAACAGACAAAGAGTAGAAGATTGTGAAAGAGGAAAAGAGCAAGAACTTTGTGTGTCTTTCTATGTCTCTGTGTGTGTTAAAGAAAAGGAGTGAGGCTTATATAACATTAAGTAGAGTAGAGTAATAAGGTAAAGCAGTTTAAAGGTTTGCAAATAAGGCAAAGAAAGCAATCAGTCCATCAATGGGGCATGACAGGGCCAATCAATAGGCAAAAATCATGGGATTGTATCCAGAAATAACTCGAAATTGAGGTCTAAATAAGGTAAGTGGTAAGTCTGATAGCCAATTAGAGTCAGAACACTGAAAATCCGGCAAGTAACAGGGCAGTTAATCATACAAATAAGGTAACACAAGTAAATATAGACTAATTTAAGTTTGGTAAGGTAGTCAGCCCACAAATTAAGCTTAATAGGAACAATTAGGGCAAGTAGTACCAATTAAGAGTCCCAAAATAAGGAAAGTAGACAAAATTACAGGAAGTAATCACTTTAGTAAACAAAGCAAATTTCAAACCTAAACAGTTTAGGAACTCAGTCGATTATTCAAGAATAACGGGCAAATATTGAAGCGAGTGATGAAACAATCAAACAAACTAAAACTGGAACACAGTTATGAAGGAAATCAGTGGAAAAATATTAATCAAACACATAGGAATTTTTAGAAAAGTTTCACAAATTTCAAACCCTAAACAGTTGTTGTTGTTGTTGTTGTTTTTTTTTTTTTTCCGCAGAAATAGATGAAATGAAACCTTAGTCCTTAGAGAATATCAGGATCAATTAAGAGTAAGGAAGACAGAAGATCTTTAAGAAAAAATGCTTGTAAAACACACCATTCAATAAAACTATGCTAAGTTTTTGCAAGGCAAGAAAAAAAACATGCTCATAAAAATTGAGAAGGCATTCAAGAAAAATTTTCTTTTATATATATGTACAAGAGACCGACATGGGTTTTACAAAAAGAAAAAGAAAAAAATTCTAACTATGCCCGAGGCTGTTTTCTCCCTCGAAAGCGGCTTCTCCTTCGGGCCCCTCCTCATTGTCACACCTGCCTTGGCTGCCTTCATCATCATCATCATCGTCGGAGGAGGAGACGAGAAATTTGGCATCGGCTTCGAGCGCCTTTGCTTGAGCTATCTCTGCAGAAAGGTCGTAACCTCGAGCGTGGATTACCTCGAGGGTCTCCCTCCGGGATTGACACTTGGCCAAATAATTGCTCTGCCGTTTTCGGTCGGTGGCTTCCCTGAGCTACGTTTGAGCAGTCTCAGCATCGTCCAAGTATACAACAATGGTTTTGTCAGCCGCGACCTTCGTCTTTCCGACCTCTGCCCTGGCCTCAACAAGCTTGATCTCGAGCTCGTCGATACTTCTGGCCTGGGCTGAATTTTTCTCTTTATCTCCCCGAAGTTGGGCTTCGACTGATGCTAGTTTGGCCAAAGCAGCCTCTTTCTCCGCAGCGAGGCAGTCCATGTTCTCTTTTCACTGATCTCAATCGGCCTTGATCTAATCGACCTCCCTGTGAAGTAGCTTGATCCTCTCCAGTTTTTGCTGCAGCTGAGACACTGAAGTTGGGTCGAGTAGACCGTAGTTTTTCAAAATGATAGTTACCTGCTTGTCTAGCTCGGCCTCACCCTTATGAGCCTTGACCAAGTCTGCCCGAAGGTCCTTGAGCTCCTCCTCCTTTTGACTGTAAAGGAGCTTCAAAGCATTCCTTTCATGCAAGGTCTTTTGGAGTTCGGCCTCGCATTGGCTCAGGTTGGCCCTAAACTTGGTAAAATCCTACACATAAAAAACGATACAAGTTAGGGCAAAGAGAGAAGAATATAAAGAAAATTGCAATGATAGGAATTAATGCTTACTCAAGAGAAAAGACGTTGAGCCTTTCGAAGAGGGTAGATGCGTTATTGAGATCGGCAGCATCATCGACCCCGGTAAAGCAATCCCGGAAGGGATCCTCTTTGCTGGGGACTCCACCCAAGTCAGGCATCTGCAGAGCCCGAGCCTCCTTTATGGCCTCTTCAGAATAAGCCGGTAGAGAGGGAGAGTGATCTTTTGTGATGGCCTCAAGCGAATTACTCGAGGCATTTTGTTCAGTGCGGGGGATCTTGGAACTCGTCCCCTTCGGTGTGCTTGTTGATGGCCGAGTAACAATCTCGACCTCGAGCAATTTGGGGGTTTTGTCCGTATCTTTCTTCGAAGCCTCCTCATCACGAGGCAAGATCTTCGGTTAGGAGGGTTTGGTAGCTTTAACCGGTTTCCTAGTTCAAACCAGCAATGCTGAGTCTTCACCCTCGTATTATTTTTCTTCAACTAGCTGATGGGCCGAATTTATATCCACAGGAATGAAATTTCTCCTGCCTTTTTGAGATAGAGCCTTTTTATCTTAGGGGTTTTCGGGCTTCGAGACCCTTTTCCTCTTATTATTTTTCCCTGATTTCAGAATCGGGGACTTGATCTCTTTCCCAGGCTGGGCCGGCCTCATTTCAGAGAAATCTCCGATGCCTGCATTGAGGAAAATCAAATATGACTAAAAAGACATCTCTGATAAAAAGGAATGTATCAAAGGCTTACGAGATGAACTTACCATGATGTTTGGATTCCCATTTTCCCTTTGCCAAGTCACGCCATCGGCACTCGTTATCAGAGGAAGTCGCGACTAGTTTCCGAACCCAGTCTTTGAGGTCGGTGACCGCATGAGGCATCCAAGCGACCGTTGCAAAATAGATGAAGGCATCACATAGTGCAAAAAATGGAGTATGAAGGTTAATGTTAAGAACTTCACTTATGTTTTGGGTTCCACTTCTCTAGGAATGACATTTTCTCCTCCGGGATGATGTCACAGGTCCTCACTCACACTAATCGGCTCATCCAACCCCGATCTTTATCCTCGTTATTGCTGGCAAAAAAGCCTTGGTCGAGCGGCGTTGGAGCTTGATCAACCCTCAAAAAAGCTGAGGTCGATATAATCGAATGAGATGGTTGAGGGTGAACTCCAGCCCCTGGCCTTGCTGGAAAAGAAATGGAGCATGATCACTATGCGTCAGAAAGCAGTGGATATGTCCAAGGGTGACTTGGTACCTCTTGCAAAAATCGAGAACAACTAGATCAATGGGACCCAGTGTGAAGGGGTAAGTGTAGACACTTAGGAATCCCTCCACATAGGTGGTGATACTCTCATCGAGAGCGGGGATCTGAACCACGACCTCGTCCCCCTAGCCATAATCTCTCTTTAAGGCCTCGAGGTGTTTCTCTGTTATCGAGAAGATATATCTCTATAGGTGCTCACATCGGTCAGGAATCGATGGGGGATTCTCGACTTTGAAGTCGTTCTTTGTAACATAGGGGCCAGGAACAATCTCATGAAGAGTCGTTGCTTTATCATCGGCCAGACGGGAAGAAGAGGAGGAAGCTTTCTCCTTTTGAGAAACGATTTCAGAAGTTTTCGCCATTGATTCAGGTTAGAAGAAGCGGAACGACGTGAAGTTTGATATTTCTTGGTGCTAAAAGGGGGTGGATTAATAGGTAGAGATAGATAAAAGATGAAGAGAGGAAGAGAACAACAAGAGTTTGAGGGTGGAAGTAGAGGTTTTGATTCAAATAAAAGCCTTGTCTTTATAGACACACAGTGATAGTTCAGCGACGCTAGTGGCCGACCCCCACTGGCAAGCATTTAATGTTTTGGGTAAACGAATCGATAGGACGTTTCGGTCACCTCGAGCACCTACGTCACCGGGATGACATCATCACCAAGACCTCCGGGAAATCGAGGTTCAAATCTTTTCTTATCATTTTATTCTAAGAAACGAGGGGACTATCTATATACGGTAAAAATCGGGGCTACCCGATTTCGTTCTTCGATGGAAAATATGATACCGAGCTCGGGGTCGAGGTTCCTTTCCGATTCCGAGGTTGTGGTCGAAATCATTTGCCGAGGTCGGAAGAAGACATACCTCGAGATAATACCATTATGGTTCAGTAACAGAAAAATCTAGTACCCGCAACGGCCTGAAGATCACGACGTAAATTGCGAAATGGATTGACCATTGGCGGTTAGACAGTTATCAATTATGATTTCCTACTGCAATTAGAAGTGTACCTTATTTAGGACTCCCCTATTTTATAAGGGGGAGCCCATTCATTTGTAAGACACGTTTTTTGACTGGTAAGATAATACATACACTTTATTCTCTAGCTATTTTATTCATTGTTCATCAGAGTTGCTTGGTAACTTGCTATTCCTACTATTCCACCTCGAGGCCGTCATAGCTCGAGGTCGAGATTTGGCTTGTGACTGGTTTAACTTATTTTATTTTTCAATTTATATATATTTAATTCCTTGTTTATCAATTGTTATTGGATTAAATCACATATCCTTAAAATCAGAATATAAGTTTAATTATTACTCAGATTTTAGGGTAAACAAAGATATTGGAGAGAAATTTACTTAACTATTTATTTTGCATGAATATGGATAATTTACTTAGTTAGATGTTTGTTACGGTGCGAAGGTAATAAAAGAGATATATTTTCTCGTCTTTGTCTATTTAGAAGTAATTTAAAAATTAAAGTAATATCGGGTTTTCTCTTTTGCTTTTCTTATCCGTAGCTTCCCAAAGGAAAATGACCCTTTTTTACAGGTTTCGTCCTTCTTTTTTTCACCTAAAAAGGGTTTCAATTGATGTAATTATATGATATTTGGCAAAAAGTTAATTTAAAAGCAAGTCTTAGCTGTTGGGGTTAGACTAATGTTTTATTAGAAGTTAGCAAATTAATTAATAGTAATCAAGGATTTGTTCGCAAAGAATAGCTTCCGTATAATTTTTTTTTTACGTTACTTGCCCGCTACAAAATAATTTTTTAATTAGGTTATACAAATACGTTAACAACTCTTCAGCCTTGCCAAGTTATATGATTGAAAACTCGAAGCACCAACAATTCCATAACAATTGTTTTTTGAGAGTTTGGAGAAGGTATGTAACTGTTTCCATAGAGACGTCAAAAATTTCGTTTGAATTGGATTTTTAAGTGTTCTTAATGGGGAAAAAAAGGAAAAGGAGGTGACTTTTGAATTATTTTAAAAATAGCAAATATAAAAAGGATAAAAGGCAAAAAACTGATAAAACCAAACGTTTTTGTATGCAAATGCTCGAGAAATTATGGCAATGAAAGCAATAATAAACTAATTTATGGAATCTGCAGCAGTTTCGTTTTCCAACATCTCTATACCTTGGGTCACATCCACAGTAACCAACGCCCAAAAACAAAGAAAACATAGAGTAATTCTACCACTTAAAAAGAACAAAAAAGATTTTCAAGGCAAAAATAATAATCATGAGGTGCAAAGAAACAAATACTAATATGAAGTGAATTTCAACCACCTAACTTCTGGTATTATTTAAGAGAAAACCGATACACTGCATGTGGTAAATTATAGCGAGAGATACTTTACTGTTTTGGTGAAGATACTGCAGCCGCTGTAGCACCATGCTATAAAAGAATGAGGAGTTTTTCTAATGAAGAGCCAACTGTTATTCTTGCAGACCTTTTGTTCATAATTGATGAGAAACCACACAATTTGTTTACAAGATAAGGGAATGACCTTGTGATCACTCCATCTAACAACAGTTGATGGAATAAAATTGACTATTCTTATATATTAACACTAATGGGGCCAAACATGAATATATATACATTAAGAGATGACTTTAATGGGACTATACGTTCCCGAGCCGTCACGACCCAAATTTCCCACCCTCGAGAGTCATAATGGCGCCTAATGTGAGCTAGGCAAGCCAATTATTTGAACAAATTACCTTTTTACTCATTTTATATTCCTTAACAATTATGAAGCAAAATCATTTAAACAACGGAATTTAACATAAGCGAAAGAAATGCAGTAAACTATCTGAACATGAATCTAATACAATTGTTTGAACCTCTACTACTCAGAACTGGTGTCACAGTACCACAGACGATCTAAGAATGCTACATACAAAGTCCGAAAATAACAATACACTATTTCTGAATTAAGGAAATGAAACGGGAATAAAGGGATAGAGGGAGACGCCAGAGCCTGTGGACACCTGCAGGTTTACCTTGGATCTCCGCGTGAACTGAAGGCAGCCACCCAATCTACAGTCCAAATGCTATTGCTCTGGGATCTGCACATAGTGCATAGTATAGTATCGGCACAATCGACCCCATGTGCTGGTAAGTGCCTAGCCTAACCTCGACGAATTAGTGACGACACTAGGACCAGACTACCAAATAAACATGTGCAATTCTATATACATCGGAAAAGAAGAACAGTAATATACAGCCAAGTATGGAAGGGGTAACATGCTGCGAGGGAGCTATCAATTTAGAATAGAAAGACAACAGGTAATTGAAAGAAACAACATATCTCAGATCTCAGTCGTCCTCACCAAAGCAATCAAGTAATGAAAATGTGCACGGCATCACCCTTCATGTTTTTACTATCGTCCTCGTCATATAATCAATATAATCGGCACGGAATGGTACATCGTGCGGCACGACATCACCTTTCGTGCTTTACATTTGTTCCTCACACATCATACACGGCATCACCCTTCGTGCTTTAATACTCTCTCACCAAAACAATACACGACATCACCCTTCCTGCTTTAACACTTTTCCTAACCCAAACAACAATCACAAACAATAGGGCAAGGGAATAAATGAAATTACAATAAGAATCTCGGCAATGGAGCAATAGTTCAACAATCAAGTCCTGGCAAAGGAATAACATCAAAAGAAACATCAACATCCCGGCAAGGGAGATAACATTAAAAGCAACAATATCCCCGCAAGGGAGATCATAAAATGATTCTCTTCTCTTTTTCACTTTTACTTTACAACTCACTTCACAACTTTGAGTCAATGCTCTAAAAGGTTCAATTTCCACTTATACTTTCACATTTCATTGTACAACTCGAGTCAATGCTCCTCAATGTTCAAATGTCACAATTTCTTCCACAAACTTTGGCCAACAAGAAATCATCATCAAAGCATGAATAATACAACGAAGCCATAATAGTCACAATATAAGACTCACGGGCATGCTTGACACCAACGTATAGATACTCGTCGCCATGCCTATACATCGTACTCCACAAATACCACATAGCAAATAGGACTCGACTCCTAATCCCTCAAGCTAAGGTTAGACCAAACACTTACTTCGATACCACGAACACAATTCAAGGCTCTACTATCGCTTTACCTCTTGATTCCACCACCAATTCACTCGTAGCTAGCCACAAGTTACTTAATTACATCAATAAATGCTAAATGAATCAATTCTAATGCATGAAAATGAGTTTTCTAAAGTTTTACCTAAAAAGTCAAAAATTGCCCCCGGGCCCACATGGTCAAAACCCGAGGTTCGAACCAAAACTCGATTTCCCATTCCCCCATGAACCCAAATATATAATTTATTTTGAAATCGGACCTCAAATTGAGGTCCAAATCCCCAATTTTTGAAAAACCTAGGTTCTACCCAAAACACCCATTTTCCCCCATGAAAATCATTGATTTTGAGTTGAAATCATGTGAGAAGATGCTAATGATTGAAGGAAACGAGTTAAAGTTGACTTACAATCGATTTGGAAGAAGAGTTGTCTTTGAAAAATCGCCCAAGAGTGTTTTAGTTTTGAAAGAGTGAAAAATGGGAGATTTTCGGTTAAGTTATAAAATTGCAGGTTGCAGATATGGGAATTGCAACCAGGGTTCGCAATTGCGAACCCCGACCTCTGCTATGTTCGCATTTGCGAAGGGGTTCTCGTATTTATGAGTCGGGAAATGCGAACAAAGGATCGCATTTGCGATAACAGGACCAAAAGGAGCGTATTGCATTTGCGAAGGAAATCTCGCATTTGCGAGGAAGAGCTGGCCTGGGTTGTTTCGCATTTGCGACATCGCATTTGCGAGCCAGGCTTCGCAAATGCGAATCCTGCAGGGCTGATCACACCAGCTAAAAACCTGCAACTCACCAAGTTCAAAATCCACCCCGTGGTCTATCCAAAACTCACCCGAGCCCTCGGGGCTCCAAACCAAACATGTACACCAACCAAAAAACATCATACGGATTCGCTCGTGTGTTCAAATCACTAAAATAACATCAACAACTATGAATTTAGCATCAAAATCATGAAATTTTCTTAAGAACTTCAAATTTTCAATTTTCTCAAAAACGATCTGATTCACGTCGTTTCAAGTCCGTTTCTTACCAAATTTCGCAGACTTACCTTAAATCACATATAAGACCTGTACTGGGTACCAGAACCAAAATACGGGCCCGATACCATCAAGTTTTAAACACTTTTCATTTCCAAAACTCATAAACAATTTCAGAAAATAATTTTCTTTAAAAATTTATTTCTCGGGCTTGGGACCTCGGAATTCGATTCCGGGTATACGTCCAAGTCCCATATTTTTTCCTACGGACACTCCGGGACCGTCAAATCACGGGTCCGGGTCCGTTTACCTAAAATGTTAACCGAAGTCAACTTTAACTCATTTTAAATGCAAAATTCATCATTTTTCACAAATTTTCACAAAATTGTTTTTCAGCTACACGCCCGGACTGCGCACACAAATCGAGGGGATGCCGAAAGAGGTTTTTAAGGCCTCGGAATGCAGAATTTACTTTTAAAACAAAGGTCATCACATCTTCCACCTCTAAATTAACCGTTTGTCCTCGAACGGACAGAAGAAGGTAGTACCTGAGTCGGGGAAAAGGTGAGGTTAACGGCTCCGCATATCGGACTCAGACTCCCTGATCGATGCCTCGACGAGTTGACCTCTCCATTGAACTTGAATAGAAGGAAAACTCTTCGATATCAACTGACGAACCTGCCGGTCTAGAATAGCTATCGGCTCCTCCTCATAAGACAAGTCCTTGTCCAACTGGACAGTGCTGAAATCTAACACGTGGGATGGATCGCCATGATATTTCCGAAGCATGGACACATGAAACACTGGATGCATGGCTGATAAGCTCGGCGGCAATGCAAGTCTGTAAACCACCTCTCCCACTCGATCAAGAATCTCAAACGGGCCAATGAACCTAGGGCTAAGCTTGCCCTTCTTCCCAAATATCATCATGCCCTTCATAGGCGACACTCGAAGCAATACGCGCTCACCGACCATGAATGCCAAATCATGAACCTTACGGTCGACATAACTCTTTTGCCTGGACTGAGCTGTACGAAGCCTATCCTAAATAATCCCGACCTTGTCCAAGGCATCCTAAACCAGATCCGTACCCAACAACCGAGCCTCTTCCGAATCAAACCATCCAACTGGAGACCGACACCGCCAACCATACAAAGCCTCATAAGGAGCCATCTGGATACTCGACTGGTAGCTGTTGTTGTAGGCAAACTCTGCTAAAGGCAAAAACTGATCTCACTAGCCTCCAAAGTCAATGACACAAGCTCGGAGCATATCCTCCAAAATCTGAATAGTCTGCTCGGACTGCCCGTCCGTCTGAGGATGAAACACTGTGCTCAACAAAACCCGTGTGCCTAACTCCCACTGAACTGTTCTCTAGAAATGGGTGGTAAACTGCATATCTCGATCCGAAATGGTAGACTCTGGCACACCATGAAGACGAACAATCTCCCGGATATAGATCTCAACTAACCTCTCGGAAGATTAGGAGACTGCCACATGAATGAAATGTGCTGAATTGGTCAGCCTATCAACAATAACCCACACTGCATCGAACTTACTCTGAGTCTGTGGGAGTCCAACAACGAAGTCCATAGTGATACACTCCCACTTCCACTCAGGAATCTCAATCTTCTGGAACAAACCACCAGGTCTCTGATGCTCGTACTTAACCTACTAGCAATTCAAACACCAAGCCACATATGAAACAACGTCCTTCTTCATTCTTCTCCACCAATAATGCTGTCGCAAATCTTGATACATCTTTACGGTGCCCGGATGAATAGAGTACCGGGAACTATAGGCCTCCTCTAAAATCTACTCTCGAAGCCATCCACATTAGACACACAAATTCGACCCTGCAATCTCAAAACTCCATCATCACCTAAAGTAACCTTCTTGGCACCTCCGTGCTGCACCGTGTCTCTAAGGACACACAAATGGGGATCATCATACTGCTAATCACGGATACGATCCAATAAAGAGGAACGAGCGATCGTGCAAGCTAACAAACGACTGGGCTCAGAAACATCCAACCTCACGAACTGATTGGCCAAAGCCTGAACATCCAAGGCATGCGGTATCTCACTGATCGGAATATAAGCAAGACTGCCCATACTGGCTGACTTTCTACTCAAAGCATCGGCCACCATATTGGCCTTTCCCGAAAGATATAAGATGGTGATATCATAATCCTTTAATAGCTCAAACCACCTTCTCTGCCTCAAATTTAGCTCCTTCTGCTTGAATAAATACTGCAGACTCTTGTGATCCGTGAACACCTCACATGCCACGCCATACAGATAATGCCTCCAAATATTCATAGCATGAACGATGACTGCTAACTCCAAATCATGAACCGGATAGTTCTTCTCATGAATCTTCAACTGCCGCGAAGCATAGGCAATGACCTTGCCATCCTGCATCAACACTGCACCAAGTCCAATACGAGATGCATCACAATAAGCTGTATAAGGCCTGAACCTGTGGGCAAAGCCAACACCGGTGCCATAGTCAGAGCTGTCTTGAGCTTCTGAAAACTCGCCTCACACTCGTCCGACCATATGAATTGGGCACCCTTCTGGGTCAACCTGGTCATCGGGGCTACAATAAATGAAAACCCCTCTACGAACCGACGATAGTAGCCTGCCAATCCCAAGAAACTCTGGATCTCTGTAGTTGATACTGGTCTAGGCCAGTTCTTGACTGCCTCAACCTTCTTCGGATCAACCTGAATACCCTCTGCTGATACAAGATGACCCAGGAATGCAACTGAACTCAGCCAAAACTCACACTTCAAAAACTTAGCATACAACTGAATATCCCTCAAAGTTTGAAGAACCAGTCTAAGATGCTGCTCGTGCTCCTCCCGGCTACGGGAATAGATCAAAATATCATCAATGAAGACTATCACGAACAAATCCAAGTAAGGTCTGAACACTTGGTTCATCAACTCCATAAAAGTTGTTGGGGCATCTGTCAACCCGAATGATATTACCAAGAACTCGTAATGACCGTACCGAGTGCAGAAAGCTGTCTTAGGGACATCGGATTCCCTAATCCTCAACTGATGGTAGCCACATCTCAAGTCAATCTTCGAGAATACCTTGGCACCCTAAAGCTGATCAAACAAATCATCCATCCTCGGCAATGGATACTTATTCTTAATTGTAACCTTGTTCAACTGCCGATAATCAATACACATTCTCATTGATCCGTCCTTCTTCTTAACAAACAACACCGGCGTACCCCAAGGCGAAACACTAGGTCTAATAAAACCTTTCTCCAACAAGTCTTGCAACTGCTCCTTCAACTCTTTCAACTTAGGCAGGGCCATACGATACGGCAGGATAGAAATGGGCTGAGTGCCTAGAGCCAAATCAATGCAGAAGTCAATATCCCTGTCGGGTGGCATACCCGATAGGTCTGAAGGGAATACCTCAGGAAACTCACTAACAACGGGCACATAATCAATAGAAGGGACCTCAAAACTAGAATCACGAACATAGGCCAAATAAGCCAAACACCCCTTCTCGACCATACGCCGAGCCTTCATATAAGAGATAACACTGCGGGTAGAATGACCAAGAGTCCCTCTCCACTCTAAATGAGGTAAACCCGGTAAGGCTAAGGTCACAGTCTTGGCATGACAATCCAAGATAGTGTGGTAAGGTGATAACCAGTTCATCCCCAATATGACATCGAAATCAACCATATCCAGCAGAAGCAAATCTACACAAGTCTCAAAACCCCTATGGACTCGATCCACCACAATAGAATCACCCACTGGTGTAGACACATAAACAGGAGCACTCAAAGAATCACTAGGCATGACCAGATATGGTGCAAAATAAGATGACACATAGGAGTACAGATCCCGAATAACTCATCGGAAGCCTCAGCCTCGGGCCTGGCTAGAAGAGCATAGCATCGGGGCTAGGCCCCACCACCCTGAACTACATCTCTAGGACGACCTGCTGCTGGCTGGCCTCCACCTCTAGCGGCCTGAGCTCCACCTCTAATACCTGTACCTCTACCTCTAGCACCTCTACCCTCACCTCTAGCTGGCTGGGCGGGCTACAGAACACTCGATGCCTGAACCATGGCACGGGAACCCTGATGCTGAGAGCTGCTCGATGCTCGAGGGCAAAACCTAGCAATGTGACCCATATCACCATAAGTGTAACAAGCCCTCGGCTAATGAGACTACTGACCCTGACGACCCTAATGACCACCCCAAAAACTCTGAAGCAGCGGTGCACTGATAAGAGCTAGTGGTGCACTGTAGGACTGCTGATTATAATATTACATATGAGGATTATGGCCACCTGAAGCACCGTAAGAAACCTGAAGTGCTAACTAAAAAGGCTTAGGAGGATGGCCTCTACCATACGAATCTCTACCTCTAGACGAGGTACCACTGAATTGGCCTGAATGATGAGGCCTCTTGTCAGACCCCTGACCACTTCCCTACGATAGAACCATCTCAACTCTCCTGGACACATTGGCCGCCTCCTGGAAAGAAATCTCACTCCCAGTCTCCCTGGCCATCTGAAGTCGAATCGGCTGAATAAGTCCCTCAATGAACCTCTTCACCCTCTCTCTCTCTCGGTGGGAAGTATGATAAGAGCATGACGGGCCAAGTCGATGAATCTGGTCTCATGATGAGGAACTGTCATAGAACCTTGCTGGGGACACTCAAACTGCCTCCGATAGATCTCTCTATGAGTAATAGGGAGAAACTTCTCCAGAAATATCTGAGTAAACTGCTCCTAAGTCAAAGTTGGTGATCCGACTAGTCTAGCCAAGCAATAATCTCTCCACCAAGTCTTGGCGGATCCCCATGTTCCTGAGAGCCTCATGACAGCTGTCTAGATAATCCTAAGGGTCCTCAGAAGATGTACCGCTGAAAGCAGTAGTAAAGAGCTTGGTGAACCTATCCAACCTCCACAAAGCATCGGCAAACATAACTGCTCCATCACCGGTTTGAGCTACCACACCCGGCTGAACTGCTCCAACTGGATGAACTGCTGTAGTCTGGAACTGGGGAGCTACCTGCTCCGGAGTGCGAGTAGCAGGAGTCTGGGCTCCTCCTCCAGCCTGAGAGATGGCTGGTGCTACAGGATGCAAGCCTGCCCGGGTGACACTCTTCATAAGGCCCACTAGGCGGACCAGATCATCCTGGAGTACGAGGGTAGCAATAAACCCCTCTGGGACCTGAGCTAGGACCACTGGAACTGTCTGGGCCAGAACCTCATCATCAAAGTCAACTTGAGGCTCTGTCGCTGGTGCTGCTGCTCTTGGCTGAGCTCTGCCCCTACCTCGGCCTCTAGCACGGCCTTAGCCACGCCCTCTGCCCCTCATGGGAGCTGCTGCTGGGGGCTCGGGCTGCTGGTCAGTGGATGGGGAAGCACGTGTTCTCGCCATCTGCGAAAGAATAGAGTAGAAATTCAATTAGCATTGAGAAACCAAACCGCACGATAAGAGAGAATAAATGTGATGTCTTTCCTAACTCTGTAGCCCCTGGGGATAAATACAGACATCTCTGTACCGATCCTTTAGATGCTATTAAGCTTGTCTGTGAACCGTGAGACCCATGTAACCTAGAGCTCTAATACCAACTTGTCACAACCCGGATTTTACACCCTCGGGAGTCGTGATGACACCTACTAATGTGAGCTAGGCAAGCCAATTATTTGAACAAATTACCTTTTTACCCATTTTATATTCCTTAACAATTATGAAGCAAAATCATTTAAACAACAAAATTTAACATAAGCGGAAGAAATGTAGTAAACTATCTGAACATGAATCCAATACAATTGTTTGAAACTCTACTACCCAAAACTGGTGTCATAGTACCACAGACGATCTAAGAATGCTACATACAAAGTCCAAAAATAACAATACACTGTTTCTGAATTAAGGAAATGAAACGGGAATAAAGGGATAGAGGGAGACGCCAGGGCCTGCGGACGCCTGCAGGTCTACCTTGGATCTCCGCGTGGACTGAAAGCAGCCACCCAATCTACGGTCCAATTGCTGCTGCTCCGAAATCTGGACATAGTGCAGAGTGTAATATCAGTACAACCGATCCCATGTGTTGGTAAGTGCCTAGCCTAACCTCGGCGAAGTAGTGATGACGCTAGGACCAGACTACCAAGTAAACATGTGCAATTCAACTATATACAGCGAAAAAGAAGAACAATAATATACAGTCAAGCATGAGAGGGGTAACATGCTGCATGAGAGCTATCAATTTAGAATAGAAAGACAACAGGTAATTGAAAGAAACAACATATCTCAGATCTCAGCAAAGAACCAGAAATCAATAAGTGCACGACATCACCCTTCGTGTTTTTACTCTCGTCCTCACCAAAGCGATCAAGTAATGAAAATGTGCACGGCATCACCCTTTGTGCTTTTACTCTCGTCCTCGCTATATAATCAATATAATCGGCACAGAATGGCACATCGTGCGGCACGACATCACCCTTCGTGATTTACACTCTTTCCTCACAAATCATATACGACATCACCCTTCGTGCTTTAACACTCTCTCACCAAAACAATATACGGCATCACCCTTTGTGCTTTAACTCTCTTCCTCACCCAAACAACAATCACAAACAATAGGGCAAGGAAATAAATGAAATTACAATAAGAATCCCAGCAAGGGAGATAACATTAAAAGCAACAATATCCTGACAAGGGAGATAATAAAATGATTCTCTTCTCTTTTTAACTTTTACTTCACAACTCACTTCACCACTTTGAGCCAATGCTCTAAAAGGTTCAATTTCCACTTATACTTTCACATTTCATTTTACAACTGGAGCCAACGCTCCTCAATATTCAAATGTCACAATTACATTCACACACTTTGCCCAACAATAGAAATCATCATCAAAGCATGAATAATACAACGAAGCCATAATAGTCACAATATACGACTCACGGGCATGCTTGACACCAACGTATAGATACTCGTCGCCATGACTATACGTCGTACTCGACAAATACCACATAGCAAATAGAACTCGACTCCTAATCCCTCAAGCTAAGGTTAGACCAAACACTTACCTCGATGCCACGAAAACAATTCAAGCCTCTACTATCGCTTTACCTCTTGATTCCACCACCAATTCGCTCGTATCTAGCCACAAGTTACTTAATTACATCAATAAATGCTAAATGAATCAATTCTAATGCATGAAAATGAGTTTTCTAAAGTTTTACCCAAAAAGTCAAAAATCTCCCTTGGGCCCACATGATCAAAACCCGAGGTTCGAACCAAACCCGATTACCTATTCTCCCACGAACCCAAATATATAATTTGTTTTGAAAAACCTAGGTTCTACCTAAAACACCCATTTTCCCACATGAAAATCATTGATTTTGAGTTGAAATCATGTGAAAAGATGTTAACGATTGAAAGAAACGAGTTAAAGTTGACTTACAATCGATTTGGAAGAAGGGTTGTCTTTGAAAAATCGCCCAAGAGTGTTTTGGTTTTGACAGAGTCTGAAAAATGGGAGATTTTCGGTTAAGTTATAAAATTGCAGGTTGCAGATATGGGAATTGCGACCAGGGTTCGTAATTGCGAACTCCGACCTATGCGATGTTCGTATTTGCGAAGGGGTTCTCGCATTTGCGATAACGGGC
Source organism: Nicotiana sylvestris (assembly GCF_000393655.2). Classification (NCBI taxonomy): domain Eukaryota; kingdom Viridiplantae; phylum Streptophyta; class Magnoliopsida; order Solanales; family Solanaceae; genus Nicotiana; species Nicotiana sylvestris. The sequence continues at coordinate 128,265,485 of NC_091060.1, read as the reverse complement.
CCAAAAGGGGCGTATCGCATTTGCGAAAGAAATCTCGTATTTGCGAGGAAGAGCTGGCCTGGGCTATTTCGCATTTGCGACTCAGCCTTCGCATTGGCGAGCCAGGCTTCGCAAATGCGAAGCTTGCAGGGCTGATCACACCAGCTAAAAACCTGCAACTCACCAAGTTCAAAATCCACCGCGTGGCCTATCCAAAACTCACCCGAGCCCTCGGGGCTCCAAACCAAACATGCAAACCAACCTAAAAATATCATACGGACTCACTCGTGTGTTCAAATCACTAAATTAACATCAACAACTATAAATTTAGCATCAAAATCATGAAATTTTCTTAAGAATTTCAAATTTCCAATTTTCTCAAAAACGATCCGATTCGCGTTGTTTCAAGTCTGTTTCTTTCCAAATTTCACAGACTTACCTTAAGTCACATATAAGATTTGTACCGGATGCCGGAACCAAAATACGGGTCTGATACCATCAAGTTTTAAACACTTTTCATTTCCAAAACTCATAAATAATTTCTGAAAATAATTTTCTTTAAAAATTTATTTCTCGGGCTTGGAACCTCGTAATTCGATTCCGGGCATATGCTCAAGTCCCATATTTTCCTATGGACCCTCCGGGATCGTCCAATCACGGGTCCGGATCCGTTTACCTAAAATGTTGACCGAAGTCAACTTAAACTCATTTTAAATGCAAAATTCATCATTTTTCACAGATTTTCACAAAATTGCTTTTCGGCTATGTGCCTGGACTACGCACGCAAATTGAGGTGATGCCGAAAGAGGTTTTTAAGGCCTCAGAATGCAGAATTCACTTTTAAAACAAGTGATGACCCAAACCACACGAGCGGATGTGTTTGTACGTTAGAAAACCTTTGGGTTCCTTAAATTTTATAGCAAACAGTTGTTTTCTTACAAGAAGTGCTTTAAAAATAGAAGGAAAATCCAAAAAATGGAGAAAAAAAAAGATAAATGAGATTCCAAGTGAAAGAGGCATGCCACATCACCTTATCAAGTCCAGCTTTAGGTTACTAAGAAACTTCTCTGCAAGACTATTTACATGTTTGACTGTTTTCTTTTTAGTATATCCTTAGTGTAGGAAGAAAAAGTTATGAAGAAAAGCCATACGTTCTTCCTATAAGTATACTAAGAGAAGCGTTTGCTTACAATGTATATATATGTATATATATATATATATATAATTGACGGACTTTGGCCCGGTGATGTGGCACTCTCCTAACCAAGGATTTCAAATTATCTTTTTTCTCCATTTTTTCACATTTCTCCCACTCACTCTTTTTATTTTAATTTAATTGTAATAATTATGTAGGAGTCTAAAGTCATGTCTCTTGAAAAATAATTTCAAAAGTCATTACTATTAATAAATAACCGTTTCTTTGCATGAGAGAACACAACGGCCAAATCGAAGGACTTGTGGCAATTATATACAGAATCTAATGCCTCATCACAATGGTGAGGAATTTCTGCATCATATATATATTGAAAAGGCAACTGAAAAAGTTTTTCATATTTAGCTTTGATAATCATTTGTCTTCTTCTAAGCTTTAGTCCATCTCTATGGAGTGAAGGCATCATCTCCCTTGTTTAAAGATTCTGTTTTCCTTCCTTCATTCAAATATATGCATTTTTATTTTTCCTTTACTCGCTTATCCCATTTGAATGGATCACGACATTTGAAATCATTCTGGAAAAATGACTTCTAAAGGAGATATAAGGATCACGACCTTTCCACCGATATCACTATTTGCATATTCTCATTTGACATCTTACTTTCTGCATATTTCATTTCTCTCTGTCTGATATCAAAAAAAATAATTCGCAAAAATATTCGTGAAAGCCATGGTAATACCTTGAAATCGGCCTATAATTTTTTATCGAGTAGTAGGAACTGAAGAAGTAAGTACTTTTGGTAATTTTTATATAGCAATCGTTGTTGCACAAATTTTACAAACATATCCTGGACATACTTGGTTATTTTTCAGGTTTAAACAAGAGATTTGCCGCCTGAAATTTTGGTGCTACACTGCTAGGACAGAGAGATCCTTGACATTGTAGCTTTGATGTAGAAAGTCGTTATTTCATATGTGTGGATGTTGGTCAGGTGTGAACTTTACTTTTCCCAATTGACCAGGTTTATTTAAATCTTCACTTTTCTTAAAACTATTGGCATTTCTATTTGTTAAGATCTTTTTCTATTGAACTCACATGCTAACTCGTATCTTGATGCTGAGTTTCATATAACCATTTGAATCATGCAAGATATATATTATTATGAATTTATGACTATCTATTGAAGTTAATATTAAATTTAAATATAAAAGAAGTCCAAATAGTTTACCTATCATAAAAATAAGAAAAATGAACTTTTTTAAAAAGTATTTTCTCTTTTTTGTATTTTCAGAAAATCAAAGAAATGATAAAAGTTTAGAAACCTATACAGATTGTAAGACCTAAAAAGCTAATAAAATTATTTAGTTAAGTTTATTATTTCTATTGAGGAAATAAAAAATCTAAACTTGATACTAAAAACTTTTTTTATAATACTTAAAACTACAAAAATGATTAAAATGAGCGAGATGATAAAAGAATGTGTCTAAAAAAATTTGTTTGTGTGAAAGCATAAAAAAATAAAAAACGAGGATAATATTTTACCTAACCGTTAGTTGGAATATAGACATTTGAAGTGTAGTGTGATGAACATTGGGATTGTGTTCATATATCCTTTATTATGGATTACCTTCATATCCTCAATTATATATGAATCACATATATAACACACACATGTAAAGAGTGATTATAATGAGTAAACTTTTCTTTTCTTCTTTCAGTAATGGAGAAGTAAAAGAGATAAATTATTCATGATGCTTCAATGGAGATCGTATAATGACACATGGTGGATATAAAAATTTCTATTATCGTTAATGTATAGGTCAAAATCTGATCACAATAGCCGACTCAGTTAGAACCCTGCCCAAAGGCCGGGTAGCGAGGACCATCACGGCTTACTTCGGTCGAAGTATCCACAATGTGTACAATGAGTCCAAAGATAATACTTAAGTAATGATAAAAAGGCTACAACGTAAGGGCAGACGGAGAGGAGGAAATGGTAATGGTCTAAGAACTATATATAGGGACGGATTCTCCAAAGAAAGGGGGCTTTTTTTCTCTCTCCTTCCTCTCCCCCGTAATCTTCTATCAAGAAGAGATGCAAACTAAACATCTCCATATATCATGTAGCTGATTATCCTTATCGGATTATAAGAGAAGAAATGAAAAACATCAACAAAGATTGATCGCCCCTATTTTATCTTATTCATTATTTTCTGATTTATTTTTAGATCTGGAGTTTATTATGTTTGACTAAGATTGACCCCATCCTTACTATTAATTGTTTTAATCAAAAATGTTTTGACATCTTTTGGTCAAACATTTAATATAGACATTAGTTAATGAACAGAAAGAAATAAAACTTCATAAGTGTCGGACTATAATTAATGACAACTAGAGCCGTCAATATAGGCTTGGCCCGTTGGCCAACCCAGCCCAGCCTGTGATTTAGCAGGGCTGGGCTAGAATTTTTGGAGCCCGTTTAAAAACGAGGCTTTTAAGCCCGGACCGAGTAAGCCCATGGCCCGTGAGGCTTGACTGAGGCTGGGCCGGGGCGGCCCATGGGCCTAATAAAAATATTTATTTAAAATATATAAAAAATAAAAAGTATACTGCCTTTAGAGATGGAAAGTCAGAATTGGATCTTTACTAAGAGGAACCAAAACTTGATCTTGAAAAGTTTCAAGAGATGATGTTGTCATGTATTGGAAGGACCATTCTAAAAAATATCCCGTTCTTTCAATGATGGTGCGTGATGTACTTAGTATTCTTATTACTATTGTACCATCAGAATCAACATTTAACATTGGTGGCGTGTTCTACAAAGTACACAAGTTGCATTTATTATGAAAATGTCCAAACACTTGTTACTACTTGAAATTGGTTGCACAGGTTTTTTCGAACTCAAACTGGTAATATTTTTTTATGTGAATTTAAATATTATTAATTTTTAAAATTTAATTATTTTTAATATTTAACTAATTAATATTGCATATGAATTGTAGATGAAAGTGAAGATGTTAAGACAACCTTGTCACAAGCGGATTCAAATGTGTTTGATGAAGATGATGTGTTGGATATCTCATAAGAATCATGAACGTTCTCTTGAATAGTTTGTTTTAAGTTTTGACTTTTAGTGAATGAAATATAGTCATGTCTTTTACTTTTTTAGTGTTTATTGTGATATATTGAAACAATATAAAAAGTTATTAAATTCTGCAAATTTTTTCCAATAAGATATTTTTTAACTTTTAAATAATTATCTGTTTTTTGGTCAGGACTTAAAGAAAAAATATAAAATTATATTTTAAAACTGATGGGCCGACCCGTGGGGGCCCGCGACCCACATAGGGCTGGAGTGAACTGACCATTATAAGGCCAATCAAAATGGTGGGCTAGCCCAGCCCAGCCCAGCCCGTCAATTGCTAAAGCTCACGTGGGCCGAGCTGGACTAGCCCGGCCCGGCCCGACCCGTATTGACAGTCTAATGACAACATGAAAGTATTATCATTTTTGTTACTTCTAAAAAAAAGTGTTGGTTACTATGTGGTTGTATATGTGAAGTTATTAAGCCTTCACCTTAACCCCCCCCCCCCCCCCCCGATAAAATAAGAACAACCCCATGTTCAACCCCCTTTTTGCCAGTAATATCATTGTGGTCGCAATATCAGTTTTTCTTTTGCCTTCAATTTATTTTTTATGAAATGTGTTGGAGCAAGGAAAATATGTCCAATAATTTATTCAACTAAAACCATAAAGATTTTTGTTTAAATGCAGTAATTTAGTTTTAATTTGGCTAATTCATTATCTCTTTCTCTTTTTTGCATTTTTTTCTTTACCTTACGTAAAAAAATACAAAAATAAAAAATAAAAAAATAACAAACTTGCGTCTTTTTTATATGTAATTTTTTGTACATTTGATTTACATTTTCCATATGTATGTCTTATATTATATTTTAATCATAAATTTCTGTAAGTTTTTATCTTTTCTATATCAACAAAATTTATAATGATACATGTTTGACCGCGCGAAGTACGGGACAACTTAACTAGTAGAAATATAAGTGGAAGATCTTGAGAATGAGGCTTAAGAATTTCACTTAATTTCCTAATGATACTTTTGTAATGATTGAAAAGTAAATTTGCGATAGCTATAAGCATCTTTAAGTTTTCTGTGAAAAAAATAAATAAAACTTCAAAAAAAGTAAATAAAAACTCAATGAAAACTTCACATAAAATTTTGTAACAAATAAAAACAAATAAAAAGAGAGTTGTAGCAGCCCAACAACAAAATGCCTAAAGTAAAAGTACCGAAACTATTCCACTTTTCAAGCTGTTATTTTGTACATAAATTCTTTACAGTTTCGTGGTACATCAACATCAGTCACTTTTTTTTTTTTTTTTTCTAGAGAGTGTGCACATCACCCTGGTCTTAGGATTTGGTTTTTTGTTTTCTACCTTTGGTGCAGAAATTCCACGTCTTGAAATTTCAGGAAAAATCGGAAACTTCATTTTGCAAAGTCTATGTAATTGACATTAAGTACTAACTATATACTTTAGAAAAAGAAAAATAGAGAACAGACTTCTCTTTTTTCTTCAATTAAGAAGAACATTCACAGACCAACGAAGTGGTCGTTAACCAAATCAGTGATGTAGCTAAGAATAATGGCTGCGTCTTCTATGTTCCTTAGTTCTTAAGAATCAGTACACCATCAGGATTAAGCACAAGAAGTGTCTTTCTCGGGCAAGTTTTAATTTCTTTGGTGAACGTCCATCTCGATTCCGGGTCCGTTTCATCTTCAGAGCACTTATATCATTTTTTCAGAAAGCATGTTCTGCAACTTCATGCCAATATGTCATAAAAGTGTACTTGCCCAATATTCTTGACTTTTTGCAAAATTAGAATTAGCATGGATTACAATAACAACAACAACCCAGTATAATCCCACTTATTGGGGTCTGGGGAGGGTAGTGTGTACGCAGACCTTATCCCTACCCTGGAGTAGAGAGGTTGTTTCCAAATAGACCCCCGACATCCTTCCCTCCAAGAACTTCCCACCTTGCTCTTGGGGAGAATTAGCATGGATTACTTGGTCACAAATCTCTAACCAGACAAAAGTTACTCCTGATAAACAAATAAACATAACTAATAATTAAGCCTCATATATTCTCAAGATCTTCCACTTATATTGTTGTTCTATTGTAAGCAAACGCTTCTCTTAGTATACTTATAGGAAGAACGTACAGCTTTTCTTCAGATATTTTTGTTCCTACGCTAAGGATATGCTAAAAGAATTTAAAACAGTCAAACATGTAAATAGCCCTGGAGAGAAGTTTCTTAGTAACCTTTTCTATTTTGGTCCTTTTTACCATCCAAATAAAAAATTATTGTAAACTGCGTATATCACAGTACTAATATCTACACTAAATGTCAAACCAAGAAAACTATTTCTTGTTATCTCCAAAAGAGAGTAAAAAAGTTCTTTTTACTTAAATTTCGATGAATTAATAGCATGTAATATAATTCAAGCTTGCGAAGAACCCCCCATAGAGAATCAAATTTAGTTATTAAAAAAATTAACTCCTTGCATAGAGTTTTTTTAAAATTAACAGTACTATTCAACACTAAATAAATGTCAAATTTAGAAAATAGAGTTTCTTCTTTTCGTTAAATTACAAAAAGATCAGCAACAAAATTGGAAAACAACGTGAATTGAGCGGTGAGCCAACCCAAAAAAGGAAAGAAGGAAAAATTACATCGAGAAGCCTTTTGAAGTGAATGATATGAATTACCTTTTTCATTGTGTTTCTTTGCCTTTGTGTTGTAATAAATTACGACAAAAGACAACTTTGAGCCCATGAGTAGAGTCGCAAGAACTTCGATGATCACATGTATTATTATCCAATCCATAATACATCAAGACAGGGAAAACATGCAAATCAGAAAACGTGAAATTATAATTTGAATTGAATTATAATAGACAAAGTCAACCTTTGCTGATGCCTACAACATAAAAAATCAGCAAAATTTATCAAATTGTCAAAGTGGATCAAACGTTGAAGGTTTTGTTAAGTAAATATAATCAGCCTTTTTGAATCATATGCAATTAAGTGACAATCTTTTATTTCTCAAACGCATGGAAAAATTGTAACCCAAAAAAAAAAATGTACGTTCACTTCTTTCGGTGTAAAATAAATACTAGATATTTTTCAACTAAATATATTCCACTTGATATTTCTAAGCAACAGTGTGTTTAAACTTCTTCGGGAGGAAAAGATAAAGTTTAAGAGTACATACATGTCAAACTTTCCTCTTGTTTTTTGTAATACCAACCGCATTAAGGTCCCAGAACTTGTTTGTTTAAATTGCATCAAATAAATTACTTTATTCAACTATAACTGCAAAAAAGGTAGATTATCATCGTATTTAAATGATAGGAAGAGAAAGACTAGAGGCAAAGAGTACCGAAAGACTTCAGAAAACAAAGGAGCAAAAGTGGGAACTTCTTCTATAAAATTGTTAATTCAATTGTATTGTATCCCTCTGATTATTTTTCATGGTCCACGTTATGGACACTAATTCATTATTTATTATCACATGCAAAAAGGAGAAAAAAAAAAGAAAAGGAAAATGAACATACTGGCAGGAAGTTATATATTATAACCAACCAAAGTGACAAGTTATAGAACTAAAGAATTTGAGATGATTGACATTACCTAGTAACTTGAACAATTAACTTGGATGAGTGATATATAATGTGACGGAGGTGTTTGACCAAAAAGTATAAATTTTTGATTAAACTAACTAATCTTATAAAAATAGATTAAATCGAGTTAATATTAATATCCCCAGATTATATATAGTCAGCTCAAATTAAATCGGACAATGTTGATGGGATTAAATGTTGTGTACATTCAATGTTTCAAGATGACTAATGATGGAAGAATATCAAGCAATAAATAACAATATGGCAATAAATGACATTAACATAAATAAGGAGGAAGATTCACCCAATATTAAATGAGGTGGATGATTCGTGCTTCTGACAATGATGAAAGATAGACAAATCCTAGAATATTAGAACTATTCTCGGATCTGATGGAAAAGTATGGAATAATGGAAGGGGGAATCTTATTAGAACGGTAATGTTTATATCTTATTTTGAGAGAGAGAGAGAGTCTTCTTCTCAAAAGTGTTCTTATTAAAATAAATATTACATGTCTTTCTCCTTATCTCTCTTTCTATTTATATGGGACATAACCCAGTCAACTCTAAAAGTACAAGCAAATAGAATATTCTCCTAAAGATCTTATCACTAAACTAGCCGGTACAACTACTCTTGATACTTGACCTCGGCCGTCATTGACTCCCTGGCCATGACCCCCACTGTTTAATAGTCAACCTCGACCACATTACTTTTCGTAATATCGCTTCATGTTAAATCTCCTTGAGGCAGATTTTGACTTATACAGTTAGTCCCTCCGCTTATTGAGGTCGACCGATGAGCGGACTCTATTATGGTTGAAAAGTTTAGGCGTGCAGGTCGAGTAGTAGTGTTCCAGACGGGGTGTAAGCGTGGCCTTCCGTGAGTCGCAACCTAGGGTCACGTCGTTCAGAATGACAACATGCCATCATGCGTCATTATTACGCATTTTTTCGATATCATGTGTCGTTTCCTATGCCTCTGTCGTTTCGATTCATGAGCTGGGAAACGACGGTTTTCTTTCTCGACATTGATGACTAAACTCTAATAAATAGGGATACAAAATCTTTTGCCTTATTCTTTGCAACCTAAACACAGTATCTTCATACCCTCTTCTTCCTTCTTCACCCAGAATTCTTGCCCTTACGATTTCGCTTCTGTGTTTGCACCTTCTTTACTTATAAACAAAGATGGTTAATGTGATTTCCAGTTCTTAGGGTGTCACAATTCAAAATCCACTAGTCGTGATGACATCTAACCCAACCCGTTAGGTAAGCCAACTGATAACTATTCAATTTCAATAATATTAAAAAGGCGATTAAACAAAGGAGTTATCTGAATCTTATACATTTCTAAAGGACTGATAGTACCAAATAACAAGCTTCTAAGAATAGAGTTTACAAGGCTGATATAAAGTAAATACATCTTTTGTTAGAAAAGTACATAAATAGAGTTTCATAAATCTAAGGCTACCATGAACAAGAGCTACAAGAGGAACACAGGCACACCTTCAAATCCAGCAACCACTGAGCACAGCAACAACAACAGCCAATATCTGCACGCAATGTGCAGAACTGTATTATCAATACAACCGACCCCATGTACTGGCAAGTAACAAACCTAACCTTAGGTTGAAAGTAGTGACGAGCTAGAACATAGATGAATCCAACACCAGTAGCCAACAACAATTCATAACAATATAAAACATATAAATAAGAAAGTAACTCAGAGATGAAATGCTCAGCTTTTCCACAGTTTCCCAAAAATAGTTCCGCTTTTCAAGAATATTAGTGAAAACCCAATCCTTTACCGAAGTTGTCAAAAAATATGAGATAATTTGAAAACTGTAATTTTTCCCAAAAATCCTCTCCACAATAAATAAGATGTTTCATTTTCTTTCCAGATAGCAAGTGTAAAATACCTCTCTATGCCCACATATAAATGTGTATAAAAATTCATGAATGACGTGATACCGTACATCATAAGAAAAATGCATCTCTATTCCTGTATGTCATGTGCATGTCAAATGCGATTCAACTCAGTAATAAAACTATATGTATACTCTCAGAGTATCAATTCACTTAGTCCTCCCAGTCGCTCAGTCCTTACATTCACTCAGTCCTCACAGTCACTCAGTCCTCACAGCCTCTCAGTCCTCCCAATCACACGGCACTCGGCACTTGGAAATGACACTCGGTAGGTACCTGCGCTCATTGGGGGTGTGTAAAAACTCCGGAAGGGCTCCTTCAGCCCAAGCGCTATAATAAGCCAATCATGGCATAAATCAGTAAAAAATCTTGCGGCGTGCAGCCCAATCCCATATATATATATCCTCATCAGGCCCTCGGCCTCACTCAGTCATCAATCTCTCCAGTCTCTCATGCTCTCAACATCATGGAATATCAACCCAAAAATAATGATGTATTGTATCAATAAATAGTAATAGAGACTGAGATATGATATGCATATGAATGTGTATGACTGAGTATATAATACAATGAAAGCAGATAGCTGAACAACAGTAATGACCTCAGTGGGTCTCAATAGGATAAACATATAGCCTAGACATGGATTCTATCATGGATCACAACTCAACTGCCGAAGTACTTGGAAATTTCATGGTTACAAGTATGATCAGGTAACTACACAGTACCACAGAAACAATGAAGACACAATTTACACAGTGCACGCCCATATGCTCGTCACCTAGCATGTGTGTCACCTCAATGCCAATCACATATAACGTAATTCGAGGTTTCATACCCTCAATACTAAGTTTAGATGAGTTACTTACCTCGAACAAGCTAATTCCAATACCAAGCAAGTCAAGCAATGCTCTAAAATGCCATCTCGCGCGTATCGACTTCCGAACAACTCAAAACTATCCAAAAGCAACTTAAATACACCAAATAAAGTCCAAGGAAATAATTCCAAGTGATAAAGATTGATCCTTAATAAAAACCCAAAACCGGTCAAAAATCACATCCGAGCCCGTGCCTCGGAACCTGACAATAACTCATAAAATACGACAACCCATTCAATTATGAGTCCAACCATACTAGTTTCATTCAATTCCAACTCCAAATCGATATTCAAAACTCAAAAATTCATATTAAGAAACTTTAGGCCAAAACCCCTAATTTCTCTTTAAAATTCACAATCCAATTACCAAAAATGAAGATAGATTCATGAAATATAACCAAAACCGAGTATAGAATACTTACCCCAATTCATATGGTGAAAATTGCTCCAAAAATTTTTCCATTCCGAAGTCCATAGCTCAAAATATAATAAAAGAATCAAAACCTCGATTTATAGCTTCTGCCCATCATATTCCGCATTTGCGGTCAAGAGGTCGCACCTGCGACCTTCACTTTTGGGAGGAAAGACTCGCATTTGTGAGACAACCCGCTCTCACCTCACTTACAGGATCGCTTCTGTGAAGCCTCCCAGCCAACTCTCACCTCGCTTCTGCGACTGAATTGTCGCATCAACGACCATCGCACCTGCGCAAATTCAACTGCAGGTGCGGTCACACCAGAACCAGCAGAAACAAGCCTTAGCCGAAATTTCCAAACTGCTTCGAAATCGATCTGAAACATGCCCGAGTCCCTAGGAACCCCGTCCAAACATGCCAACAAGTCCCACAACATAACACAGACCTACTCGAGGCTTCAAAACACAAATAACAACATCGAAACGACGAATCACTTCTCAATTGAAAAATCAATGAACTAGAAACTTCAAACTTCCACAACCGATGCCGAAACCTGTCAAATCACGTCCGATTGATCTCAAATTTTGCACACAAGTCATATTTGACATTACGAACCTGCTCCAACTTCCGGAATCGGAATCCGGCCCCGATATCAAAACTTCTACTCCCGATCAAACTTTCCAAAATATCAACTTTCATCATTTCAAGCCAATTTCTACTATGTACCTCCAAATCACAATCCGGACGCACTCCTAAGTTCAAAATCACCCAACAGAGCTAATGGAACCATTAGAAATCAAATCCAAGGTCAAATACTAAAAGTCAAACTTGGTCAAATCTTTCAAATTTTAAAGCTTCTATATGAAAATCATTCTTCCAAATTTGTTCCGAATAACCTAAAAACCAAATCCGACGATTCACATATGTCATAATGCATCATATGGAGCTACTCATGCCCTCAAACATCCGAGCGAAGTGTAAATGCTCAAAACAACTGGTCAGGTCGTTACATCCTCCCCCACTTAAACATACGTTCGTCCTAGAACAAGCCTAGAGTTGTTCCAAAAGCCATCAAGTCACCATGTAACCTTACCATGCACATACCCGAGGGTGATCCCACGTCACCCTATCCTATATAGGTCGACAACACAACATAACTAAAAATCATTACTTCAACCTTAGCTTATAAGCCTTAAAACCCAAATTCCAGCATCCGAAATTTCTATAAGATTGGAATCCCACATCTACACTGTATAAGTCTGAACATGCTGTACCAAGACTTCACCATAACCCAAGATGTATTCACATGATGTACCACCTAACTCAAATACTCATAGCAAAAATTTCAAATCACAGTTGATGCTCAAAACAACCCAATACCGGTAATAAACATCATATCAAACAAAGCCTCGTCTAAAACCTTCGTACACTGCCAATGATGAAAGAAACATGTAGAAACTCATAAACATTCATCAGATCAACAAGTCATAGAGCTCCCTCTCCTTCGACAAGAACTACAACAAATTTCTAAGCCGACCTTCGATGTTATCCTTCCAACCATGCTGTAATCAAATCTGATAGCACCCATTCTAGGTCCGATGACCTCATCTCATCTAACATAATCACTCTAGTGACATGCCACTTCAATACAATCTAAAGCCAAAACCCGTGCAATCCTTGCACCAGTACGCAACAATCCAAATGTACTCAAATCATAGAAAATGACTCAAACGAGAGAGCTGTCCCGCAAGCTTAACAAGTATTGCCCCAACGAAATGCTAAAAATCCATCACACACCGCATAACCAAAATGCACGAACCTAACACAAAGGACCATACCCCAATATAACTCCGCTACAATGTGTGACCCCATCCAAATGCTTGTCCATGTTATATACCTCGAGCCACCCTGCTCAAAATGAATGACCACACAAAATTCGATCTCGAGTACCCAAAGTGCATTACCATAACCACAGGGAGAAAATAACATAATGCCACAATTCGGAAAGAACATAGCCAATGCGCAATTAATCACGCAATACCCAAATAATCATCTCACTTAAATTTCGCTATAAATCCCAAATAGCACCGTACTGACTGCGCATATAACCAACAATCACAACCCCTCATAGCATGGAAGAGTAACACATAGAACATATCCGATACAAATAAAATCAATTCTAACCGAATGACACATCCCTCAACAATAGCAGTATGGAGCCAACCAATCCGACTTAGTGTAGAATACACATCCAAATTGGGCCTACCAATGGACCCCAAATCAACTATGGTCACCCACAATAGATAAATAACCCTTTAAAAGTCCACAATGACTGAATCATGGAACATACCATCATCTGTCTAACCTTGGCCATATTTTCACAGTCCACTACCATGAAACAATCTACTCCTGAGAACTCCCAGTCTCCAAATCCATAGAACACACGAATCACCATATCTGATCCCAACTCCACCGCTCGAATGTCCAATATATCTCTCATACACGATCATTCCACGAGGAATATTTCTATAATTCTTTCGTGCCGGATAGCAAAATTTGAATACCAACAGTCGATCAACCGGGTGAGTGCCGCAATACCAATGAAATGTCCATAAATTAAAACACATTGCCCCATCTGAAATGTATACTCTCATCAAGCCATACTAGATAGTAATATCATTTACCTAGTCATCTGAAACCGTCCACGTTGCCTAAGATTTTTTTTATGACCTTTCTTTCAAAACTGAACCGTGACCTTGCTCATGCAAATATCGATCCCACATAACACACCACATATACCGTGTCATCATATGAAAATACGAGAACATCATAATCCATTCCGAGTCACAAGCTACTATATACTCAATTAGCCAAGGACCTTCCATTCGATTTTATCCAAGAAAAAATCACAATACGCAACATGCCCCATACACCAGTAGGAAATATACACCTCAAACTGTGGTAGAAACTATCAAGAACTCCCCGAAACCTATTTGCACTTAACCAAACCTTCAGGACTGAATCTCTCTAACTCAACCAAGCCATGCAGGTCACCAAAACCCAAGAGCATTGCCACGAAACAGCGGTAGAAACTCACACATCATAAGCACCTAACGAACCGATCATACCCGTTACCTTGCCGATCCAACCTACTACCAAGTTGTCCCATTTCTCCGAGTTCCTTCTGAATTACCTTCAAATTGATACTTCTCCTTGCCCTAATACTACAATCCTCAACTAAAACTCACCACACGAGACTTTTGCATAAAACCACACCGCCCTAAGGCTCTTAAGCCACTGAATGCTCTCTCCTAAGCACCCCAAAAGTACCACAACCGGGATACCCACTCTGAAGAGACATTCTGTGAATTTAAAGTTATTCCTTTTTCCTTACTGATACTGAAATGTAGAATCCATAATGATGTAGAAATACTGCGAGTCTCGACACCATCCAATCCAACTCTCAGATTCTAGTCATATGCAAATCTGCAAAATTCTCAATCGCTACATATAAATTTTGAATTTATTAGAACCATTCTCGAGAGTATTCCATTCTACTCAGATCTCAATTAAACCGACCAAGCGGACCAAACAACCTATGCCCTATTAGCACAACAACACCCACGGAAGTAATCCATGCTCCCAAGCAACCGAGCGAACCCCTAATTCATGCACACTACATCCTTTACGAATAAAAACTCAATCATTCAATGTTTCCCATATACCCACAAAACATAATATAACCCGTATCTAGAAATTCCTTTACTCGAGTCATCCTCGACCTCCACCTCTACAATTCATAATTTATTCACAAGTATACCTCAAACCCGAAACCAATACAACACATAACCGCGCAATCAACCCATCGATAGCAGACTCCCCTTCCACCACCACACTTGGCTCAAAGCCAACGAATAAAACATTTGATAACTTATAATACCCATACTCTGTTGTTGCCCAAAATCCTACACTGAAATTCAACTAAATCCTTCATAAGCTCATGTAACACAAACCATCTAATATCTCAAATCATTTGCAAATCTCGCATTCACCCTTGTAACAGTCAAGCCAACTCTCATAAACGATCCAAACTCAAATTGCAACACATATAATTCAATGGTAAAGGAGAACTAGCTACAAAAAAACACAGGGATCACACAAACCTTAGGACACCCCTCAAGTGATAACCCACATGTTTCACCTCAAACCAACATCTCTTTATACTCTTCCACAGTCATAACTATTACGCAATCACTTAATCTTCCTAATCCTGAACTCATATCATGACATGAAAATCTACGTCACTCCTCAACTAAACAACATGAAAAGATCCTTCAATACACCCATAACTCGAGACTATACGTCAATCTAGACGGAAATCAAGCACCCAATTTACATCTCAATCTAACTCTTTTTGTCAAATCCAATCTATCTGAACACACCCATAGTCACATCATACTCATCATATAGCAATCCGACCATGCATCTAGTCACAAATTCCACTCATAGGGACGCCACCGGACATATAAGTCCAAAAGCAAGTGCTCACATAATCAATATCTCTGTGCTCAAGCTATAGTCAAAACCCGGCCTCAAGTTCTCCAGACTAGCCCATCATCAGCATACTAAAATCACATCTCACACCTCATCCATGGAATCATAAGCTGTTGATGCATAGCTGGTATCGAGCGCTCATGTGCACATATGTATGCGTGGAAGGAATTCAAAGGATTGCACTTCAAGGTGAATCGATGCCGCACGATAAGGAATGAAAGATAGGAAATATATCTTAAATGCCATGTAGCCTCTCGAAGATAGGTATGGACGTATTTGATAACTACAGATTTTAGCATATCTTTTGCTCTTTTTTTCTTAGGTTTTGGATAAAAAATGTGTAAAAGTATTACTTGCAGGTTTTGGTCAAAATGAGGCAAAAAAGCCAAAATGAACTCATAAAGGAGTCGAACTTGCACAAGGCAAAAGAATGGAACTGGAGCGCTGCCAGCATTATTATTATGCAGACGCGTATGATACTCCGCCCGCGAAGTTACCAGGCACGTACGCGCTGCAAATTCCCCTGAGGAGAGATAGACAATGAGAGACCTTGCAATATGAGCTCAAATGAGGGATGCGGTCTGCGAACATTTTATGCGGCCGCGATAGGAGACAATGCTGACGTGGTAGACTTTACATTGTCTGCAAAACCTAGCCTAGTCCCAGTCCAAAATTGAAGAAATGTGGTCCACGCTTGTTTTTGCGCGGACGCAAAAGTTTCATGCACTGAGGCGCCCAGTATTTCGCTGACAACGGAACCCCCGTAGGGATATTTTTGTCCCATAATTTTAGCTGTGTATAAATTGATATTTTTCACATTTTTAGGTCATCTTTTGTATCAAGGAGCTCGTGAACAACCATACTTTACCATTTAGAGTAATTTTAGAGCAGCTTTAGCTTATATTCTTAGATTTTATTCTTGTAATCAACTTTTATGGCTTATATTTCATCTTCATCTTTGATTTTAACCTTGATTATAAGTAGCTAAACCCATAAGCTAGGGTTGTGACCCAACCCTAGTGTGTATGTATTTAGTGGGTCTTCAATTTTAGGGCTTAATTATTTATGGGTTAGTGATATTTAGCTTGATTCATGCTTTAATTGTAGAATTGGTCGTTGCAAACACTGATTCGTGCCTTTATGACTTAGACTCTGCTTGAGAAAGAGGGACTAAGTCTAGGAAAATTAGGCTAACAAGGAATTGAGGTTCATTCAAGAGATTGATAGCCATATTAAAGTGTTAAACCTAGAGATAGTAATACCCGACTTGAGCCAATTTTACTTGCATTGCTTGAACACCCAATTAGGCTTGAGAAAGCCAATTAGGGCAAAGTCACTCAAACTACCGAGAGGTATATGGTAAGTAATTATGTGTAAAGGTTATATCATGACCCTAAATATGATAAGCTTGTCCCAAATTTTAGATCTCATTAGATACTTGCCTAGGTATAAGTCACTTCGCTAGTGCTTTTTATCAATTGAGAAAACTCTTACAAAAATATTGTACTTAGATTATTTTCAGCAATCAATAGTAGTAAAAATATAATAGAAACAAATCCAAGCATGGTTAGAAGTGAAATTAAAAGCAACACGTGTAGCTAGATTAAATAGAAACCCAACTCCCAACCAATATTACCTCCCTGTGGAAATCGATCCCGACCTTTCTGGTTAAAGCTGCATCGATCACTCCTCGCCATTATATTTGGTGCAGGGTTAGAGCTAATCACTTTTTGGCACTGTTGTCGGGGAGTTAAACGGTTTTAGCTATCTATCTGACTAGTTGTGTGTCTTTTTTTTCTTTTTTTTCTACTTTACTAACTTGTGTGAGTTAATCAATTCAGGTACAAAATGGCAAATAATGATCCTATTGGAAATTTTCTCCCGGGGGAGGAGGTAGATGAAAATGCTGAAGATGAGGTGCCTATAGTACCTCAAGCTCAAACAAGAGGCCGCTAAGCCAATGAAAACATTCCAGACCCTCCCCAGCTCCTCCACGAGCAGCTCCTCGTGTGCTTCCAAATGAAGGTTACGCAAGTGCAATTGTCCCACCCCCGATCCGGGCGGGCAATTTATAGATTACAAATGCCATGTTAACCTTGTTGGAGCAAAGAGGGTACTTCACAGGCGCTCCCCATCAGAATGCATATAAACATTTAAAGGGCTTAGCGGATACCTGCTGGGGACGCAAACAGACAAATGTTTCGGAGGATGCATTGAGATTGAGATTGTTCCCCTTTTCACTTAGAGGGAAAGCATTGGACTGCTCTAAAGACTCCCCAACCATTCTATCATCACATGGGATGGGTTGGCCAACAAGTTTATAGCCATGTTTTTCTCACCGGGACATATAGCTCCATTACGGGATGAGATCTTAGCTTTTAAACAAGAGCCAAATGAATCCCTTCATGAAATTTGGGATAGATATAGAACTATGGTCAAGGAATTCCCTAACAATGATATAACTGAAGCAATGGTCCAATAGGCATTTTATCAGGGTATAAACATGACCAATCAATGTGTGGTAAACCAGCTAGCAGGGGGTAGTTTTATGAAGCTGCCTTATGCCGAAGCCTATGACATTCTTGATGAGATGGCTGACACTTCCTCAACCTAGCAGAGTCAGGCAAATGTTCCTCAGGGGGACCCTCATGTCATAAATCTTCACAAGGAACTTCACGACCATAGACAAGCCATAAATATGTTGACAACAACCATGAACCAGTTAGCCAAAGCACAACTTCAGCAGATTTAGGGACCAAATCAAGTAAACGCAACTGAAGGGGCTAATCTATTGGTAAACAAAAGGAAACAGTATGGTCAACAAATGCAAAGAAATCAAGATCAATATGAGCAAGGTAGTAGTGGTTACAACCAAGATTATGAGTATGGTGAGCAAAGTGAAGAGGTTTTGTACGCCAACAACTATCAAGGACAACAGAGTAATACTCCAAATAAACAATGGAGATTGCAAGGGAATAATCAGAATTGGGGCAACCAAGGCCAAGAAAATTGGAACAATAACAACAACAACTCCAACAATTGGGGTCACAACAACTAGAATTGGGGTAAAAATAGCAATTGGGGTGGCAACAACAACCAAGGGGGTTGGAATAACGGTAATCAAGGTAATTGGGGGCCGGGTTTTCAAATTCCTCCAATATTTCAACAACCAAACAATCTACCTCCATTTCTGTCCCAAGGTCCTAGCTCGTCCAACAAAAAGATGGGATAGATTGAGTCAATGTTTGAGCAAATGATGAAGAAAAATGCTGACTCTGATGCCCAATTGGCGTCTATAATACTTCTATCCGCAATCTGGAGGTCCAACTTGGCTAGATTTTGCAAGCTTTGAACAATTGCCCTAAAGGGACACTACTTAGTGACACGACAGTAAACCCAAAGAGTGGAAACAATTCCGACCATGCAATGGCGATGATCACAAGGAGTGGTAGAGGTGGTGAAGCAAGTACCTCCAAGCAAAATAAAGTTGTGAGTGAAGATGTTGAAGTGCAAAATGACGATGATCCAATAGTTGATGAGAAAGTGAGTGAAGAGAAGTTGGATGGTGAGGTGAGAATTGATATTCATGACAATGAGGAGGAGACTCAAAATTACGTGAACCCGTCTAGGGAACACGTAACATACCGGAAACTATAATGCCTAAAGCCAAGGCTCCTTTTCCAAGGCCTCCTCCACCTTACCCTCAAAGAATTGCAAGTAAGAAGTTTATTGAGATGATGAAAAGTTTGTCGATCAATGTGCCCTTGGTGGAAGCTCTTGAGCAAATGCCGGGATATGCCAAGTTTATGAAAGACTTGGTAACTAAAAAGAGATCTACGGATTGTGAGACCATCAAAATGACTCATCAAGTGAGTGCCATTGTGAACTCGATGGCTCCAGAGCTTGAAGATCCCGACGCATTTACCATTATGTGTACCATTGGGAGTGCAAATTTTGCAAATGCCTTGTGTGATTTGGGAGAAAGTATAAATTTTATGCCTTACTCTGTAATCAAAACTTTGGGTAATGGTCAACCGAGAGCTACGTCAATGAAATTGCAAATGGAGGATCGAATAATGAAGAGGCCGCTTGGTATTATTGATGATGTTCTTGTTCGGGTTGACAAGTTTATTTTGCCTGCGGATTTTGTGATTCTCGACTGCGAAGTCGATTATGAGGTGCCGATACTATTGGGAAGGCCTTTCCTAGCAACAGGGAAGATATTGGTTGATGTGGAAGCAAGGGAGCTCACTTTCCGGGTGGGTGACGAAAAAGTTGTCTTTCACGTTTGCAAATCAATGAGGCAACTGAATAGTACTAAGGTTTGCTCTTTTGTGGATCTTGTGATGGAGGTGCTTGTTGATGACATGAGTGCCATGATCAATGTAGTGGATCCTTTGGAAGCTGTATTATTAAACCATGATGTGACTGAGGATGAAGGCTTGGTTGAGTATGTCAACGCTTTGCAAGGAATGGGTTCTTACTCATATGAGCCCCATAAACTTTCCTTGGATCTTGAGAATAGAAAGACTCCACCAACAAAGCCCTCAATTGAGGAACCTCCCGTATTGGAGTTGAAGCCTTTGCCTCCATACCTTAGGTATAAATTCGTGGGCCCTTGTTCAACCTTACCTATTATTCTTTCTTCGTGCTTAACTAACATGCAGGTAGATACCACCCTTAAGGTGCTCCAAAGAAGGAAGAAAGAAATTAGATGGACTCTGGCTGATATTCGAGGGATAAGCCCCGCCTTTTGTATGCACACGATTATACTTGAGGATGATGCCAAACCCTCCGTGGAGCATCAAAGGAGGTTGAATGAGGCTATACAAGAGGTCTTCAAGAAGGAAGTTATCAAGTGGCTAGATGCAGGGGTTGTGTACCCTATTTCGGTAGTTCATGGACTTCGCCGGTACAATGTGTGCCGAAGAAAGGGGTATGACTATGGTTACAAATGAGTAAAATGAGTTGATCCCCACTAGGACTATCACCGGATGGAGGGTATGCATGGATCACCGAAAACTGAACCAGGTGACCCGAAAAGATCATTTTCCATTGCCCTTTCTTGACCAAATGTTGGATAGACTTGCCGGGCATTCCTACTATTGCTTTTTGGATGGGTACTCAGGTTACAGCCATATTTTTATTGCACCGGAGGACCAAGAGAAAACCACCTTCACATGTCCATATGGAACCTTTGCATTCTCACGGATGCCATTTGGTTTGTGTAATGCACCAGCCACCTTTCAGCGGTGTATGATGGCTATATTTACGGACATGGTTGAGGACTTCTTGGAAGTCTGGATGGATGATTTTAGTGTTGTGGGTGACTCTTTTAAAGAATGCTTGGGTAATCTTGACAAAATGTTGGCACGATGTAAAGAGACAAATCTAGTGCTTTATTTGAAAAACTGCCACTTTATAGTCGAAGAGGGCATTGTCATCGGCTATAAGATCTCAAAGAAAGGTATCGAAGTGGAAAAAGCAAAGATAGAAGTGATTTCAAAACTCCATCCTCTTACTTCCGTCAAAGGAGTGAGGAGCTTTCTTGGGCATGGTTTGTGTTTAATGATGATCGCATGAAAGCTTTTGAGCTTCTCAGGTATAGATTGACTACCACTCCCATCATCACCGCACCCAATTGGAGATTGCCATTTGAGCTCATGTGTGATGCTAGTGACGTTGCGGTAGGAGAGGTTTTGGGGCAAAGGATCAATAAAATATTTCATCCGGTCTACTATGCAAGCAAAATGATGAATGATGCCCAAGTTAATTATACTGTGACCGAAAACTAGTTATTAGCCATTTTCTTTGCCATGGAAAAGTTTAGGCCATATCTCATGGGTACCAAAGTGATTGTACACACCGATCACGCGACACTCCATTATTTGATGACAAAGAAGGACTCTAAGGCTAGGTTGATGAGATGGGTTCTTTTGCTCCAAGAGTTTGACCTTGAGATTACTGATCGAAAAGGGTGTGAAAATCAAGTGGCTGACCACTTGTCCCACTTGGAGGAGGAGGGGAGGCCCCATGATGGCCTCGAAATTAATGATTCGTTTCCGGATGAACAACTCCTCTCTGTTTATTTGAATAGTATGCCTTAGTACACCGATGTGGAAAATTTTATTGTGACCGACATTATCCCGAGTAAGCTCTCTTCTAACCAAAAGAAGAAGCTTAAACGGGATAGCATGGATTATTACTGGGATGAGACATATGTTTTCAAGATTTATAATGATGGTGTGATCCGGAGATGTGTTTCATAGGAGGAGCAAATAAGTATTCTTGATGCTTGCCATTCCTCACCCTACGGTGGTCATCATGGTGGGGCGAGAACTGCTTCAAAGGTTCTTAGCTGTGGTTTTTATTGGCCTACTCTGTATAAAGATGTTGGTGAGCTTGTTAAGAGATGTGATGAGTATTAGAGAGCTGGTGGAATTTCCAAGAAGGATGAAATGCCTCTCAACTATTCTTGAGGTTGACATTTTTGACGTATGAGGCTTAGACTTCATGGGTCCTTTTGTGAGTTCGTGTGACAACACTTACATTCTAGTGACCATTGATTATATTTCCAAGTGGGTTGAGGTCGTGGCTTAGCCCAACAAAGAAGCCTGTAGTGTGGTAGCGTTTCTCAAGAAAAATATCTTCACACGGTTTGGCACTCATCGGGCAATCATCAATGATGGGGGTTCTCATTTCTGCAATAGGGCATTTGACACTTTGCCTGAAAAGTATGGTTTCAATCACAAGGTATCAAACCCTTATCATTCTCAGGCTGGTGGACAAGTTGAGGTCTCCAACAGGGAGATAAAGAGCATATTGTCAGAAACTGTCAATGCAAATAGGACTGATTGGTCAAGGAAACTAGATGATGCTTTGTGGGCTTACAAGACTGCTTACAAGACTCCAATTGGTATGTCTCCATATCGGTTGGTGTTTGATAAAGCATTCCATCTTCTGGTTGAGTTAGAGCATAAGGCCCTGTGGGCTTTGAAGCGGTTAAATCTTGAGTGGGATGTTGCAGCAAATCTCCGGGTAGAGCAACTCAATGAACTTGATGAGTTTAGATTTCATACCTATTCCAGCTCGTCCTTGTATAAGGACAAGATGAAGTACTTACATGCCAAATATACCTGGAGCAAGGAATTCAAGGAGGGTGACTTGGTTCTTTTATTCAACTCTCGGATACTACTGTTTCCGGGAAAGCTCAAGTCAAAATGGAGTGGCCCTTTTGAAGTGGTGCATGCAACTCCATTTGGTGCTCTTGATTTGAAGAATAAAAATAGTGAAGTTTTTAGAGTTAATGGCCACAGAGTCAAACACTATCTGGGAAAATTTGAAGATATCCACGTGGTAGCCTTGATCAATTTCAAATGATTATGGTAACATGCGTCGTGCCATGACGTTAAATCAGGCGCTTTTTGGGAGGCAACCCATGTGTTTTTCCTTCTTTTTGATCTTCTTCTTAGTGTAGGATTTGTTTTGGACTAACTGGTTGTGAGATTTGTGTATAAATTTTTGATGAAGTGCAGGACTATTACTGGAAAATTTGGCTAAGTATATAATTAGACCACTGACCGCGGATGGGGGCATGATTCTGTAGAGGACGCGGAGTTGAAAAGTCCAAAATGTGACCTCTCTGAAGTTTCAGCCGCATCCACAATGGCATATTCGCGGTCAACAGACCTTGTTCCGCAGCCGCGCCTACTTTTCCACTCTCAGCGGTGTTATGGAACCTGCAACTCTTCCAAATAGCCAAAAGCGCGAAATGCGGTGGAATTTCACGGCTGCGCCAGGTAAGTCGATGCGGGCCCTCAGGGTTTCAGTATAAATAGGAGGCCCCCCCTCCTTTTACACTTTTCACTCCCTCAACTCTCACAAGAAATAGACTACTATTCATCTTCCTCTAATCTGATCCCAATATCATAGCCTTAATCAAGAATTAGTTTCTACCACAAAATCAAACAACTGGTATGTTCAAATCATCGCATTGCTTATATATTTTTTGCTTTTCTTTTCTCTTAGTTTTAACTTCTTCTTTTTTTAATTAGGGTTTGATTAATCCCTATAATCTAGGTATTCATGTTAAAAATTCATGTGGGTACTTGTTATGCATGCCTAATAGGGGATATGGTTGTTCATTTTACCACATAATTGCCTAACCCTAGTATAGGTATTTAATGGGTCTTCAATTTTAGGTCTTAATTGTTTATGGGTTAGTGATATTTAGCTTGATTCATGCTTTAATTGTAGAATTGGTGGTTGCAAACACTGATTCGTGCCTTTATGACTTAGATTCTTCTTGAGAAAGAGGGATTAAGTCTAGGAAATTAGGCTAACAAGGAATTGGGGTGCATTCAAGAGATTGATAGCCATATTAAAGGGTTAAAACCTAAAGATAGTAATACCCGACTTGAGCCAATTTTACTTGTATTGCTTGAACACCCAATTAGGCTTGAGAAATCCAATTAGGGCAAAGTCACTCAAACTACCAAGAGTTATAGAGTGAGTAATTATGTGTAACGGTTATATCACGACCCCAAATATAACAAGCTTGTCCTAAATTTTAGATCACATTAGATACTCGCCTAGGTGTAAGTCACTTCCCTAGTGCTTTTTATCAATTGAGAAAACTCTTACAAAAACATTGTACCTAGATTATTCATCAATCAATAGCATTAAAAGTAGAATAGAAATAAATCTAAGCATGGTTAGAAGTGTAATTAAAAGCAACACGGGTAGCTAGATTAGATAGAAACCCAACTCCCAACCAATATTAACTCCATGTGGAAATCGATCTCGACCTTTCGGGTAAAAGTTGCATCGACCACTCCTCGCCATTATATAGTGGTGTAGGTTTGGAGCTGATCAGTCATCATACCGATCCACAAGACCCTACTAGGCACTTGCTCATCACTTGTAGAACCTATGATCTAGAGCTCTGATACCAATCTATCACGACCTAAAGTTCACTAGTCGTGATGGCACCTAACCCAACCCACTAGGTAAGCCAATTGATAACTATCCAATTTTAATAATATTAAAAAGACGATTAAACAAAGGAATTATCTGAATCTTATACATTTCCCAAGGACTGGTAGTACTAAATTATGAGCTTCTAAGAATAGAGTTTACAAGGATGATATAAAATAAATACATCTTATGATAGAAAAGTACATAAACAAAGTTTTATAAATCTATGGCTACCATGAACAAGAGGCAGCTACAACAGCAACACAGGCACACCTTCAAATCCAGCAACCATCGAGCACAGTAACAACAACAGCCAACATCCGCACGCAATGTGCAGAAGTATAGTATCGGTACAACCGATCCCATGTACTGGTAAATAACAAACCTAACCTTAGGTTGAAATTAGTGATGAGTTGGAACATGGATGGGTCCAACACCAGTAGCCAACAACAATTCATAACACCATAGAGCATATAAATAAGGAAGTAACTCAGATATGAAATGCTCAGCTTTTCCACAGTTTTCCCAAAATAGTTTCGCTTTTCAAGAATATCAGTGAGAACCCAATCCTTTACCGAAGTCGTTGAAAATTATGAGATACTTTGGAAAATGTAATTTTTCCCAAAAATCCTTTCCACAATAAATAAGATGTTTCATTTTCTTTCCAGATAGCAAGTGTTAAAAACCTCTCTATACCCACATATCAATGTGTATAAAAAGTCATGAATGACGTGATTCCGTACATCATGAGAAAAATGCATCTCTACGCATGTATGTCATGTGCATATCAAATGCGATGTGACTCAGTAATAAAACTATATGCATACTCTCAGAGTATCAATCCACTCAGTCCTCCCAGTCATTCAATCCTCACAATCACTCAGTCCTCACAGTCACTCAGTCCTCCCAATCACTCGGCACTCGTAATCGGTAGGTACTTGCGCTCACTAGTGGTGTGTACAGACTTCGGAGGGGATCCTTTAGCCCAAGCGCTATAACAAGCCAATCATGACATAAATCAGTAAAATATGACGCGACGTGCAGCCCGATCCCATAGATATATCCTCACCTTCAGGCCCTCGGCCTCAAAGGGCCACCATATGTCCTCTTGTACAGGTCGTTGAGAATAATGTTGTACCTGGCCGTTTGCATTCGGATCTTCTTGGCTTCCTTTTTATCATCTAGAAGAACGTCGTCCTGCAAGTATGTAACAATACAGTTGCACCAGTCCTATGTAAGATTTATGATCCTTAACTCGATGTAATATATCGAAGAGTGGAGGAGGATTACCATATTTCCTTCTCTGATTATGCTTTTAGTGGCTGCTATTAATTTGGAGAGGCCATTTGCTTCGATGTTTCGTGCTCGAGGTATCTGGTCAAACTGGTATTCGTCAAACTCGGGCAGTAGTTTACAGATCTCGGCCTGGTATTTTCGTAACCTTTGTTCTTTGATCTGGAAAGCCCCTGTGACTTGGTTGATGAAAAGTTGAGAGTCGCAGCATAGGATGACCCATCTCGCCCCGTACTTCAGTGTTAGCCTTAATCCTGCAATCACAGCCTCTTACTCAGCCTTGTTGTTAGTCATATCCGGGCGCCTTATGGACTGTCAAATTACTTCGCATGTCGGGACTTTGAGCACAAGTCCCAGTCTAGACCACGACGTTTTAGAAGCGCCATTGGTGTACAAAATCCATAGATATTGTGTTTATGGAGAAGCTGTGCGGCTTCGTTTTTGACTTTGAGCATTATGTTTGCATTGGAGTCGGCGACAAAGTCGGCAATGACTTGTGACTTTATTGTCGTTCTTGGTTGATATGTGATATCATGCTCACTAAATTCTATGACCCACTAGGATAACCTGTTAGATAGCTCGGGCTTGTGCAAAATGCTTCTCAAGGGGAAAGTTGTGACTATCGAGATAGGGTGGCACTAAAAGTAGGGTCTATGTTTTCGTGAGGCTGCGACCAAAGCCATGACAATTTTTATGAGGTGGGGGAACCTCTTCTCGGCATCGACTAAGGCTTTGCTAATGTAATAGATTGGAGATTGCATACCTTTATCTTCTCGGACTAGGACTACACTTACTGCTATATTATATACAACAAGGTAGATGAGGAGGCATTCCCTAGGTTCTACTTTAGAAAGCAACGACAATGATGACAAGTAAGCCTTTAACTTCTTGAGGTCTTGGATACACTCCGATGTCCACTAGAGGTCGTTTTCCTTCTTAAGTATGCCGAAAAACTTGTGGCATTTGTCGGATGATCGCGAGATGAATCTCGTCAGGGCCGCGACACGGCCAGTCAACATCTGGACCTATTTTTGTTGGTTAAGTGTTCTAGTATTCTTTCTATGGCTTTAATTTTATTAGGGTTGATCTCTATATCTCGTTGTGATACTAGGCAGCCCAAGAATTTCCCTGAGGTCACGCCAAACGCATACTTTTAAGGATTTAACTTTTAAGGTGGTCGATGTGATCTTCTTTCCTTTTGGACTTGACCAACATATCGACTATGTAGATATTCATGGTCTTGCCGAGTTAATCTTTGAATATTTTGGTCACCAACCATTGGTATGTCGCCCCCGCATTTTTCAATCCGAAGGGTATAACTCTGTAGCAGTACGTTCCTTGGTGGGTGATGAACCTGGTCCTCCTCTTCCATAAGGATATGATTGTAGCCCGAGTAGGTATCTAAGAAGCTCAGCAGTTAATGCCCGGCCATCGCGTCAATAAACTGGTCGATATGAGGTAGTGGGAATGAATCTTTGGGGCATGCTTTGTTTAAATCTATAAAGTCCATGCACATCCGCCACTTTTCGTTCTTCTTTTTCACTATGACCACATTAGTGACCCATTACGGGTATTTTGACTCTCTAATGGAACCATTTTCAAGTAATTTTTCTACCTCATTGTTGACTGCCATTTATGACGGAATTGAATTTATGCCTAAACTACCTTACCAGGGGGTGGAACGGGTCAATGTTCAACTTATATATGGCGATCTCCTTCGGGATGCCCGGCATGTCTTCATGGGAAAAAGAAAACAAGTCTGTGTTAGCAGTTAAGAATTGACGAAATTTACCTGGTTATTGAAGCTTGCAGCTTATGTAGGCTTTCTTGCTATGGTTGTTATCGTCAAGTTGGACGGGTAAAGGTCTTCTATGGTTGATCCCACAGCCTCCACTATTTCGGGGTCTTTGATGACATCCTCTCTTACATCATTGCTCGACCTCGACCCTATTAATTGTTATGCCTCTATTAATTGTTATACCACGGGGTCGGAAATTTGATGACTTGGTAAAAGCTTGAGGGGATGGCCTTCATGACGTGTATCCAGGGTCGACCTATTATGGCATTATACACCCTATCCTTGTCCATTATATGAAATGTGGTTTTCGAAGTGATGCCACCAGCTGGGACGGGGAGTATGATTTCTCCAGACGTTCGTTCAACTGCATTGTTAAAACCTGTTAGCATGATACATCGCGGCACTAACTTATCCTCGAGTTTCATTTGAGCAAGTACTCAAGGGTAGATAATGCACGCCCCATTCCCATCGTCCACCACAATGCATTTTACATACATATATAATACTCGTAAAGTGATAACAAGGGCATCATAGTGAGGCAAAACCAAACGGTTTGTGTATGACTTATCGAAGATGATACTTTCTTCGAGTTCGTCACACCGTTCATGAGTGATCGACCGTTTGAGCTATGGGTCATGGTGAACTTTACGCTGTTTCGTCGCCACCTCCGATGATCATTTGGATGATGCGGGTCGGTGAGGTTAGTTTCGACTGTCCCTGGTGTTATTCACGTCCTCGGGAAAAGTTGGCCCTCCCCAGTCGCTCAACAATTCTTTGAGGTGTCCTTGGCGAAGCATGTTTATGACCTCCTGTCTTAAAGCGATGCAGTCCTCAGTGACCTCGCTTTTGGTGGAATTCGCAGAGGGCATCTGACTTTTTGGTTCTTCTGACATCATCTTTTCTGGCCACTTCACTTTTGGTCTGAGCAATGCGTAGACCATTTCTGAAGATGACATACAAAAATTGTGAGCGGATAATTAATGAGGCATACCTCTCTCGTTCCGGTAAGTCCCTATCCTTGGTCTAGATGGGCCCTATTCGTGGAGAGAGGGGGCATGATGGCGCATCTGATATATGGCTGACGCCTTTCTCAGTTGGGTCATGGAGCTGCAAGATCCCTCATGACATTGTTTCTTCGATCCTTCCTGGATTCGGCATGTATCGAGGTCAACCGATGAGTTGGCCCATTCAGGTCATCTTCGTCAGCACAGACCTCGGCACAGTAGGAGTTGTGTATCTCATCTCAAGTGGTTGGAGGATATTTCATAAGATGACTTAATAATTTTCTGGTCTCCCTTGATCCGTTCCTGCTCAGCCTATTCTAGAAAGCCACTACAGCCATGCCTTTTGATATATTTGGTAGGGTTATCCTTACTCTGTTGAAACGAGCGAGGAAGTCCCTCAATCCCTCTCCGGGCGATTGTTTGATGTCAATTATATCATTCACTCTCACATCCACCTTTTTGGCCCCAGCATGGGCCGTTACAAACTTATTGGCCATCTTTTCGAATGTTTTGATGGAGCGCACACGCAGTTGTGAATACCAAATTAATGCTCCTCGAGTAAGGGTTTCGCCAAACATTTTCAATAAGATGGAGGATATTTGTTCTTTGGCGAGATCATTACCCTTCACCACAGTGCCACAGTGAGTCACATGATCTTCGGGGTCCATCGTGCCATCATATAATTTCAAATAAGGCGGCATCTTTAAGGTTTTTGGGTATGGCATACGGGGCAGCTTCATCATTATAGGGTAGCTCAACGAACCGACTAGCATCTCTTTTTGGCAAGAGCATTGGGTCACCTGGTATTTTGTCGACTCTTTCTTGGTGCTCTCTCATTTGGTCCTGAAGCATTTTGTTTTAATTTTCCATTTCTTCCATCTTCCTCAGAATGGCTGCGAGGGTGTCGTTACCTGTATTATTGAAATTGTGAGAGACACCTGTTACTGGAGGGAGAGGGTCGTGCTGCTCAATCGTCGCTGGTGTAACGTAAGACCTTGTATTTTCTCTAACTGCCTCCTGGGCGGGCTTGTCAAGGATGCTGGTCAGTGTGTTTGTAAGCCAAGCCTCAAGCAGTTTCTTCACTGCTGGTGGTGCCTCTTCCATTGTGGACGTGGAAGCTCCTTTATCGTGGGATGTCGTGATACTGCCGTAAGGGAGGGGCGACCCGCCTCGCCTGGGAGAGGCATTAGGCATTATAACTTCGCCTTCTATTTCAGAAACCTTGTTGATGGTGTTGAAGAGGTTTTGTAGTGAGATCGGCCACTGCCTTCATTCTTTCTTCTCCATTACCTGCCATGTCACTCGTGTGTACAAAGAAATAGGGGTTTTCCTTTTTTTCCTTTTTTTTTAAACTGTGCTAGTTATAGATCTAGAAGAAACTAAAAATTTAACTAGGAAATCTCCATAGACGGAGGCAAATTGTTAGACCAACAGGTGTAAATCTTTGATTAAACTAATTAATCTTATATAAAAAGGGATTAAACCGAGTTAATATTATTATCCCCAGATTATAAATAGTCATCTCAAATTAAACCGGACACTGTTGTTGAGGGATTAAATGTTGTGCACATTCAGTGTTTCAAGATGATTAATGATGGAAGAATATCGAGCAATAAATAACAATAAATGGTAATAAATGGTATTAACGTAAATAAGGAGGAAGATTCACTCAATATTAAATGAGGTGGGTGATTCGTCCTTTTGACAATGATGAGAGATAGACAAATCCTAGAATATCAAAACTATTCACGGATCTGATGGAAAATTATGGAATAATGGAAGGGAGAATCTTATTAGAAAGGTTATGTTTGTATCTTTTTTAGAGAGAGAGAGAGAGTCTTCTTCTCAACAGTGTTCTTATCAAAATCAATATTACATGCCTTTCTCCTTATCTCTTTTTCTTTTCATATGGGACATACCCCTAGTCAACCCTAAAAGTACAAGCATAGAAAATATTCAATGGAATATTCTCCTAAAGATCCTATCACAAAACTAGCCGTTACTACTGCTCTTGATACTTGACCTCGGCCGTCATTGACTCCTCGGCCATGAGCCCACTGTTTACTAGTCGACCTCGACCACATTACTTTTGGTAATACCGCTTCATGTTAAATCTTCTTGAGACAGCTTTTGACCTATATAGGAGGTAAAGAGTTTGTCACTGATCTTTAATTAACATGGAATAGGCATGCAAAGAAAGACTAAAATATTAAATTCTTTTGGACAAATTTGTTTTATCAAAAGAAAACGGCTTGGAAAAGTTGTAACATAAAGAATATGTTCAGTTACTTGTTTAGAAACGGTATAAAAGGATAAGAGTACTACTTAATTGTAAGGGAAAATAAGTGGGAAATGAGAAAAAATGTCAAATAAATGAGAAAAAAGATAAATGGTAATCTTAGTCTAGGAGAGGTGCCAAGTCATTTCTTCCATTCCCTCTTTATATATATATATATATAGGCTATAACTCACTTAATTTAATAAAGTAGGAACTAAGTAATACTAGTAGTTACAATAAACTAAAGGAAACAAATACTTACGAACTACTAAATCCAATCTTGTTGAATTGCCAATTCTTCTTAGCGTAAAAGTAATATGGAGCAGTTCAATGACTTTATCTTGGAGCATGTCAGTCTGAATTAACTCGACCCAAGCATTCATTTGCAAATACACAACTTCAGTGGCCCGATTATTGCCTCAACAGTCTATATCCAGATTTACTCTATTCCTACTGTTTCCATATTCTATATTTATACTTTTAACACGATATACCAGGACAACATGATATTTATATTAGCATAAAGACTACAATGACTATATAAAACAAAATCTGATGTATTAACCAAAAACAAGATAAGCCACATATACAACCACTATATCAATCAATAATAACTAACTTTGAAGTCCCCTACTCCGAATTCCATTTTTTGATCTAATGCATATTAGTTTTAAAACGAACTTAGCAATGGAGGTTTAATTCCATCAAATAATTCAGCCAACCTTGTAATATGGCATATTAGATCTGACTATAGTAAAGTCAATTCAATGCACTTCAAACCACACGAATCAACTACAGTAACAACAAAAGCAATTTGAGCAAACAAATATCAATGTTTACAGATAAGCCACAGAAGAATCATATACTGTTTTAGGCAAAATCACAATAAGAGTCTAAATTTTGAAAAGGTTTAAACAAGGGAAAGCTTGATATGAACTTTAAACAATAAAGTATCCCTAATAATGTCAACATAAATCTCATTTAAAATAGCATATCTATATTGGAGAAAACAGTACCTTGATGGCCAAAGAAAAATGACTGACTTCAACAGAATAGTGGGGGAAGGGAATGGGGTGGAGCTTAGCCAATAATCAGAAGTAAACCGCGAGGATTTTCACCTATTAGAACCAAGAATATGAGAGCAAATAAACTGCAATTCCACAGCTATAGAAATCCCTCTTTTATGTCGTTTCCTCTTGTTTTCTATCTTTGGTTTTTGACATTTTTCCTATTTCAAATCTGAGCTTCAATTTCAATTCAAAAACTTTTGTTTTAGCAATTTGGACTGTTAGTTATGTGTGTGTGAGAGTGAAAGTAAGGTCAAAATCCTGTGTGAGAAGGGTCTAGGGGAATTTTTGTGTGTTAGCAGATGAGAATGAATAGAGGTGAGAGATGGGGCGGCTAGGGTTTTTCTTTTGAGGGAGGGGGCCTGTTAATCATAGGGGATTGGGAGATGGGGTGTTTTAGTAGGTGAGGGCAAGGGGCAACAACGTCGTTCCTGGGCTGAACTGCGTCGTTTGAGAGGTGAGTTAGGTAGACAGGGGAATGAGTTGAGGCAAATTTGGCAAAGTCCGTGCCTAAGTGTTGGCCCAGTTCCTATTTTGAGCTCAATCAAACCTTCTCCTTTCTCTTTTCTTATTTCCATTTTAGCCACTAATTAACTAATATAATATTATGAATTGGAATTGCACAATTAACCTATTACATTAGTTATCTAACAACTAATTAATTTGTGGATTGACCAACTCAATTAATTAATTTGAACCTAACATGCAAAAAAAGCTAAAGTATTTTTGTAATTATGTCCTTAAAACTACAAATAAAAATCTAAAAATGCAAAGATAAATAATAAAATATTTTTTGATGGTTTTAAAATATTCCTAATGAGGCAAAATGATCTATTAATAAAATAAATGCAATCAAGAACACAAATAAAATTCGTAAAATTCTACAAGATCAATACAAATTATTTTGAATATTTTTAGGAGTAATTTCATATATGGGCAAAAATTACGTGCTCACAACTTCCCCTCTTTGCTCGAGAACATGAAGAGTTTTCGAGCAAAGATAAAGTGAGAAATTTTTGCCCATTTGAATACTCAATGGGAAGTAATTTTGAAAGAGTTTGATCGAACCTTGCTTCAAAGGTCTATAGAGGAATAAAGTCAGTATAGTTCTGGAAGTTTTGGTATCTGAGACTATCGAAAAGCTGGAATTTCACTGTTGTTGCTGATGTTATTTCTTGTTCAACTCCTTATTACACCAAAATCAAAATCAAAATCAAAAGAAACTAAATAAGCCTATCAACTACGAGTTACAAGATTCCTATTTATAAGTCTTTTGAAGCTTGATCTTGAGTCTTAACTGGTTCTTCATGCAGACTCTAATCTGAATCTTAATGCTTGCTAGCTGCAAGTGCTAGTTCATTCATTTATGGATTCTTCTGATCAAACTGGGAAATGCAAAGCTCGTGACTTCTGTCGTCTTGAGCAGTCTGATCACGACCTACTCCGCAGTACTAATTATGTAACGAGAGAGGGTCGGAGCAGCTTTTAGCTAATTTTGGTTTGGGATCGATATCCATAGAGAGCTAGAATTGGAGTCGAGTATCTATCTAGTTTAGGATTGCGTATATGTTCCAAATTACACTTCTAATCATTTTTAGGGGTTTCCTTTATAATTCTACTTTTAACAAACTAAAAATTGTAAATTAAGCTAAGAGTTAAATGCTACGGGTTGTTCAAATAGTTTAAAGGTCACTAGGGTAGTGACATCCGCCTAGGTGGTCGATTGACGGGTACTTGAGTCTAAGGAACAATTGACATGATTGGGGAGTATGATATAACCGTTGCACTACTTTACCCACTCTACACCTCTCGGTGGTTCAAGTGATTTTGCCCAATTGACTTTCTCAAGACCAACTGGGTATGCAAATCTGCACAAGTTGTTTAGGGTTCAAGTCGGGTATTACTGTCTCGAGGTTTAACCCTTTAATTGGGGCTATCAATCTCTTGAGTATGCCCCAATTCCTTGTTGGATCAATTTCGGAGACTTAGGCTCTCTTTCTCAGGAAGAGCCCTAGTTAACTAAACATAAACTAGTGTTTGCAACCACTAATTCAACAATTAACCATGAAATTGACCCAAATAACAAACACCCATAATCAATTTAGCCCTAAAGAACAAGACTCATCAATTACCCACACTAGGGTTGAGCCACAACCCTAGCTATGGGGTCTAGCTACTCATATTCAAAGAAGAAAAACAAGAAATGGATGAAGATAAATACATATTAATTAATTGCTAAGCTAAATACAAAGATTCAATAATGAAATGTAGTTAAAGTTTCTCAAAATGACGAAGAAAAGTCGACCCACGAGCGCAGCTATGCTATTACAATATCTAATGACCTAAAAATGGAAAAAGGATCTATTTATACTAAGCTGAAAAATCTGGACAAAAATGCCCTTGCGGGGTTAGTGCGGACCGCACAGAATGAACTGCGGCCTCACTAGGACTCTTGGCTCCAAATTCCAGCTTTCTAAACTCAGGCTCCACGGACCGCATAGAATGGACTGCGGCCGCGGTGACTTCTAGTGTGGTTCGCACAAAATGGACTGCGGACCGCATTTCTTGAAAGCTCCAAACTGCAACTTCTCTGAATCTTGGCTCTGCGGACCACACAGAATGGTAGTGTGGCCGCATGGACTCTAGTGCAGATATCAATAAATCTAGTGCGACCGCATTGTCTTTTAGCCTGAATACCCGCTCTCTGAACCTCCTAGTGCGGACTGCACTGGACCTATTTTTCCTGAGCTTGTCTTGTCTTTGGTACTTGTGCAAGTTTCACTCCTTTTGAGATGATCTTTGACATCTTGTCACTTTATTGATCAAACCTGCAATCAAGCACAACTTATGAGCCTTTTGGGATTATTTTGTATGAGTTTCTAATCAAAGCATGAGCAAGAAGGAGTTTAAAATGCGTCAAAATCCCTAGTTATCAACTTTCCCAAACTTAAGCTTTTGCTTGTCCTCAAGCAAATAAAATAAGACCCACCCCTTAAGGGGAAATCCAAGAAATTTTCAGCTGTCCTAAAGCAACCTCAACTAGCATCAATTGGGACTAACAATTGCCCTCAATACAAATGAATCATTAACAACATTTACCATTTGAAACACCATGGATTAAGTGTTACACAAGAGCATCAAAAGTTGACTCAACACATCAAAGAACTCTTTCAATTACTTTGGGCATTGTGGAACCCAAACTCACACATCCTCAACTCTCCTTAAGCAAACCTCACCTTTAGAATAGTGGCACACAAAACGAGGTTAATGGAAATTCACTCATCTCTCTCAAGAAAAAGTCACAAGTCCGGCTCTAAGTACCATATGCTTGCCCCTTATGTGAGTATCCACTAATGTAAGCTTCATTCAACTAAAGATCATATAGGACTTTTGTGGAGACATTGTGAAGGCTTTTGGTTCAGGGTAGAAAGTATTCTAAGTAAGTTCCATCTTCCCTTAAGCATTTCTTTTGATTCATTTGACATATATTCACTTGACTCTTTGAGTCATTTCACTTCTTTCTAAGGGGTTAGAGAGACACACTGTCACTCTTCTTAGGCATTTCAAACCTTTTTTCCTTTTTCAACTTTCCACACCTTTCATTCTTTGCTTTTCTTGAATCCCTTTTTATTCTTTTTTTAACATTGAACATTCTTTTTGTCTTTGTGTTTTTTTTTCTTTTTCATTGCCTTTCCTTTTCTTCATTTTTGTGCCTTTTTACCACTTTGTTACAATCCTTGTCTCTTCCCCCACACTTATACTTTTGCCATGTTCTAAAGGAAAGATTGGGTGCCATGAGAGGGTATCTTTTAGAATAAGTATAGGCTTGTATCATGGTTCTTGAAAGAAAAAGGTTTAAGGCTCAAAAGGATTAACTAGGGATCTTATCATTGGTAAGCTATGGAATTGTTCAAACTATCATTTATATCAAGGAGAGCCTATAATCATGTCTCAAGTCAAAATTCACTTATGATTTCGCCTCAACAAACATTCAGGGCAAGTTCTAGACCAATTACTCGGGAATTAGACTTGCAATTTCAATTACTCACCACACAAGCTAAGGGATTGGAAAAGACATAGAGTCGGGGACCCACAACGACCTTAGATATGATTTGAGCACACAATGGTCCCAAAAAAAACACTTGATGATTATCGATCAACACAAGAGTCTCAAGGTCACGACTTTCACCATCCTAAACACAACAATTTGTTTTTGACCATGAGATCAAAGAAAAATGTACTAGGCCCAAGTGAAGCTTTGCTTGAGGCACCCTTAACTACTAACTATTAAAAACAGAAAGAAAAAACAGACTCAAACCCTTAAGAAGGTTGTCACGACATCCATCATTGGGAAGAGCCACTCGGTTCACACAACACTCCACCTTTGGAAAGAACCGTGGCATTAAGAAAACCAAAGACTTCTTGCAAACTTCGAAAACAAAAAACTACGAATCACAAATAAGAAGCTAAGAATGAAAAATTTGCGGAAAATAGAATGAATATATACAAGAGGGGATTCGAATATTCAAAATTATATACAGACCACAGATGAAAAATCAAGAAAGCATAAAAATGTATCAAATATATATACAATCATCCGAATGAATAACAGGTAGGGCCTACCCCCTCAAATGAAACCTGGCATTGTCCCCAATGCCAACTAGTCTAAATATAGCACCAAAAAGTTAAGAGGAAAAAGGATATAGAAGACTCCCTATGGCCCGTCTGTCTGCATAGGCTCATGTGTGGTCTCTGGGTTCTCTTTGTGCTCGGGGACCTCAGACTGGTCCCCTGTGACCTGCTGCTCTACTACTGGGACCTGGGCCTGGACCTGGACAGGCTCTGTAGGTAGTGTACCCTGTGGCTGACTGGAAGAGGTCTTATGTGGGTCAGCCAGCTGGATGACTGCATCATCAGTTTGAGGGATCATCCTCTTCCCCTTAGGAGGCCTCTGTGGCTGCTCCGGCTCTAGATGAACTGCTGGTGCTGGGTCCTGGAGTAGTAAATCTAAAGGCAAGTGATCTGCCTTCAGTCTATCTACATCTACTCTCAGTTCCTTCACGGACTCTTTGGAGGCCCGTGTCTTCCGCAGCTTCTTGTGCTCCCGAGCAAGCTCCTTGAGAGCCTTGCTATGTGAAGCAACTGCCTTTGAGAGCACTACCTGAGTGTCGAGGATCTTTTTTTGGTTGTCAAGTATCTCCTTGAGAGCATCCTCTATCGACTGTGGAACCTGTGCTAACGGAGGTGCTGACTGAGCCTCTACCACAGTAGTGAGCGTGGAAAACTTGGATGAGGCAGTATGCATCCAGTTGTTTATACTAAGAAGCGCCTGGCTCAGTCGGTGAGCAGTAATAAGATGGGCCCGGGAAGATGGAATCTCCGGGCCTGCTGAGGCGGATGGACCAGCAGGAGTGGCTGAGGATGTTGAAGGACCGGGAGGGATATTTGTGGGAATGGAGGTAGGCTCAGCAGGAGCCACTACCACAACTAGCTCTTCAGACTGGCCAGTTGGAGTAGTAGTTGTACCTTTGAAGTTCTTGCTCTTGGGGTTGTCATCCCCCTGCATGCTATACCAGGAGAAAGGGGCATTTGCCTTGACTTTGATGTCGAAGGGCCTCTTTTCCACCTTTAAGTCCCGGAAGTACATTGTGAGGAAATTGGGAAAAGGATAGTTCCAGTCATGCTTTGCACCCACGATAGTAATGATTCTAGACATCACATTTCCCACGTTGATGGGGTACCCTGACATGATAGAAGCCACTAACACAACTCGGTGGAGAGGTAGGGTGTTGTCATGAGTGGTGGGGTCCAACATGCTACAAACAAAAGTCTCCCACCCTCGTGCCTCAGAATTCAAATCCGTCTCAGAATCCGGACTCCAGCAGTCAACCAGTCGGGGGTGGTACCTGTGATTGCCAGGTACTGGACTAACCAGGGACGAACCTCCTCGCCCATTTCCATCTTCGCCATGTACAAGGTCTTGTCCTCTTCATTAAAGCCCAGGAATTCTTTGATCATGTGTTCGTTGACGTCTACACAGTCATCCATAAAATGCTCCCATCCAACTTTCTTCCTAAATTGCCTCCTCACATTGGGGTTGTGAGGTAGCAAGTCTCTATCTATGAAGCTCCTCTCCGGAATCAACTTTCTCATCGGCCACCACTCCCGAAATTTATGGTACGCCACCTCACTCACAAATCTATCCTCCCAAGCCCCAGGCTTTCTAGTTCTAGCAATGCCTCCCACCTGAGGCTCTCCTCCTTCTGCTACTCCCTCATCTCTCTCTACTTCCTCCTCACCTCCTACTGTATCCTCTCCGGATAATGAAGCTATGGGAGATGTGGAGTATTCCCTACTACCTGCTACTGAGCCCTCAGATGACTCAAAAGAAATGTTCACTGATGCTTGAGCAGCGGGGTAAGTGGGTGGAGTGTTTCTCAATCTATGCCTCTCCAGATAAGGGATGTATTCTGGGATTGAATCCGAAGAGTTCTCCCGGGAGGGCTCGTACTCACTCCCCGACATGTAAATGGCTCTGTCAGCAGCTTTTATGGCCTTCCTCATATTTTTGATGTTTTACCTAGCTTGGGGAGTGAGTTTAACCATTTTTTGTTTCCCTCCCCAGGAAGATTCACCTCTGCCAGGTTGTTTAGATCCTTTGCCTCGTTGTTTAACCATTGTCTGCAAACACAATCAAGTGAACCGGTTAGTATCAGTAGCCTCAGTTAAAAACATTGTTGTAGAACAGAATCAACATGTTGCAGACATATTGCAAAAATAGCCCATTGCGGGCCACACAAAATGTAGTTTGGCCGCACAGGGTCCAATGCGGACCGCACAAAATGGCCATGCGGTCCGCAAAAGGGTGGGGTTCAGACTACCCACCCTCTGTATCTTGGCAGTGCGGACCGCACAAAATGGTAGTGCGGCCGCACAAGGGCTGTTGTGGTCCGCACAAAATGTAGTATGGCCGCACTGCGTTCATCAGTGCGATCCGCACAAAATGGTACTGCGGACGATAGAGGGGCACCGCGGACCACACAGAAACGACTGCGGTCCGTACTAAGTGCCTAGTTTTGGCACTAAGTTAGGGTTTCATGATTTTTGATTTTAAGCTCAATTTATTTTGCCCCTAATTAATGTCCCTAAGTGATTTTTCAGTGATTATAACTACCTAGGCTTACTTTAATGAAAGAATTAACTACTCTAACTTAACAAATTGAAGAGAAATATGCTAAACATAGAAGGGGAAGCAGTTAAAACAAAATGTAAAAGGAATTAACAAAATTAAACAAATAAAAGGAAGATAATGGTACCAAATAATGAGATGAAATGAAGAACTACGGTTCAAAGCAGTTAGTTTTGAGGGAAAAGAGTGATGAACAGTGTTTATAGGCTTCTGAGAATTGAAAGTTCGAAAAGGGTAAACGGGGGGCCTCAGGCCCTATTTATAGAAAAGGACTTGGTGCCCAATATCACCAACCAGTGCGGTTCGCATAAAATGGACTTCGGCCGTAGAGGTCCACTGCGGATCGCAAAAAATGTAGTGCAACCACAGTGGCAAAATTCAGAGGGGCTACATTTTACCCTCACCAGTGTGGTCTGCACAGAATGTAGTGCGGCCGCATTGGCAACTTCAGAGACCTGACACTTTTTCCACTATGTCTTGTACTGCATCAATACAACCTTGTAACATCTCACAACCAGTTAGCCCAAAAATCAATCCTATACTACCAAGAAAATCAAAGAAAACAAGAAGAAAAACACATGGGTTGCCTCCCAAGAAGCGTCTGATTTAACATCGTGGCACGACATATGTTACCATCACAACATTTGACATGAAGAAGTGCCACCACATGGTTGTCATCAATTTTCCCAAGATAATACTTGACCCGGTGCCCATTAACTCTGAAAACTTCACCATTTTTGTTCTTTAAATCAAGAGCACCAAACGAGGTCATATACACCACTTCAAAAGGTCCCCTCCATTTTGATTTGAGCTTTCATAGAAACAGACGTAACTGGGAGTTGAACAAGAGAACCAGATCACCTACTTTGAACTCCTTTCCACGAGCATATTTATCATGAGGGTACTTCAGTTTGTCCTCATACAAGGACGAACTGGAGTAGGCATGGATTTAGAATTCATCAAGTTCATTGAGTTGCTCCACACGAAGATTGGCTACAACATCCCAA
Source organism: Nicotiana sylvestris (assembly GCF_000393655.2). Taxonomy (NCBI): domain Eukaryota; kingdom Viridiplantae; phylum Streptophyta; class Magnoliopsida; order Solanales; family Solanaceae; genus Nicotiana; species Nicotiana sylvestris. The sequence goes on along the minus strand of NC_091060.1, from coordinate 128,225,268 downwards.
TCAAGATTAAGCTTCCTCAAAGCCCACATTGCCTTGTGCTCTAACTCAACTGGTAGATGGCAAGCTTTCCCAAACACCAACCAGTATGGAGACATACCAATCGGAGTCTTGTAAGTAGTTCTATAAGCCCATAGAGTGTCATCCAACTTTTTCGACCAATCGGTCCTATTAGCATTGACCGTCTTTGACAATATACTTTTTATTTCCCTGTTGGAGACTTCCACTTGACCACTTGCTTGAGGATGATCGGGGGTAGAAACTTTGTGATTGACACCGTACTTAGAAAACAACGTGTCGAAAGCTCTATTGCAAAAATGAGACCCCCCATCACTTATGATTGCACGAAGAGTACCAAACCTTGTAAAAATGCTTTTCTTGAGAAATGCAACAACACTCCGGGCCTCATTGTTGGGCAAAGCCTTTGCCTCGTTTAGCCTCCATTGGTGCTCCAAGTACGGCTTTGCATCATCTTCCAGAATATTCTAGTGCATACAGAATGCGGGGCTTATTCCCCGAATATCAGCTAAAGTCCATCCAATTGCCTTCTTTCGCTTTTGAAGCACCGCCAATGTGGCCTCAACCTGCATGTTAGTAAGGCAAGAAGAAAGAATAACTAGCAAAGTAGAATTTGAGCCTAAGAACTCATACCTGAGGTGTGGAGGAAGTGGTTTCAACTCCAAGATCGGAGGCTCCTCAATTAAAGGTTTGGTTGGTTGAGTCTTTCTATTCTCGAGATCCAAAGACAATTTCCTAGGCTAATAAGAATAAGAGCCCATTCCATGTAAAGCATTCACGCACTCCACTCGGCTTGCATCCTCATTGACATTAAGATTCAACAAAATAGCCTCCAATGGGTCCTCCACATTGATCATGGCACTAGTGTCATCAATTATCACTGTTGTGACGAGGTCTATAAAAGAGCACACCTCGGTACTGTTGGTCTGCTTCATAGACTTGCACACATGAAAGACCACCTTTTCATCACCCACCCAAAAGGTGAGTTCCCCTGCTTCCATATCTACCAGTGCCTTCCCCGTAGCTAGGAATGGTCTGCCCAGTATGATAGGAACTTCGTAGTCCACCTCACAGTCCAAGATCACAAAATCAGCTGGCAAGATAAATTTGTCCACTCGGACAAGCACATCATCAATAATACCCAAGGGTCTCTTCATCGATCTATCCGCCATTTGTAATCTCATGGAAGTCGGCCTAGGTTGCCCAATACCCAAAGTTTTGAAAACTGAGTAGGGCATCAAATTGATACTAGCTCCCAAATCACATAGAGCCTTGGCGAAATCTGCACTCCCAATGGTGCAAGGAATTGTGAAAGCACCGGGATCTTCAAGCTTCGGGTCCATTGAATGCACTATAACACTAACTTGGTGAGTCATCTTTATACTTTCACAATCCATAGAATGCTTCTTTGTGACCAAGTCTTTCATGAATTTTGCATAGACCGTCATTTGTTCAACTGCCTCCACCAAAGGCACATTAATAGATAAGCTCTTCATCATGTCAATGAACTTTTTAAACTGATTATCATTCTTTTGCTTTGCGAGCCTTTGAGGATAAGGTGGAGGTGGACTTGGCAAATGTGCCTTAGCTTTAGGCACAACCGGCTCCGGCATGTCAATTATGTGTTCCCTAGACAGGTTCACATCATTTTAAGTTTCCACCTCGACTTGTTGAATATCAATCCTCACTTCATTGTTCACATTTTCATCAACCATATCTTCAACTACCAAAGGGACTTCGTCATCTTGCAACTCAACATCATCATCCATGACTTGCTTTTGCTTAAGGGCATTCACATCACTGCCTCTCCCACTTCTTGTTGTAACCGCCATAACATGATTGTTCCCAACTTTTGGGTTCACTACCGTGTCACTTGGTAGAGCACCCTTCGGGCGAGTATTCAATGACTGAGAGATTTGGCCTAATTGCACCTCCAAGTTCCGGATAGAGGTATTGTGAGAAGCTAACTGTGCATCAGAATCCGCATTCTTCTTCATCATCTGCTCGAACATCATTTCAATTCTACCCATATCATTACCTAGAAAACTAGGACCTTGAGATGGAAATGGGGGAGGGTTGTTCGGTTGTTGGTACATTGGGGGGCTTTGAAAGCCTTGCCCTGGTTTCCTTGGTTTCTATTGTTCCATCCTCCTTGATTAGTGTTGCCACCCCAATTGTTGTTATTACCATTCCAATTCCCTTGGTTGCCTTGATTGTTGTTCTGATTGCTCTAGTTGTTGTTTTTGTTATTGTTCCCCCAATTACCACTGTTTTGTTGTTGATTGCCCCAATTGCCACTGTTTTGTTGTTGATTGCCCCAATTGCCTTGAGGTCTCCACTGTTGTTGGTTGGAAGAGTTGCCCCGTTGGCCTTGATAGTTGTTTACATATTCAACCTCTTCACTTTGGTCATCATAGCCATCATTTTGAAACTCATCACATCCATCATCAAATTGCTCAGAATTCCCTTGGTTTTGTTGTCTTCTTTGCCTTCTCTTATTGACAAACATATTAACACCCTCCATGGCATTCACTTGGCGAGGATTTTGGACTTGTTGCAACTGTGCCTTAGCCAATTGGTTCATAGTAGTTGTCAACTCCGCTATAGCTTGCCCATGGTCATGTAATTCCTTATGCAAATGAATAACTGTAGGGTCACCTTGAGGAGCATTGTCTCTACTTTTCCATGCAGAAGAACTATTATCCATCTCATCAAGTACATCACATGTCTCATCATATGACAGCTTCATAAAGTTGCCCCCGACAAGTTTGTTCACTATGCATTGATTTGTTGTATTGATGCCCCGGTAGAAGGTTTGTTATATTGGGGCATTCTTTCACCAACGTTCTATACCGCTCCCAAATCTCATGCAAAGGTTCCGTGGGCTCTTGCTTGAAAGCCAATATCTCATCATGCAATGCTGCCATATGCCCCGGCGAAAACAATTTAGCAATGAACTTATTCACCAACTCATCCCAAGTTGTAATGGAATGGTTGGGGAGTCTCTCTAGCCAATCCAATGCCTTCCCCCGAAGTAAGAATGGGAAAAGCCTCAACCTAAGAGCATCCTCAGATACATTTGTCTGCTTGCTCCCCCAACATGTATCCACGAACCCCTTGAGATATTTGTAGGCATTTTGATCTGCAGTGCCCATAAAATACCCACGCTGCTCAAGTAAGGTCAACATCACGTTGGTTATTTGAAAATTGCTCGCCCGGATTCGGGGTGGGATAATAACACTCGCATAGCCCTGGTTTGTAAGTACTCTGGGAGCCACTCTTGGAGGTGGCGGAGGAGGGTCTGGAATATCACCATTTGGATTAGCAGTGGCATGTCAGCCTCTACATTGTCCTTGAGGTACAAGAGGCACCTCATCGTCGTTGCCATCATCTACCTCATCCCCCGCAATCACGTTTCCAAAAGGGTCATTACCATTGTTCGCTGCCATTATGGTACTTGAGTAGTGACACAAACAAGTAAGTAACAAAGAAGGAAAGAAGAACAATACACAAAACTAACTAAATAGATAGCCAAAATCATTAGCTCCCCGGCAATGGCGCCAAAAAGTGATCACGGCCTACTCCACACTATTAATTATGTAGTGAGAGAGGGTCGAAGCAGCTTTTACCCAATTTTGGGTCGGGATCGATATCCACAGAGAGCTAGAATTGGAGTCGAGTATCTATCTAGTTTAGGATTGCGTATATGTTCCAAATTATACTTCTAATCATTTTTGGGGTTTTCTTTATAATTCTACTTTTAACAAACTACAAATTGTAAATTAAGCTAAGAGTTAAATGCTACGGGTTGTTCAAATAGGTTAAAGGGAACTAAGGTAGTGACATCCACCTAGGTGGTCAATTGATGGGTACTTGAGTCTAAGGCATAATTGACATGGTTGGGGAGTATGATATAACCGTTGCACTACTTTACCCACTCTACACCTCTCGGTGGTTCAAGTTATTTTGCCCAATTGACTTTCTCAAGACCAATTGGGTATGCAAATTTGCACAAACAACTTAGGGTTCAAGTCAGGTATTACTCTCTTGAGGTTTATCCCTTTAATTGGGGTTATCAATCTCTTGAGTACGCCCCAATTCCTTGTTGGATCAATTTCGGAGACTTAGGCTCTCTTTCTCAGGAAGAGCCCTAGACAACTAAATACAAACTAGTGTTTGCAACCACTAATTCAGCAATTAACCATGAAATTGACCCAAATATCAAACACCCATAATCAATTTAGCCCTAAAATACAAGACCCATCAATTACCCACACTAGGGTTGAGCCACAACCTTAGCTATGGGGTCTAGCTACTCATATTCAAAGAAGAAAAACAAGAAATAGATGAAGATAAACACATTAATTAATTGCTAAACTAAATACAAAGATTCAATAATGAAATATAGTTAAAGTTGCCCAAAATGACCAAGAAAAGTCGTCCCACGAGCGCAGCTATGCTGTTACAATATCTGATGACCTAAATATGGAAAAGGATCTATTTATACTAAGCTAAAAAATCTGGACAAAAATGCCCCTGCGGGGTTAGTGCGGACCACACAGAATGGACTGCGGTTGCACTAGGACTCTTCGCTCCAAAATCCAGCTCTCTAAACTTAGGCTCCGCGGACGCACAAAATGGATTGCAGCCGCGGTGACTTCTAGTGCGGTCCGCACAAAATGGAATGCGGACCACATTGGCTTGAAAGCTCCAAACTACAACTTTTCTGAATCTTGGCTCTACGGACCGCACAGAATGGTAGTGCGGCCACATGGACTCCAGTGTGGACCGCACTAAATCTAGTGCGGCCGCATTGCCTTTTAGCCTGAATACTTGCTCTCTAAACCTCCTAGTGCAGACCGCACAAAGTGGTGTGCGGCTGCACTGGACCTATTTTACCTGAGCTTGTCTTGTCTTTGGTACTTGTGCAAGTTTCACTCCTTTTGAGCAGATATTTGACATCTAGTCACTTTGTTGATCAAACCTGCAATCAAGCACAACTTATGAGCCTTTTGGGACTATTTAGAATGAGTTTCTAATCAAATTATGAGTAAGAAGGAGTATAAAATGCGTCAAAATCCCTAGTTGTCACAGTCCATATCCTTTCATCCATTTTTGCATTTTGGATTCACTTTTTTTTCTTTTCTTTTCTTTATTTTGGATTGAGATGTGACGAGCTGTCCAGTCGTCTCATGAGTTACCGCTTTCTAGTTTCCCTATTTTTGCTTCTTATTGCTTTATCTATTGGTTCTATATGTGATTGGGTTGGTCGGATCGAATCCAGGAAGGATTTGGCAAGGTTTGAGACACTTAATCTCTTTAGAGTGAGTTTAAGTTGGAAAAGTCAACCGGATGTTGACTTATGTATTCGAGGGATCGGATGTGAGTTTCGATGGTTCGTCTAGCCTTGGGAGGTGATTTTTGGCTTAGGAGCGTGATCAAAATGAATTTTAGAGGTTCGTAGTAGATTTAGGCTTGAATTGGCGATGTTGATATTTTAGCGATTTTCGGTTGATAGGCGAGATTTTGATATAGGGGTTGGAATGGAATTACGAGAGTTGTAGTAGTTCCGTTATGTCATTTGGGATGTGTGTGCAAAATTTCAGGTCATTCAGATGTGGTTTGGTTGGGTTTTTGATCGAAAGCGTAATTTGGAAGATTTTAGAAAGTTTGGCTTGAATCCGATGTGTTTTAGCTGATTTAATGTTGTTTGAGGTATTTCGGTGATTGAAACAAGTTTGAATAAGGTATTGGAATATGTTTGTGCTTTTATTGAAGTCCCGGGGGCCTCGGGGTGATTTCGGGTGGTTAACGGAGAAGTTGAGATGTTATTGCAGCTGCTGAAATTGCTGCTTCTAGTGTTTTCGCACCTGCGATTTGGGGACCGCATGTGCGGTGCCGCATGTGCGAGAGAGTGGCCGCAGAAGTGGATTATGGGGATTAGTCAGGGACCGTAGAAGCAGATTAGAGGACTGCATCTGCGGAGTTGCAGATGCTGATGGATGATCGCAGATGCAGATGTGACTGGTTAAGTGATTTCCGCAGAAGCGGAATAATGACCGCAAATGCACTACCACAGATGCGGTTGAAGGACCGTAGATGCGGAAAGGCCTAGGCAGAACATATAAGTTATTTCATTCGCGATTTTGTGTTATTTCACCATTTTTTGACTTCGGCTTAGGAGCTTTTTGGGCGATTTGAGAGAGGGATTTCAAGAGAACTTCATTGAGGTAAGGGATTCGGACCTAAAACTCGTCCCTATGCTATTATTTCATGGATTAGAGCTAGAAATTATGGAAATCAAAGGTTAAAATTGGGGAAACTAGGGCTTGGAAACTTAGGCATTTAATTGTGGATATGAAGGACCATTTGGGGTCGGATTTGAGAACTTTTGATATGTATGAACTCGGGGGGGGGGGGGGGTAAGGAACCTATTGATGTAAAAATTATCGAATTCCGAGCGTGGTCTTGGGGGTCTGGTTTTGGTAATTTTGGGATTTGTGCCCTTTATTGATTGTATTCGCTTAGGCTTCGTTCCCTTAGCATATTTTGACGTCCTCGTTCTGATTTTGGATACATTCGATGTGCGTGGAGGCTGATTCGAGGGGAAAAGGCATCGCAAGCTAGAGATTTAGCCGGTTCGAGGTGAGTAATGATTGTAAATGATGTTCTGAGGGTTTGAAACCCCGGATTGCATATCGTAGTGCTATATTGAGGTGAGGCAGACGCTTGATGACGAGCGTGGGGTCGTGCACTATTGGGGATTGTGACTTGGTCTGTCCCTATTGATGATTTTACCACGTATATAATTGAAAACTGTTTGCTATCATCATTATTTGGACTTCGTGCCAACTGTTTGAATCCTTCGGGGCTTTTACAGATATTTCCTCACTGTTTGACTTTATATTTGAACTCAGTCATGCTATTTTCCCACTGTTTTCATATTTAACCATGTTTACTCAGTTTTATTACTTAAATGATATTTAAATGATTTTTGGGCTGAGAAACATTTTTTTACTATTGCCCGAGGGCTTGTGAGGATTTTAGATTGATTAAGGCCGATGGCCTATATTGTGAGGAAACACTGATACTGATTTGAGGCTGAGGGCCTGAGATATGTACGCCATGAGGTGGCTTGATTGATATGAGGTCGAGGGCCTAGTTTTGATGCCGCGAGATGGCTTATTATTGCGCTTGGGCCGTAAGGGGCCCCTCCAGGAGTCAGCACACCCTCAGTGAATGAGGGTACCCATTATGATGTGAGATTGAGCCCGAGGGGCTGGTATTGTTCTATGTGATTTCCCGAGGGGCTGGTACTATTCTGAGATGTTGCTCGAGGGGCGGATTTGTTGATATTATGCATGAGGGGCGAGCCTTTATGTGTTTACTTTTCATATTTGACTGTCAATTACCTGCTTAATAATTGAAAAGGGCTTTTCATGAAGTTATATTTTGAGTTAAAGGATTTTACCTATCTTTCACTATTTTACTGTTTTGAAATGGTTTTACTACTTCATTATAGAATGCTTTGTGGCTTACGTGATTTCCTTCTTTCAATCGTTATTTACATTTTTTACTCACTGAGTTGGAGTTCTCACTTTACTCCCGGCACCCTGTGTTCAGATTCAGGCGTAACTGATCCCGCTCACGAGTGCTGATTCATTCCAGCTTCAGGCGGATCTCGAGGAGTCTTTAGGTAGCTGTTGGCATTCGCAGCCCGGAGCTCCCCCTATATCTTTTCCTTATGTCCTTAGTTCAGTGTTAAAATCTGTAGTTACATTTGAGTATTCAGAGTTGTTAGATGCTCGTGACTTGTGACACCCCGGTTAGGGCTATGTTGGGTTGTACTTCCGCACTTTATTGATATTATCCGCTACTTAGTATTGCTAAATCATGTTTAGACTGCTTTTATGTTGTTTAACTATTTAAAAAGTGAATTAGGTTTAATTGGCTGGCCTTGTCTTCACGAGAGGCGCCATCTCGACCGGGTCTGGGTTTAGGGACATGACAAGTTAGTATCAGAGCCTAGGTTACATAGGTCTTACGAGTCATGAGCAGGTGTAGTAGAGTCTCGCGGATCGGTATGGAGACATCTGTATTTATCCTCGTGAGGTTGTAGAACCTTTAGGAAAAACTTCACATTCTTGAAATTCTTGTCATGCGAACTTGTTGATCCGAGTACTAAACTTCTATTGTTTTATTATCTCACAAATGGTGAGGACACGCGCTACCGGACAAGATGGACGACCACCAGTGCCACCAGCTATGGCCACCAGAGGCCGAGGACGCGGTCGTGGTCGTGGTAGGGGCAGAGCAGCTAGAGCAGTACTTGCAGATCCACCAGCTACCCTAGTTCAGGATCAGGTCCCAGTTATGGATGCTCCTACAACACCAGCTCAGGCACCAGCTGTGCCCATCGTGATTCCAAGTCTTCAGGAGGCCTTGGCTCAGATCTTATCAGTTTGCACTAGCCTAGCTCAGGCGGTTTCAGCCACTACAGCCACGGCTACTTCTCAGGCCGGGGTAGGCAATCAGACTCTCGTCGCTCGCACACTTGAGCAGGTCGTGCAGGGACTCCTGACGCTAGGGGCGCATCCATCCCAGCCGGTTGCAGCTGCTCAGCACTATGTAGTTCCTACTATGTCGGAGGATGAGCAGCGTAGGTTGGAGAGGTTTGATAGACTTTAGCCTCCGTCATTCAGTGGTGCAGAGGGCAAGGATGCCCAGGGTTTTCTGGACAAGTGTTAGAGGATGCTTCGTACAACAGGTATTTTGGAGACCAGCGAGGTTGCTTTCAATACTTATCATTTTTCAGGAACTGCTTTCACTTGGTGGGAGAATTTTGAGAGGCGTAGGCCTGTTGGTGTAGCAACCCTTACATGGCAGTAGTTCTCCGTTCTCTTTCTGGAGAAGTATGTGCCGCATTCTCGCAGAGAGGAGCTGCGTAGGCAATTTGTATGGTTGTGTTTGGGGGAGATGACCATGTTGAAGTATGAGTTGAGGTTCTCTGAGTTGGCTCATCATGCCATCTGGTTGGTCCCGATGGATAGAGAGAGGATTAGGAGGTTTGTTGATGGTCTTACTTATCAGCTCTGTATTCTAATGACCAAGGAGAGAGTGACTAGTGCTACTTTCGAGGAGGTTGTGGATACTGCCCGTGAGATTGAGTCTGTTCGTCTCCAGGAGCAAGAGGAGAGGGAGGCCAAGAGGCCTCGAGGATCTGGTAGTTATAGTGGTGCTCCTTTGAGGGAGTCAGTTTCAGCATGACAGATGTCGTCCATTCAAGCGTGCTAATCCTGCTCGCCCAGGTTATCGGGGGGCATCTTCGGGTCATGCTTTTTACCGTTGTCATCAGGGCCAGTCATCACTTAGTTCCCTTCCAGCTCAGAGTTCGTCCCGTGCTCTACCAGTCTAGGGCTCTTCTATGCCGAGTGCATCTGCTAGTCACTCTGGTGCGAGGAGTTCCCTTTAGTCCCCTTCTCCAGCACCTGGGAGTTGTTATGAGTATGGTGAGATGGGTCATATGTAGAGGCAGTGCCCTCATCGTCTTGCAAGTTCATCTCAACAGAAGGGTCAGTCATCGACTTTAGCACCAGTTACTTCACCACCACCTGCCCAGCCAGCTAAGGGTGGAGGTCAGTCAGCTAGGGGTCACCCCTCGAGGGGGAGGTCAATCAGGTGGCGATTAGTCCTATTTCTATGCACTTCCAGCTAGACTCGACGCTATTGCTTCAGATATTGTTATTACAGGTATTGTTTCAGTGCTCCACAGAGATGCCTCTATATTATTTGATCCCGATTCCACCTTTTCTTATGTGTCATCATACTTTGCTTATTATTTGGGTATGCCCCGTGAGTTTCTTACTTCACCTGTTCATGTATCTACCCTAGTGGGTGATATTGTTGTTGTAGACCGTGTGTACCGGTCGTGTGTGGTGACTATTGGGGGTCTGAAGACCCGAGTGGATCTTTTATTATTGTGTATGGTGGATTTTGATGTCATTTTGGGCATGGATTGGCTATCACTATGTCGTACTATTCTGGACTGTCATGCTAAGACAGTCACGTTGGCTATTCCGGGTGTGCCACGGATCGAGTGGCGATGTGTGACTGATTATGTTCCTAGTAGAGTGATCTCTTTCTTCAAGGCCCAACGTATGGTTGGGAAGGGATGCCTTTCATACCTAGCCTTTGTGAGGGATGTTGGAGTTGAGGCTCCCAGTATAGATTTTGTCCCAATTGTGAGGGATTTTCCAGATGTGTTTCCTGCAGACCTGCCAGGAATGCCACCGGATAGGGATATTGATTTTGGTATTGACCTGATGCCGGGCACTCAGCCCATTTCTATTCTGTAGTATCGTATGGCACCAGTGGAGTTGAAGGAATTAAAGGAGAAGCTTCAGGAACTCCTTCATAAGGGGTTTATTCGGCCAAGTGTATCACCTTGGGGTGCGCCGGTTCTAGTTGTGAAGAAGAAGGATGGCACTATGAGAATGTGCATTGATTATAGGCAATTAATCAAAGTAACAATTAAGAACAAGTATCCTTTGCCTTGCATTGATGATTTGTTCGACCAGCTTCAGGGAGCGAGAGTGTTCTCTAAGATTGATCTTTGTTCTGGTTATCACCAGTTGAAGATCAAGGATTCAAATATTCTTAAGACGGTTTTTAGGACCCGATATGGTCACTACGAGTTCTTGGTGATGTCTTTTGGGCTGACCAATGCCCCAACAACGTTCATGCATTTGATGAACAACGTGTTCCGGCCTTATCTTGACTCGTTTGTCATAGTCTTCATTGATGATATTCTGGTGTATTCACATAGTTAATAAGAGCACGCGGAGCATTTGAGAGTTGTGTTGCAGAGATTGAGGGAGGAGAAGCTTTATACAAAATTCTCCAAGTGTGAGTTTTGGCTCAGTTCAGTGTCTTTCTTGGGGCATGTGGTGTCCAGCGAGGGTATTCAGGTTGATCCGAAGAAGATCGAGGCAATTCAGAGTTGGCCCAGACTATCCTCAGCCACAGAGATTTGCAGTTTTCTTGGTTTGGCAGGTTATTGTCGCTGGTTTGTTTAGGGATTCTCATGTATCATATTGCCCTTGACCAAGTTGACTCAAAAGGGTACTTCATTTGTATGGTCGGACAAGTGTGAGTAGAGCTTTCAGAAGCTCAAGACAGCCTTGACCACAGGTCCAGTGTTGCCATCAGCTTTAGGTTCATATACCGTGTATTATGATGCTTCGATAGTTGGGATTGGTTGTGTATTGATGCAGGAGGGTAGAGTTATTGCTTATGCTTCTCGTCAGTTGAAGCCCCATGAGAATAACTACCTTGTTCATGATTTGGAGTTGGCTTCCATAGTCCATGCGTTAAAGATATGGAGGCATTACTTGTATGGTGTGTCTTGCGAAGTATTTACTGATCATCATAGCCTCCAAAACTTGTTCAAGTAGAAGGATCTTAATTTGAGGTAGCGGAGATGGTTGGAGTTGCTTAAGGATTATGATATCACTATATTGTACCATCCAGGAAAGGCCAATGTGGTTGCCGATGCCTTGAGCCGAAAGGCAGTAAGTATGGGGAGTTTGGCATACGTTCTAGTTAAGGAGAGGCCTCTTGCAGTAGATGTTTAGGCCTTGGCGAATCGGTTCGTGAGGTTAGATATTTTAGAGCCCAATTAGGTATTGGCTTGTGTGGTTTCTCGGTCTTCCTTATATGATCGCATTAGAGAGCGTCGGTATGATGATCCATACTTGCTTGTCCTTAAGGACAGAGGTCAGCATGATGATGCTCAAGATGTGACCATTGAAGATGATGGGGTGTTGAGGATGTAGGGCCGGATTTGTGTGCCCAATGTGGATGGGCTTCGGAAGTTGATTCTGGAGGAGGCCCATAGCTCGCGGTATTCCATTCATCCGGGTTCCGCAAAAATGTATCAGGATTTGAGGTAGCACTATTGGTAGAGAAGAATGAAGAAAGATATTGTGGGATTTCTGGCTCGGTGTCTCAATTGTCAGCAAGTGAAATATGAGCATCAGAGACCGGGTGGCTTGCTTCAGCAGATGGTTATTCCTGAGTGGAAGTGGGAGAGGATCACTGTGGACTTTGTTGTTGGACTTCCATGGACTTTGAGAAAGTTCGATGCTATTTGGGTGATTGTGGATCGGCTGACCAAGTCCGCACACTTCACTCCTATATGTACTACCTATTCTTCAGAGCGGTTGGCAGAGATCTATATCCAGGAGATTGTTCGTTTGCATGGTGTCCCAGTTTCCATCATTTCAGATAGGGGCACTCAGTTTACTTCATAGTTTTAGAGGTTTGTGTAGCGAGAGTTGGGTACTCAGGTTGAGTTAAGCACAACTTTTCATCCTCAGATGGACGGGCAGTCCGAGCGTACTATTCAGATATTGGAGGACATGTTGCGTGCTTGTGTCATTGATTTCGGAGGGTCATGGGATCAGTTTCTACTGCTTGCAGAGTCTGCTTATAACAACAGCTACCAGTCGAGTATTCAGATGGCTCCATATGAGGCTTTATATGGGAGGTGGTGTAGATCTCCAGTTGGTTAGTTCGATCCCGGTGAGGCTAGGCTATTGGGGACAGACTTGGTGCAGGATGCCTTAGAGAAGGTGAAGGTGATTCAGGAGAGGCTTCGTACAGCGCAGTCAAGGCAAAAGAGCTATGCTGATAGGAAGGTTTGGGATGTGTCCTACATGGTTGGGAGAAGGTTCTGTTGAAGTTTTCACCCGTGAAGGGTGTTATGAGATTTAGGAAGAAAGGGAAATTGAGTCCTCGGTTCATTGGGCCTTTTGATGTACTTCGGAGGATTGGGGAGGTGGCTTATAAGCTTGCTTTGCCACCCAGCTTGTCGAGTGTGCATCCAGTATTTCATGTTTTCATGCTCCGGAAGTATATTGGGGATCCATCTCATATTTTGGATTTCAACACGGTTCAGTTGGATGATGATTTGACTTATGATGTGGAGCCAGTAGCTATTTTGAGTCGTCAGGTTCGAAAGTTGAGGTCAAAGGATATAGCTTCAGTAAAAGTGCAGTGGAGAGGTCGGCCCGTGGAGGAGGCTACCTAGGAGACCGAACGGGAGATGCGGAGCAGATATCCTCACCTATTGAGGCTTCAAGTATGTTTCTTGATTCGGTCGCGGACGAACATTTCTTTAAGTTGGGGAGGATGTGACGACCCGGCTAGTCGTCTCATGAGTTACCACTCCGTCTTCCCCATTTCTACTTCTTATTGCTTTATCTATCGGTTCTATATGTGATCGGGTTGGTCGGATCGAATCCGGAAAGGATTTGGCAAGGTTTGAGATACTTAATCTCTTTGAGTGAGTTTAAGTTGGAAAAGTCAACCGAAACTTGACTTATGTGTTAGAGGGCTCGGATGTGAGTTCCGATGGATCGACTAGCTTCAAGAGGTGATTTGTGGCTTAGAAGCATGATCAGAATGAATTTTGGAGGTTTGTAGTACATTTAGGCTTGAATTGGCGAAGTTGATATTTTGGCGATTTTCGGTTGATAGGCGAGATTTTGATATAGGGGTCAGAATGGAATTCCGAGAGTTGCAGTAGTTCCATTGTCTCATTTGGGATGTGTGTACAAAATATCAGGTCATTTGGACGTGGTTTGGTTGGGTTTATGATCGAAAGCGTAATTTGGAAGATTTTAGAAAATTTGCCTTGAATCCGATGTGTTTTGGGTGATTTAATGTTGTTTGAGGTGTTTTGGTGATAGTTTGAATAAGGTATTTGAATATGTTTGTGCTTTGATTGAGGTCCCGGGGGCCTCGGGGTGATTTTGGGTGGTTAATGGAGAAATTGAGATGTCATTGCAGCTGCTGAAATTGCTGCTTCTCGTGTTTTTTCACATGTGATTTGGGGAACGCAGGTGCGGCACCGCATGTGCGAGAGAGTGGCCGCGGAAGCGGATTATGGGGATTTATCAGGGACTACATAAGCGACTAAGAGGACCGCATCTGCGGAGTCGCAGATGCAGACGGATGATTGCAGCTGCGAATGTGGCCGGTTAAGTAATTTCTGCAGAAGCGGAATAATGACTGCAAATGTGGTACCGCATATGCGGAAAGGCCTAGGCAGAACATATAAGTTATTTCCTTCGCGATTTTGAGTTATTTCACCATTTTTTACTTCGGCTTGGGAGCTTTTTGGGCGATTTGAGAGAGGGATTTCAAGAGAACTTCATTGAGATAAGGGATTCGAACCTAAAACTCGTCCCTATGCTATTATTTCATGGATTAGAGCTAGAAATTATGGAAATCAAAGGTTAAAATTGGGGAAACTAGGGCTTGGAAACTTAGGCATTTAATTGTGGATTTGAAGAACCATTAGGGGTCGGATTTGAGAACTTTTGATATGTATGAACTCGTGGGGAGATAAGGAACCTATTGATGTAAAAATTATCAAATTTCGAGACGTGGTCCCGGGGGTGATTTCGGGTGGTTAATAGAGAAGTTGAGATGTTATTGCAGCTGCTGAAATTGCTACTTCTCGTGTTTTCTCACCTGCGATTTGGGGACCGCAGGTGCGGCACCGCATGTGCGAGAGAGTGGCCGCAGAAGCGGATTTTGGGGATTTATCAGGGACCGCAGAAGCGACTAAGAGGACCGCATCTGCGGAGTCGCAGATGCGGACGGATGATTGCAGCTGCGGATGTGGCCGGTTAAGTGATTTCCGCAGAAGCGGAATAATGACTGCAAATGTGGTACCGCAGATGCGGTTGAAGGACCGCAGATGCGGAAAGGCCTAGGCAGAACATTCCTTCGCGATTTTGAGTTATTTCACCATTTTTTACTTCGGCTTGGGAGATTTTTGGGCGATTTGAGAGAGGGATTTCAAGAGAACTTCATTGATGTAAGGGATTCGGACCTAAAACTCGTCCCTATGCTATTATTTCATGGATTAGAGCTAGAAATTATGGAAATCAAAGGTTAAAATTGGGGAAACTAGGGCTTGGAAACTCAGGCATTTAATTGTGGATTTGAAGGACCATTTGGTGTCGGATTTGATAACTTTTGATATGTATGAACTCGTGGGGATATAAGGAACCTATTGATGTAAAAATTATCGAATTTTGAGACGTGGGCCCGGGGTTGATTTCGGGAGGTTAATGGAGAAGTTGAGATGTTATTGCAGCTACTGAAATTGCTACTTCTAGTGTTTTCTCACCTACGATTTGGGGACCGCAAGTGCGGTACCGCATGTGCGAGAGAGTGGCCGCAGAAGCGTATTATAGGGATTTGTCAGGGACCGCAGAAGCTACTAAAAGGACCGCATCTGCGGAGTCGCAGATGCGGACGGATGATTGCAGCTGTGGATGTGGCGGTTAAGTGATTTCCGCAGAAGCGGAATAATGACTGCAAATGTGGTACCGTAGATGCGGTTGAAGGACCGCATATGCGGAAAGGCCTAGGCAGAACATTCCTTCGCGATTTTGAGTTATTTCACTATTTTTTACTTCAACTTGGGAGCTTTTTGGGCGATTTGAGAGAGAGATTTCAAGAGAACTTCATTGAGATAAGGGATTCGGACCTAAAACTCGTCCCTATGCTATTATTTCATGGATTATAGCTAGAAATTATGGAAATCAAAGGTTAAAATTGGGGAAACTAGGGATTGGAAACTTAGGTATTTAATTGTGGATTTGAAGGACCATTTGGGGTCGGATTTGAGAACTTTTGATATGTATGAACTTGTGTGGAGATAAGGAACCTATTGATGTAAAAATTATAAAATTTCGAGATGTGGGCCCGGGGGTGATTTCGGGTGGTTAATGGAGAAGTTGAGATGTTATTGCAGCTGCTGAAATTGCTGCTTCTCGTTTTTTCTCACCTGCGATTTGGGGACTGCAGGTGCGGCACCGCATGTGCGAGAGAGTGGCCGCAGAAGCGGATTATGGGGATTTGTCAGGGACCGCAAAAGCGACTAAAGGACCGCATCTGCGGAGTCGCAGATGCGGATGGATGATTGCAGTTGCGGATGTAGCCGGTTAAGTGATTTCCGTAGAAGCGGAATAATGACTGCAAATGTGGTACCGCAGATGCGGTTGAAGGACCGCAGATGCGTAAATCCCTAGGCAGAACATATAAGTTATTTTTCTTTCGTGATTTTGAGTTATTTCACCATTTTTTACTTCAGCTTGGAAGCTTTTTGGGCGATTTGAGAGAGGGATTTTAAGAGAACTTCATTGAGGTAAGGGATTCGGACCTAAAACTCGTCCCTATGCTATTATTTCATGGATTAGAGCTAGAAATTATGGAAATCAAAGGTTAAAATTGGGGAAACTAGGGCTTGGAAACTTAGGCATTTAATTGTGGATTTGAAGGACCATTAGGGATCGGATTTGAGAACTTTTGATATGTATGAACTCGTGGGGAGAAAAGGAACCTATTGATGTAAAAATTATCAAATTTCGAGTCGTGGGCCCGGGGGTCGAGTTTTGGTATTTTCGGGATTTGTGCCCTTTATTGATTGTTTTCGCTTGGGCTTCGTTCCACTAGCATATTTTGATGTCCTCATTCTGATTTTGGATAGATTTGACGCGCGTGGAGGCCGGTTCGAGGGGCAAAGGCGTCGCAAGCTAGAGATTTAGCCGGTTCGAGGTGAGTAATGATTGTAAATGATGTTCTGAGGGTTTGAAACCCCGGATTGCACATCGTAGTGCTATATTGAGGTGAGGCACACGCTTGATGACGAGCGTGCAGTCGTGCACTATTGGGGATTGATACTTGGTCCGTCCCTATTGATGATTTTACCGCGAATTTGATTGAAAACTATTTGCTATCATCATTATTTGGGCTGAATGCCATATTTGGGCTTCGTGCCAACTGTTTGAACCCTTCGGGGCTTTTTACTAATATTTCCTCATTGTTTGACTTTATATTTGAACTCAGTCATGCTATTTTCCCACTGTTTACATACTCAGCCATGTTTACTCAGTTTTATTACTTAAATGATATTTTAAATGATGTTTGGGCTGAGAAACACTGTTTTACTATTGTCCGAGGGGCTTGTGAGGATTTTCGATTGAGTACGGCCGGGGGCCTATATTGTGAGGAAACACTGATACTGATTTGAGGCCAAAGGCCTGAGATATGTATGCCTCGAGGTGGCTTGATTGATATGAGGCCGAGGGCCTAGTTTTGATGCCACAAGATGGCTTGTTATTGCGCTTGGGCCGTAAGGGGCCCCTCCAGGAGTTTGCACACCCCCAGTGAGTGCGGGTACCCATTGTGATGTGAGATTGACTCCGAGGGGCTGGTATTGTTCTATGTGATTGCCCGATGGGCTGGTACTGTTCTAAGATGTTGCCTGAGGGGCGGATTTGTTAATATTGTGCCCGAGGGGCGAGCCTTTATGTGTTTACTTTTCATAATTGACTGTTAATTTCCTGCTTAATCATTGAAAAGGGCTTTTCATGAAGTTAAATTTTTAGTTAAAGGATTTTACCTATTTTTCACTATTTTACTGTTTTGAAATGGTTTTACTGCTTCATTATAGAATGCATTGTGCCTAACGTGATTTCCTGCTTTCAGTCATTATTTACATTTGTTACTCACTGAGTTGAAGTACTCACTTTACTCCATGCACCCTATGTGCAGATTCAGGCGTAGCCGATCCCGCTCACGAGTGCTGATTCATTCTAGCTTCAGGCGGATCTCGAGGAGTCTTTAGGTAGCTGTTGGCGTTCGCAGCCCGGAGCTCCTCCCTATCTCTTTTCCTTATGTCCTTAGTTCAGTGTTAAACTCTGTAGTTACATTTGAGTATTCAGAGTTGCTAGATGCTCGTGACTTGTGACACCCCGGTTAAGGGTGTTTTGGGTTGTACTTCCGCACTTTATTGATATTATCCGCTACTTAGTATTGCTAAATCATGTTTTAGACTGCTTTTATGTTGTTTAACTATTTAAAAAGTGAATTGGGTTTAATTGGCTGGCCTTGTCTTCACGAGAGGCGCAATCACGACCGGGTCCGGGTTTAGGGTCGTGACATGAGACTTCTTCTTTTCGTCATCTCGTACCCCATGCCTTGAGGTAAAACCTGCTCGAACGCCAAAACAAACAAGTGAATGAAATTTTTCTGCCCCAGTTTTCACTAGGAAAATTTCGTTAGTTATTTGAAACAAAACTCTATAATACTTCATAATTGAAAGCAATAAAAGGTCGGGACTGATGTACCCAAAAAAAACATGATTCTTTGGGAAGGTGTACCCTAATTGTCTAAATAGTATCTCAACCAAGGATCAGTGTACCTTATGGTGGTAAAATATGGTAAGGAAATGGTGTAGCCTATATTAACAAAGATATCAGGGAGTGGTGTACCTTGCACTTAAGATCAAATCAACTAGGGAGTGTTGTACCCTATGTTGGAAAACTCAGCTAGGGATTGGTGTACCCTAAACTGGTAAGAAGACTAGGGAGTGGTGACCCTATGTCTAAAAATAATGTCAACTAGGGAGTGAAGAGACCATATGTTGGAAAAGAACCTTATGTATAAAATAACTTCAACTAGGGAGTGGAGACCCTATGCTAGAAAAGAAAACTAGGGAATGGAGATACTATATCTAAAATAAAATTAACTAGGGAGTGGAGACCCTATATTGGAAACGAAGACTAGCGAGTGGAGACCCTATGTCTAAAATAACATCAATTAGGGAGTGGAGACCCTATATTGGAAAAGAAGACTAGGAAGAGAAGACCCTATATCTAAAATAAAATCAACTAGGGAGTAGAGACCCTATGTATAAAATAAAATCAATTAGGGAGTGGGGACCCTATGTCTAAAATAAAATCAAGTAGGGAGTGGAGACATATGTTGGAAAAGAAGATTAGGGAGTGGATACCCTATGTCTAAAATAACATCAACTAGGGAGTGAAGACCCTATGTTGGAAAAGGAGACTACGGAGTGGAGACCCTATGTCTAAAATAACATCAACTAAGTAGTGGAGACCCTATGTTGGAAAAGTAGACTAGGGAGTGGAGACCCTATGTCTAAAATCATAAACTAGAGAGTAGAGACCCTATGTTGGAAAAGAAGACTAGGGAGTAGAGACCCTATGTCTAAAATAAAATCGACTGGAGAGTGAAGACCCTATGTTGAAAAAGAAGACTAGAAAGTGGAGATCCTATGTCTAGAATAACATCAACTAGGGAGTGGAGACCCCATATTGGAAAAGGAGACTAGGGAGTAGAGACCCTATGTCTAAAATAACATCAACTAGGGAGTGGAGACCCTATGTTAGAAAAGAACATCAACTAGGGAATGGAGATCCTATGCTGGAAAATGCAGCTAGGGATAGTTGTGCCTTATACTGCCATGGTTTTGAATTTTCTTTCTTTTTATTTCTTTTTCATCATTTATTATTTTTTATTATTTTTAGAGAATGAGTAAATGGGACAAGGAATTTTAGAGGAGACTTCCCTTTTGGAGTTGTTGCTGCAAAGCTATTTCTAGCCCTCACGCTGTTTCTTTTTGGTTGCACCTCCTTCTTGCAATGTTGCTTTTGGATTGCACCCGTTTCCTATTTTTTCAAATAAAGAAAAATTGATCAATTTGAAATTGTGGTTGATTGTGTGGCCTTGAGTGTTTAGTCACTTGATCTCGGCTCGGTTTCTTTGATGATGATTTCAACTGCAACTGGTTGTTTCCTGAATACCGATTGCATTTTTGATCCTGGAGAACCTTTAGTTTTTCCAAAACTTTACCATGACAGTTGGTCGCGTGGGACATAATTTTTTTCAACCTTATCTAGAGTTCATGTGGACTTCAATGAACATGAAAAGCCTTTTGGACTGGATGCCAGATCTATGTAAACCGTCCACTCTTATAAATGCATCACAACTTTTGCCTCGAAACCGAGAAACCTTGCCCAGGACTTTGTCGATGCTAATGGCTGTAAGGATCCTCTTTTGATTAATGGCGCCCTTTGCGGGTTTTCACCTGTTGACCTCTCTCATTTCTCTCTCATCATCGCCTTCTAGTGCTCTTTGCAAGATTTTTGTTTATCGTGAAAATGGTAACAACAATTAAATTTGTAAGTGGGACCCTAAAAATATGTAATCTATTTTTATGCTAGTTTTTAGAGTAGTTGGTGCTAAGAATATGAAGTTTAACGAAGAGATACAAGCTAAAACAAGACAACAATCAAACCGAGCGGCTTGCCGCCCGGGCTTCGGACTGGTCGATGAGGGGCCTCAGGGTCGATATCCGGCACGAGCTATCAGGGGTAACCGGGAGTGGGATAACAGTTAGAAAACAATTAAAGAAGTCTCTTTATGGCCAATATCAAGCAATAAATGAAGAACACGTATGAAAGCAATAAATGCTAAGAATGGCCTCGAGCGAGTAAGAGCGAGTAAGTTAGAGAGAAGAAAGAGAGAGAGATATTATTGATCTTATGGAGAATAGTTTGAGAAACATCAGCCTCTTACAAGGTGGTGTGGATTCCCTTTATATAGGAGAAGGAATACAATATAGTACCGAATGCATTAAAAGTAAAGGCGCGGGGATGGGACGGCTAGACGCAATACTAGACTCTGCTGATGCTAGTTGCTCGCCTCGAGAATTCCCCACCCTCAGAATCTTTGTTGGTCATGGGCGAACCTCGAGGGAGGGAGCTTGATCGTAGCCCTACAGCCTCGAGATACCGATATGACTCCCCGAACGCGCCTCAGTGGCGAGAAATCGATCCCTCTGATTTCACTGTATGCAGATAGTCTCCGCATTTCCTAGAACGAAGTAATAGGAAACGATTTTAAATCGTCATCTCGAGGTCATCATTTCCGTGACGTCAACCGTTTAAAAGCATTAAATGCCATGTTCAAGAGAATTGTGCAAGGCCGCCGTCAGATGCGATAATTGAGAAACCTACGAACTACCATTGGCTCGTCCTTTCCGCTACCCAAAGGGTTCCTATAAATGCATCAGTTGCTTTACACTTCCCACTTTCACCCCATTTCCAAGCTCACGGGTCAGAATCTTTTGTATTTGACACTCTTTCGTCCTTTCATAGAAGAATTTTTACCATTGCCATGGCTGGGACTTCTAGGATGCTTCCCTAGCGGGACGACGCTGCATCATCATCCCGATCGCCTAAGGAAGGAACCAGAGTGATTCCCTCTTTGGAATAGTGTACCCCACCTGATCTAGATATGTTAGGGGATTTTAGCGTCGATGCCACTTCACCTACACCGGTCCGGTGTGAGCATGTTTCCCGATATGTTAGCGTCGTGACCGATATTGGCAAGGTGAGGAAGGACTGCCGATGGAGTGACGCAGTGGGGGTGGAGATTCCCGATCCCAATGATAATATAACGGACCATAAGGCTGGCTTCCTTCACGTATACACCTACCCATTCACCCTGGGTCCCGATAATTCTACCGAGTCCTCTCCCCTAGAGATAGACTCTCTTGACTTCTACGACCGATACCAAGTGATGCTTGGTTAGATCTACCCTTCTTTTTGGAGGATAGTGTTGATGCTTCGTCATTTCACCGAAGGGGTTGAGGGTGAGATGTTTACCCTCAATTATCTGATCAGGATGTACAACCCTTAATTTTATCGAGTTTTAATCAAGCTCCGACATCGGTCCAAAAAATATTTTTTTTCGAGCGTCGACGAGGGAAAGGATCTCGAATGGATGAGTAGGTTTATCCATGTAAAGACTTTGGACATCATCCCGGCCCAGAGGATGCCCTTTTCGGGGAGGTGGAGTACACGACGTAAGCAATTATTCCCTTAGCTGCTTTTCAATTATTCTTCCATTCAAAATAATGATCTCTTTGTGCTTCCTACAGCCGCTGTTTGGTACCCGGAGGCGGTTCCAGATCTGTTGGGATGGATTGGGTGGTTGAACGAGAAGTTCCCATATCGCTTTCGGTCTTGGACCGGCCTGGCCAAGAAGCGTTGGTGGCTAAGAATCATGGTGAGGTTCCTTTACTTCCTTTGCCTTGTACTTTATGTTTCTTTCTAAGCCCTTAGTGAAAGCGTCTTGCGGTTACTGCGCTAGTGCAAGTCTTGGTCAGAATATCCAGATGAGGCCGCCCCCTGGTGGAAAAGTAAGGGCTTTGGAGCCCGACATGAGTAAGAAGATAAAAAGCAGAGTAGTTGTTATCTATCCTATGGCAAAGAAAACTAGGTCACTCGAGCATAGAGCCGTTGCTGGGACTGCTACTTCAAACTTAGAGGCGAATCCTGATACCAAGGGAGAGGATGACGACGAATGCCCGCTAGAGCTGAGAGAAGGTCAAGTGCGAGAGACTCGTAGGAACCTCAGCCGGAGGCTGCTGAGTCTGGAATGGCTGACTCTGGTCGGCCTCGTGAGCCGTGGACCTTTGAAAAGGATATTGATATAGCTTCAGATCGCGCAACTGGATTTGATACAGTTTTCGCCGGGAGACCACTGCCATTGATATTGAGGGGTTGGGGCTCAGGGCCTTTCAGGGACGTGGGTTTCCACCTAGAGAAGTTGGCGACCTGAACGACTTCTTTTCATGCTTCCCGGTCTCGTCAGGGGAACTGGGGGATGCTCAGGGGATGATCGGCGCCACAACGAGGATTCATATGCAAGAGGGAGGCTCTATCGCCAACATCTTTGATGGTGTTAGTGATAGCACTGATCTTGATATTCCCGGTGCCTTCAAAGCGGTAGAGAAGTCTATGCAGCAGGTGACAACCATTTCTCGTGCATTTCGTTTGTCCTCGAACGTCATTCTCCATCTTTCTAACTTTTCCGCTATGCCGCAGTGTAAGGAGATGTACGATCATGCCATCCTTCGGCTCTACAGGGAGCTTTCTTATCATAAAAAGGAGTGTAAGGAAGCCACCTCAAAGCTGCGGGATTCGGAGGCTCATTCTGCCCGGGGAGAAAAAGAACTGGGAGAACTTCGGGCCGCTTTGGAAACGGCACTCCAAGAAAAGGACAATCTTGTTGTTCAGGTACTTTGCCTTGCTCGTGACCGACTTTATTCCATATTCCCATATATATTGGCTTACCTTTCTTATGTAGGTCGAGCAGAGTGGCTCAGAGATTAATCAACTGAATGTGGAGATCTCAGGG
The DNA here is from genome assembly GCF_000393655.2 of Nicotiana sylvestris. Taxonomy (NCBI): domain Eukaryota; kingdom Viridiplantae; phylum Streptophyta; class Magnoliopsida; order Solanales; family Solanaceae; genus Nicotiana; species Nicotiana sylvestris. Next base: position 128,202,162 of record NC_091060.1, on the reverse strand, counting down.
CTGAGGGAGCAAAATGAAATAGTGGCCAGGGAGTTGGAGACATCCCAGGATCTTCTCAAGGATGCTCATAGGGAGGTTGTTGTTTGGCCGCGGCTAAGTCTGAGGTCAAACAAAATGCTGTCACTTATCAGGAGGATGGCCACGGCGCATAGAATAGCTCGTGACATATCAATAGCAGCTGGGCAGAAACTAACCCGAGCTATTAAGCATGCTAAGGCAGAGGCGAGGAAAGAGACCCTGGAGGAAATCAGAGCCAGAGGTATCGACCTGTTAGCTGATCTCAAGGAGGCCCGTGAACTGGAGGAAGAACTGGTGTTTTTAGTTTCCCCTGATGAGGGCGAAGATAATAGCGATGAGGAGTAGTCTCTGAGTCATTTTGTACCCCTCCTTTTCCCCTTGTATGCGGCCCCCGGGGGAATGGGTTGTGTAAAGATGATGTTTTTCTTTTGACAATGTAAAAAAAGTGTTTTCATTATGTCAGCCCTTTTCTTCCTCTCTTTTTTTAGTCACCTTTCCCCTTTGCTTTCGCGTTTTAGCTTTTGCCTCTTGGCGTTGGCCCTTCAGAGCCTACTCTCGGATCCATCGATACTCTAAAATTGGCCATGTCCCGGGGTTAAATCGACAGCTCCTCTCGAACTGATGCTCATGACGTCGGGGGGCTCCCCGAGGTCCCGCAGTATTTTTTTGAGTTACGTGGGGTAACAATATTCGTATGACCCGATAAAAAAGGGGGGGCTGGGGTGATTCAGCCAGTATGCTTCCCTAGGAGAGGGTGACGTTAACGTGGCCAGAATTAATTGGCCCACTTGGGTAGGCGGGAAGTTGTTGCTATGCCTTTATATATTTTTTCATCTGTTTCCCAAGTGGCGAATTTGCTGTTTTGAAACGGCTGTCTCTTCTGCAGAGCCTGGCGCTTTGTGCTAGTCCTTCCACTTCCCTATTTTAGAAATTTTTTGCCCAAATCCTTATTTTTTCCCTCCCTATTTTGCTGTAGCCATGGCTATTGCATCGACATCCGATCATCGGGTGGAGGGGAGTTTCTCCTATGTTTCACATTAATGTCATGCAAATGCAACTAGGGAATGGAGGCCCTATGTCTAAAAATATCAACTTGGGATTGGGGCCCTATGTTGGCAAAAGGCCATTAGGGAATGGAAGCCCTATGTCTAAAAATCTCAACTAGGGATTGGAGCCCTATGTTGGCAAAAGGCGACTAGGGAATGAAGGCCCTATGTCTAAAAATCTAAAGTAGGGATTGGAGCCCTATGTTGACAAAAGGCGATTTGGGAATGGAGGCCCTATGTCTAAAAATCTCAACTAGGGATTGGAGCCCTATGTTGGCAAATCTCAACTAGGAATTGGAGCCCTATGTTGGCAAAAGGAGACTAGGGAATGGAGACCCTATGTTGGCAATAGACGACTAGGGGATGAAGACCCTATGTATAAAAATCTCAACTAGGGTTGGAGACCCTATGAAAATGGTGACTAGGGGATGAAGACCCTATGTCTAAAAATAATCTCAACTAGGGGTTGGAGATCCTATGTTGGCAAAAGGCGACTAGGGGATGAAAACCCTATGTCTAAAAATCTCAACTAGGGGGTGGAGACCCTATGTTGGCAAAAGGCGACTAGGGGATGGAGAACCTACATCTAAACATATCTTAACTAGGGGTTGGATACCCTATGTTGGCAAAAGGCGACTAGGGGATGGAGACGCTATGTCTAAAAATCTCAACTAGAGGTTGGAGACCCTATGTTGGCAAAAGTCGTCTAGGGGATGGAGACCCTATATCTAAAAATCTCAACTATGGGTTGGAGACCCTATGTTGGCAAAAGGCGACTAGGGGAAGGAGACCCTATGTCTAAAATTCTTAAATAGGGATTAGAGCCCTATGTTGGCAAAAGATGACTAGGGAATAGAGGCCCTATGTCGAAAATCTCAACTAGGGATTGGAGCTCTATTTTGGCAAAAGGCGACTAAGGAATGGAGGCCCTATGTCGAAAAATCTCAACTAGGGATTGGAGCCCTATGTTGGCAAAAGGCGACTATGGAATGGAGGCCCAATGTCTAAAATCTCAACTAGGTATTAGAGCCCTATGTTGGCAAAAGGTGACTAGGGAATGGAGGCCCTATGTCTAAAAATCTCAACTAGGGATTGGAGCCCGATGTTGGCAAAGGGCGGCTAGTGAATGGAGGCCCTATGTCTAAAATCACAACTAGGGATTGGATCCCTATGTTGGCAAAAGGCGACTAGGGAATGGAGACCCTATGTCTAAAATGTCAACAAGGGATTGGTGCCCTATGTTGGCAAAAGGCGACTAGGGAATGTAGGCCCTATGTCTAAAATTCTCAACTTCGGATTGGAGCCCTATTTTAGCAAAAGGAAACTAGGGAATGGAGGCCCTATGTCTAAAAATCTCAACTAGGGATTGGAGCCCTATGTTGGTAAAAGGAAACTAGGGAATGGAGGCCCTATGTCTAAGAATCTCAACTAGGGATTAGAGCCCTATGTTGCCAAAAGGCGACTAGGGAATAGAGTCCCTATGTCTAAAAATCTCAACTAGGGATTGGAACCCTATGTTGGCAAAAGGCGACTAGGAAATGGAGGCCCTATGTCTAAAATCTCAACTAGGGATTGGAGCCCTATGTTGGCAAAATGCGACTAGGAAATAGAGGCCCTATATCTAAAAATCTCACATAGGGATTGGATTCCTATGTTGGCAAAAGGCGACTATCAAATGGAGGCCCTATGTCTAAAATCTCAACTAGGGATTGGAGTCCTATGTTGGCAAAAGAAGACTAGGGAATAAAGGCCTTATATCTAAAAATCTCAACTAGGGATTGAGCCATATGTTGTCAAAAGGAGACTAGGGAATGGAGGCCCTATGCCTAAAATCTCAACTAGGGATTGGAGCACTATGTTGGCAAAAGGCGACTAGGGAATGGGGGTCCTATGTCAAAAAATCTCACCTAGGGATTGGAGCCCTATGTTGGCAAACGACGACTAGGGAATGGAGGCCCTATGTCTCAAAATCTCAACTAGGGATTGGAGCCCGATGTTGGCAAAGGGCGGCTAGGGAATGGAGGCCCTATGTCTAAAATCTCAACTATGTATTGGAGCCATATGCTGGCAAAAGGAGACTAGGGAATGGAGGCCCTATGTCTAAAATTCTCAACTAGGGATTGGAGCCCTATGTTGGCAAAAGACAACTAGGGAATGGAGGCCCTATGTCGAAAAATCTCAACTATGTATTGGAGCCATATGCTGGCAAAAGGAGACTAGGGAATGGAGGCCCTATGTCTAAAATTCTCAACTAGGGATTGGAGCCCTATGTTGGCAAAAGGCAACTAAGGAATGGAGGCCCTATGTCTAAAAATATCAACTAGGGATTGGAGACCTATGTTTGCAAAAGGCGACTAGGGAATGGGGGTCCTATGTATAAAATCTCAACTAGGGATTGGAGACATATGTTGGCAAAAGGCGACTAGGAAATGGATGCCCTATATCTAAAAATCTGAACTAGGGATTGGAGCTCTATGTTGGCAAAAGGCGACTACGAAATGGAGGCCCTATGTCTAAAATTTCAACTAGGGATTGGAGCCCTATGTTGGCAAAAGGCGACTAGGGAATAGAGGCGTTATAACTAAAAATCTCAACTAGGGATTGGAGCCATATGTTGGCAAAAGGAGACTAGCGAATGGAGGTCCTATACCTAAAATTCTCAACTAGGGATTGGAGCCCTATGGTTGCAAAATGCGACTAGTGAATGGAGGCCCTATGTCTAAAAAATCTCAACTAGGGATTAGAGCCCTATGTTAACAAAAGGCGACTAGGGAATGGAGGTCCTATGTCAACAAATCTCAACTAGGGATTGGAGCCCTATGTTGGCAAAAGACGATTAGGGAATAAATTCCCTATGTCTAAAAGTTTCAACTAGGGATTGGAGCCCGATGTTGGCAAAGGGCGGCTAGGGAATGGAGGCCCTATGTCTAAAATCTCAACTAGGGATTGGAGCCCTATGTTGGCAAAAGACGACTACGGTATGGAGGCCCTATGTCTAAAATGTCAACAAGGGATTGGTGCCTTATGTTGGGAAAAGGCGACTAGGGAATGGAGGCCCTAAGTCTAAAAATCTCAATTAGGGATTGGAGACCAATGTTGGCAAAAGGCGACTAGGGAATGGAGACCCTATGCCTAAAATTCTCAACTAGGGATAGGAGCCCTATGTTGGCAAAATGCGACTAGGGAATGGAGGCCCTATGTCTTAAATCTCAACTAGGGATTGGAGCCCTATGTTGGCAAAAGGCGACTAGGGAATAGAGACCCTTTGTCTAAAAATCTCAACTAGAGATTGGAGCCCTATGTTGGCAAAAGGAAACTAGGGAATGGATGCCCTATGTCTAAAAATCTCAACTAGGGATTAGAGCCCTATATTGACAAAAGGCGACTAGGGAATGAAGACCTTATGTCTAAAATCTGAACTAGGGATTGGAACCCTATATTTGAAAAAGGCGACGAGGCAATGGAGGCCCTATGTCGAAAAATCTCAACTAGGGATTGGAGCCCTATATTGGCAAAACGCGACTAAGGAATGGAGGCCCTATTTCTGAAATCTCAACTAGGGATTGGAACCCTATGTTGACAAAAGGCGACTAGGGAATAGAGGCCTTATATCTAAAAATCTCAACTAGGGATTGGAGCCATATGTTGGCAAAAGCAGACTAGGGAATGGAGGCCCTATGCCTAAAATTCTCAACTAGGGATTGGAGCCCTATGTTGGCAAAAGACAACTAGGGAATGGAGGCCCTATGTCGAAAAATCTCAACTAGGTATTGGAGCTCTATGTTGGCAAAATGCGACTAGTGAATGGAGGCCCTATGTCTAAAAAATCTCAACTAGGGATTAGAGCCCTATGTTAACAAAAGGCGACTAGGGAATGGAGGTCCTATGTCAACAAATCTCAACTAGGGATTGGAGCCCTATGTTGGCAAAAGACGATTAGGGAATAAATTAACTATGTCTAAAAGTTTCAACTAGGGATTGGAGCCCGATGTTGGCAAAGGGCGGCTAGGGAATGGAGGCCCTATGTCTAAAATCTCAACTAGGGATTGGAGCCCTATGTTGGCAAAAGACGACTACGGTATGGAGGCCCTATGTCTAAAATGTCAACAAGGGATTGGTGCCTTATGTTGGGAAAAGGCGACTAGGGAATGGAGGCCCTAAGTCTAAAAATCTCAATTAGGGATTGGAGACCAATGTTGGCAAAAGGCGACTAGGGAATGGAGACCCTATGCCTAAAATTCTCAACTAGGGATAGGAGCCCTATGTTGGCAAAATGCGACTAGGGAATGGAGGCCCTATGTCTTAAATCTCAACTAGGGATTGGAGCCCTATGTTGGCAAAAGGCGACTAGGGAATAGAGACCCTTTGTCTAAAAATCTCAACTAGAGATTGGAGCCCTATGTTGGCAAAAGGAAACTAGGGAATGGATGCCCTATGTCTAAAAATCTCAACTAGGGATTAGAGCCCTATATTGACAAAAGGCGACTAGGGAATGAAGACCTTATGTCTAAAATCTGAACTAGGGATTGGAACCCTATATTTGAAAAAGGCGACGAGGCAATGGAGGCCCTATGTCGAAAAATCTCAACTAGGGATTGGAGCCCTATATTGGCAAAACGCGACTAAGGAATGGAGGCCCTATTTCTGAAATCTCAACTAGGGATTGGAACCCTATGTTGACAAAAGGCGACTAGGGAATAGAGGCCTTATATCTAAAAATCTCAACTAGGGATTGGAGCCATATGTTGGCAAAAGCAGACTAGGGAATGGAGGCCCTATGCCTAAAATTCTCAACTAGGGATTGGAGCCCTATGTTGGCAAAAGACAACTAGGGAATGGAGGCCCTATGTCGAAAAATCTCAACTAGGTATTGGAGCTCTATGTTGGCAAAATGCGACTAGTGAATGGAGGCCCTATGTCTAAAAAATCTCAACTAGGGATTAGAGCCCTATGTTAACAAAAGGCGACTAGGAAATGGAGGTCCTATGTCAACAAATCTCAACTAGGGATTGGAGCCCTATGTTGGCAAAAGACGATTAGGGAATAAATTCCCTATGTCTAAAAGTTTCAACTAGGGATTGGAGCCCGATGTTGGCAAAGGGCGGCTAGGGAATGGAGGCCCTATGTCTAAAATCTCAACTAGGGATTGGAGCCCTATGTTGGCAAAAGACGACTAGGGTATGGAGGCCCTATGTCTAAAATGTCAACAAGGGATTGGTGCCTTATGTTGGGAAAAGGCGACTTGGGAATGGAGGCCCTAAGTCTAAAAATCTCAATTAGGGATTGGAGACCAATGTTGGCAAAAGGCGACTAGGGAATGGAGACCCTATGCCTAAAATTCTCAACTAGGGATAGGAGCCCTATGTTGGCAAAATGCGACTAGGGAATGGAGGCCCTATGTCTTAAATCTCAACTAGGGATTGGAGCCCTATGTTGGCAAAAGGCGACTAGGGAATAGAGACCCTTTGTCTAAAAATCTCAACTAGAGATTGGAGCCCTATGTTGGCAAAAGGAAACTAGGGAATGGATGCCCTATGTCTAAAAATCTCAACTGGGGATTAGAGCCCTATATTGACAAAAGGCGACTAGGGAATGAAGACCTTATGTCTAAAATCTGAACTAGGGATTGGAACCCTATATTTGAAAAAGGCGACGAGGCAATGGAGGCCCTATGTCGAAAAATCTCAACTAGGGATTGGAGCCCTATATTGGCAAAACGCGACTAAGGAATGGAGGCCCTATTTCTGAAATCTCAACTAGGGATTGGAACCCTATGTTGACAAAAGGCGACTAGGGAATAGAGGCCTTATATCTAAAAATCTCAACTAGGGATTGGAGCCATATGTTGGCAAAAGCAGACTAGGGAATGGAGGCCCTATGCCTAAAATTCTCAACTAGGGATTGGAGCCCTATGTTGGCAAAAGACAACTAGGGAATGGAGGCCCTATGTCGAAAAATCTCAACTAGGTATTGGAGCTCTATGTTGGCAAAAGGCAACTAAGGAATGGAGGCCCTATGTCTAAAAATATCAACTAGGGATTGGAGACCTATGTTTGCAAAAGGCGACTAGGGAATGGGGATCCTATGTCTAAAATCTCAACTAGGGATTGGAGACATATGTTGGCAAAAGGCGACTAGGGAATGGATGCCCTATATCTAAAAATCTTAACTAGGGATTGGAGCTCTATGTTGGCAAAAGGCGACTACGAAATGGAGGCCCTATGTCTAAAATTTCAACTAGGGATTGGAGCCCTATGTTGGCAAAAGGCGACTAGGGAATAGAGGCCTTATATCTAAAAATCTCAACTAGGGATTGGAGCCATATGTTGGCAAAAAGAGACTAGCGAATGGAGGTCCTATGCCTAAAGTTCTCAACTAGGGATTGGAGCCCTATGGTTGCAAAATGCGACTAGGGAATGGAGGCCCTATGTCTAAAAAATCTCAACTAGGGATTAGAGCCCTATGTTAACAAAAGGCGACTAGGGAATGGAGGTCCTATGTCAACAAATCTCAACTAGGGATTGGAGCCCTATGTTGGCAAAAGACGATTAGGGAATGAAGGCCCTATGTCTAAAAGTTTCAACTAGGGATTGAAGCCCGATGTTGGCAAAGGGCGGATAGGGAATGGAGGCCCTATGTCTAAAATCTCAACTAGGAATTGGAGCCCTATGTTGGCAAAAGACGACTAGGGTATGGAGGCCCTATGTCTAAAATGTCAATAAGGGATTGGTGCCTTATGTTGGGAAAAGGCGACTAGGGAATGGAGGCCCTAAGTCTAAAAATCTCAATTAGGGATTGGAGACCAATGTTGGCAAAAGGCGACTAGGGAATGGAGACCCTATGCCTAAAATTCTCAACTAGGGATAGGAGCCCTAGGTTGGCAAAATGCGACTAGGGAATGGAGGCCCTATGTCTTAAATCTCAACTAGGGATTGGAGCCCTATGTTGGCAAAAGGCAACTAGGGAATAGAGACCCTATGTCTAAAAATCTCAACTAGGGATTGGAGCCCTATGTTGGCAAAAGGCAACTAAGGAATGGAGGCCCTATATCTAAAAATATCAACTAGGGATTGAAGACCTATGTTTGCAAAAGGCGACTAGGGAATGGGGGTCCTATGTATAAAATTTCAACTAGGGATTGGAGACATATGTTGGCAAAAGGCGACTAGGAAATGGATGCCCTATAACTAAAAATCTGAACTAGGGATTGGAGCTCTATGTTGGCAAAAGGCGACTACGAAATGGAGGCCCTATGTCTAAAATTTCAACTAGGGATTGGAACCCTATGTTGGCAAAAGGCGACTAGGGAATAGAGGCGTTATATCTAAAAATCTCAACTAGGGATTGGAGCCATATGTTGGCAAAAGGAGACTAGCGAATGGAGGTCCTATGCCTAAAATTCTCAACTAGGGATTGGATCCCTATGGTTGCAAAATGCGACTAGTGAATGGAGGCCCTATGTCTAAAAAATCTCAACTAGGGATTAGAGCCCTATGTTAACAAAAGGCGACTAGGGAATGGAGGTCCTATGTCAACAATTCTCAACTAGGGATTGGAGCCCTATGTTGGCAAAAGACGATTAGGGAATAAATTCCCTATGTCTAAAAGTTTCAACTAGGGATTGGAGCCCGATGTTGGCAAAGGGCGGCTAGGGAATGGAGGCCCTATGTCTAAAATCTCAACTAGGGATTGGAGCCCTATGTTGGCAAAAGACGACTAGGGTATGGAGGCCCTATGTCTAAAATGTCAACAAGGGATTGGTGCCTTATGTTGGGAAAAGGTGACTAGGGAATGGAGGCCCTAAGTCTAAAAATCTCAATTAGGGATTGGAGACCAATGTTGGAAAAAGGCGACTAGGGAATGGAGACCTTATGCCTAAAATTCTCAACTAGGGATAGGAGCCCTATGTTGGCAAAATGCGACTAGGGAATGGAGGCCTTATGTCTTAAATCTCAACTAGGGATTGGAGCCCTATGTTGGCAAAAGGCGACTAGGGAAGAGAGACCCTTTGTCTAAAAATCTCAACTAGAGATTGGAGCCCTATGTTGGCAAAAGGAAACTAGGGAATGGATGCCCTATGTCTAAAAATCTCAACTAGGGATTAGAGCCCTATATTGACAAAAGGCGACTAGGGAATGAAGACCTTATGTCTAAAATCTGAACTAGGGATTGGAACCCTATATTTGAAAAAGGCGACGAGGCAATGGAGGCCCTATGTCGAAAAATCTCAACTAGGGATTGGAGCCCTATATTGGCAAAACGCGACTAAGGAATGGAGGCCCTATTTCTGAAATCTCAACTAGGGATTGGAACCCTATGTTGACAAAAGGCGACTAGGGAATAGAGGCCTTATATCTAAAAATCTCAACTAGGGATTGGAGCCATATGTTGGCAAAAGCAGACTAGGGAATGGAGGCCCTATGCCTAAAATTCTAAACTAGGGATTGGAGCCCTATGTTGGCAAAAGACAACTAGGGAATGGAGGCCCTATGTCGAAAAATCTCAACTAGGTATTGGAGCTCTATGTTGGCAAAAGGCAACTAAGGAATGGAGGCCCTATGTCTAAAAATATCAACTAGGGATTGGAGACCTATGTTTGCAAAAGGCGACTAGGGAATGGGGATCCTATGTCTAAAATCTCAACTAGGGATTGGAGACATATGTTGGCAAAAGGCGACTAGGGAATGGATGCCCAATATCTAAAAATCTCAACTAGGGATTGGAGCTCTATGTTGGCAAAAGGCGACTACGAAATGGAGGCCCTATGTCTAAAATTTCAACTAGGGATTGGAGCCCTATGTTGGCAAAAGGCGACTAGGGAATAGAGGCCTTATATCTAAAAATCTCAACTAGGGATTGGAGCCATATGTTGGCAAAAGGAGACTAGCGAATGGAGGTCCTATGCCTAAAATTCTCAACTAGGGATTGGAGCCCTATGGTTGCAAAATGCGACTAGGGAATGGAGGCCCTATGTCTAAAAAATCTCAACTAGGGATTAGAGCCCTATGTTAACAAAAGGCGACTAGGGAATGGAGGTCCTATGTCAAAAAATCTCAACAAGGGATTGGAGCCCTATGTTGGCAAAAGACGATTAGGGAATGAAGGCCCTATGTCTAAAAGTTTCAACTAGGGATTGGAGCCCGATGTTGGCAAAGGGCGGCTAGGGAATGGAGGCTCTATGACTAAAATCTCAACTAGGAATTGGAGCCCTATGTTGGCAAAAGACGACTAGGGTATGGAGGCCCTATGTCTAAAATGTCAACAAGGGATTGGTGCCTTATGTTGGGAAAAGGCGACTAGGGAATGGAGGCCCTAAGTCTAAAAATCTCAATTAGGGATTGGAGACCAATGTTGGCAAAAGGCGACTAGGGAATGGAGACCCTATGCCTAAAATTCTCAACTAGGGATAGGAGCCCTATGTTGGCAAAATGCGACTAGGGAATGGAGGCCCTATGTCTTAAATATCAACTAGGGATTGGAGCCCTATGTTGGCAAAAGGCGACTAGGGAATAGAGACCCTTTGTCTAAAAATCTCAACTAGAGATTGGAGCCCTATGTTGGCAAAAGGAAACTAAGGAATGGATGCCCTATGTCTAAAAATCTCAACTAGGGATTAGAGCCCTGTATTGACAAAAGGCGACTAGGGAATGAAGACCTTATGTCTAAAATCTGAACTAGGGATTGGAACCCTATATTGGAAAAAGGCGACGAGGCAATGGAGGCCCTATGTCGAAAAATCTCAACTAGGGATTGGAGCCCTATATTGGCAAAAAGGGACTAAGGAATGGAGGCCCTATGTCTGAAATCTCAACTAGGGATTGGAACCCTATGTTGACACAAGGCGACAAGGGAATGGAGGCCCTATGTCTAAAATCTCAACTAGGGATTGGAGCCCTATGTTGGCAAAAGGCGACTAGGGAATAGAAGCCTTATATATAAAAATCTCAACTAGGGATTGGAGCCATATGTTGCCAAAAGCAGACTAGGAAATGGAGGCCCTATGCCTAAAATTCTCAACTAGGGATTGGATCCATATGTTGGCAAAAGCAGACTAGGGAATGGAGACTCTATGCCTAAAATTCTCAACTAGGGATAGGAGCTCTATTTTGGCAAAAGGCGACTAGGGAATGGAGGCCCTATGTCTAAAATCTCAACTAGGGATTGGAGCCCTATGTTGGCAAAAGGCGACTAGGGAATGAAGGTCCTATGTCAAAAAATCTCAACTAGGGATTGGAGCCCTATGTTGGCAAAAGGCGACTAGGGAATGAAGGCCCTACGTCTAAAAATCTCAACTAGCGATTGAAGCGCGATGTTGGCAAAGGGCGGCTAGGGAATGGAAGCCCTATGTCTAAAATCTCAACTAGGGATTGGAGCCATATGTTGGCAAAAGGAGACTAGGGAATGGAGGCCCTATGTCTAAAATTCTCAACTAGGGATTGGAGCCCTATGTTGGCAAAAGGCGACTAGGGAATGGAGGCCCTATGTCTAAAATCTCAACTAGGGATTGGAGTCCTATGTTGGCAAAAGGCGATTAGGGAATGGAGGTCCTATGTCAAAAAATCTCAACTAGGTATTAGAGCCCTATGTTGGCAAAAGGCGACTAGGGAATGAAGGCCCTACGTCTAAAAATCTCAACTAGGGATTGAAGCCCGATGTTGGCAAAGGGCGGCTAGGGAATGGAGGCCCTATGTCTAAAATCTCAACTAGAGATTGGAGCCATATGTTGGCAAAAGGAGACTAGGGAATGGAAGCCCTGTGTCTAAAACTCTCAACTAGGGATTGGAGCCCTATGTTGGCAAAAGACGACTAGGGAATGAAGGCCCTATGTCGAAAAATCTCAACTAGGTATTGGAGCTCTATGTTGGCAAAAGGCGACTAAGTAATAGAGGTCCTACGTCTAAAAATATCAACTAGGGATTGGAGCCCTATGTTGGCAAAAGGTGACTAGGGAATGGGGGCCCTATGTCTAAAATCTCAACTAGGGATTGGAGCCGTATGTTGGCAAAAGGCGACTAGGGAATGGACGCCGTATATCTAAAATTCCCAACTAGAGATTAGAGCCGTATGTTGGCAAAAGGCGACTAGGAAATGGAGGCCCTATGTCTAAAATCTCAACTAGGGATTGGAGCCTTATGTTGGCAAAAGGCGACTAGGGAATAGATGCCTTATATCTAAAATTCTCAACTAGGGATTGGAGCCATATGTTGGCAAAAGGAGACTAGGGAATGGAGGCCCTATGTCTAAAATTCTCAATTAGGGATTGGAGCCGTATGTTGGCAAAAGGCGACTAGGGAATGGATGCCCTTTGTCTAAAATCTCAACTAGGGATTGGAGACCTATGTCGGCAAAAGGCGACTAGGGAATGGAGGCTCTATGTCTAAAAATCTCAACAAAGGATTGGAGCCCTATGTTGGAGAAAGGCGACTAGGAAAAGGAGGCCCTATTTCTAAATTCTCAACTAGGGATTGGAGCCCTATGTTGACAAAAGGCGACTAGGGAATAGGCTCTATATCTAAAAATCTCAACTAGGGATTGGAGCCCTATAATTGCAAAAGGCGACTAGGGAATGGAGGCCCTATGTCTAAAAATCTCGACTAGGGATTGGAGCCCTATGTTGGCAAAAGGAGACTAGGGAATGGAGGCCCTATGTCGAAAAATCTCCACTAGGGATTGGAGCTCTATGTTGGCAAAAGGCGACTCAGGAATGGAGGCCCTATGTCTAAAAATCTCAACTAGGGATTAGAGCCCTGTATTGACAAAAGGCGACTAGGGAATGAAGACCTTATGTCTAAAATCTGAACTAGGGATTGGAACCCTATATTGGAAAAAGGCGACGAGGCAATGGAGGCCCTATGTCGAAAAATCTCAACTAGGGATTGGAGCCCTATATTGGCAAAACGCGACTAAGGAATGGAGGCCCTATGTCTGAAATCTCAACTAGGGATTGGAACCCTATGTTGACACAAGGCGACAAGGGAATGGAGGCCCTATGTCAAAAAATCTCCACTAGGGATTGGAGCTCTATGTTGGCAAAAGACTACTAAGGAATGGAGGCCCTATGTCTAAAAATCTTAACTAGGGATTTGAGCACTATGTTGGCAAAAGGCGACTAGGGAATGAAGGCCCTATGTCGAAAAATCTCAACTATGGATTGGAGCCCTATGTTGGCAAAAGGCGACAAGGGAATGGAGGCCCTATGTCGAAAAATCAACTAGGGATTGGAGACCTATGTTGGCAAAAGGCGACTAGGGAATGGAGTCCCTGTGTCTAAAATCTCAACTAGGGATTGGAGCCCTATGTTAGCAAAATGCGACTAGTGAATGGAGGCCCTAGGTCTCGACTAGGGATTGGAGCCTTATGTTGGCAAAAGGCGACTAGGGAATAGATGCCTTATATCTAAAATTCTCAACTAGGGATTGGAGCCATATGTTGGCAAAAGGAGACTAGGGAATGGAGGCCCTATGTCTAAAATTCTCAATTAGGGATTGGAGCCGTATGTTGGCAAAAGGCGACTAGGGAATGGATGCCCTTTGTCTAAAATCTCAACTAGGGATTGGAGACCTATGTCGGCAAAAGGCGACTAGGGAATGGAGGCTCTATGTCTAAAAATCTCAACAAGGGATTGGAGCCCTATGTTGGAGAAAGGCGACTAGGAAAAGGAGGCCCTATTTCTAAATTCTCAACTAGGGATTGGAGCCCTATGTTGGCAAAAGACGACTAGGGAATAGGCTCTATATCTAAAAATCTCAACTAGGGATTGGAGCCCTATAATTGCAAAAGGCGACTAGGGAATGGAGGCCCTATGTCTAAAAATCTCGACTAGGGATTGGAGCCCTATGTTGGCAAAAGGAGACTAGGGAATGGAGGCCCTATGTCGAAAAATCTCCACTAGGGATTGGAGCTCTATGTTGGCAAAAGGTGACTCAGGAATGGAGGCCCTATGTCTAAAAATCTCAACTAGGGATTTGAGCCCTATGTTGGCAAAAGACGACTAGGGAATGAAGGCCCTATGTCGAAAAATCTCAACTAGGGATTGGAGCCCTATGTTGGAAAAAGGCGACAAGGGAATGGAGGCCCTATGTTGAAAAATCTCAACTAGGGATTGGAGCCCTATGTTGGCAAAAGGTGACTAGGCAATGGAGGCCCTATATCTAAAACATCAACTAGGGATTGGAGCCCTATGTTGGCAAAAGGAGACTAGGGAATGGAGTCCCTATGTCAAAAAATCTCCACTAGGGATTGGAGCTCTATGTTGGCAAAAGACGACTAAGGAATGGAGGCCCTATGTCTAAAATCTCAACTAGGGATTTGAGCACTATGTTGGCAAAAGGAGACTAGGGAATGAAGGCCCTATGTCAAAAAATCTCAACTAGGGATTGGAGCCCTATGTTGGCAAAAGGCGACAAGGGAATGGAGTCCCTGTGTCTAAAATCTCAACTAGGGATTGGAGCCCTATGTTGGCAAAATGCGACTAGTGAATGGAGGCCCTAGGTCTAAAATATCAACTAGCGATTGGAGTCGTATGTTGGCAAAAGGCGACTAGGGAAGGAGGCCCTATGTTAAAATCTCAACTAGGGATTGGAGCCCTATGTTGGCAAAATGAGACTAAGGAATGGAGTCCCTATGTCAAAAAATCTCCACTAGGGATTGGAGCTCTATGTTGGCAAAAAGGCGACTAAGGAATGGAGGCCCTATGTCTAAAAATCTCAAATAGGGATTTGAGCACTATGTTGGCAAAAGGCGACTAGGGAATGAAGGCCCTATGTCGAAAAATCTCAACTATGGATTGGAGCCCTATGTTGGCAAAAGGAGACAAGGGAATGGAGGCCCTATGTCGAAAAATCAACTAGGGATTAGAGACCTATGTTGGCAAAAGGTGACTAGGGAATGGAGTCCCTGTGTCTAAAATCTCAACTAGGGATTGGAGCCCTATGTTGGCAAAATGCGACTAGTGAATGGAGGCCTTAGGTCTAAAATATCAACTAGGGATTGGAGCCCTATGTTGGCAAAAGGCGACTAGGGAATGGAGGCCCTATGTCTAAAAATATCAACTGGGATTGGAGTCCTGTGTTGGCAAAAGGCAACTAGGAAATGGAGGCCCTATGTCGAAAAATCTCAACTAGGGATTGGAGACCTATGTTGGCAAAAGGAGACTAGGGAATGGAGGCCCTATGTCTAAAATCTCAACTAGGGATTGGAGCCCTATGTTGGCAAAAGGCGACTAGGGAATGGAGGCCCTATGTCTAAAAATCTCAACTAGGGATTGCAGCCCTATGTTGGCAAAAGGAGACTAGGGAATGGAGGCCCTATGTCTAAAATCTCAACTAGGAAATGGAGCCCTACATTGGCAAAAGGCGACTAGGTAATGGAGGCCCTATGTCAAAACATCTCAACTAGGGATTGGAGCCCTATGTTGACAAAATGCGACTAGGGAATGGAGACCCTATGTCTAAAAATCTCAACTAGTGATTGGAGCCCTATGTTGGAGAAAGGCGACTAGGGAATGGAGGCCCTATTTCTAAATTCTCAACTAGGGATTGGAGCCCTATATAGGCGAAAGGCGACTAGGGAATAGAGGCTCTATATCTAAAAATCTCAACTAGGGATTGGAACCCTATGATTGCAAAAGGCGACTAGGGAATGGAGGCCCTATGTCTAAAAATCTCAACTAGGGATTGGAGCCCGATGTTGGCAAAGGGCGGCTAGGGAATGGAGGCCCTATGTCTAAAATCGCAACTAGGGATTGGAGCCCTATGTTGGCAAAAGGCGACTAGGGAATGGAGACCCTATGTCTAAAAATCTCAACTAGGAATTGGACCCCTATGTTGGCAAAAGGCAACTAGGGAATGGAGGCCCTATGTCTAAGAATCTCAACTAGGGATTGAAACCCTATGTTGGAGAAAGGCGACTAGGGAATGGAGGCCCTAGGTCTAAAATCTCAACTAGGGATTGGAGCCCTATGTTGGCGAAATGCGACTAGGGAATGGAGGCCCTATGTCTAAAATCTCAACTAGGGATTAGAGCCCTATGTTTGCAAAAGGCGACTAGGGAATGAAGGCCCTATGTCTAAAAATCTCAACTAGGGATTGCAGCCCTATGTTGGCAAAAAGCGACTAGGGAATGGAGGCCCTATGTCTAAAATCTCAACTAGGAAATGGAGCCCTACATTGGCAAAAGGCGACTAGGGAATGGAGGCCCTATGTCAAAACATCTCAACTAGGGATTGGAGCCCTATGTTGACAAAAGGCGACTAGGGAATGGAGACCTTATGTCTAAAAATCTCAACTAGTGATTGGAGCCCTATGTTGGAGAAAGGCGACTAGGGAATGGAGGCCCTATTTCTAAATTCTCAACTAGGGATTGGAGCCCTATGTTGGCGAAAGACGACTAGGGAATAGAGGCTCTATATCTAAAAATCTCAACTAGGGATTGGAGCCCTATGATTGCAAAAGGCGACTAGGGAATGGAGGCCCTATGTCTAAAACTCAACTAGGGATTGGAGCCCGATGTTGGCAAAGGGCGGCTAGGGAATGGAGGCCCTATGTCGAAAAATCTCAACTACGGATTGGTGACCTATGTTTGCAAAAGGTGACTAGGAAATGGATGCCATAAGTCGAAAAATCTCAACTAGGGATTGGAACTCTATGTTGGCAAAAGGCGAGTAGGGAATGGAGGCTCTATGTCTAAAATCTCAACTAGGGATTGGAGCCCTATGTTGGCATAAGGCGGCTAGGGAATAGAGGCCCTACATCTAAAATCTCAACTAGGGATTGGAGCCCTATGTTGGCAAAAGGCGACTAGGGAATGGAGGCCCTATGTCTAAAAATATCAACTGGGATTGGAGTCCTGTGTTGGCAAAAGGCAACTAGGAAATGGAGGCCCTATGTCGAAAAATCTCAACTAGGGATTGGAGACCTATGTTGGCAAAAGGAGACTAGGGAATGGAGGCACTATGTCTAAAATCTCAACTAGGGATTGGAGCCCTATGTTGGCAAAATGCGACTAGGGCATGGAGGCCCTATGTCTAAAATCTCAACTAGAGATTAGAGCCCTATGTTGGCAAAAGGCGACTAGGGAATGGAGGCCCTATGTCTAAAAATCTCAACTAGGGATTGGAGCCCTATGTTGGCAAAAGGCGACAAGGGAATGGAGTCCCTGTGTCTAAAATCTCAACTAGGGATTGGAGCCCTATGTTGGCAAAATGCGACTAGTGAATGGAGGCCCTAGGTCTAAAATATCAACTAGGGATTGGAGTCGTATGTTGGCAAAAGGCGACTAGGGAAGGAGGCCCTATGTTAAAATCTCAACTAGGGATTGGAGCCCTATGTTGGCAAAATGAGACTAAGGAATGGAGTCTCTATGTCAAAAAATCTCCACTAGGGATTGGAGCTCTATGTTGGCAAAAAGGCGACTAAGGAATGGAGGCCCTATGTCTAAAAATCTCAAATAGGGATTTGAGCACTATGTTGGCAAAAGGCGACTAGGGAATGAAGGCCCTATGTCGAAAAATCTCAACTATGGATTGGAGCCCTATGTTGGCAAAAGGAGACAAGGGAATGGAGGCCCTATGTCAAAAAATCAACTAGGGATTAGAGACCTATGTTGGCAAAAGGTGACTAGGGAATGGAGTCCCTGTGTCTAAAATCTCAACTAGGGATTGGAGCCCTATGTTGACAAAAGGCGACTAGGGAATGGAGACCTTATGTCTAAAAATGTCAACTAGTGATTGGAGCCCTATGTTGGAGAAAGGCGACTAGGGAATGGAGGCCCTATTTCTAAATTCTCAACTAGGGATTGGAGCCCTATGTTGGCGAAAGACGACTAGGGAATAGAGGCTCTATATCTAAAAATCTCAACTAGGGATTGGAGCTCTATGATTGCAAAAGGCGACTAGGGAATGGAGGCCCTATGTCTAAAACTCAACTAGGGATTGGAGCCCGATGTTGGCAAAGGGCGGCTAGGGAATGGAGGCCCTATGTCGAAAAATCTCAACTACGGATTGGTGACCTATGTTTGCAAAAGGTGACTAGGAAATGGATGCCATAAGTCGAAAAATCTCAACTAGGGATTGGAACTCTATGTTGGCAAAAGGCGAGTAGGGAATGGAGGCTCTATGTCTAAAATCTCAACTAGGGATTGGAGCCCTATGTTGGCATAAGGCGGCTAGGGAATAGAGGCCCTACATCTAAAATCTCAACTAGGGATTGGAGCCCTATGTTGGCAAAAGGCGACTAGGGAATGGAGGCCCTATGTCTAAAAATATCAACTGGGATTGGAGTCCTGTGTTGGCAAAAGGCAACTAGGAAATGGAGGCCCTATGTCGAAAAATCTCAACTAGGGATTGGAGACCTATGTTGGCAAAAGGAGACTAGGGAATGGAGGCACTATGTCTAAAATCTCAACTAGGGATTGGAGCCCTATGTTGGCAAAATGCGACTAGGGCATGGAGGCCCTATGTCTAAAATCTCAACTAGAGATTAGAGCCCTATGTTGGCAAAAGGCGACTAGGGAATGGAGGCCCTATGTCTAAAAATCTCAACTAGGGATTGGAGCCCTATGTTGGCAAAAGGCGACAAGGGAATGGAGTCCCTGTGTCTAAAATCTCAACTAGGGATTGGAGCCCTATGTTGGCAAAATGCGACTAGTGAATGGAGGCCCTAGGTCTAAAATATCAACTAGGGATTGGAGTCGTATGTTGGCAAAAGGCGACTAGGGAAGGAGGCCCTATGTTAAAATCTCAACTAGGGATTGGAGCCCTATGTTGGCAAAATGAGACTAAGGAATGGAGTCCCTATGTCAAAAAATCTCCACTAGGGATTGGAGCTCTATGTTGGCAAAAAGGCGACTAAGGAATGGAGGCCCTATGTCTAAAAATCTCAAATAGGGATTTGAGCACTATGTTGGCAAAAGGCGACTAGGGAATGAAGGCCCTATGTCGAAAAATCTCAACTATGGATTGGAACCCTATGTTGGCAAAAGGAGACAAGGGAATGGAGGCCCTATGTCGAAAAATCAACTAGGGATTAGAGACCTATGTTGGCAAAAGGGGACTAGGGAATGGAGTCCCTGTGTCTAAAATCTCAACTAGGGATTGGAGCCCTATGTTGGCAAAATGCGACTAGTGAATGGAGGCCTTAGGTCTAAAATATCAACTAGGGATTGGAGCCCTATGTTGGCAAAAGGCGACTAGGGAATGGAGGCCCTATGTCTAAAAATATCAACTGGGATTGGAGTCCTGTGTTGGCAAAAGGCAACTAGGAAATGGAGGCCCTATGTCGAAAAATCTCAACTAGGGATTGGAGACCTATGTTGGCAAAAGGAGACTAGGGAATGGAGGCCCTATGTCTAAAATCTCAACTAGGGATTGGAGCCCTATGTTGGCAAAAGGCGACTAGGTAATGGAGGCCCTATGTCTAAAAATCTCAACTAGAGATTGCAGCCCTATGTTGGCAAAAGGCGACTAGGGAATGGAGGCCCTATGTCTAAAATCTCAACTAGGAAATGGAGCCCTACATTGGCAAAAGGCGACTAGGTAATGGAGGCCCTATGTCAAAACATCTCAACTAGGGATTGGAGCCCTATGTTGACAAAAGGCGACTAGGGAATGGAGACCCTATGTCTAAAAATCTCAACTAGTGATTGGAGCCCTATGTTGGAGAAAGGCGACTAGGGAATGGAGGCCCTATTTCTAAATTCTCAACTAGGGATTGGAGCCCTATGTTGGCGAAAGGCGACTAGGGAATAGAGGCTCTATATCTAAAAATCTCAACTAGGGATTGGAACCCTATGATTGCAAAAGGCGACTAGGGAATGGAGGCCCTATGTCTAAAAATCTCAACTAGGGATTGGAGCCCGATGTTGGCAAAGGGCGGCTAGGGAATGGAGGCCCTATGTCTAAAATCGCAACTAGGGATTGGAGCCCTATGTTGGCAAAAGGCGACTAGGGAATGGAGACTCTATGTCTAAAAATCTAAACTAGGAATTGGACCCCTATGTTGGCAAAAGGCAACTAGGGAATGGAGGCCCTATGTCTAAGAATCTCAACTAGGGATTGAAACCCTATGTTGGAGAAAGGCGACTAGGGAATGGAGGCCCTAGGTCTAAAATCTCAACTAGGGATTGGAGCCCTATGTTGGCGAAATGCGACTAGGGAATGGAGGCCCTATGTCTAAAATCTCAACTAGGGATTACAGCCCTATGTTTGCAAAAGGCGACTAGGGAATGAAGGCCCTATGTCTAAAAATCTCAACTAGGGATTGCAGCCCTATGTTGGCAAAAAGCGACTAGGGAATGGAGGCCCTATGTCTAAAATCTCAACTAGGAAATGGAGCCCTACATTGGCAAAAGGCGACTAGGGAATGGAGGCCCTATGTCAAAACATCTCAACTAGGGATTGGAGCCCTATGTTGACAAAAGGCGACTAGGGAATGGAGACCTTATGTCTAAAAATCTCAACTAGTGATTGGAGCCCTATGTTGGAGAAAGGCGACTAGGGAATGGAGGCCCTATTTCTAAATTCTCAACTAGTGATTGGAGCCCTATGTTGGCGAAAGACGACTAGGGAATAGAGGCTCTATATCTAAAAATCTCAACTAGGGATTGGAGCCCTATGATTGCAAAAGGCGACTAGGGAATGGAGGCCCTATGTCTAAAACTCAACTAGGGATTGGAGCCCGATGTTGGCAAAGGGCGGCTAGGGAATGGAGGCCCTATGTCGAAAAATCTCAACTACGGATTGGTGACCTATGTTTGCAAAAGGTGACTAGGAAATGGATGCCATAAGTCGAAAAATCTCAACTAGGGATTGGAACTCTATGTTGGCAAAAGGCGAGTAGGGAATGGAGGCTCTATGTCTAAAATCTCAACTAGGGATTGGAGCCCTATGTTGGCATAAGGCGGCTAGGGAATAGAGGCCCTACATCTAAAATCTCAACTAGGGATTGGAGCCCTATGTTGGCAAAAGGCGACTAGGGAATGGAGGCCCTATGTCTAAAAATATCAACTGGGATTGGAGTCCTGTGTTGGCAAAAGGCAACTAGGAAATGGAGGCCCTATGTCGAAAAATCTCAACTAGGGATTGGAGACCTATGTTGGCAAAAGGAGACTAGGGAATGGAGGCACTATGTCTAAAATCTCAACTAGGGATTGGAGCCCTATGTTGGCAAAATGCGACTAGGGCATGGAGGCCCTATGTCTAAAATCTCAACTAGAGATTAGAGCCCTATGTTGGCAAAAGGCGACTAGGGAATGGAGGCCCTATGTCTAAAAATTCTCAACTAGGGATTGGAGCCCTATGTTGGCAAAAGGCGACAAGGGAATGGAGTCCCTGTGTCTAAAATCTCAACTAGGGATTGGAGCCCTATGTTGGCAAAATGCGACTAGTGAATGGAGGCCCTAGGTCTAAAATATCAACTAGGGATTGGAGTCGTATGTTGGCAAAAGGCGACTAGGGAAGGAGGCCCTATGTTAAAATCTCAACTAGGGATTGGAGCCCTATGTTGGCAAAATGAGACTAAGGAATGGAGGCCCTTTTTCTAAATTCTCAACTAGGGATTGGAGCCCTATGTTGGCGAAAGGCGACTAGGGAATAGAGGCTCTATATCTAAAAATCTCAACTAGGGATTGGAGCCCTATGATTGCAAAAGGCGACTAGGGAATGGAGGCCCTATGTCTAAAAATCTCAACTAGGGATTGGAGCCCGATGTTGGCTAAGGGCGGCTAGGGAATGGAGGCTCGCAACTAGGGATTGGAGCCCTATGTTGGCAAAAGGCGACTAGGGAATTGAGACCCTATGTCTAAAAATCTAAACTAGGGATTGGACCCCTATGTTGGCAAAAGTCAACTAGGGAATGGAGGCCCTATGTCGAAAAATCTCAACTAGGGATTGGAACCCTATGTTGGAGAAAGGCGACTAGGGAATGGAGGCCCTATTTCTAAATTCTCAACTAGGGATTGGAGCCCTATGTTGGCGAAATGCGACTAGGGAATGGAGGCCCTATGTCTAAAATCTCAACTAGGGATTAGAGCCCTATGTTTGCAAAAGGCAACTAGGGAATGGAGGCCCTATGTCTAAAAATCTCAACTAGGGATTGAAGCCCTATGTTGGCAAAAGGCGACTAGGGAATGGAGGCCCTATGTCTAAATTCTCAACTAGGGATCTGAGCCCTACATTGGCAAAAGGCGACTAGGGAATGGAGGCCCTATGTCTAAAAATCTCAACTAGTGATTGGAGACCTATGTTTGCAAAAGGCGACTAGGGAATGGGGATCCTATGTCTAAAATCTCAACTAGGGATTGGAGACATATGTTGGCAAAAGGCGACTAGGGAATGGATGCCCTATATCTAAAAATCTCAACTAGGGATTGGAGCTCTATGTTGGCAAAAGGCGACTACGAAATGGAGGCCCTATGTCTAAAATTTCAACTAGGGATTGGAGCCCTATGTTGGCAAAAGGCGACTAGGGAATAGAGGCCTTATATCTAAAAATCTCAACTAGGGATTGGAGCCATATGTTGGCAAAAGGAGACTAGCAAATGGAGGTCCTATGCCTAAAATTCTCAACTAGGGATTGGAGCCCTATGGTTGCAAAATGCGACTAGGGAATGGAGGCCCTATGTCTAAAAAATCTCAACTAGGGATTAGAGCCCTATGTTAACAAAAGGCGACAAGGGAATGGAGGTCCTATGTCAACAAATCTCAACTAGGGATTGGAGCCCTATGTTGGCAAAAGACGATTAGGGAATGAAGGCCCTATGTCTAAAAGTTTCAACTAGGGATTGGAGCCCGATGTTGGCAAAGGGCGGCTAGGGAATGGAGGCCCTATGTCTAAAATCTCAACTAGGGATTGGAGCCCTATGTTGGCAAAAGACGACTAGGGTATGGAGGCCCTATGTCTAAAATGTCAACAAATGATTGGTGCCTTATGTTGGGAAAAGGCGACTAGGGAATGGAGGCCCTAAGTCAAAAAATATCAATTAGGGATTGGAGACCAATGTTGGCAAAAGGTGACTAGGGAATGGAGACTCTATGCCTAAAATTCTCAACTAGGGATAGGAGCCCTATGTTGGCAAAATGCGACTAGGGAATGGAGGCCCTATGTCTTAAATCTCAACTAGGGATTGGAGCCCTATGTTGGCAAAAGGCGACTAGGGAATAGAGACCCTTTGTCTAAAAATCTCAACTAGAGATTGGAGCCTTATGTTGGCAAAAGGAAACTAAGGAATGGATGCCCTATGTCTAAAAATCTCAACTAGGGATTAGAGCCCTATATTGAAAAAAGGCAACTAGGGAATGAAGACCTTATGTCTAAAATCTGAACTAGGGATTGGAACCCTATATTGGAAAAAGGCGACGAGGCAATGGAGGCCCTATGTCGAAAAATCTCAACTAGGGATTGGAGCCCTATATTGGCAAAATGCGACTAAGGAATGGAGGCCCTATGTCTGAAATCTCAACTAGGGATTGGAACCCTATGTTGACACAAGGCGACAAGGGAATGGAGGCCCTATGTCTAAAATCTCAACTAGGGATTGGAGCCCTATGTTGGCAAAAGGCGACTAGGGAATAGAAGCCTTATATATAAAAATCTCAACTAGGGATTGGAGCCATATGTTGCCAAAAGCAGACTAGGGAATGGAGGCCCTATGCCTAAAATTCTCAACTAGGGATTGGATCCATATGTTGGCAAAAGCAGACTAGGGAATGGAGACCCTATGCCTAAAATTCTCAACTAGGGATAGGAGCTCTATTTTGGCAAAAGGCGACTAGGAAATGGAGGCCCTATGTCAAAAATCTCAACTAGGGATTGGAGCCCTATGTTGGCAAAAGGAGACTAGGGAATGAAGGTACTATGTCAAAAAATCTCAACTAGGGATTGGAGCCCTATGTAGGCAAAAGGCGACTAGGGAATGAAGGCCCTACGTCTAAAAATCTCAACTAGGGATTGGAGCGCGATGTTGGCAAAGGGCGGCTAGGGAATGGAAGCCCTATGTCTAAAATATCAACTAGGGATTGGAGCCATATGTTGGCAAAAGGAGGCTAGGGAATGGAGGCCCTATGTCTAAAATCTCAGCTAGGGATTGGAGCCCTATGTTGGCAAAAGGCGATTAGGGAATGGAGGTCCTATGTCTAAAATCTCAACTAGGGATTGGAGCCCTATGTTGGCAAAAGGAGATTAGGGAATGGAGGTCCTATGTCAAAAAATCTCAACTAGGTATTAGAGCCCTATGTTGGCAAAAGGCGACTAGGGAATGAAGGCCCTACGTCTAAAAATCTCAACTAGGGATTGAAGCCCGATGTTGGCAAAGGGCGGCTAGGGAATGAAGGCCCTATGTCTAAAATCTCAACTAGGGATTGGAGCCATATGTTGGCAAAAGGAGACTAGGGAATGGAAGCCCTGTGTCTAAAATTCTCAACTAGGGATTGGAGCCCTATGTTGGCAAAAGACGACTAGGGAATGAAGGCCCTATGTCGAAAAATCTCAACTAGGTATTGGAGCTCTATGTTGGCAAAAGGCGACAAAGTAATAGAGGTCCTACGTCTAAAAATATCAACTAGGGATTGGAGCCCTATGTTGGCAAAAGGTGACTAGGGAATGGGGGCCCTATGTCTAAAATCTCAACTAGGGATTGGAGCCGTATGTTGGCAAAAGGCGACTAGGTAATGGACGCCGTATATCTAAAATTCTCAACTAGAGATTAGAGCCGTATGTTGGCAAAAGGCGACTAGGAAATGGAGGCCTTATGTCTAAAATCACAACTAGGGATTGGAGCCTTATGTTGGAAAAAGGCGACTAGGGAATAAATGCCTTATATCTAAAATTCTCAACTAGGGATTGGAGCCATATGTTGGCAAAAGGAGACTAGGGAATGGAGGCCCTATGTCTAAAATTCTCAATTAGGGATTAGAGCCGTATGTTGGCAAAAGGCGACTAGGGAATGGATGCCCTTTGTCTAAAATCTCAACTAGGGATTGTAGACCTATGCCGGCAAAAGGCGACTAGGGAATGGAGGCTCTATGTCTAAAAATCTCAACAAGGGATTGGAGCCCTATGTTGGAGAAAGGCGACTAGGAAAAGGAGGCCCTATTTCTAAATTCTCAACTAGGGATTGGAGCCCTATGTTGGCAAAAGGCGACTAGGGAATAGGCTCTATATCTAAAAATCTCAACTAGGGATTGGAGCCCTATAATTGCAAAAGGCGACTAGGGAATGGAGGCCCTATGTCTAAAAATCTCGACTTGGGATTGGAGCCCTATGTTGGCAAAAGGAGACTAGGGAATGGAGGCCCTATGTCGAAAAATCTCCACTAGGGATTGGAGCTCTATGTTGGCAAAAGGCGACTCAGGAATGGAGGCCCTATGTCTAAAAATCTCAACTAGGGATTTGAGCCCTATGTTGGCAAAAGACGACTAGGGAATGAAGGCCCTATGTCGAAAAATCTCAACTAGGGATTGGAGCCCTATGTTGGAAAAAGGCGACAAGGGAATGGAGGCCCTATGTTGAAAAATCTCAACTAGGGATTGGAGCCCTATGTTGGCAAAAGGTGACTAGGCAATGGAGGCCCTATATCTAAAACCTCAACTAGGGATTGGAGCCCTATGTTGGCAAAAGGACACTAGGGAATGGAGTCCCTATGTCAAAAAATCTCCACTAGGGATTGGAGCTCTATGTTGGCAAAAGGCGACTAAGGAATGGAGGCCCTATGTCTAAAAATCTCAACTAGGGATTTGAGCACTATGTTGGCAAAAGGCGACTAGGGAATGAAGGCCCTATGTCGAAAAATCTCAACTATGGATTGGAGCCCTATGTTGGCAAAAGGCGACAAGGGAATGGAGGCCCTATGTCGAAAAATCAACTAGGGATTGGAGACCTATGTTGGCAAAATGCGACTAGGGAATGGAGTCCCTGTGTCTAAAATCTCAACTAGGGATTGGAGCCCTATGTTGGCAAAATGCGACTAGTGAATGGAGGCCCTAGGTCTAAAATATCAACTAGGGATTGGAGTCGTATGTTGGCAAAAGGCGACTAGGGAAGGAGGCCCTATGTTAAAATCTCAACTAGGGATTGGAGCCCTATGTTGGCAAAATGAGACTAAGGAATGGAGTCCCTATGTCAAAAAATCTCCACTAGGGATTGGAGCTTTATGTTGGCAAAAGGCGACTAAGGAATGGAGGCCCTATGTCTAAAAATCTCAAATAGGGATTTGAGCACTATGTTGGCAAAAGGCGACTAGGGAATGAAGGCCCTATGTCGAAAAATCTCAACTATGGATTGGAGCCCTATGTTGGCAAAAGGAGACAATGGAATGGAGGCCCTATGTCGAAAAATCAACTAGGGATTAGAGACCTATGTTGGCAAAAGGCGATTAGGGAATGTAGTCCCTGTGTCTAAAATCTCAACTAGGGATTGGAGCCCTATGTTGGCAAAATGCGACTAGTGAATGGAGGCCTTAGGTCTAAAATATCAACTAGGGATTGGAGCCCTATGTTGGCAAAAGGCGACTAGGGAATGGAGGCCCTATGTCTAAAAATATCAACTGGGATTGGAGTCCTGTGTTGGCAAAAGGCAACTAGGAAATGGAGGCCCTATGTCGAAAAATCTCAACTAGGGATTGGAGACCTATGTTGGCAAAAGGAGACTAGGGAATGGAGGCCCTATGTCTAAAATCTCAACTAGGGATTGGAGCCCTATGTTGGCAAAAGGCGACTAGGGAATGGAGGCCCTATGTCTAAAAATCTCAACTAGGGATTGCAGCCCTATGTTGGCAAAAGGCGACTAGGGAATGGAGGCCCTATGTCTAAAATCTCAACTAGGAAATGGAGCCCTACATTGGCAAAAGGCGACTAGGTAATGGAGGCCCTATGTCAAAACATCTCAACTAGGGATTGGAGCCCTATGTTGACAAAAGGCGACTAGGGAATGGAGACCCTATGTCTAAAAATCTCAACTAGTGATTGGAGCCCTATGTTGGAGAAATGCGACTAGGGAATGGAGGCCCTATTTCTAAATTCTCAACTAGGGATTGGAGCCCTATGTTGGCGAAAGGCGACTAGGGAATAGAGGCTCTATATCTAAAAATCTCAACTAGGGATTGGAACCCTATGATTGCAAAAGGCGACTAGGGAATGGAGGCCCTATGTCTAAGAATCTCAACTAGGGATTGGAGCCCGATGTTGGCAAAGGGCGGCTAGGGAATGGAGGCCCTATGTCTAAAATCTCAACTAGGGATTGGAGCCCTATGTTGGCAAAAGGCGACTAGGGAATGGAGACCCTATGTCTAAAAATCTCAACTAGGAATTGGACCCCTATGTTGGCAAAAGGCAACTAGGGAATGGAGGCCCTATGTCTAAGAATCTCAACTAGGGATTGAAACCCTATGTTGGAGAAAGGCGACTAGGGAATGGAGGCCCTAGGTCTAAAATCTCAACTAGGGATTGGAGCCCTATGTTGGCGAAATGCGACTAGGGAATGGAGGCCCTATGTCTAAAATCTCAACTAGGGATTAGAGCCCTATGTTTGCAAAAGGCTACTAGGGAATGAAGGCCCTATGTCTAAAAATCTCAACTAGGGATTGCAGCCTTATGTTGGCAAAAGGCGACTAGGGAATGGAGGCCCTATGTCTAAAATCTCAACTAGGAAATGGAGCCCTACATTAGCAAAAGGCGACTAGGGAATGGAGGCCCTATGTCAAAACATCTCAACTAGGGATTGGAGCCCTATGATTGCAAAAGGCGACTAGGGAATGGAGACCCTATGTCTAAAAATCTCAACTAGGGATTGGAGCCCTATGTTGGCAAAAGGAGATTAGGGAATGGAGGTCCTATGTCAAAAAATCTCAACTAGGTATTAGAGCCCTATGTTGGCAAAAGGCGACTAGGGAATGAAGGCCCTACGTCTAAAAATCTCAACTAGGGATTGAAGCCCGATGTTGGCAAAGGGCGGCTAGGGAATGGAGGCCCTATGTCTAAAATCTCAACTAGGGATTGGAGCCATATGTTGGCAAAAGGAGACTAGGGAATGGAAGCCCTGTGTCTAAAATTCTCAACTAGGGATTGGAGCCCTATTTTGGCAAAAGACGACTAGGGAATGAAGGCCCTATGTCGAAAAATCTCAACTAGGTATTGGAGCTCTATGTTGGCAAAAGGCGACAAAGTAATAGAGGTCCTACGTCTAAAAATATCAACTAGGGATTGGAGCCCTATGTTGGCAAAAGGTGACTAGGGAATGGGGGCCCTATGTCTAAAATCTCAACTAGGGATTGGAGCCGTATGTTGGCAAAAGGCGACTAGGTAATGGACGCCGTATATCTAAAATTCTCAACTAGAGATTAGAGCCGTATGTTGGCAAAAGGCGACTAGGAAATGGAGGCCTTATGTCTAAAATCACAACTAGGGATTGGAGCCTTATGTTGGAAAAAGGCGACTAGGGAATAAATGCCTTATATCTAAAATTCTCAACTAGGGATTGGAGCCATATGTTGGCAAAAGGAGACTAGGGAATGGAGGCCCTATGTCTAAAATTCTCAATTAGGGATTAGAGCCGTATGTTGGCAAAAGGCGACTAGGGAATGGATGCCCTTTGTCTAAAATCTCAACTAGGGATTGTAGACCTATGTCGGCAAAAGGCGACTAGGGAATGGAGGCTCTATGTCTAAAAATCTCAACAAGAGATTGGAGCCCTATGTTGGAGAAAGGCGACTAGGAAAAGGAGGCCCTATTTCTAAATTCTCAACTAGGGATTGGAGCCCTATGTTGGCAAAAGGCGACTAGGGAATAGGCTCAATATCTAAAAATCTCAACTAGGGATTGGAGCCCTATAATTGCAAAAGGCGATTAGGGAATGGAGGCCCTATGTCTAAAAATCTCGACTAGGGATTGGAGCCCTATGTTGGCAAAAGGAGACTAGGGAATAGAGGCCCTATGTCGAAAAATCTCCACTAGGGATTGGAGCTCTATGTTGGCAAAAGGCGACTCAGGAATGGAGGCCCTATGTCTAAAAATCTCAACTAGGGATTTGAGCCCTATGTTGGCAAAAGACGACTAGGGAATGAAGGCCCTATGTCGAAAAATCTCAACTAGGGATTGGAGCCCTATGTTGGAAAAAGGCGACAAGGGAATGGAGGCCCTATGTTGAAAAATCTCAACTAGGGATTGGAGCCCTATGTTGGCAAAAGGTGACTAGGCAATGGAGGCCCTATATCTAAAACCTCAACTAGGGATTGGAGCCCTATGTTGGCAAAAGGACACTTGGGAATGGAGTCCCTATGTCAAAAAATCTCCACTAGGGATTGGAGCTCTATGTTGGCAAAAGGCGACTAAGGAATGGAGGCCCTATGTCTAAAAATCTCAACTAGGGATTTGAGCACTATGTTGGCAAAAGGCGACTAGGGAATGAAGGCCCTATGTCGAAAAATCTCAACTATGGATTGGATCCCTATGTTGGCAAAAGGCGACAAGGGAATGGAAGCCCTATGTCGAAAAATCAACTAGGGATTGGAGACCTATGTTGGCAAAATGCGACTAGGGAATGGAGTCCCTGTGTCTAAAATCTCAACTAGGGATTGGAGCCCTATGTTGGCAAAATGCGACTAGTGAATGGAGGCCCTAGGTCTAAAATATCAACTAGGGATTGGAGTCGTATGTTGGCAAAAGGCGACTAGGGAAGGAGGCCCTATGTTAAAATCTCAACTAGGGATTGGAGCCCTATGTTGGCAAAATGAGACTAAGGAATGGAGTCCCTATGTCAAAAAATCTCCACTAGGGATTGGAGCTTTATGTTGGCAAAAGGCGACTAAGGAATGGAGGCCCTATGTCTAAAAATCTCAAATAGGGATTTGAGCACTATGTTGGCAAAAGGCGACTAGGGAATGAAGGCCCTATGTCGAAAAATCTCAACTATGGATTGGAGCCCTATGTTGGCAAAAGGAGACAATGGAATGGAGGCCCTATGTCGAAAAATCAACTAGGGATTAGAGACCTATGTTGGCAAAAGGCGATTAGGGAATGTAGTCCCTGTGTCTAAAATCTCAACTAGGGATTGGAGCCCTATGTTGGCAAAATGCGACTAGTGAATGGAGGCCTTAGGTCTAAAATATCAACTAGGGATTGGAGCCCTATGTTGGCAAAAGGCGACTAGGGAATGGAGGCCCTATGTCTAAAAATATCAACTGGGATTGGAGTCCTGTGTTGGCAAAAGGCAACTAGGAAATGGAGGCCCTATGTCGAAAAATCTCAACTAGGGATTGGAGACCTATGTTGGCAAAAGGAGACTAGGGAATGGAGGCCCTATGTCTAAAATCTCAACTAGGGATTGGAGCCCTATGTTGGCAAAAGGCGACTAGGGAATGGAGGCCCTATGTCTAAAAATCTCAACTAGGGATTGCAGCCCTATGTTGGCAAAAGGCGACTAGGGAATGGAGGCCCTATGTCTAAAATCTCAACTAGGAAATGGAGCCCTACATTGGCAAAAGGCGACTAGGTAATGGAGGCCCTATGTCAAAACATCTCAACTAGGGATTGGAGCCCTATGTTGACAAAAGGCGACTAGGGAATGGAGACCCTATGTCTAAAAATCTCAACTAGTGATTGGAGCCCTATGTTGGAGAAATGCGACTAGGGAATGGAGGCCCTATTTCTAAATTCTCAACTAGGGATTGGAGCCCTATGTTGGCGAAAGGCGACTAGGGAATAGAGGCTCTATATCTAAAAATCTCAACTAGGGATTGGAACCCTATGATTGCAAAAGGCGACTAGGGAATGGAGGCCCTATGTCTAAGAATCTCAACTAGGGATTGGAGCCCGATGTTGGCAAAGGGCGGCTAGGGAATGGAGGCCCTATGTCTAAAATCTCAACTAGGGATTGGAGCCCTATGTTGGCAAAAGGCGACTAGGGAATGGAGACCCTATGTCTAAAAATCTCAACTAGGAATTGGACCCCTATGTTGGCAAAAGGCAACTAGGGAATGGAGGCCCTATGTCTAAGAATCTCAACTAGGGATTGAAACCCTATGTTGGAGAAAGGAGACTAGGGAATGGAGGCCCTAGGTCTAAAATCTCAACTAGGGATTGGAGCCCTATGTTGGCGAAATGCGACTAGGGAATGGAGGCCCTATGTCTAAAATCTCAACTAGGGATTAGAGCCCTATGTTTGCAAAAGGCGACTAGGGAATGAAGGCCCTATGTCTAAAAATCTCAACTAGGGATTGCAGCCTTATGTTGGCAAAAGGCGACTAGGGAATGGAGGCCCTATGTCTAAAATCTCAACTAGGAAATGGAGCCCTACATTAGCAAAAGGCGACTAGGGAATGGAGGCCCTATGTCAAAACATCTCAACTAGGGATTGGAGCCCTATGATTGCAAAAGGCGACTAGGGAATGGAGACCCTATGTCTAAAAATCTCAACTAGTGATTGGAGCCCTATGTTGGAGAAAGGCGACTAGGGAATGGAAGCCCTATTTCTAAATTCTCAACAAGGGATTGGAGCCCTATGTTGGCGAAAGACGACTAGGGAATAGAGGCTCTATATCTAAAAATCTCAACTAGGGATTGGAGCCCTATGATTGCAAAAGGCGACTAGGGAATGGAGGCCCTATGTCTAAAAATCTCAACTAGGGATTGGAGCCCGATGTTGGCAAAGGGCGGCTAGGTAATGGAGGCCCTATGTCGAAAAATCTCAACTACGGATTGGTGACCTATGTTGGCAAAAGGCGACTAGGAAATGGATGCCATAAGTCAAAAAATCTCAACTAGGGATTGGAACTCTATGTTGGCAAAAGGCGAGTAGCGAATGGAGGCTCTATGTCTAAAATCTCAACTAGGGATTGGAGCCCTATGTTGGCATAAGGCGGCTAGGGAATAGAGGCCCTACATCTAATATCTCAAATAGGGATTGGAGCCCTATGTTGGCAAAAGGCGACTAGGGAATGGAGGCCCTATGTCTAAAAATATCAACTGGGATTGGAGTCCTATGTTGGCAAAAGGCAACTAGGAAATGGAGGCCCTATGTCGAAAAATCTCAAGTAGGGATTGGAGACCTATGTTGGCAAAAGGAGACTAGGGAATGGAGGCACTATGTCTAAAATCTCAACTAGGGATTGGAGCCCTATGTTGGCAAAATGCGACTAGGGCATGGAGGCCCTATGTCTAAAATCTCAACTAGGGATTAGAGCCCTATGTTGGCAAAAGGCGACTAGGGAATGGAGGCCCTATGTCTCAAAATCTCAACTAGGGATTGCAGCCCTATGTTGGCAAAAGGCGACTAGGGAATGGAGGCCCTATGTCTAAAATCTCAACTAGGAAATGGAGCCCTACATTGGCAAAAGGCGACTAGGGAATGGAGGCCCTATGTCAAAACATCTCAACTAGGGATTGGAGCCCTATGTTGACAAAATGCGAATAGGGAATGGAGACCCTATGTCTAAAAATCTCAACTAGTGATTGGAGCCCTATGTTGGAGAAAGGCGACTAGGGAATGGAGGCCCTATTTGTAAATTCTCAACCAGGGATTGGAGCCCTATGTTGGCGAAAGGAGACTAGGGAATAGAGGCTCTATATATAAAAATCTCAACTAGGGATTGGAGCCCTATGATTGCAAAAGGCGACTAGGGAATGGAGACCCTATGTCTAAAAATCTCAACTAGGGATTGGACCCCTATGTTGGCAAAAGGAAACTAGGGAATGGAGGCCCTATGTCTAAAAATCTCAACTAGGGATTGGAACCCTATGTTGGAGAAAGGCGACTAGGGAATGGACGCCCTATTTCTAAATTCTCAACTAGGGATTGGAGCCCTATGTTGGCGAAATGCGACTAGGGAATGGAGGCCCTATGTCTAAAATCTAAACTAGGGATAAGAGCCCTATGTTTGCAAAAGGCGACTAGGGAATGGAGGCCCTATGTCTAAAAATCTCAACTAGGGATTGGAGCCCTATGTTGGCAAAAGGCGACTAGGGAATGGAGGCCCTATGTCTAAATTCTCAACTAGGGATTGGAGCCCTACATTGGCAAAAGGCGACTAGGGAATGGAGGCCCTATGTCTAAAAATCTCAACTAGTGATTGGAGCCCTATGTTGGAGAAAGGCGACTAGGGAATGGAGGCCCTATTTCTAAATTCTCAACTAGGGATTGGAGCCCTATGTTGGCGAAATGCGACTAGGGAATGGAGGCCCTATGTCTAAAATCTCAACTAGTGATTAGAGCCCTATGTTTGCAAAAGGCGACTAGGGAATGGAGGCCCTATGTCTAAAAATCTCAACTAGGGATTGGAGCCCTATGTTGGCAAAAGGCGACTAGGGAATGGAGGCCCATGTCTAAATTCTCAACTAGGGATTGGAGCCCTATGTTGGCAAAAGGCGACTAGGGAATGGAGGCCCTATGTCTAAAATCTCAACTAGGAAATGGAGCCCTACATTGGCAAAAGGCGACTAGGGAATGGAGGCCCTATGTCAAAACATCTCAACTAGGGATTGGAGCCCTATGTTGACAAAAGGCAACTTGGGAATGGAGACCCTATGTCTAAAAATCTCAACTAGTGATTGGAGCCCTATGTTGGAGAAAGGCGACTAGGGAATGGAGACCCTATTTCTAAATTCTCAACTAGGGATTGGAGCCCTATGTTGGCGAAATGCGACTAGGGAATGGAGGCCCTATGTCTAAAATCTCAACTAGGGATTAGAGCCCTATGATTGCAAAAGGCGACTAGGGAATGGAGGCCCTATGTCTAAAAATCTCAACTAGGGATTGGAGCCCGATGTTGGCAAAGGGCGGCTAGGGAATGGAGGCCCTATGTCTAAAATCGCAACTAGGGATTGGAGCCCTATGTTGGCAAAAGGCGACTAGGGAATGGAGACCCTATGTCTAAAAATCTCAACTAGGAATTGGACCCCTATGTTGGCAAAAGGAAACTAGGGAATGGAGGCCCTATGTCTAAGAATCTCAACTAGGGATTGAAACCCTATGTTGGAGAAAGGCGACTAGGGAATGGAGGCCCCAGGTCTAAAATCTCAACTAGGGATTGGAGCCCTATGTTGGCGAAATGCGACTAGGGAATGGAGGCCCTATGTCTAAAATCTCAACTAGGGATTAGAGCCCTATGTTTGGAAAAGGCGACTAGGGAATGAAGGCCCTATGTCTAAAAATCTCAACTAGGGATTGCAGCCCTATGTTGGCAAAAGGCGACTAGGGAATGGAGGCCCTATGTCTAAAATCTCAACTAGGAAATGGAGCCCTACATTGGCAAAAGGCGACTAGGGAATGGAGGCCCTATGTCAAAACATCTCAACTAGGGATTGGAGCCCTATGTTGACAAAAGGCGACTAGGGAATGGAGACCCTATGTCTAAAAATCTCAACTAGTGATTGGAGCCCTATGTTGGAGAAAGGCGACTAGGGAATGCAGGCCCTATTTCTAAATTCTCAACTAGGGATTGGAGCCCTATGTTGGCGAAAGACGACTAGGGAATAGAGGCTCTATATCTAAAAATCTCAACTAGGGATTGGAGCCCTATGATTGCAAAAGGCGACTAGGGAATGGAGGCTCTATGTCTAAAATCTCAACTAGGGATTGGAGCCATATGTTGGAAAAAGGAAACTAGGGAATGGAGGCACTATGTCTAATATTCTCAACTAGGTATTGGAGCCCTATTTTGGCAAAAGACGACTAAGGAATGGAGGCCCTATGTCGAAAAATCTCAACTAGGAATTGGAGCTCTATGTTGGCAAAAGGTGACTAAGGAATGGAGGTCCTATGTCTAAAAATATCAACTAGGGATTGGAGCCCTATGTTGGCAAAAGGCGACTAGGGAATGAATGCCCTATGTCGAAAAATCAACTAGGGTTTGGAGACCTATGTTGGCAAAAGACGACTAGCGAATGGAGTCCCTATGTCTAAAAATATCAACTGGGGATTGGAGCCCTATGTTAGCAAAAGGAAACTAGGGAATGGAGGCCCTATGTCAAAAAATCTCAACTAGGGATTGGAGCCGTATATTGACAAAAGGCGACTAGGGAATGGATGCCCTATGTCTAAAATCTCAACTAGGGATTGGAACAATATGTTGGCAAAAGGAGACTAGGGAATGGAGGCCCTATGTCTAAAATTCTCAACTAGGGATTGATGCTCTATGTTGGCAAAAGGCGACAAAGGAATGGAGGCCCTATGTCTAAAAATTTCAACTAGGGATTGGAGCCCTATGTTGGCAAAAGGCGACTAGGGAATGGAGGCCATATGTCGAAAAATCTCAACTACGGATTGGTGCCCTATGTTGGCAAAAGGCGACTAGGAAATGGATGCCATAAGTCGAAAAATCTCAACTAGGGATTGGAACTCTATGTTGGCAAAAGGCGAGTAGGGAATGGAGGCTCTATGTCTAAAATCTCAACTAGGGATTCGAGCCCTATGTTGGCATAAGGCGCCTAGGGAATAGAGGCCCTACATCTAAAATCTCAACTAGGGATTGGAGCCCTATGTTGGCAAAAGGCGACTAAGGAATGGAGGCCCTATGTCTAAAAATATCAACTGGGATTGGATTCCTGTGTTGGCAAAAGGCAACTAGGAAATGGAGGCCCTATGTCGAAAAATCTCAACTAGGGATTGGAGACCTATGTTGGCAAAAGGAGACTAGGGAATGGAGGCCCTATGTCTAAAATCTCAACTAGGGATTGGAGCTCTATGTTGGCAAAATGCGACTAGGGAATGGAGGCCCTATGTCTAAAATCTCAACTAGGGATTGGACCCCTATATTGGCAAAAGGCGACTAGGGAATGGAGACAATATATCGAAAAATCACAACTAGGGATTGGAGACCTATGTTGGCAAAAGGCGACTAGGGAATGGAGGCCCTATGTCGAAAAATCACAACTAGGGATTGGAGCCCTATGTTGGCAAAAGGCGACTAGGGAATGGAGGCCCTATGTCTAAAAATATCAACTGGGATTGGAGTCCTGTGTTGGCAAAAGGCGACTAGGGAATGGAGGCCCTATGTCTAAAAATCTCAACTAGGGATTGCAGCCCTATGTTGGCAAAAGGCGACTAGGGAATGGAGGCCCTATGTCTAAAATCTCAACTAGGAAATGGAGCCCTACATTGGCAAAAGGCGACTAGGGAATGGAGGCCCTATGTCAAAACATCTCAACTAGGATTGGAGCCCTATGTTGACAAAAGGCGACTAGGGAATGGAGACCCTATGTATAAAAATCTCAAATAGTGATTGGAGCCCTATGTTGGAGAAAGGCGACTAGGGAATGGAGGCCCTATTTCTAAATTCTCAACTAGGGATTGGAGCCCTATGTTGGCGAAAGGCGACTAGGGAATAGAGGCTCTATATCTAAAAATCTCAACTAGGGATTGGAGCCCTATGATTGCAAAAGGCGACTAGGGAATGGAGGCCCTATGTCTAAAAATTTCAACTAGGGATTGGAGCCCGATGTTGGCAAAGGGCGGCTAGGGAATGGAGGCCCTATGTCTAAAATTGCAACTAGGGATTGGAGACCTATGTTGGCAAAAGGCGACTAGGGAATGGAGACCCTATGTCTAAAACTCTCAACTAGGGATTGGACCCCTATGTTGGCAAAAGGCAACTAGGGAATGGAGGCCCTATGTCTAAAAATCTCAACTAGGGATTGGAACCCTATGTTGGAGAAAGGCGACTAGGGAATAGAGGCCCTAGGTCTAAAATCTCAACTAGGGATTGGAGCCCTAGGTTGGCGAAATACGACTAGGGAATGCAGGCCCTATGTCTAAAATCTCAACTAGGGATTAGAGCCCTATGTTTGCAAAAGGCGACTAGGGAATGGAGGCCCTATGTCTAAAAATCTCAACTAGGTATTGGAGCCCTATGTTGGCAAAAGGCGACTAGGGAATGGAGGCCCTATGTCTAAATTCTCAACTAGGGATTGGAGCCCTACATTGGCAAAAGGCGACTAGGGAATGGAGGCCCTATGTCAAAAAAATCTCAACTAGGGATTGTAGCCCTATGTTGGCAAAAGGCGACTAGGGAATGGAGGCCCTATGTTGAAAAATCTCAACTAGGTTGGAGCCCTGTGTTGGCAAAATGTGACTAGGCAATAGAGGCCCTATATCTAAAACCTCAACTAGGCATTAGAGCCGTATGTTGGCAAAAGGCGACTAGTGAATGGATGCTCTATGTCTAAATTCTCAACTAGGGATTGGAGCCATATGTTGGCAAAAGGAGACTAGGGAATGGAGGCCCTATGTTGAAAACTCTAAACAAGGGATTGTAGCCCTATGTTGGCAAAAGGTGACTAGGCAATGGAGGCCCTATATCTAAAACCTCAATTAGGGATTGGAGCCGTATGTTGGCAAAAGGTGACTAGGGAATGGATGCCGTTTGTCTAAAATCTCAACTAGGGATTGGAGACCTATGTCGGCAAAAGGCGACTAGGGAATTGAGGCCCAATGTCTAAAATCTCAACTATGAATTGTAGTCCTATGTTGGTAAAATACGACTAGGGAATGGAGACCCTATATCGAAAAATCTCAACGAGGGATAGGAGCCCTATGTTGGCAAAAGACGACTAGGGAATGGAGTCCCTGTGTCTAAAAATCTCAACTAGGGATTGGAGCCCTATGTTGGAGAAAGACGACTAGGGAATGGAGGCCCTATTTCTAAAATATCAACTAGGGATTGGAGCCCTATGTTGGCAAAAGGCGACTAGGGAATGGAGGATCTATGTTTAAAAATATCAACTGGGGATTGGAGCCCTATGTTGGCAAAAGGAGACTAGGAAATGGAGGCCCTATGTCAAAAAATCTCAAGTAGGGATTGGAGACCTATGTAGGCAAAATGAGACTAGGGAATGGAGGCCCTATGTCTAAAATCTCAACTAGGGATTGGAGCCTTATGTTGCCAAAATGCGACTATGGAATGGAGGCCCTATGTCTAAAATCTCAACTAGGGATTAGAGCCCTGTGTTGGCAAAAGGCGACTAGGGAATGGAGGCCCTATGTCTAAAAATGTCAACTAGGGATTGGAGCCCTATGTTGGCAAAAGGCGACTAGGGAATGGAGGCCCTATGTCTAAAATCTCAACTAGGGATTGGAGCCGTATATTGGCAAAAGGCGACAAGGGAATGGATGCCCTATGTCTAAAATCTCAACTAGGGATTGGAGCCATATGTTGGCAAAAAGAAACTAGGGAATGGAGGCTCTATGTCTAAAATTCTCAACTAGGGATTGGTGCTCTATGTTGGCAAAAGGCGACAAAGGAATGGAGGCCCTATGTCTAATAATTTCAACTAGGGATTGGAGCCCTATGTTGGGAAAAGGCGACTAGGGAATGGAGGCCCTATGTTGAAAAATCTCAACTAGGGATTGGTGCCATATGTTGGCAAAAGGCGACTAGGGAATGGATGCCATAAGTCGAAAAATCTCAACTAGGGATTGGAACCCTATGTTGACAAAAGGCGAGTAGGGAATGGAGGCCCTATGTCTAAAAATCTCAACTAGGGATTGGAGCCCTATGTTGGCAAAAGGCGACTAGGGAATGGAGGCCCTATGTCTAAATTCTCAACTAGGGATTGGAGCCCTACATTGGCAAAAGGCGACTAGGGAATGGAGGCCCTATGTAAAAAAAATCTCAACTAGGGATTGTAGCCCTATGTTGGCAAAAGGCGACTAGGGAATGGAGGCCCTATGTTGAAAAATCTCAACTAGGTTGGAGCCCTGTGTTGGCAAAATGTGACTAGGCAATAGAGGCCCTATATCTAAAACCTCAACTAGGCATTAGAGCCGTATGTTGGCAAAAGGCGACTAGTGAATGGATGCTCTATGTCTAAATTCTCAACTAGGGATTGGAGCCATATGTTGGCAAAAGGAGACTAGGGAATGGAGGCCCTATGTTGAAAAATCTAAACAAGGGATTGTAGCCCTATGTTGGCAAAAGGTGACTAGGCAATGGAGGCCCTATATCTAAAACCTCAATTAGGGATTGGAGCCGTATGTTGGCAAAAGGTGACTAGGGAATGGATGTCGTTTGTCTAAAATCTCAACTAGGGATTGGAGACCTATGTCGGCAAAAGGCGACTAGGGAATTGAGGCCCAATGTCTAAAATCTCAACTATGAATTGTAGTCCTACGTTGGTAAAATACGACTAGGGAATGGAGACCCTATATCGAAAAATCTCAACGAGGGATAGGAGCCCTATGTTGGCAAAAGACGACTAGGGAATGGAGTCCCTGTGTCTAAAAATCTCAACAAGGGATTGGAGCCCTATGTTGAAGAAAGGCGACTAGGGAATGGAGGCCCTATTTCTAAAATATCAACTAGGGATTGGAGCCCTATGTTGGCAAAAGGCGACTAGGGAATGGAGGATCTATGTTTAAAAATATCAACTGGGGATTGGAGCCCTATGTTGTCAAAAGGAGACTAGGAAATGGAGGCCCTATGTAAAAAAATCTCAACTAGGGATTGGAGACCTATGTTGGCAAAATGAGACTAGGGAATGGAGGCCCTATGTCTAAAATCTCAACTAGGGATTGGAGCCTTATGTTGCCAAAATGCGACTATGGAATGGAGGCCCTATGTCCAAAATCTCAACTAGGGATTAGAGCCCTGTGTTGGCAAAAGGCGACTAGGGAATGGAGGCCCTATGTCTAAAAATGTCAACTAGGGATTGGAGCCCTATGTTGGCAAAAGGCGACTAGGGAATGGAGGCCCTATGTCTAAAATCTCAACTAGGGATTGGAGCCGTATATTGGCAAAAGGCGACAAGGGAATGGATGCCCTATGTCTAAAATCTCAACTAGGGATTGGAGCCATATGTTGGCAAAAAGAAACTAGGGAATGGAGGCTCTATGTCTAAAATTCTCAACTAGGGATTGGTGCTCTATGTTGGCAAAAGGCGACAAAGGAATGGAGGCCCTATGTCTAATAATTTCAACTAGGGATTGGAGCCCTATGTTGGCAAAAGGCGACTAGGGAATGGAGGCCCTATGTCGAAAAATCTCAACTAGGGATTGGTGCCATATGTTGGCAAAAGGCGACTAGGGAATGGAGTCCCTGTGTCTAAAAATCTCAACTAGGGATTGGAGCCCTATGTTGAAGAAAGGCGACTAGGGAATGGAGGCCCTATTTCTAAAATATCAACTAGGGATTGGAGCCCT
Organism: Nicotiana sylvestris; assembly: GCF_000393655.2. NCBI lineage: Eukaryota > Viridiplantae > Streptophyta > Magnoliopsida > Solanales > Solanaceae > Nicotiana > Nicotiana sylvestris. The sequence continues at coordinate 128,161,982 of NC_091060.1, read as the reverse complement.
ATGTTGGCAAAAGGCGACTAGGGAATGGAGGATCTATGTTTAAAAATATCAACTGGGGATTGGAGCCCTATGTTGTCAAAAGGAGACTAGGAAATGGAGGCCCTATGTAAAAAAATCTCAACTAGGGATTGGAGACCTATGTTGGCAAAATGAGACTAGGGAATGGAGGCCCTATGTCTAAAATCTCAACTAGGGATTGGAGCCTTATGTTGCCAAAATGCGACTATGGAATGGAGGCCCTATGTCTAAAATCTCAACTAGGGATTAGAGCCCTGTGTTGGCAAAAGGCGACTAGGGAATGGAGGCCCTATGTCTAAAAATGTCAACTAGGGATTGGAGCCCTATGTTGGCAAAAGGCGACTAGGGAATGGAGGCCCTATGTCTAAAATCTCAACTAGGGATTGGAGCCGTATATTGGCAAAAGGCGACAAGGGAATGGATGCCCTATGTCTAAAATCTCAACTAGGGATTGGAGCCATATGTTGGCAAAAAGAAACTAGGGAATGGAGGCTCTATGTCTAAAATTCTCAACTAGGGATTGGTGCTCTATGTTGGCAAAAGGCGACAAAGGAATGGAGGCCCTATGTCTAATAATTTCAACTAGGGATTGGAGCCCTATGTTGGCAAAAGGCGACTAGGGAATGGAGGCCCTATGTCGAAAAATCTCAACTAGGGATTGGAGACCTATGTTGGCAAAAGGAGACTAGGGAATGGAGGCCCTATGTCTAAAATCTCAACTAGGGATTGGAGCCCTATGTTGGCAAAATGCGACTAGGGAATGGAGGCCCTATGTCTAAAATCTCAACTAGGGATTGGACCCCTATGTTGGCAAAAGGCGACTAGGGAATGGAGACACTATATCGAAAAATCACAACTAGGGATTGGAGACTTATGTTGGCAAAAGGCGACTAGGGAATGGAGGCCCTATGTCGAAAAATCACAACTAGGGATTGGAGATCTATGTTGGCAAAAGGCGACTAGGGAATGGAGGCCCTATGTCTAAAAATATCAACTGGGATTGGAGTCCTGTGTTGGCAAAAGGCGACTAGGGAATGGAGGCCCTATGTCTAAAAATCTCAACTAGGGATTGCAGCCCTATGTTGGCAAAAGGCGACTAGGGAATGGAGGCCCTATGTCTAAAATCTCAACTAGGAAATGGAGCCCTACATTGGCAAAAGGCGACTAGGGAATGGAGGCCCTATGTCAAAACATCTCAACTAGGATTGGAGCCCTATGTTGACAAAAGGCGACTAGGGAATGGAGACCCTATGTATAAAAATCTCAACTAGTGATTGGAGCCCTATGTTGGAGAAAGGCGACTAGGGAATGGAGGCCCTATTTCTAAATTCTCAACTAGGGATTGGAGCCCTATGTGGGCGAAAGGCGACTAGGGAATAGAGGCTCTATATCTAAAAATCTCAACTAGGGATTGGAGCCCTATGATTGCAAAAGGCGACTAGGGAATGGAGGCCCTATGTCTAAAAATTTCAACTAGGGATTGGAGCCCGATGTTGGCAAAGGGCGGCTAGGGAATGGAGGCCCTATGTCTAAAATTGCAACTAGGGATTGGAGCCCTATGTTGGCAAAAGGCGACTAGGGAATGGAGAACCTATGTCTAAAAATATCAACTAGGGATTGGACCCCTATGTTGGCAAAAGGCAACTAGGGAATGGAGGCCCTATGTCTAAAAATCTCAACTAGGGATTGGAACCCTATGTTGGAGAAAGGCGACTAGGGAATAGAGGCCCTAGGTCTAAAATCTCAACTAGGGATTGGAGCCCTATGTTGGCGAAATGCGACTAGGGAATGGAGGCCCTATGTCTAAAATCTCAACTAGGGATTAGAGCCCTATATTTGCAAAAGGCGACTAGGGAATAGAGGCCCTATGTCTAAAAATCTCAACTAGGGATTGGAGCCCTATGTTGGCAAAAGGCGACTAGGGAATGGAGGCCCTATGTCTAAATTCTCAACTAGGGATTGGAGCCCTACATTGGCAAAAGGCGACTAGGGAATGGAGGCCCTATGTCAAAAAAATCTCAACTAGGGATTGTAGCCCTATGTTGGCAAAAGGCGACTAGGGAATGGAGGCCCTATGTTGAAAAATCTCAACTAGGTTGGAGCCCTGTGTTGGCAAAATGTGACTAGGCAATAGAGGCCCTATATCTAAAACCTCAACTAGGCATTAGAGCCGTATGTTGGCAAAAGGCGACTAGTGAATGGATGCTCTATGTCTAAAATCTCAACTAGGGATTGGAGCCATATGTTGGCAAAAGGAGACTAGGGAATGGAGGCCCTATGTTGAAAAATCTAAACAAGGGATTGTAGCCCTATGTTGGCAAAAGGTGACTAGGCAATGGAGGCCCTATATCTAAATCCTCAATTATGGATTGGAGTCGTATGTTGGCAAAAGGTGACTAGGGAATGGATGCCGTTTGCCTAAAATCTCAACTAGGGATTGGAGACCTATGTCGGCAAAAGGCGACTAGGGAATTGAGGCCCAATGTCTAAAATCTCAACTATGAATTGTAGTCCTATGTTGGTAAAATACGACTAGGGAATGGAGACCCTATATCGAAAAATCTCAACGAGGGATTGGATCCCTATGTTGGCAAAAGACGACTAGGGAATGGAGTCCCTGTGTCTAAAAATCTCAACTAGGGATTGGAGCCCTATGTTGGAGAAAGGCGACTAGGGAATGGAGGCCCTATTTCTAAAATATCAACTAGGGATTGGAGCCCTATGTTGGCAAAAGGCGACTAGGGAATGGAGGATCTATGTCTAAAAATATCAACTGGGGATTGGAGCCCTATGTTGGCAAAAGGAGACTAGGAAATGGAGGCCCTATGTCCAAAAATCTCAACTAGGGATTGGAGACCTATGTTGGCAAAATGAGACTAGGGAATGGAGGCCCTATGTCTAAAATCTCAACTAGGGATTGGAGCCTTATGTTGCCAAAATGCGACTATGGAATGGAGGCCCTATGTCTAAAATCTCAACTAGGGATTAGAGCCCTGTGTTGGCAAAAGGCGACTAGGGAATGGAGGCCCTATGTCTAAAAATGTCAACTAGGGATTGGAGCCCTATGTTGGCAAAAGGCGACTAGGGAATGGAGGCCCTATGTCTAAAATCTCAACTAGGGATTGGAGCCGTATATTGGCAAAAGGCGACAAGGGAATGGATGCCCTATGTCTAAAATCTCAACTAGGGATTGGAGCCATATGTTGGCAAAAAGAAACTAGGGAATGGAGGCTCTATGTCTAAAATTCTCAACTAGGGATTGGTGCTCTATGTTGGCAAAAGGCGACAAAGGAATGGAGGCCCTATGTCTAATAATTTCAACTAGGGATTGGAGCCCTATGTTGGCAAAAGGCGACTAGGGAATGGAGGCCCTATGTCGAAAAATCTCAACTAGGGATTGGTGCCATATGTTGGCAAAAGGCGACTAGGGAATGGATGCCATAAGTCGAAAAATCTCAACTAGGGATTGGAACCCTATGTTGGCAAAAGGCGAGTAGGGAATGGAGGCCCTAGGTCTAAAATCTCAACTAGGGATTGGAGCCCTATGTTGGCAAAAGTCGACTAGGGAATGGAGGCCCTATGTCAAAAAAATCTCAACTAGGGATTGTAGCCCTATGTTGTCAAAAGGCGAATAGGGAATGGAGGCTCTATGTCTAAAAATCTCAAGTAGGGATTGGAGCCCTATGTTGGCAAAAGGAAACTAGGGAATGGAGGCCCTATGTCTAAAAATCTCAACTAGGGATTGGAGCCCTATGTTGGCAAAAAGCGACAAGGGAATGGAGGCCCTATGTCGAAAAATCTCAACTAGGGATTGGTGCCATATGTTGGCAAAAGGCGACTAGGGAATGGATGCCATAAGTCGAAAAATCTCAACTAGGGATTGGAACCCTATGTTGGCAAAAGGCGAGTAGGGAATGGAGGCCCTAGGTCTAAAATCTCAACTAGGGATTGGAGCCCTATGTTGGCGAAATGCGACTAGGGAATGGAGGCCCTATGTCTAAAATCTCAACTAGGGATTAGAGCCCTATGTTTGCAAAAGGCGACTAGGGAATAGAGGCCCTATGTCTAAAAATCTCAACTAGGGATTGGAGCCCTATGTTGGCAAAAGGCGACTAGGGAATGGAGGCCCTATGTCTAAATTCTCAACTAGGGATTGGAGCCCTACATTGGCAAAAGGCGACTAGGGAATGGAGGCCCTATGTCAAAAAAATCTCAACTAGGGATTGCAGCCCTATGTTGGCAAAAGGCGACTAGGGAATGGAGGCCCTATGTTGAAAAATCTCAACTAGGTTGGAGCCCTGTGTTGGCAAAATGTGACTAGGCAATAGAGGCCCTATATCTAAAACCTCAACTAGGCATTAGAGCCGTATGTTGGCAAAAGGCGACTAGTGAATGGATGCTCTATGTCTAAAATCTCAACTAGGGATTGGAGCCATATGTTGGCAAAAGGAGACTAGGGAATGGAGGCCCTATGTCTAATATTCTCAACTAGGTATTGGAGCCCTATTTTGGCAAAAGACGACTAGGGAATGGAGACCCTATGTCGAAAAATCTCAACTAGGAATTGGAGCTCTATGTTGGCAAAAGGTGACTAAGGAACGGAGGTCCTATGTCTATCTTCTGTATATTTTTTATACAGAAGAAAATATACTTCTTCTTTATATGTATTTTCTCTTTTTCGTCAAAATGATATTCTATGTCCTTTTTTAATTTTTTCTGTAATGGTTTAAAGGAAAAGAATTGGATCTAAGTATAGACAAAATATTAGAAGTACCAACAATAAAGAATTGGTTTAAAAGACAAAAAGAAGAATACTATGTAGTAAGCCAAAGAGAACATATAATAGATTGTAAATACATCAAAGGTAAAGCACAAATACCAATTTTAAATAAAAGACTACTAAATAAAGAAATACAAGATATAAAAGCAAAAAATCCAATAAAATATGTACACTTAGGAGGAACGGAGATCCTAATAAAAGCATGTTTTAGGGAAGGAATAGATACCCCTATAGAAATATACTTGGCAGATGATAGGATTGTACAACCTATAGAAAAGAGTATAATAAGTGCTGTAAGAGGTAACTTAATATACCAAAAATTTAAATTTATAGTAAGTGCTAACTATTCAGTAGCAGTAGATGATAAAAATATAGATAAATCATTAGTATTATACTGGAAAATGTCTGGAATAGAATTAGCACCAGGAAGTAAAATATTCACAGCAAGATGTAAAAATCTATATGTCTTAACAACAAAACATAAGATAACAGCTAAAAATAAAATAAATAAAATAAAAATAGAAAATCCATTCGAAAGAATAGTATCAGTTATAGACAACAATGATTATTCTAACCATGGCGGTTAAACTATCCTCTAGTTTTACAGTTTCTTTTTCTAACATTAAGTTTAGGTTATTTCCTATTTTTTTATATCTTCTTCCTAAGTTAGAAAATATTATTGTTATTTTTAATCCTTCTGGATTCTCATATGTTTTCTCTTCTAATGCGAATTCTTCTTTATTCATCTTTTATCCTTTAGATAACAAACATATTTATATTCTGTTTTAGATATTATATCGATTAATTTGGACAGCCTAGCTTTGTTTATTTTTGTGATACTTAAGTATTCATATTCTATATATAGTTTCTTTAGTTTCTTCCTAATTTTCTGCGATTTCTTAGTTATTTTGATTGTTTCACTGTTTTGCGGGTTTGTACTATTAATGTCAGTGTTATTTTTCATGATTTGCTTCTTAATATAAATGTTTATTTTTCATAGCTCTGATCCAGACATTTTCCAGTATAATACTAATGATATATGTAATGGAACAAGCATTTACGGAACTAATTGTATCACATGAAATAGATATATTAGATCTATATGAACTAGATTTATATTCAGACTAATGATCACATATCAAGTTAATAAAATCTTTTTATAAATGAAACATAACACTTTTCATTATATAAGATTCTATAATACCCAGAAATGGAAACTTCTTAAAAACCTCAGTAACATAAATAGAAAAATAGATTGTGTTAAATACAATATTAAAACCTGCAAAGATATTATTAGATATAATAAATTACGTAATAAAGCTTTATTAACTATAGAAAATGAAATTGAATTTTATGAAGATAAACTTGAAAGTTATCAACACAGAAAAGAAATAACACTGAGAAATATAGAAACCATGGATATATGTATCAACAGGTATACATCTCAGTATTAATATGAACAAATCAAAAATTGATAGTTACAAATATTTTAAGTACTGGTTAGAAATTCTAAAACATATAAATATGTCAAAAATAATATTAGAAAAAAATATAGAAGAATATCAAAAAACTAAAGATATTAAATACTTAGAATACACACTTGAAAATATAAAAGAAATTTCAAGGTTAATTTCGCTAGCTACAGATAATCATGAAAAAGCATTTAATTCCACAACTACATAAAAAAGATCCTATGAAAAATAAGATGAACTCAAACAACCACCCCCAAATTGGTATCAGAGTTTTCTGCTAATTTAGGAATATATTCTCTTACTTGGTTAACCAATCCTAAAAATGATTGTAACTTCTTTTTTGTATCAAGTGTTTCATTCAAGTTAATTATTTTTTGTACTACATGGGTTTGCATTTTTATTCCGTTTTTATCTATTTGTATACCTAAAAATTCTATTTGATTTTTCATTACTTCTGCTTTCTTTTTACTTAAACTTATTCCTGATATTTCTACAATGTGTATGAATTTTTCTAGTAGTTTTATATGTTCGTTCTCTGTTCTAGAATATAGCAATATATCATCTATATATATTATACAATGTTTGTTCACTATGCTTATTTACTATAAATGCTGGGCTAGTATGTTTACTATTACTTTCTTGTATGTAGTTATTATCTAATAATTCTTTTATATGCATTTTAAATTCTGTTAAATCATTAAAATTGTATTTTAAAGGTTTTTGTGTTATTATGCTATTTTCATCTATTAGTTCAATCTTTATTTTTGTTTGATGTTTTTCCCATCCTTGGAGTGGATTATCATTATATAGTAATTCTAGTTTATCTTGTAGTGGTTTTATCTTATTTATTGAGAAAATGATTATCTCTATATTATGGTTACTTTGTATTACATTTTCTAATTTTTGGGTAATCTTTTCACTTCCTTTAATCCAGGGTGTTGTTTTTCTTACTTTATTATTTACTCTTTTTGCTCCTAATTTTTGTTTACACGGGGTAGTAAACCACCAATGTGTTTTTGTTATAATATGTGGGTATAATTTATCTAAAAATGGCATTCCTAATAATATATCTTTATTTGTGAATTCGTAACTATATATTTCTTCTATGGTTAATATTTTATCCCAAATCGATATAATATCTAAAACAGAATATAAATATGTTTGTTATCTAAAGGATAAAAGATGAATAAAGAAGAATTCGCATTAGAAGAGAAAACATATGAGAATCCAGAAGGATTAAAAATAACAATAATATTTTCTAACTTAGGAAGAAGATATAAAAAAATAGGAAATAACCTAAACTTAATGTTAGAAAAAGAAACTGTAAAACTAGAGGATAGTTTAACCGCCATGGTTAGAATAACAAAAGAAAACGAAGAAATAGATAGAAAACGAGAGATTAAAGAAATACAACAGCAAGCTAAAGAAAAAATACAACAGATAGAGGAAGTAAAAAACACTAAAATAACAGAATTAGAAAAAGAATTAGAGATGCTAAAACAGATGTATGCAAATAAACTAAAAGAAAAGGAAAAACGTAAAGAAGAAGAAGAAGAACTAAAACTAACAAATGAGATAGAAAGATTCAAATTACAGTTAGAAGAAGTACAGGAGAGTCCATCAAAAATAAGTATAAACGAAATAAATGACCAAAGTGATAAAGACACAGAACTAGGAGAAAACTATTCAGAAACAAGTGAAACATACACAGAACTTATAGAAAAAACAGAAAAGATAAAAATAAACCCAGAAATAAATACAGGAGATATGAACGAAGATAAACCTAGCATATCAGGAATAAAAAATCCAAAACAATTAAACCCAACCTATTACAGAGTAAGTTATGATGCATATGACAGAAACAAAACATTATGGGATAAAAGGTTAAATAAGAAATGGGCACCAAGACAGATAACTGAACAATATAATTTTTTAGATCTAGATTGTGTAGCAGATATAAATAAAACAATACAATTATGGATAGGATATATCTCAAAACAACTAATAGATAATAAAATAACAATAACGGAAACACCAGGATATATAGAAAGAACATTAATAGGAACTGTAAAATTATGGTTACAAAATTTATCAAGTGAAAGCTTAGACACATTAAGGAGTAATAAAAAACTTGACGGTACAACTACAACAACAGTTACAGATATATTAAATAAATATGAAATAGCAATAAGAAATGAATTTAGTAGTATGACAACAGAAGTAGAAGAACAAAATAAAGAAAAAATTACAAATAGAAATTTAATGACAAAATTAGCAATATGTAATATGTGTTATATAGATGAATATACTTGTGCATTTAGAGACTATTATTATAAAGGAACATATAGTCCAGATGAAAGTAAAGAGATAAGAAAATTATATTTTACAAAATTACCAGAACCCTTTAGCTCAAAAATAATAAAAAGTTGGAACGAAGCAGGACTAGCAGATACATTAGGAGTAAGGATAAAATTTCTACAAAACTGGTTTATAGAATTATGTGAAAAATATAAAGAAAACATGAAAATGGAAAAAATATTAGTAAAAAATTTGGCATGTTGCAAAAGTAGAATAGCACCCCAATTTGGCTGCACAGATAAATATTACAAAAAAGAAGGAAAGAAAAAGAAATTTAAATCAAAATATTCAAAGTATAAATATAGGAAACCAAGAAGAAGATATTATGTAAAAAATTATAAACATAAAAAACCATATAGGAAAAAGAAAAAACTAACAGAATGTACTTGCTATAATTGTGGAAAGCTAGGACACTTAGCCAAAGATTGTAAATTACCAAAAAACCCAAAGAAGAAACAAATTACCGAAATATTGATAGATAATGATAAATATACACAAGTAGAATATGTAGATTATGAATTAAGCAGTGAAGACAGCATATATGAGATATCAGAAAACGAGTTCTCTGAAAATGAAATAAACAAGGATATAGAAGAGTCAGATGAAGAAAATTATGACTGAAAAAGATATACAAATTATACAACAAGAAGAACACCAAGATGAACAATCTTCAGAACAAAAAATAATATTTGACGCTAATATATTTGAACAAATAAAAGGAAAAGAATTGGATCTAAGTATAGACAAAATATTAGAAGTACCAACAATAAAGAATTGGTTTAAAAGACAAAAAGAAGAATACTATGTAGTAAGCCAAAGAGAACATATAATAGATTGTAAATACATCAAAGGTAAAGCACAAATACCAATTTTAAATAAAAGACTACTAAATAAAGAAATACAAGATATAAAAGCAAAAAATCCAATAAAATATGTACACTTAGGAGGAACGGAGATCCTAATAAAAGCATGTTTTAGGGAAGGAATAGATACCCATATAGAAATATACTTGGCAGATGATAGGATTGTACAACCTATAGAAAAGAGTATAATAAGTGCTGTAAGAGGTAACTTAATATACCAAAAATTTAAATTTATAGTAAGTGCTAACTATTCAGTAGCAGTAGATGATAAAAATATAGATAAATCATTAGTATTATACTGGAAAATGTCTGGAATAGAATTAGCACCAGGAAGTAAAATATTCACAGCAAGATGTAAAAATCTATATGTCTTAACAACAAAACATAAGATAACAGCTAAAAATAAAATAAATAAAATAAAAATAGAAAATCCATTCGAAAGAATAGTATCAGTTATAGACAACAATGATTACAGTTATACAGAAATAGACATGGATGAAGATTTAGAAATAGTAAAAGAAAGATTAAGCACATCAAAACGAATAAATAATGAAATGCCAGAAACATCATCAAGAAGTACATCAAGAAGTACATCAAAAAGAATAAATTATACCACTCCACAAAAATTAATAGAACAAAAAATAGAAGAAATAAACCCACATCATTATTATATAACAGGAATAATGGACCAAAGAAAATATTTAATACTAATAAATACAGGGCAGGAAGAGAATTATGTTATAAGAGAACTAATACCAGAACAAGAGATAGTAACAATAGAACAACAAAATTCAGAACTACCAAAAGCGTTAAGAAAAAACGAAGAAACAACTGAAAAAGAATTAATTATTGGAGGAATACCAATATTAATAAATTTTAAAATATATCAAGGAGATAAAAATATTACACTAGGGATAAAATGGTTAGAAAAAGTCAAACCATATAAATTAGAAGATAGGCAATTAACAATAAGTTATGAAAATAAGAAAATAATAATAAAAAGAACTTTGATATAATGCCAAAGATATACATACTTTCCAAAATAATAGTAGAAGGATATTATAATAGATATTATACACCTATGGTGGATACAGGAGCAGAAGCTAATATGTGTAGACATAATTGTTTACCAGAAAGTAAATGGGAAAAGCTAAAAAACCCCATAGTAGTAACAGGATTTAATAATGAAGGTAGTATGATAACATATAAAGCAAGAAATATAAAAATACAAATATGGGATAAAATATTAACCATAGAAGAAATATATAGTTACGAATTCACAAATAAAGATATATTATTAGGAATGCCATTTTTAGATAAATTATACCCACATATTATAACAAAAACACATTGGTGGTTTACTACCCCGTGTAAACAAAAATTAGGAGCAAAAAGAGTAAATAATAAAGTAAGAAAAACAACACCCTGGATTAAAGGAAGTGAAAAGATTACCCAAAAATTAGAAAATGTAATACAAAGTAACCATAATATAGAGATAATCATTTTCTCAATAAATAAGATAAAACCACTACAAGATAAACTAGAATTACTATATAATGATAATCCACTCCAAGGATGGGAAAAACATCAAACAAAAATAAAGATTGAACTAATAGATGAAAATAGCATAATAACACAAAAACCTTTAAAATACAATTTTAATGATTTAACAGAATTTAAAATGCATATAAAAGAATTATTAGATAATAACTACATACAAGAAAGTAATAGTAAACATACTAGCCCAGCATTTATAGTAAATAAGCATAGTGAACAAAAAAGAGGAAAAAGCCGTATGGTTATAGATTATAGAAACTTAAATGCAAAAACAAAAACATATAATTATCCGATACCAAATAAAATACTAAAAATTAGACAAATACAAGGATATAACTATTTTAGTAAATTTGACTGTAAATCAGGATTTTACCATTTAAAACTAGAAGATGAATCTAAAAAGTTAACAGCATTCACAGTACCACAAGGATTTTACGAATGGAACGTATTACCTTTTGGATATAAAAATGCACCAGGTAGGTATCAACATTTTATGGATAATTACTTCAACCAATTAGAAAATTGTATAATATATATAGATGATATATTGCTATATTCTAGAACAGAGAACGAACATATAAAACTACTAGAAAAATTCATACACATTGTAGAAATATCAGGAATAAGTTTAAGTAAAAAGAAAGCAGAAGTAATGAAAAATCAAATAGAATTTTTAGGTATACAAATAGATAAAAACGGAATAAAAATGCAAACCCATGTAGTACAAAAAATAATTAACTTGAATGAAACACTTGATACAAAAAAGAAGTTACAATCATTTTTAGGATTGGTTAACCAAGTAAGAGAATATATTCCTAAATTAGCAGAAAACTTAAAACCATTACAGAAAAAATTAAAAAAGGACATAGAATATCATTTTGACGAAAAAGATAAAATACATATACAGAAGATAAAAAATATGTGTAAAAAATTACCAAAACTATATTTTCCAGATGAAAAGAAACAATTTACATATATTGTAGAAACTGATTCTAGTGATCACAGCTACGGAGGAGTTCTAAAATATAAATATGATAATGAAAAAATTGAACACCATTGTAGATATTATTCCGGATCATACACGGAACCACAATTAAAATGGGAAATAAATAGGAAAGAACTATTTGGATTATATAAATGTTTGTTAGCATTTGAGCCATATATTGTTTATAACAAATTTATAGTAAGAACAGATAATACACAAGTAAAATGGTGGATAACTCGGAAAGTACAGGATTCAGTAACTACAAAGGAAATAAGGAGACTTGTATTAAATATACAAAATTTTACATTTACAATTGAAGTAATACGGACTGACAAGAATGTTATTGCAGACTACCTATCAAGACAAAGGTACCCAAACAGATGAAAGCCAAGAATCAAAAGACATATTTACAATCCTTACTACTCTATCCTTACAGATGGAGAGTATGGGAAAAAGATTACAACAGCTAGAAAGTCAGCAGCATGACTATAAAAATGCGGAGCTAAGTCAATCGGAAGACTCTAAACTTCCAGAGGTAGAAGGAGACGTTGGGAAACTCCAAAAAACCCATAACACAGTTGCTTTATATACAGCTGCAGGTACAAGCAAACAAGTTAGCAAAAAGCCACATATCAATGTAAACCTAAATACCGTATTTGATAAGCCATTTACATCAAAAAAGCCAAGAGAAGCAATAGTTATAGCCCCACAAACTTCAACCTATGCTAATAGCCTACACCACAACAAAAAGGTATATAACCATATTACTCAAACATATATTGAGAATATATATAAAATCCAGACATTTCTGAACCTAAACCCTAGATCAACAACTACTACAGATCCAACACAAGATTATGTAACCCAAAAACTACAGGGATATAATAGGCTTATAGCCCAGCCAAAAACAAAAGCAAACCTAGTAAAAACATGTTACAACTACGGACTACTCAGCACAGTATATACCCATGACGGAGAAGAAATAATTGGAATACCAGAGCTATACAAAGCATTTGTCACCTTCAAGAGAATTACAAAAGGCAACCTATTCTTCATCAAATTCTATACAGCACCAGCGGAAATACTATATGATGAAATAAAACCCATAATACAGGTGATAAAAATAGGACTAACACGAGATATGATAATACCGGAAGAGATAGAGAAACAACCGGAGATACAGAAAATGGAGATACCAAGTTTCTATGCTAATAAAAGAATAATTGGTATAGCAACTATTATTCAAGAACTAGCTAACAATTATCTACAAGGAAATGCTATCTGGAGCTACTATTCCAGAGACCAATTGATGATATATGCCAACTCGAAGGAACTACGCCAAGGAGATATGGATGAAGTCCAGAAATGGATTTTATCATTATTAAAACCAGAAATGCAACCAACTACCAGAGCATTGAAAAAAGAATTTATTTCAAACGAGTTATTAACAAGATACTGCAAACTAGTAGGACACAAATATCCAGACCACATATGTTCAAAGTGCAACGGAGATGATAACTATGTACCAGAAGTCCAACTAGAATGAAGGTATCAACAAGAAGACAAAAGAAGAAGACAGCTACTGGAAACATATAATGTAAAGTAAATAGTACTAGTCGCATTCATGAACAGTAAAGGTCGTTCATGAATAGTAAGAGTCATAAAGTAAATAGTATATGTCATAATCATGAACAGTAAAGGTCGTTCATGAATAGTAAGAGTCATAAAGTAAATAGTATATGTCATAATCATGAACAGTAAAGGTCGTTCATGAATAGTAGGAGTCATTTGTAAACAGTAAGAGTCGTTTTAATTTTCTTTATATAGAATGTAAATCTGAGGAAGGAGGACATCCTCAGACATCCTCATCCTCACTCTCTCTCTTATCTTCTCTCAATAAAATATCTAATTATATACAAACTTCAGAAAGCTATGGAGCATTCAAACGAGTTACAAAACCAGGTAAGTTTATTCATAATCATGTTTAACTAAACTCATATATTCCTTATAATCTCTTGAATATCATAATTGTTTATCATGTTATAGTACTGTTATAAAGAACATCTTGAGAAAGTTTGCCTGTCTAATAATGCTGAGAGTAGTTAAGCCCAGACTATGCCATCCTAAAGTGGAAACCAATAGGCAAGGAAGCCGTTTAGGGGAGTACACAGAGTTGAGGCGCTGTTAGGGTAAATGATTGAAGCATGAAAAACATGGTAGTTGGAGCTGTATCTAAAACCTCAACTAGGAATTTGAGCTGTATGTTGGCAAAAGACGACTAGGGAATGGATACTCTATGTCTAAAATTCTCAACTAGGTATTGGAGCCCTATTTTGGCAAAAGACGACTAGGGAATGGAGGACCTATGTCGAAAAATCTCGACTAGGAATTGGAGCTCTATGTTGGCAAAAGGCGACAAAGGAATGGAGGTCCTATGTCTAAAAATATCAACTAGGGATTGGAGACCTATGTTGGCAAAAGGCGACTAGGGAATGGAGGCCCTATGTTGAAAAATCACAACTAGGGATTGGAGCCCTATGTTGACAAAAGGCGACCAGGGAATGGAGGCCCTATGTAGAAAAATCAACAAGGGATTGGAGACCTATGTTGGCAAAAGGCGACTAGGGAATGGAGGACCTATGTTAAAAAATCTCAACTAGGGATTGGAGCCCTATGTTGGCAAAAGGAGACTAGGGAATGGAGGCCCTATGTCTAAAATCTCAACTAGGGATTGGAGCCCTGTGTTGCCAAAATGCGACTATGGAATGGAGGCCCTATGTCTAAAATCTAAATTAGGGATTAGAGCCCTGTGTTGGCAAAAGGCGACTAGGGAATGGAGGCCCTATGTCTAAAAATGTCAACTAGGGATTGGAGCCCTATGTTGTCAAAAGGTGACTAGGGAATGGAGGCCCTATGTCTAAAATCTCAACTAGGGATTGGAGCCCTACATTGGCAAAAGGCGACTAGGGAATGGAGGCCCTATGTCTAAAATCTCAACTAGGGATTGGAGCCCTGTGTTGCCAAAATGCGACTATGGAATGGAGGCCCTATGTCTAAAATCTCAATTAGGGATTAGAGCCCTGTGTTGGCAAAAGGCGACTAGGGAATGGAGGCCCTATGTCTAAAAATGTCAACTAGGGATTGGAGCCCTATGTTGTCAAAAGGCGAAGGCAACTAGGGAATGGAGGCCCTATGTCTAAAGATCTCAACTAGTGATTGGAGCCATATGTTGGCAAAAGGCGACTAGGGAATAGAGGCCCTATGTCTAAAATTCTCAACTAGGGATTGGTGCCCTATGTTGGGAAAAGACGACAAAGGAATGGAGGCCCTATTTCTAAAAATTTCAACTAGGGATTGGAGCCCTATGTTAGCAAAAGACGACTAGGGAATATAGGCCCTATGTCGAAAAATCTCAACTAGGGATTGGTGCCCTATGTTGGCAAAAGGCGACTAGGGAATGGAGGCCATAAGTCGAAAAATCTCAACTAGGGATTGGAGCCCTATGTTGGCAAAAGGCGACTAGGGAATGGAGGCCCTATGTCGAAAAATCTCCACTAGGGAATGGAGCCCTATGTTGGGAAAATGTGACTAGGGAATGGAGGCCCTATTTTTAAAATCTCGACTAGGGATTGGAGCCCTATGTTGGCAAAAGGCGACTAGGGAATGAAGGCCCTATGTCTAAAAATCTTAACTAGGGATTGGAGCCCTATGTTAGCAAAAGGCAACTAGGGAATGGAGGCCCTATGTCTAATATTCTCAACAAGGGATTGGTGCCCTATGATGGCAAAAGGCGACTAAGTAAGGGAGGCCTTGTGTCTAAAAATTTCAACTAGGGATTGGAGCCCTATGTTGGCAAAAGGCGACTAGGGAATGGAGGCCATATGTCAAAAAATCTCAACTAGGGATTGGAGCCCTATGTTGGCAAAAGGAAACTAGGAAATGGAGGCCCTATGTCTAAAAATCTCAACTAGGGATTGGAGACCTATGTTGGCAAAAGGCGACTAGGGAATAAAGGCCCTATGCCTAAAATCTCAACTAGGAATTGGAATTCTATTTTGGCAAAAGGCGACTATGGAATGGAGGCATTATGTAGAAAATTCTCAACTAGGGATTGGAGCCCTATGTTGGCAAAATGCGACTAGTGAATGGAAGCCCTATGTTTAAAATCTCAACTAGGTATTGGAGCCCTATGTTGGCAAAAGGAGACTAGGGAATGAAGGCCCTATGTCTAAAAATCTCAACTAGGGATTGGAGCCCTATGTTGGCAAAAGGCAGCTAGGGAATGGAGGCCTTATGTAAAAAATGTCAACTAGGGATTGGAGTCCTATATTGGCAAAAGGCGACTAGGGAATGGAGGCCCTATTTCTAAAATCTCAACTAGGGATTGGAGCCCTATGTTGGCAAAAGGCGACTAGGGATCTTAACTAGGGATTAGAGCCTTATGTTGGCAAAAGGAAGCTAGGGAATGGAGGCTCTATGTCTAAAAATCTCAACTAGGGATTGGAGCCCTATGTTGGCAAAAGGCAGCTAGGGAATGGAGGCCTTATGTAAAAAATGTCAACTAGGGATTGGAGCCCTATATTGGCAAAAGACGACTAGGTAATGGAGGCCATATGTCAAAAAATCTCAACTAGGGATTGGAGACCTATGTTGGCAAAAGGCAACTAGGGAATGGAGGCCCTATGTCTAAAGATCTCAACTAGTGATTGGAGCCCTATGTTGGCAAAAGGCGACTAGGGAATGGAGGCCCTATGTCTAAAATTCTCAACTAGGGATTGGTGTCCTATGTTGGCAAAAGGCGACAAAGGAACGGAGGCCCTATTTCTAAAAATTTCAACTAGGGATTGGAGCCCTATATTGGCAAAAGACGACTAGGGAATAAAGGCGCTATATCAAAAAATCTTAACTAGGGATTGGTGTCCTATGTTGGCAAAAGGCGACTAGGGAATGTAGGCCATAAGTCGAAAAATCTCAACTAGGTATTGGAGCCCTATGTTGGCAAAAGGCGACTAGGGAATGGAGGCCCTATGTCGAAAAATCTCCACTAGTGATTGGAGCCCTATGTTGGCAAAATGCAACTAGGGAATGGAGGCCCTATTTCTAATTTTTCAACTAGGGATTGGAGCCCTAAGTTTGCAAAAGGCGACTAGGGAATGAAGGCCCTATGTCTAAAAATCTGAACTAGGGATTGGAGCCCTATGTTGGCAAAAGGCGACTAGGGAATAAAGGCCCTATGCCTAATATCTCAACTAGGAATTGGAATTCTATTTTGGCAAAAGGCGACTATGGAATGGAGGCATTATGTAGAAAATTCTCAACTAGGGATTGGAGCCCTATGTTGGCAAAATGCGACTAGTGAATGGAAGCCCTATGTTTAAAATCTCAACTAGGTATTGGAGCCCTATGTTGGCAAAAGGAGACTAGGGAATGAAGGCCCTATGTCTAAAAATCTCAACTAGGGATTGGAGCCCTATGTTGGCAAAAGGCAGCTAGGGAATGGAGGCCTTATGTAAAAAATGTCAACTAGGGATTGGAGTCCTATATTGGCAAAAGGCGACTAGGGAATGGAGGCCCTATTTCTAAAATCTCAACTAGGGATTGGAGCCCTATGTTGGCAAAAGGCGACTAGGGATCTTAACTAGGGATTGGAGCCTTATGTTGGCAAAAGGAAGCTAGGGAATGGAGGCTCTATGTCTAAAAATCTCAACTAGGGATTGGAGCCCTATGTTGGCAAAAGGCAGCTAGGGAATGGAGGCCTTATGTAAAAAATGTCAACTAGGGATTGGAGCCCTATATTGGCAAAAGACGACTAGGTAATGGAGGCCATATGTCAAAAAATCTCAACTAGGGATTGGAGACCTATGTTGGCAAAAGGCAACTAGGGAATGGAGGCCCTATGTCTAAAGATCTCAACTAGTGATTGGAGCCCTATGTTGGCAAAAGGCGACTAGGGAATGGAGGCCCTATTTCTAAAAATTTCAACTAGGGATTGGAGCCCTATGTTGGCAAAAGACGACTAGGGAATAAAGGCGCTATATCAAAAAATCTTAACTAGGGATTGGTGTCCTATGTTGGCAAAAGGCGACTAGGGAATGTAGGCCATAAGTCGAAAAATCTCAACTAGGTATTGGAGCCCTATGTTGGCAAAAGGCGACTAGGGAATGGAGGCCCTATGTCGAAAAATCTCCACTAGGGATTGGAGCCCTATGTTGGCAAAATGCGACTAGGGAATGGAGGCCCTATTTCTAATTTTTCAACTAGGGATTGGAGCCCTAAGTTTGCAAAAGGCGACTAGGGAATGAAGGCCCTATGTCTAAAAATCTGAACTAGGGATTGGAGCCCTATGTTGGCAAAAGGCAACTAGGGAATGGAGGCCCTATGTCTAATATTCTCAACAAGGGATTGGTGCCCTATGTTGGCAAAAGGCGACTAAGGAAGGGAGGCCTTGTGTCTAAAAATTTCAACTAGGGATTGGAGCCCTATGTTGGCAAAAGGCGACTAGGGAATGGAGGCCATATGTCAAAAAATCTCAACTAGGGATTGGAGCCCTATGTTGGCAAAAGGCAACTAGAGAATGGAGGCCCTATGTCTAAAGATCTCAACTAGTGATTGGAGCCCTATGTTGGCAAAAGGCGACTAGGGAATGGAGGCCCTATGTCTAAAATTCTCAACTAGGGATTGGTGCCCTATGTTGGCAAAAGGAGACAAAGGAATGGAGGCCCTATTTCTAAAAATTTCAACTAGGGATTGGAGCCCTATGTTGGCAAAAGACAACTAGGGAATAGAGGCCCTATGTCGAAAAATCTCAACTAGGGATTGGTGCCCTATGTTGGCAAAAGGCGACTAGGGAATGGAGGCCATAAGTCGAAAAATCTCAACTAGGGATTGGAGCCCTATGTTGGCAAAAGGCGACTAGGGAATGGAGGTCTTATGTCGAAAAATCTCAACTAGGGATTGGAGACCTATGTTGGCAAAAGGCGACTAGGGAACGAGGCCCTATGTCTAAAATCTCATCTAGGAATTGGAGTTCTATGTTGGCAAAAGGCGACTATAGAATGGAGGCATTATGTAGAAAATTCTCAACTAGGGATTGGAGCCCTATGTTGGCAAAATGCGACTAGTGAATGGAGGCCCTATGTTTAAAATCTCAACTAGGTATTGGAGCCCTATGTTGGCAAAAGGCAACTAGGGAATGAAGGCTCTATGTCTAAAAATCTCAACTAGGGATTGGAGCCCTATGTTGGCAAAAGGCAGCTAGGGAATGGAGGCCTTATGTACAAAATGTCAAGTAGGGATTGGAGCCCTATATTGGCAAAAGGCGACTAGGGAATGGAGGCCATATGTCAAAAAATCTCAACTAGTGATTGGAGCCCTATGTTGGCAAAAGGCAACTAGGGAATGGAGGCTTTATGTCTAATGATCTCAACTAGTGATTGGAGCCGTATGTTGGCAAAAGGCGACTAGGGAATGGAGGTCCTATGTCTAAAATTCTCAACTAGGGATTGGTGCCCTATGTTGGCAAAAGGCGACAAAGGAATGGAGGCCCTATTTCTAAAAATTTCAACTAGGGATTGGAGCCCTATGTTGGCAAGAGGAAAAATATCAACTAGGGATTGGTGCCCTATGTTGGCAAAAGGCGACTAGGGAATGGAGGCCATAAGTCGAAAAATCTCAATTAGGGATTGGATCCCTATGTTGGCAAAAGGCGACTAGGGAATGGAGGCCCTATGTCGAAAAATCTCCACTAGGGATTGGAGCCCTATGTTGGCAAAATGTGACTAGGGAATGGAGGCCCTATTTCTAAAATCTCAACTAGGGATTGGAGCCCTTTATTGGCAAAAGGCGACTATGGAATGAAGGCCCTATGTCTAAAAATCTTAACTAGGGATTGGAGCCCTATGTTGGCAAAAGGCAACTAGGGAATGGAGGCCCTATGTCTAATATTCTCAACAAGGGATTGGTGCCCTATGTTGGCAAAAGGCGACTAAGGAAGGGAGGCCTTGTGTCTAAAAATTTCAACTAGGGATTGGAGCCCTATGTTGGCAAAAGGCGACTAGGGAATGGAGGCCATATGTCAAAAAATCTCAACTAGGGATTGGAGCCCTATGTTCGCAAAAGGAAACTAGGAAATGGAGGCCCTATGTCTAAAAATCTCAACTAGGGATTGGAGACCTATGTTGGCAAAAGGCAACTAGGGAATGGAGGCCCTATGTCTAAAATCTCAACTAGGAATTGGAGTTCTATGTTGGCAAAAGGCGACTATGGAATGGAGGCATTATGTAGAAAATTCTCAACTAGGGATTGGAGCCCTATGTTGGCAAAATGCGACTAGTGAACGGAGGCCCTATGTTTAAAATCTCAACTAGGTATTGGAGCCCTATGTTGGCAAAAGGCGACTAGGGAATGAAGGCCCTATGTCTAAAAATCTCAACTAGGGATTGGAGCCCTATGTTGGCAAAAGGCAACTAGGGAATGGAGGCTCTATGTCTAAAAATCTCAACTAATTGGAGCCCTATGTTGGCAAAAGGCAACTAGGGAATGGAGGCCTTATGTAAAAAATGTCAACTAGGGATTGAAGCCCTATATTGGCAAAAGGCGACTAGGGAATGGAGGCCATATGTCAAAAAATCTCAACTAGGGATTGGAGCCCTATGTTGGCAAAAGGCGACTAGGGAATGGAGGCCCTATGTCTAAAATTCTCAACTAGGGATTGGTGCCCTATGTTGGCAAAAGGTGACAAAGGAATGGAGGCCCTATTTCTAAAAATTTCAACTAGGGATTGGAGCCCTATGTAGGCAAAAGACAACTAGGGAATAAAGGCCCTATGTCGAAAAATCTCAACTAGGAATTGGTGCCCTATGTTGGTAAAAGGCGACTAGGGAATGGAGGCCATAAGTCGAAATATCTAAACTAGGGATTGGAGCCCTATGTTAGCAAAAGGCGACTATGGAATGGAGGCAGTATGTAGAAAATTCTCAACCAGGGATTGGAGCCCTACGTTGGCAAAATGCGACTAGTGAATGGAGGCCCTATGTTTAAAATCTCAACTAGGTATTGGAGCCCTATGTTGGCAAAAGGCAACTAGGGAATGGAGGCTCTGTGTCTAAAAATCTCAACTAGGGATTGGAGCCCTATGTTGCCAAAAGGCAGCTAGGGAATGGAGGCCTTATGTAAATAATGTCAACTACGGATTAGAGCCCTATATTGGCAAAAGGCGACTAGGGAATGGAGGCCATATGTCAAAAAATCTCAACTAGGGATTGGAGCCCTATGTTGGCAAAAGACGACTAGGTAATGGAGGCCCTATGTCTAAAATTCTCAACTAGGGATTGGTGCCCTATGTTGGCAAAAGGCGACAAAGGAATGGAGGCCCTATTTCTAAAAAATTCAACTAGGGATTGGAGCCCTAGGTTGGCAAAAGACGACTAGGGAATAAAGGCCCTATGTCGAAAAATCTCAACTAGGGATTGGTGCCCTATGTTGGTAAAAGGCGACTAGGGAATGGAGGCCATAAGTCGAAAAATCTAAACTAGGGATTGGAGCCCTATGTTGGCAAAAGGCGACTAGGGAATGGAGGCCCTCTGTCGAAAAATCTCCACTAGGGATTGGAGCCCTATGTTGGCAAAATGTGACTAGCGAATGGAGGCCCTATTTCTAAAATCTCAACTAGGGATTGGAGCCCTATGTTGGCAAAAGGCGACTAGGGAATGAAGGCCCTATGTCTAAAAATCTTAACTAGGGATTGGAGCCCTATGTTGGCAAAAGGAAGCTAGGGAATAGAGGCTCTACGTCTAAAAATCTCAACTAGGGATTGAAGCCCTATGTTGGCAAAAGGCAGCTAGGGAATGGAGGCCTTATGTAAAAAATGTCAACTACGGATTGGAGCCCTATATGGAAAAAGGCGGCTAGGGAATGGAGGCCATATGTCAAAAAATCGCAACTAGGGATTGGAGCCCTATGTTGGCAAAAGGTAACTAGGGAATGGAGGCCCTATGTCTAAAGATCTCAACTAGTGATTGTAGCCCTATGTTGGCAAAAGGCGACTAGGGAATGGATGCCCTATGTCTAAAATTCTCAACTAGGGATTGGTGCCCTATGTTGGCAAAAGGCGACTAGGGAATGGAGGCCCTATTTCTAAAAATTTCAACTAGGGATTGGAGCCCTATGTTGGCAAAAGACGACTAGGGAATAAAGGCCCTATGTCGAAAAATCTCAACTAGGGATTG
Source organism: Nicotiana sylvestris (assembly GCF_000393655.2). NCBI lineage: Eukaryota > Viridiplantae > Streptophyta > Magnoliopsida > Solanales > Solanaceae > Nicotiana > Nicotiana sylvestris. The sequence continues at coordinate 128,139,723 of NC_091060.1, read as the reverse complement.
GTGCCCTATGTTGGCAAAAGGCGACTAGGGAATGGAGGCCATAAGTCGAAAAATCTCAACTAGGGATTGGAGCCCTATGTTGGCAAAAGGCGACTAGGGAATGGAGGCCCTATGTCGAAAAATCTCCACTAGAGATTGGAGCCCTATGTTGGCAAAATGTGACTAGGGAATGGAGGCCATATTTCTAAAATCTCAACTATGGATTGGAGCCCTATGTTGGCAAAAGGCGACTAGGGAATGAAGGCCCTATGTCTAAAAATCTTAACTAGGGATTGGAGCCCTATGTTGGCAAAAGGCAACTAGGTAATGGAGTCCCTATGTCTAATATTCTCAACAAGGGATTGGTGACCTATGTTGGCAAAAGGCGACTAAGGAAGGGAGGCCTTGTGTCTAAAAATTTCAACTAGGGATTGGAGCCCTATGTTGGCAAAAGGCGACTAGGGAATGGAGGCCATATGTCAAAAAATCTCAACTAGGGATTGGAGCCCTATGTTGGCAAAAGGCAACTAGGGAATGGAGGCCCCATGTCTAAAGATCTCAACTAGTGATTGGAGCCCTATGTTGGCAAAAGGCGACTAGGGAATGGAGGCCCTATGTCTAAAATTCTCAACTAGGGATTGGTGCCCTATGTTGGCAAAAGGCGACAAAGGAATGGAGGCCCTATTTCTAAAAATTTCAACTAGGGATTGGAGCCCTATGTTGGCAAAAGACGACTAGGGAATAGAGGCCCTATGTCGAAAAATCTCAACTAGGGATTAGTGCACTATGTTGATAAAAGGCGACTAGGGAATGTAGGCCATAAGTCGAAAAATCTCAATTAGGGATTGGTGCCCTATGTTGGCAAAAGGCGACTAGGGAATGGAGGCCATAAGTCGAAAAAACTCAACTAGGAATTGGAGTTCTATGTTGGCAAAAGACGACTAGGGAATAAAGGCCCTATGTCGAAAAATCTAAACTAGGGATTGGTGCCCTATGTTGGCAAAAGGCGACTAGGGAATGGAGGCCATAAGTCGAAAAATCTCAACTAGGGATTGGAGCCCTATGTTGGCAAAAGGCGACTAGTTAATGGAGGCCCTATGTCGAAAAATCTCCACTAGGGATTGGAGCCCTATGTTGGCAAAATGTGACTAGGGAATGGAGGGCCTATTTCAAAAATTTTAACTAGGGATTGGAGCCCTATGTTGGCAAAAGGCGACTAGGGAATGAAGGCCCTATGTCTAATAATCTTAACTAGGGATTGGAGCCCTATGTTGGCAAAAGGCAACTAGGGAATGGAGGCCCTATGTCTAATATTCTGAACAAGGGATTGGTGCCCTATGAATGGAGGCCCTATGTCTAATATTCTCAACAAGGGATTGGTGCCCTATGTTGGCAAAAGGCGACTAAGGAAGGGAGGCCTTGTGTCTAAAAATTTCAACTAGGGATTGGAGCCCTATGTTGGCAAAAGGCGACTAGGGAATGGAGGCCATATGTCAAAAAATCTCAACTAGGGATTGGAGCCCTATGTTGGCAAAAGGAAACTAGGAAATGGAGGCCCTATGTCTAAAAATCTCAACTAGGGATTGGAGACCTATGTTGGCAAAAGGCAACTAGGGAATGGAGGCCCTATGTCTAAAATCTCAACTAGGAATTGGAGTTCTATGTTGGCAAAAGGCGACTATGGAATGGAGGCATTATGTAGAAAATACTCAACTAGGGATTGGAGCCCTATGTTGGCAAAATGCGACTAGTGAACGGAGGCCCTATGTTTAAAATCTCAACTAGGTATTGGAGCCCTATGTTGGCAAAAGGCGACTAGGGAATGAAGGCCCTATGTCTAAAAATCTCAACTAGGGATTGGAGCCCTATGTTGGCAAAAGGCAACTAGGGAATGGAGGCTCTATGTCTAAAAATCTCAACTAGGGATTGGAGCCCTATGTTAGCAAAAGGCAACTAGGGAATGGAGGCCTTATGTAAAAAATGTCAACTAGGGATTGGAGCCCTATATTGGCAAAAGGCGACTAGGGAATGGAGGCCATATGTCAAAAAATCTCAACTAGGGATTGGAGCCCTTTGTTGGCAAAAGGCGACTAGGGAATGGAGGCCCTATGTCTAAAATTCTCAACTAGGGATTGGTGCCCTATGTTGGCAAAAGGAGACAAAGGAATGGAGGCCTATTTCTAAAAATTTCAACTAGGGATTGGAGCCCTATGTAGGCAAAAGATGACTAGGGAATAAAGGCCCTATGTCGAAAAATCTCAACTAGGAATTGGTGCCCTATGTTGGTAAAAGGCGACTAGGGAATGGAGGCCATAAGTCGAAAAATCTAAACTAGGGATTGGAGCCCTATGTTGGCAAAAGGCGACTATGGAATGGAGGCAGTATGTAGAAAATTCTCAACTAGGGATTGGAGCCCTATGTTGGCAAAATGCGACTAGTGAATGGAGGCCCTATGTTTAAAATCTCAACTAGGTATTGGAGCCCTATGTTGGCAAAAGGCAACTAGGGAATGGAGGCTCTATGTCTAAAAATCTCAACTAGGGATTGGAGCCATATGTTGCCAAAAGGAAGCTAGGGAATGGAGGCCTTATATAAATAATGTCAACTACGGATTGGAGCCCTATATTGGCAAAAGGCGACTAGGGAATGGAGGCCATATGTCAAAAAATCTCAACTAGGGATTGGAGCCCTATGTTGGAAAAAGACGACTAGGTAATGGAGGCCCTATGTCTAAAATTCTCAACTAGGGATTGGTGCCCTCTGTTGGCAAAAGGCGACAAAGGAATGGAGGCCCTATTTCTAAAAATTTCAACTAGGGATTGGAGCCCTAGGTCGGCAAAAGACGACTAGGGAATAAAGGCCCTATGTCGAAAAATCTCAACTAGGGATTGGTGCCCTATGTTGGTAAAAGGCGACTAGGGAATGGAGGCCATAAGTCGAAAAATTTAAACTAGGGATTGGAGCCCTATGTTAGCAAAAGGCGACTAGGGAATGGAGGCCCTCTGTCGAAAAATCTCCACTAGGGATTGGAGCCCTATGTTGGCAAAATGTGACTAGCGAATGGAGGCCCTATTTCTAAAATCTCAACAAGGGATTGGAGCCCTATGTTGGCAAAAGGCGACTAGGTAATGAAGGCCCTATGTCTAAAAATCTTAACTAGGGATTGGAGCCCTATGTTGGCAAAAGGAATCTAGGGAATATAGGCTCTATGTCTAAAGATCTCAACTAGTGATTGTATTCCTATGTTGGCAAAAGGCGACTAGGGAATGGATGCCCTATGTCTAAAATTCTCAACTAGGGATTGGTGCCCTATGTTGGCAAAAGGCGACTAGGGAATGGAGGCCCTATTTCTAAAAATTTCAACTAGGGATTGGAGCCCTATGTTGGCAAAAGACGACTAGGGAATAAAGGCCCTATGTCGAAAAATCTCAACTAGGGATTGGTGCCCAATGTTGGCAAAAGGCGACTAGGGAATGGAGGCCATAAGTCGAAAAATCTCAACTAGGGATTGGAGCCCTATGTTGGCAAAAGGCGACTAGGGAATGGAGGCCCTATGTCGAAAAATCTCCACAAGGGATTGGAGCCCTATGTTGGCAAAATGTGACTAGGGAATGGAGGCCATATTTCTAAAATCTCAACTTGGGATTGGAGCCCTATGTTGGCAAAAGGCGACTAGGGAATGAAGGCCCTATGTCTAAAAATCTTAACTAGGGATTGGAGCCCTATGTTGGCAAAAGGCAACTAGGGAATGGAGTCTCTATGTCTAATATTCTCAACAAGGGATTGGTGCCTATGTTGGAAAAAGGCGACTAAGGAAGGGAGGCCTTGTGTCTAAAAATTTCAACTAGGGATTGGAGCCCTATGTTGGCAAAAGGCGACTAGGGAATGGAGGCCATATGTCAAAAAATCTCAACTAGGGATTGGAGCCCTATGTTGGCAAAAGGCAACTAGGGAATGGAGGCCCCATGTCTAAAGATCTCAACTAGTGATTAGAGCCCTATGTTGGCAAAAGGCGACTAGGGAATGGAGGCCCTATGTCTTAAATTCTTAACTAGGGATTGGTGCCCTATGTTGGCAAAAGGCGACAAAGGAATGGAGGCCCTATTTCTAAAAATTTCAACTAGGGATTGGAGCCCTATGTTGGCAAAAGACGACTAGGGAATAGAGGCCCTATGTCGAAAAATCTCAACTAGGGATTAGTGCACTATGTTGGTAAAAGGCGACTAGGGAATGGAGGCCATAAGTCGAAAAATCTCAACTATGGAATGGAGACCTATGTTGGCAAAAGGCGACTAGGGAATGGAGGCCCTTGTCTAAAATTTCAACTAGGAATTGGAGTTCTATGTTGGCAAAAGGCGACTATGGAATGGATGCATTATGTAGAAAATTTTCAACTAGGGATTGGAGCCCTATGTTGGCAAAATACGACTAGTGAATGGAGGCCCTATGTTTAAAATCTCAACTAGGTATTGGAGCCGTATGTTGGCAAAAGGCAACTAGGGAATGGAGGCTCTCTGTCTAAAAATCTCAACTAGGTATTGGAGCCCTATGTTGGCAAAAGGCAGCTAGGGAATGGAGGCCTTATGTAAAAAATGTCAACTAGGGATTGAAGCCCTATATTGGCAAAAGGCGACTAGGGAATGGAGGCCATATGTCAAAAAATCTCAACTAGGGATTGGAGCCCTATGTTGGCAAAAGGAATCTAGGGAATGGAGGCCTTATGTCTAAAGATCTCAACTAGTGATTGGAGCCCTATGTTGGCAAAAGGCGACTAGGGAATGGAGGCCCTATGTCTAAAATTCTCAACTAGGGATTGGTGCCCTATGTTGGCAAAAGGCGACAAAGGAATGGAGGCCCTATTTCTAAAAATTACAACTAGGGATTGGAGCCCTATGTTGGCAAAAGACGACTAGGGAATAAAGGCCCTATGTCGAAAAATCTCAACTAGGGATTGGTGCCCTATGTTGGCAAAAGACGACTAGGGAATGGAGGCCATAAGTCGAAAAATCTCAACTAGGGATTTGTGCCCTATGTTGGCAAAAGACGACTAGGGAATGGAGGCCATAAGTCGAAAAATCTCAACTAGGGATTGGAGCCCTATGTTGGCAAAAGACGACTAGGGAATAAAGGCCCTATGTCGAAAAATCTAAACTAGGGATTGGTGCCCTATGTTGGCAAAAGGCGACTAGGGAATGGAGGCCATAAGTAGAAAAATCTCAACTAGGGATTGGAGCCCTATGTTGGCAAAAGGCGACTAGTTAATGGAGGCTCTATGTCGAAAAATCTCCACTAGGGATTGGAGCCCTATGTTGGCAAAATGTGACTAGGGAATGGAGGCCCTATTTCAAAAATCTCAACTAGGGATTAGAGCCCTATGTTGGCAAAAGGCGACTAGGGAATGAAGTCCCTATGTCTAAAAATCTTAACTAGGGATTGGAGCCCTATGTTGGCAAAAGGCAACTAGGGAATGGAGGCCCTATGTCTAATATTCTGAACAAGGGATTGGTGCCCTATGAATGGAGGCCCTATGTCTAATATTCTCAACAAGGGATTGGTGCCCTATGTTGGCAAAAGGCGACTAAGGAAAGGAGGCCTTGTGTCTAAAAATTTCAACTAGGGATTGGAGCCCTATGTTGGTAAAAGGCGACTAGGGAATGGAGGCCATATGTCAAAAAATCTCAACTAGGGATTGGAGCCCTATGTTGGCAAAAGGAAACTAGGAAATGGAGGCGCTATGTCTAAAAATCTCAACTAGGGATTGGAGACCTATGTTGGCAAAAGGCAACTAGGGAATGGAGACCATATGTCTAAAATCTCAACTAGGAATTGGAGTTCTATGTTGGCAAAAGGCGACTATGGAATGGAGGCATTATGTAGAAAATTCTCAACTAGGTATTGGAGCCCTATGTTGGCAAAATGGGACTATTGAATGGAGGCCCTATGTTTAAAATCTCAACTAGGTATTGGAGCCCTATGTTGGCAAAAGGCGACTAGGGAATGAAGGCCCTATGTCTAAAAATCTCAACTAGGGATTGGAGCCCTATGTTGGCAAAAGGCAACTAGGGAATGGAGGCTCTATGTCTAAAAATTTCAACTATGGATTGGAGCCCTATGTTTGCAAAAGGCAGCTAGGGAATGGAGGCCTTATGTAAAAAATGTCAACTAGGGATTGGAGCCCTATATTGGCAAAAGGCGACTAGGGAATGGAGGCCATATGTCAAAAAATCTCAACTAGGGATTGGAGCCCTATGTTGGCAAAAGGCAACTAGGGAATGGAGGCCCTATGTCTAAAGATCTCAACTAGTGATTGGAGCCCTATGTTGGTAAAAGACGCTAGGGAATGGAGGTCGTATGTCTAAAATTCTCAACTAGGGATTGGTGCCCTATGTTGGCAAAAAGGCGACAAAGGAATGGAGGCCCTATTTCTAAAAATTTCAACTAGGGATTGGAGCCCTATGTTGGCAAAAGACAACTAGGGAATAAAGGCCCTATGTCGAAAAATCTCAACTAGGGATTGGTGCCCTATGTTGGCAAAAGGCGACTAGGGAATGGAGGCCATAAGTCGAAAAATCTCAACTAGGGATTGGAGCCCTATGTTGGCAAAAGGCGACTAGGGAATGGAGGCCCTATGTCGAAAAATCTCCACTAGGGATTGGAGCCCTATGTTGGCAAAATGTGACTTGGGAATGGAGGCCCTATTTCTAAAATATCAACTAGGGATTGGAGCCCTATGTTGGCAAAAGGCGACTAGGGATCTTAACTAGGGATTGGAGCCCTATGTTGGCAAAAGGAAGCTAGGGAATGGAGGCTCTATGTCTAAAAATGTCAACTAGGGATTGGAGCCCTATGTTGGCAAAAGGCAGCTAGGGAATGGAGGCCTTATGTAAAAAATGTCAACTAGGGATTGGAGCCCTATGTTGGCAAAAGACGACTAGGGAATAGAGGCCCTATGTCGAAAAATCTCAACTAGGGATTAGTGCACTATGTTGGTAAAAGGCGACTAGGGAATGGAGGCCATAAGTCGAAAAATCTCAACTATGGAATGGAGACCTATGTTGGCAAAAGGCGACTAGGGAATGGAGGCCCTTGTCTAAAATTTCAACAAGGAATTGGAGTTCTATGTTGGCAAAAGGCGACTATGGAATGGATGCATTATGTAGAAAATTTTCAACTAGGGATTGGAGCCCTATGTTGGCAAAATACGACTAGTGAATGGAGGCCCTATGTTTAAAATCTCAACTAGGTATTGGAGCCGTATGTTGGCAAAAGGCAACTAGGGAATGGAGGCTCTCTGTCTAAAAATCTCAACTAGGTATTGGAGCCCTATGTTGGCAAAAGGCAGCTAGGGAATGGAGGCCTTATGTAAAAAATGTCAACTAGGGATTGAAGCCCTATATTGGCAAAAGGCGACTAGGGAATGGAGGCCATATGTCAAAAAATCTCAACTAGGGATTGGAGCCCTATGTTGGCAAAAGGAATCTAGGGAATGGAGGCCTTATGTCTAAAGATCTCAACTAGTGATAGGAGCCCTATGTTGGCAAAAGGCGACTAGGGAATGGAGGCCCTATGTCTAAAATTCTCAACTAGGGATTGGTGCCCTATGTTGGCAAAAGGCGACAAAGGAATGGAGGCCCTATTTCTAAAAATTTCAACTAGGGATTGGAGCCCTATGTTGGCAAAAGACGACTAGGGAATAAAGGCCCTATGTCGAAAAATCTCAACTAGGGATTGGTTCCCTATGTTGGCAAAAGGCGACTAGGGAATGGAGGCCATAAGTCGAAAAATCTCAACTAGGGATTTGTGCCCTATGTTGGCAAAAGACGACTAGGGAATGGAGGCCATAAGTCGAAAAATCTCAACTAGGGATTGGAGCCCTATGTTGGCAAAAGACGACTAGGGAATAAAGGCCCTATGTCGAAAAATCTAAACTAGGGATTGGTGCCCTATGTTGGCAAAAGGCGACTAGGGAATGGAGGCCATAAGTCGAAAAATCTCAACTAGGGATTGGAGCCCTATGTTGGCAAAAGGCGACTAGTTAATGGAGGCTCTATGTCGAAAAATCTCCACTAGGGATTGGAGCCCTATGTTGGCAAAATGTGACTAGGGAATGGAGGCCCTATTTCAAAAATCTCAACTAGGGATTGGAGCCCTATGTTGGCAAAAGGCGACTAGGGAATGAAGTCCCTATGTCTAAAAATCTTAACTAGGGATTGGAGCCCTATGTTGGCAAAAGGCAACTAGGGAATGGAGGCCCTATGTCTAATATTCTGAACAAGGGATTGGTGCCCTATGAATGGAGGCCCTATGTCTAATATTCTCAACAAGGGATTGGTGCCCTATGTTGGCAAAAGGCGACTAAGGAAGGGAGGCCTTGTGTCTAAAAATTTCAACTAGGGATTGGAGCCCTATGTTGGTAAAAGGCGACTAGGGAATGGAGGCCATATGTCAAAAAATCTCAACTAGGGATTGGAGCCCTATGTTGGCAAAAGGAAACTAGGAAATGGAGGCGCTATGTCTAAAAATCTCAACTAGGGATTGGAGACCTATGTTGGCAAAAGGCAACTAGGGAATGGAGAACATATGTCTAAAATCTCAACTAGGAATTGGAGTTCTATGTTGGCAAAAGGCGACTATGGAATGGAGGCATTATGTAGAAAATTCTCAACTAGGTATTGGAGCCCTATGTTGGCAAAATGGGACTATTGAATGGAGGCCCTATGTTTAAAATCTCAACTAGGTATTGGAGCCCTATGTTGGCAAAAGGCGACTAGGGAATGAAGGCCCTATGTCTAAAAATCTCAACTAGGGATTGGAGCCCTATGTTGGCAAAAGGCAACTAGGGAATGGAGGCTCTATGTCTAAAAATTTCAACTATGGATTGGAGCCCTATGTTTGCAAAAGGCAGCTAGGGAATGGAGGCCTTATGTAAAAAATGTCAACTAGGGATTGGAGCCCTATATTGGCAAAAGGCGACTAGGGAATGGAGGCCATATGTCAAAAAATCTCAACTAGGGATTGGAGCCCTATGTTGGCAAAAGGCAACTAGGGAATGGAGGCCCTATGTCTAAAGATCTCAACTAGTGATTGGAGCCCTATGTTGGTAAAAGACGCTAGGGAATGGAGGCCGTATGTCTAAAATTCTCAACTAGGGATTGGTGCCCTATGTTGGCAAAAAGGCGACAAAGGAATGGAGGCCCTATTTCTAAAAATTTCAACTAGGGATTGGAGCCCTATGTTGGCAAAAGACAACTAGGGAATAAAGGCCCTATGTCGAAAAATCTCAACTAGGGATTGGTGCCCTATGTTGGCAAAAGGCGACTAGGGAATGGAGGCCATAAGTCGAAAAATCTCAACTAGGGATTGGAGCCCTATGTTGGCAAAAGGCGACTAGGGAATGGAGGCCCTATGTCGAAAAATCTCCACTAGGGATTAGAGCCCTATGTTGGCAAAATGTGACTTGGGAATGGAGGCCCTATTTCTAAAATCTCAACTAGGGATTGGAGCCCTATGTTGGCAAAAGGCGACTAGGGATCTTAACTAGGGATTGGAGCCCTATGTTGGCAAAAGGAAGCTAGGGAATGGAGGCTCTATGTCTAAAAATGTCAACTAGGGATTGGAGCCCTATGTTGGCAAAAGGCAGCTAGGGAATGGAGGCCTTATGTAAAAAATGTCAACTAGGGATTGGAGCCCTATGTTGGCAAAAGACGACTAGGGAATAGAGGCCCTATGTCGAAAAATCTCAACTAGGGATTAGTGCACTATGTTGGTAAAAGGCGACTAGGGAATGGAGGCCATAAGTCGAAAAATCTCAACTATGGAATGGAGACCTATGTTGGCAAAAGGCGACTAGGGAATGGAGGCCCTTGTCTAAAATTTCAACTAGGAATTGGAGTTCTATGTTGGCAAAAGGCGACTATGGAATGGATGCATTGTGTAGAAAATTTTCAACTAGGGATTGGAGCCCTATGTTGGCAAAATACGACTAGTGAATGGAGGCCCTATGTTTAAAATCTCAACTAGGTATTGGAGCCGTATGTTGGCAAAAGGCAACTAGGGAATGGAGGCTCTCTGTCTAAAAATCTCAACTAGGTATTGGAGCCCTATGTTGGCAAAAGGCAGCTAGGGAATGGAGGCCTTATGTAAAAAATGTCAACTAGGGATTGAAGCCCTATATTGGCAAAAGGCGACTAGGGAATGGAGGCCATATGTCAAAAAATCTCAACTAGGGATTGGAGCCCTATGTTGGCAAAAGGAATCTAGGGAATGGAGGCCTTATGTCTAAAGATTTCAACTAGTGATAGGAGCCCTATGTTGGCAAAAGGCGACTAGGGAATGGAGGCCCTATGTCTAAAATTCTCAACTAGGGATTGGTGCCCTATGTTGGCAAAAGGCGACAAAGGAATGGAGGCCCTATTTCTAAAAATTTCAACTAGGGATTGGAGCCCTATGTTGGCAAAAGACGACTAGGGAATAAAGGCCCTATGTCGAAAAATCTCAACTAGGGATTGGTGCCCTATGTTGGCAAAAGGCGACTAGGGAATGGAGGCCATAAGTCGAAAAATCTCAACTAGGGATTTGTGCCCTATGTTGGCAAAAGACGACTAGGGAATGGAGGCCATAAGTCGAAAAATCTCAACTAGGGATTGGAGCCCTATGTTGGCAAAAGACGACTAGGGAATAAAGGCCCTATGTCGAAAAATCTAAACTAGGGATTGTTGCCCTATGTTGGCAAAAGGCGACTAGGGAATGGAGGCCATAAGTCGAAAAATCTCAACTAGGGATTGGAGCCCTATGTTGGCAAAAGGCGACTAGTTAATGGAGGCTCTATGTCGAAAAATCTCCACTAGGGATTGGAGCCCTATGTTGGCAAAATGTGACTAGGGAATGGAGGCCCTATTTCAAAAATCTCAACTAGGGATTGGAGCCCTATGTTGGCAAAAGGCGACTAGGGAATGAAGTCCCTATGTCTAAAAATCTTAACTAGGGATTGGAGCCCTATGTTGGCAAAAGGCAACTAGGGAATGGAGGCCCTATGTCTAATATTCTGAACAAGGGATTGGTGCCCTATGAATGGAGGCCCTATGTCTAATATTCTCAACAAGGGATTGGTGCCCTATGTTGGCAAAAGGCGACTAAGGAAGGGAGGCCTTGTGTCTAAAAATTTCAACTAGGGATTGGAGCCCTATGTTGGTAAAAGGCGACTAGGGAATGGAGGCCATATGTCAAAAAATCTCAACTAGGGATTGGATCCCTATGTTGGCAAAAGGAAACTAGGAAATGGAGGCGCTATGTCTAAAAATCTCAACTAGGGATTGGAGACCTATGTTGGCAAAAGGCAACTAGGGAATGGAGACCATATGTCTAAAATCTCAACTAGGAATTGGAGTTCTATGTTGGCAAAAGGCGACTATGGAATGGAGGCATTATGTAGAAAATTCTCAACTAGGTATTGGAGCCCTATGTTGGCAAAATGGGACTATTGAATGGAGGCCCTATGTTTAAAATCTCAACTAGGTATTGGAGCCCTATGTTGGCAAAAGGCAACTAGGGAATGGAGGCTCTATGTCTAAAAATTTCAACTATGGATTGGAGCCCTATGTTTGCAAAAGGCAGCTAGGGAATGGAGGCCTTATGTAAAAAATGTCAACTAGGGATTGGAGCCCTATATTGGCAAAAGGCGACTAGGGAATGGAGGCCATATGTCAAAAAATCTCAACTAGGGATTGGAGCCCTATGTTGGCAAAAGGCAACTAGGGAATGGAGGCCCTATGTCTAAAGATCTCAACTAGTGATTGGAGCCCTATGTTGGTAAAAGACGCTAGGGAATGGAGGCCGTATGTCTAAAATTCTCAACTAGGGATTGGTGCCCTATGTTGGCAAAAAGGCGACAAAGGAATGGAGGCCCTATTTCTAAAAATTTCAACTAGGGATTGGAGCCCTATGTTGGCAAAAGACAACTAGGGAATAAAGGCCCTATGTCGAAAAATCTCAACTAGGGATTGGTGCCCTATGTTGGCAAAAGGCGACTAGGGAATGGAGGCCATAAGTCAAAAAATCTCAACTAGGGATTGGAGCCCTATGTTGGCAAAAGGCGACTAGGGAATGGAGGCCATAAGTCGAAAAATCTCAACTAGGGATTGGAGCCCTATGTTGGCAAAAGGCGACTATGGAATGGAGGCCCTATGTCGAAAAATCTCCACTAGGGATTGGAGCCCTATGTTGGCAAAATGTGACTTGGGAATGGAGGCCCTATTTCTAAAATCTCAACTAGGGATTGGAGCCCTATGTTGGCAAAAGGCGACTAGGGATCTTAACTAGGGATTGGAGCCCTATGTTGGCAAAATGAAGCTAGGGAATGGAGGCTCTATGTCTAAAAATGTCAACTAGGGATTGGAGCCCTATGTTGGCAAAAGGCAGCTAGGGAATGGAGGCCTTATGTAAAAAATGTCAACTAGGGATTGGAGCCCTATATTGGCAAAAGGCGACTAGGGAATGGAGGCCATATGTCAAAAAATCTCAACTAGGGATTGGAGCCCTATGTTGGCAAAAGGCAACTAGGGAATGGAGGCCCTATGTCTAAAGATCTCAACTAGTGATTGGAGCCCTATATTGGCAAAAGATGACTAGGGAATGGAGGCCCTATGTCTAAAATTCTCAACTAGGGATTGGTGACCTATGTTGGAAAAAGGCGACAAAGGAATGGAGGCCCTATTTCTAAAAATTTCAACTAGGGATTGGAGACCTATGTTGGCAAAAGACGACTAGGGAATAGAGGCCCTATGTCGAAAAATCTCAACTAGGGATTGGTGCACTATGTTGGCAAAAGGAGACTAGGGAATGGAGGCCATAAGTCGAAAAATCTCAACTAGGGATTGAAACCCTATGTTGGCAAAAGGCGACTAGGGAATGGAGGCCCTATGTCAAAAAATCTCCACTAGGGATTGGAGCCCTATGTTGGCAAAAGGCGACTAGGGATCTTAACTAGGGATTGGAGCCCTATGTTGGCAAAATGAAGCTAGGGAATGGAGGCTCTATGTCTAAAAATGTCAACTAGGGATTGGAGCCCTATGTTGGCAAAAGGCAGCTAGGGAATGGAGGCCTTATGTAAAAAATGTCAACTAGGGATTGGAGCCCTATATTGGCAAAAGGCGACTAGGGAATGGAGGCCATATGTCAAAAAATCTCAACTAGGGATTGGAGCCCTATGTTGGCAAAAGGCAACTAGGGAATGGAGGCCCTATGTCTAAAGATCTCAACTAGTGATTGGAGCCCTATATTGGCAAAAGATGACTAGGGAATGGAGGCCCTATGTCTAAAATTCTCAACTAGGGATTGGTGACCTATGTTGGAAAAAGGCGACAAAGGAATGGAGGCCCTATTTCTAAAAATTTCAACTAGGGATTGGAGACCTATGTTGGCAAAAGACGACTAGGGAATAGAGGCCCTATGTCGAAAAATCTCAACTAGGGATTGGTGCACTATGTTGGCAAAAGGAGACTAGGGAATGGAGGCCATAAGTCGAAAAATCTCAACTAGGGATTGAAACCCTATGTTGGCAAAAGGCGACTAGGGAATGGAGGCCCTATGTCAAAAAATCTCCACTAGGGATTGGAGCCCTATGTTGGCAAAATGTGACTAGGGAATGGAGGCCCTATTTCTAAAATCTCAACTAGGGATTAGAGCCCTATGTTGGCAAAAGGCGACTAGGGAATGAAGGACCTATGTCTAAAAATCTTAACTACGGATTGGAGCCCTATGTTGGCAAAGGGCAGCTAGGGAATGGAGGCCTTATGTAAAAAATGTCAACTAGGGATTGAAACCCTATATTGGCAAAAGGCGACTAGGGAATGGAGGCCATATGTCAAAAAATCTCAACTAGGGATTGGAGCCCTATGATAGCAAAAGACAATTAGGGAATGGAGGCCCTATGTCTAATGATCTCAACTAGTGATTGGAGCCCTATGTTGGCAAAAGGCGACTAGGGAATGGAGGGCATAAGTCGAAAAATCTCAACTAGGGATTGGAGCCCTATGTTGGCAAAAGGCGAATAAGGAATGGAGGCCCTATGTCGAAAAATCTCCACTAGGAATTGGAGCCCTATGTTGGCAAAATGTGACTAGGGAATGGAGGCCCTAATTCTAAAATCTCAACTAGGGATTGGAGCCCTATGTTGGCAAAAGGCGACTAGGGAATGAAGGCCCTATGTCTAAAAATCTTAACTAGGGATTGGAGCCCTATGTTAGCAAAAGGCAACTAAGGAATGGAGGCCCCATGTCTAATATTCTCAACAAGGGATTGGTGCCATATGTTGGCAAAAGGCGACTAAGGAAGGGAGGCCCTGTGTCTAAAAATTTCAACTAGGGATTGGAGCCCTATGTTGGCAAAAGGCGACTAGGGAATGGAGGCCATATGCCAAAAAATCTCAACTAGGGATTAGAGCCCTATGTTGGCAAAAGGCAACTAGGGAATGGAGGCCCTATGTCTCAAAATCTCAACTAGGGATTGGAGCCCTATGTTGGCAAAAGGCGACTAGGGAATGGAGGCCCTATGTCTAAAAATATCAACTAGGGATTGGAGCCCTATGTTAGCAATAGGCGACAAGGGAATGGAGGCCCTATGTCTAAAATCACAACTAGTGATTGGAGCCCTATGTTGGCAAAAGACGACTAGGGAATAGAGGCCCTATGTCGAAAAATCTCAACTAGGGATTGGTGCCCTATGTTGGCAAAAGGCGACTAGGGAATGGAGGCCATAAGTCGAAAAATCTCAACTAGGGATTGGAGCCCTATGTTGGCAAAAGGCGACTAGGGAATGGAGGCCCTATGTCTAATAATCTCAACTAGGGATTGGAGACCTATGTTGGCAAAAGGCGACTAGCGAATGGAGTCCATAAGTCGAAAAATCTCAACTAGGGATTGGAGCCCTATGTTGGCAAAAGGCGACTAGGGAATGGAGGCCCAATGTCGAAAAATCTCAACTAGGGATTGGATACCTATGTTGGCAAAAGGCGACTAGGGAATGGAGACCATATGTCTAAAATCTCAACTAGGAATTGGAGTTCTATGTTGGCAAAAGGCGACTATGGAATGGAGGCATTATGTAGAAAATTCTCAACTAGGTATTGGAGCCCTATGTTGGCAAAATGGGACTATTGAATGGAGGCCCTATGTTTAAAATCTCAACTAGGTATTGGAGCCCTATGTTGGCAAAAGGCGACTAGGTAATGAAGGCCATATGTCTAAAAATCTCAACTAGGGATTGGAGCCCTATGTTGGTAAAAGGCAACTAGGGAATGAAGGCTCTATGTCTAAAAATCTCAACTAGGGATTGGAGCCCTATGTTGGCAAAAGGCAGCTAGGGAATGGAGGCCTTATGTAAAAAATGTCAACTAGGGATTGGAGCCCTATATTGGCAAGACGCGACTAGGGAATGGAGGCCATATGTCAAAAAATCTTAACTAGGGATTGGAGCCCTATGTTGGCAAAAGGCAACTAGGGAATGGAGGCCCTATGTCTAAAGATCTCAACTAGTGATTGGAGCCCTATGTTGGCAAAAGGCGACTAGGGAATGGAGGCCCTATGTCTAAAATTCTCAACTAGGGATTGGTGCCCTATGTTGGAAAAAGGCGACAAAGGAATGGAGGCCCTATTTCTAAAAATTTCAACTAGGGATTGGAGCCCTATGTTGGCAAAAGACGACTAGGGAATAGAGGCCCTATGTCGAAAAATCTCAACTAGGGATTGGTGCACTATGTTGGCAAAAGGAGACTAGGGAATGGAGGCCATAAGTCGAAAAATCTCAACTAGGGATTGGAGCCCTATATTGGAAAAAGGCGACTAGGGAATGGAGGCCCTTTGTCGAAAAATCTCCACTAGTGATTGGAGCCCTATGTTGGCAAAAGACGACTAGGGAATAGAGGCCCTATGTCGAAAAATCTCAACTAGGGATTGGTGCCCTATGTTGGCAAAAGGCGACTAGGGAATGGAGGCCATAAGTCGAAAAATCTCAACTAGGGATTGGAGCCCTATGTTGGCAAAAGGCGACTAGGGAATGGAGGCCCTATGTCTAATAATCTCAACTAGGGATTGGAGACCTATGTTGGCAAAAGGCGACTAGCGAATGGAGTCCATAAGTCGAAAAATCTCAACTAGGGATTGGAGCCCTATGTTGGCAAAAGGCGACTAGGGAATGGAGGCCCAATGTCGAAAAATCTCAACTAGGGATTGGATACCTATGTTGGCAAAAGGCGACTAGGGAATGGAGACCATATGTCTAAAATCTCAACTAGGAATTGGAGTTCTATGTTGGCAAAAGGCGACTATGGAATGGAGGCATTATGTAGAAAATTCTCAACTAGGTATTGGAGCCCTATGTTGGCAAAATGGGACTATTGAATGGAGGCCCTATGTTTAAAATCTCAACTAGGTATTGGAGCCCTATGTTGGCAAAAGGCGACTAGGTAATGAAGGCCATATGTCTAAAAATCTCAACTAGGGATTGGAGCCCTATGTTGGTAAAAGGCAACTAGGGAATGAAGGCTCTATGTCTAAAAATCTCAACTAGGGATTGGAGCCCTATGTTGGCAAAAGGCAGCTAGGGAATGGAGGCCTTATGTAAAAAATGTCAACTAGGGATTGGAGCCCTATATTGGCAAGACGCGACTAGGGAATGGAGGCCATATGTCAAAAAATCTTAACTAGGGATTGGAGCCCTATGTTGGCAAAAGGCAACTAGGGAATGGAGGCCCTATGTCTAAAGATCTCAACTAGTGATTGGAGCCCTATGTTGGCAAAAGGCGACTAGGGAATGGAGGCCCTATGTCTAAAATTCTCAACTAGGGATTGGTGCCCTATGTTGGAAAAAGGCGACAAAGGAATGGAGGCCCTATTTCTAAAAATTTCAACTAGGGATTGGAGCCCTATGTTGGCAAAAGACGACTAGGGAATAGAGGCCCTATGTCGAAAAATCTCAACTAGGGATTGGTGCACTATGTTGGCAAAAGGAGACTAGGGAATGGAGGCCATAAGTCGAAAAATCTCAACTAGGGATTGGAGCCCTATATTGGAAAAAGGCGACTAGGGAATGGAGGCCCTTTGTCGAAAAATCTCCACTAGGGATTGGATCCCTATGTTGGCAAAATGTGACTAGGGAATGGAGGCCCTATTTCTAAAATCTCAACTAGGGATTAGAGCCCTATGTTGGCAAAAGGCGACTAGGGAATGAAGGACCTATGTCTAAAAATCTTAACTAGGGATTGGAGCCCTATGTTGGCAAAGGGCAGCTAGGGAATGGAGGCCTTATGTAAAAAATGTCAACTAGGGATTGAAACCCTATATTGGCAAAAGGCGACTAGAGAATGGAGGCCATATGTCAAAAAATCTCAACTAGGGATTGGAGCCCTATGTTAGCAAAAGACAATTAGGGAATGGAGGCCCTATGTCTAATGATCTCAACTAGTGATTGGAGCCCTATGTTGGCAAAAGGCGACTAGGGAATAGAGGGCAGAAGTCGAAAAATGTCAACTAGGGATTGGAGCCCTATGTTGGCAAAAGGCGAATAGGGAATGGAGGCCCTATGTCGAAAAATCTCCACTAGGGATTGGAGCCCTATGATGGCAAAATGTGACTAGGGAATGGAGGCCCTATTTCTAAAATCTCAACTAGGGATTGGAGCCCTATGTTGGCAAAAGGGGACTAGGGAATGAAGGCCCTATGTCTAAAAATCTTAACTAGGGATTGGAGCCCTATGTTGGCAAAAGGCAACTAAGGAATGGAGGCCCTATGTCTAATATTCTCAACAAGGGATTGGTGCTATATGTTGGCAAAAGGCAACTAAGGAAGGGAGGCCCTGTGTCTAAAAATTTCAACTATGGATTGGAGCCTTATGTTGGCAAAAGGCGACTAGGGAATGGAGGCCATATGTCAAAAAATCTCAACTAGGGATTAGAGCCCTATGTTGGCAAAAGGCGACTAGGGAATGGAGGCCCTATGTCTAAAAATCTCACCTAGGGATTGGAGCCCTATGTTAGCAATAGGCGACTAGGGAATAGAGGCCCTATGTCGAAAAATCTCAACTAGGGATTGGTGCCCTATGTTGGCAAAAGGCGACTAGGGAATGAAGGCTATAAGTCGAAAAATCTCAACTAGGGATTGGTGCACTATGTTGGCAAAAGGAGACTAGGGAATGGAGGCCATAAGTCGAAAAATCTCAACAAGGGATTGGAGCCCTATATTGGAAAAAGGCGACTAGGGAATGGAGGCCCTTTGTCGAAAAATCTCCACTAGGGATTGGAGCCCTATGTTGGCAAAATATGACTAGGGAATGAAGGCCCTATTTCTAAAATCTCAACTAGGGATTAGAGCCCTATGTTGGCAAAAGGCGACTAGGGAATGAAGGACCTATGTCTAAAAATCTTAACTAGGGATTGGAGCCCTATGTTGGCAAAGGGCAGCTAGGGAATGGAGGCCTTATGTAAAAAATGTCAACTAGGGATTGAAACCCTATATTGGCAAAAGGCGACTAGGGAATGGAGGCCATATGTCAAAAAATCTCAACTGGGGATTGGAGCCCTATGTTAGCAAAAGACAATTAGGGAATGGAGGCCCTATGTCTAATGATCTCAACTAGTGATTGGAGCCCTATGTTGGCAAAAGGCGACTATGGAATGGAGGGCAGAAGTCGAAAAATCTCAACTAGGGATTGGAGCCCTATGTTGGCAAAAGGCGAATAGGGAATGGAGGCCCTATGTCGAAAAATCTCCACTAGGGATTGGAGCCCTATGATGGCAAAATGTGACTAGGGAATGGAGGCCCTATTTCTATAATCTCAACTAGGGATTGGAGCCCTATGTTGGCAAAAGGGGACTAGGGAATGAAGGCCCTATGTCTAAAAATCTTAACTAGGGATTGGAGCCCTATGTTGGCAAAAGGCAACTAAGGAATGTAGGCCCTATGTCTAATATTCTCAACAAGGGATTGGTGCTATATGTTAGCAAAAGGCAACTAAGGAAGGGAGGCCCTGTGTCTAAAAATTTCAACTATGGATTGAAGCCTTATGTTGGCAAAAGGCGACTAGGGAATGGAGGCCATATGTCAAAAAATCTCAACTAGGGATTAGAGCCCTATGTTGGCAAAAGGCAACTAGGGAATGGAGGCCCTATGTCTAAAAATCTCAACTAGGGATTGGAGCCCTATGTTGGCAAAAGGCGACTAGGGAATGGAGGCCCTATGTCTAAAAATCTCAACTAGGGATTGGAGCCCTATGTTAGCAATAGGCGACAAGGGAATGGAGGCCCTATGTCTAAAATCACAACTAGGGATTGGAGCCCTATGTTGTCAAAAGACGACTAGGGAATAGAGGCCCTATGTCGAAAAATCTCAACTAGGGATTGGTGCCCTATGTTGGCAAAAGGCGACTAGGGAATGAAGGCTATAAGTCGAAAAATCTCAACTAGGGATTGGAGCCCTATGTTGGCAAAAGGCGACTAGGGAATGGAGGCCCTATGTCAAAAAATCTCACCTAGGGATTGGAGACCTATGTTGGCAAAAGGCGACTAGCGAAATGAAGGCTATAAGTCGAAAAATCTCAACTAGGGATTGGAGCCCTATGTTGGCAAAAGGCGACTAGGGAATGGAGGCCCTATGTCAAAAAATCTCACCTAGGGATTGGAGACCTATGTTGGCAAAAGGCGACTAGGGAATGGAGGCCCTATGTCAAAAATCTCAACTAGGAATTGGAGTTCTATGTTGGCAAAAGGCGACTATGGAATGGAGGCATTATGTAGAAAATTCTCAACTAGGGATTGGAGCCCTATGTTGGCAAAATGCGACTAGTGAATGCAGGCCCTATCTTTAAAATCTCAACTAGGTATTGGAGCCCTATGTTGGCAAAAGGCGACTAGGTAATGAATGTCATATGTCTAAAAATCTCAACTAGGGATTTGAGCCCTATGTTAGCAAAAGGCAACTAGGGAATGGAGGCTCTATGTCTAAAAATCTCAACTATGGATTGGAGCCCTATGTTGGCAAAAGGCAGCTGGGGAATGGAGGCCTTATGTAAAAAATGTCAACTAAATATTGGAGCCCTATATTGGCAAAAGGCGACTAGGGAATGGAG
The DNA here is from genome assembly GCF_000393655.2 of Nicotiana sylvestris. Lineage (NCBI taxonomy): Eukaryota > Viridiplantae > Streptophyta > Magnoliopsida > Solanales > Solanaceae > Nicotiana > Nicotiana sylvestris. The sequence continues at coordinate 128,119,629 of NC_091060.1, read as the reverse complement.
GCCATATGTCAAAAAATCTTAACTAGGGATTGGAGCCCTATGTTGGCAAAAGGCAACTAGGGAATGAAGGCCCTATGTCTAAAGATCTCAACTAGTGATTGGAGCCCTATATTGGCAAAAGGCGACTAGGGAATGGAGGCCCTATGTCTAAAATTCTCAACTAGGGATTGGTGCCCTATGTTGGCAAAAGGCGACAAAGGAATGGAGGCCCTATTTCTAAAAATTTCAATTAGGGATTGGAGCCCTATGTTGGAAAAAGACGACTAGGGAATAGAGGCCCTATGTCGAAAAATCTCAACTAGGGATTGGTGCCCTATGTTGGCAAAAGGCGACTAGGGAATGGAGGCCATAAGTCGAAAAATCTCAACTAGGGATTGGAGCCCTATGTTGCCAAAAGGCGACTAGGGAATGGAGGCCCTATGTCGAAAAATCTCCACAAGGGATTGGAGCCCTATGTTGGCAAAATATGACTAGGAAATGGAGGCCCTATTTCTAAAATCTCAACTAGGGATTGGAGCCATATGTTGGCAAAAGGCGACTAGGGAATGAAGGCCCTATGTCTAAAAATCTTAACTAGGGATTGGAGCCCTATGTTGGCAAAAAGAAACTAGGGAATGGAGGCCCTATGTCTAATATTCTCAACAAGGGATTGGTGCCCTATGTTCGCGAAAGGCGACTAAGGAAGGGAGGCCCTGTGTCTAAAAATTTCAACTAGAGATTGGAGCCCTATGTTGGCAAAAGGCGACTAGGGAATGGAAGCCATATGTCAAAAAATCTCAACTAGGGATTGGAGCCCTAAGTTGGCAAAATGCGACTAGTGAATGGAGGCCCTATGTCTAAAATCTCAACTAGGTATTGGAGCCCTATGTTGGCAAAAGGCGACTATGGAATGAAGGCCCTATGTATAAAAATCTCAACTAGGGATTGGAGCCCTATGTTGGCAAAAGGCAACTAGGGAATGTAGGCCCTATGTCTAAAATTCTCAACAAGGGATTGGTGCCCTATGTTGGCAAAAGGCGACTAAGGAATGGAGGCCCTATGTCTAAAAATTTCAACTAAGGATTGGAGACGTATGTTTTCAAAAGGCAACTAGGGAATGGAGGCCCTATGTCTAAAATCTCAACTAGGTATTGGAGCCCTATGTTGGCAAAAGGCGACTAGGGAATGAAGGCTCTATGTCTAAAAATCTCAACTAGGGATTGGAGCCCTATGTTGGCAAAAGGCGACTAGGGAATGGAGGCTCTATGTCTAAAATTCTCAACTAGGTATTGGAGCCCTATGTTGGCAAAAGGCGACTAGGGAATGGAGGTCTTATGTCAAAAATGTCAACTAGGGATTGGAGCCCTATATTGGCAAAAGGCGACTAGGGAATGGAGGCCATATGTAAAAAAATCTCAACTAGGGATTGGAGCCCTATGTTGGCAAAAGGCAACTAGGGAATGGAGGCCCTATGTCTAAAAATTTCAACTAGTGATTGGAGCCCTATGTTGGCAAAAGGCTACTAGGGAATGGAGGCCCTATGTCTAAAATTCTCAACTAGGGATTGGTGCCCTATGTTGGCAAAAGGCGACAAAGGAATGGAGGCCCTATTTCTAAAAATTTCAACTAGGGATTGGAGCCATATGTTGGCAAAAGACGACTAGGGAATACAGGCCCTATGTCGAAAAATCTCAACTAGGGATTGGTGCCCTATGTTGGCAAAAGGCGACTAGGGAATGGAGTCCATAAGTCGAAAAATCTCAACTAGGGATTGGAGCCCTATGTTGGCCAAAGGCGACTAGGGAATGGAGGCCCTATGTCGAAAAATCTCCACTAGGGATTGGAGCCCTATGTTGGCAAAATGCGACTAGGGAATGGAGGCCCTATGTCTAAAATCTCAACTAGGATTTAAAGCCCTATGTTGTGACTAGGGAATGAAGGCCCTATGTCTAAAAATTTCAACTAAGGATTGGAGCCCTATGTTGGCAAAAGGCAACTAGGGAATGAAGGCCCTATGTCTAAAATTCTCAACAAGGGATTGGTGCGCTATGTTGGCAAAAGGCAACTAAGGAATGGAGGCCCTATGTCTAAAAATTTCAACTAGGGATTGGAGCCCTATGTTGGCAAAAGGCGACTAGGGAATGGAGGCCATATGTCAAAAAATCTCAACTAGGGATTGGAGCCCTATGTTGGCAAAATGCGACTACGGAATGGAGGCCCTATGTCTAAAATTCTCAACTAGTGATTGGAGCCCTATGTTGGAAAAAGCCGACTAGGGAATGGATTCCTTATGGCTAAAAATCTCAACTAGGGATTGGAGCCCTATGTTAGCAATAGGCGACTAGGGAATGGAGGCCCTATTTCTAAAATCACAACTAGGGATTGTAGCCCTATGTTGGCAAAGGACGACTAGGGAATAGAGGCCCTATGTCTAAAAATCTCAACTAGGGATTGGAACCCTATCTTGGAAAAGACGACTAGGGAATGGAGGCCCTATGTCAAAATCTCAACTAAGGATTGGAGCCCTATGTTGGCAAAAGGCGACTAGGAAATGAAGGCCCTATGCAAAAAATCTTAACTAGGGATTGGAGCCCTATGTTGGCAAAAGGAGACTAGGGAATGGAGGCCCTATGTCTAAAAATTTCAACTAGGGATTGGAGCCCTATGTTAGCAATAGGAGACTAGGGAATGGAGGCCCTATGTCTAAAATTACAACTAGGGATTGGAGCCCTATGTTGGCAAAAGACGACTAGGGAATAGAGGCCCTATGTCTAAAAATCTCAACTAGGGATTGGACCCCTATGTTGGAAAAATGCGACTAGGGAATGGAGGCCCTATGTCAAAATCTCAACTAGGGATTGGAGCCCTATGTTGGCAAAAGGCGACTAGGGAATGGAGGCCCTATGTCGAAAAAATCTCCACTAGGGATTGTTGCTCTATGTTGGCAAAAGACGACTAAGGATTGGAGGCCCTATGTTTAAAATTCTCAACTAGGGATTGGACACCTATCTTGGAAAAGACGACTAGGGAATGGAGGCCCTATGTCAAAATCTCAACTAGGGATTGGAGCCTTATGTTGGCAAAAGGCGACTTGGGAATGGAGGCCATATGTCAAAAAATCTTAACTAGGGATTGGAGCCCTATGTTGGCAAAAGGCAACTAGGGAATGAAGGCCCTATGTCTAAAGATCACAACTAGTGTTTGGAGCCCTATGTTGGCAAAAGGCGACTAGGGAATGGAGGCCCTATGTCTAAAATTCTGAACTAGGGATTGGTGCCCTACGTTGGCAAAAGGCGACAAAGGAATGGAGGCCCTATTTCTAAAAATTTCAATTAGGGATTGGAGCCCTATGTTGGAAAAAGACGACTAGGGAATAGAGGCCCTATGTCGAAAAATCTCAACTAGGGATTGGAGCCCTATGTTGGCAAAAGGCGACTAGGGAATGGAGGCCATAAGTCGAAAAATCTCAACTAGGGATTGGAGCCCTATGTTGGCAAAAGGCGACTGGGGAATGGAGGCCCTATGTCGAAAAATCTCCACTAGGGATTGGAGCCCTATGTTGGCAAAATGTGACTAGGAAATGGAGGCCCTATTTCTAAAATCTCAACTAGGGATTGGAGCCATATGTTGGAAAAAGGCGACTAGGGAATGAAGGCCCTATGTCTAAAAATCTTAACTAGGGATTGGAGCCCTATGTTGGCAAAAGGAAACTAGGGAATGGAGGCCCTATGTCTAATATTCTCAACAAGGGATTGGTGCCCTATGTTGGCAAAAAGCGACTAAGGAAGGGAGGCCCTGTGTCTAAAAATTTCAACTAGAGATTGGAGCCCTATGTTGGCAAAAGGCGACTAGGGAATGGAAGCCATATGTCAAAAAATCTCAACTAGGGATTGGAGCCCTAAGTTGGCAAAATGCGACTAGTGAATGGAGGCCCTATGTCTAAAATCTCAACTAGGTATTGGAGCCCTATGTTGGCAAAAGGCGTCTATGGAATGAAGGCCCTATGTATAAAAATCTCAACTAGGGATTGGAGTCCTATGTTGGCAAAAGGCAACTAGGGAATGTAGGCCCTATGTATAAAATTCTCAACAAGGGATTGGTGCCCTATGTTGGCAAAAGGCGACTAAGGAATGGAGGCCCTGTGTCTAAAAATTTCAACTAAGGATTGGAGACCTATGTTGGCAAAAAGGCAACTAGGGAATGGAGGCCCCATGTCTAAAATCTCAACTAGGTATTGGAGCCCTATGTTGGCAAAAGGTGACTAGGGAATGAAGGCTCTATGTCTAAAAATCTCAACTAGGGATTGGAGCCCTATGTTGCCAAAAGGCAACTAGGGAATGGAGGCTCTATGTCTAAAAATCTCAACTAGGTATTGGAGCCCTATGTTGGCAAAAGGCGACTAGGGAATGGAGTTCTTATGTCAAAAATGTCAACTAGGGATTGGAGCCCTATATTGGCAAAAGGCGACTAGGGAATGGAGGCCATATGTAAAAAAATCTCAACTAGGGATTGGAGCCCTATGTTGGCAAAAGGCAACTAGGGAATGGAGGCCCTATGTCTAAAAATTTCAACTAGTGATTGGAGCCCTATGTTGGCAAAAGTCTACTAGGGAATGGAGGCCCTATGTCTAAAATTCTCAACTAGGGATTGGTGCCCTATGTTGGAAAAAGGCGACAAAGGAATGGAGGCCCTATTTCTAAAAATTTCAACTAGGGATTGGAGCCCTATGTTGGCAAAAGACGACTAGGGAATAGAGGCCCTATGTCGAAAAATCTCAACTAGGGATTGGTGCCCTATGTTGGCAAAAGGCGACTAGGGAATGGAGTCCATAAGTCGAAAAATCTCAACTAGGGATTGGAGCCCTATGTTGGCCAAAGGCGACTAGGGAATGGAGGCCCTATGTCGAAAAATCTCCACTAGGGATTGGAGCCCTATGTTGGCAAAATGCGACTAGGGAATGGAGGCCCTATGTCTAATATCTCATCTAGGGATTGGAGCCCTATGTTGTGACTAGGGAATGAAGGCCCTCTGTCTAAAAATCTCAACTAGGGATTGGAGCCCTATGTTGGCAAAAGGTAACTAGGGAATGGAGGCCCTATGCCTAAAATTCTCAACAAGGGATTGGTGCGCTATGTTGGCAAAAGACAACTAAGGAATGGAGGCCCTATGTCTGAAAATTTCAACTAGGGATTGGAGCCCTATGTTGGCAAAAGGCGACTAGGGAATGGAGGCCATATGTCAAAAAATCTCAACTAGGGATTGGAGCCCTATGTTGGCAAAATGCGACTACGGAATGGAGGCCCTATGTCTAAAATTCTCAACTAGTGATTGGAGCCCTATGTTGGCAAAAGCCGACTAGGGAATGGATTCCTTATGGCTAAAATTCTCAATTAGGGATTGGAGCCCTATGTTAGCAATAGGCGACTAGGCAATGGAGGCCCTATGTCTAAAATCACAACTAGGGATTGGAGCCCTATGTTGGCAAAAGACGACTAGGGAATAGAGGCCCTATGTCTAAAAATCTCAACTAGGGATTGGACCCCTATCTTGGAAAAGACGACTAGGGAATGGAGGCCCTATGTCAAAATCTCAACTAGGGATTGGAGCCCTATGTTGGCAAAAGGCGACTAGGGAATGAAGGCCCTATGTCAAAAAATCTTAGCTAGGGATTGGAGCCCTATGTTGGCAAAAGGCGACTAGGGAATGGAGGCCCTATGTCTAAAAATTTCAACTAGGGATTGGAGCCCTATGTTAGCAATAGGAGACTAGGGAATGGAGGCCCTATGTCTAAAATTAAAACTAGGGATTGGAGCCCTATGTTGGCAAAAGACGACTAGGCAATAGAGGCCCTATGTCTAAAAATCTCAACTAGGGATTGGACCCCTATGTTGGAAAAATGCGACTAGGGAATGGAGGCCCTATGTCAAAATCTCAACTAGGGATTGGAGCCCTATGTTGGCAAAAGGCGACTAGGGAATGGAGGCCATATGTCGAAAAAATCTCCACTAGGGATTGTTGCTCTATGTTGGCAAAAGACGACTAAGGATTGGAGGCCCTAAGTTTAAAAATCTCAACTAGGGATTTTAGCCCTATGTTGGTAAAAGGCGACAAAGGAATGGAGGCCCTATGTCTAAAAATCTCAACTTGGGATTGGAGCCCTACGTTGACAAAAGGCGACTAGGGAATGGAGCCCCTATGTCGAAAAATCTCAACTAGGGATTGGTGCCCTATGTTGGCAAAAGACAACTAGAGAATGGAGGCCATATGTCAAAAAATCTCAACTAGGGATTAGAGCCCTATGTTGGCAAAAGGCGAGTAGGGAATGGAAGCCTTATGTCTAAAATCTTAACTTGGGATTGAAGCCCTACGTTGGCAAAAGGCGACTAGGGAATGGAGGCCCTATGCCGAAAAATCTGAACTAGGTATTGGTGCCCTATGTTGGCAAAAGACAACTAGGGAATGGAGGCCATATGTCGAAAAATCTCAACTAGGGATTGGAGCCCTATGTTGGCAAAAGGCGAGAAGAGAATGGAGGCCCTACATCTAAAATCTCAACTAGGGATTGGAGCCCTATGTTGGCAAAAGGCGACTAGGCAATGGAGGCCCTATGTCTACAAATCTTAACTAGGGATTGGAGCCCTATGTTGGCAAAGGGCGGCTAGGGAATGGAGCCCCTATGTCTAAAAATCTCAACTAGGGATTGGAGCCCTATTTTGGCAAAAGGCGACTAGGGAATGGAGGCCCTATGTCTAAAATGTCAACAAGGGATTGGAGCCCTATGTTAGCAAAAGATGACTAGGGAATAGAGGCCCTATGTCTAAAAATCTCAACTAGGGATTGGAGCCCTATGTTGGCAAAAGGAAACTAGGGAATAGAGGCACTATGTCTTAAAATCTCAACTAGGGATTGGAGCCCTATGTTGGCAAAAGTCTACTAGGGAATGGAGGCCCTATGTCTAAAATTCTCAACTAGGGATTGGTGCCCTATGTTGGAAAAAGGCGACAAAGGAATGGAGGCCCTATTTCTAAAAATTTCAACTAGGGATTGGAGCCCTATGTTGGCAAAAGACGACTAGGGAATAGAGGCCCTATGTCGAAAAATCTCAACTAGGGATTGGTGCCCTATGTTGGCAAAAGGCGACTAGGGAATGGAGTCCATAAGTCGAAAAATCTCAACTAGGGATTGGAGCCCTATGTTGGCCAAAGGCGACTAGGGAATGGAGGCCCTATGTCGAAAAATCTCCACTAGGGATTGGAGCCCTATGTTGGCAAAATGCGACTAGGGAATGGAGGCCCTATGTCTAATATCTCATCTAGGGATTGGAGCCCTATGTTGTGACTAGGGAATGAAGGCCCTCTGTCTAAAAATCTCAACTAGGGATTGGAGCCCTATGTTGGCAAAAGGTAACTAGGGAATGGAGGCCCTATGTCTAAAATTCTCAACAAGGGATTGGTGCGCTATGTTGGCAAAAGGCAACTAAGGAATGGAGGCCCTATGTCTAAAAATTTCAACTAGGGATTGGAGCCCTATGTTGGCAAAAGGCGACTAGGGAATGGAGGCCATATGTCAAAAAATCTCAACTAGGGATTGGAGCCCTATGTTGGCAAAATGCGACTACGGAATGGAGGCCCTATGTCTAAAATTCTCAACTAGTGATTGGAGCCCTATGTTGGCAAAAGCCGACTAGGGAATGGATTCCTTATGGCTAAAATTCTCAATTAGGGATTGGAGCCCTATGTTAGCAATAGGCGACTAGGCAATGGAGGCCCTATGTCTAAAATCACAACTAGGGATTGGAGCCCTATGTTGGCAAAAGACGACTAGGGAATAGAGGCCCTATGTCTAAAAATCTCAACTAGGGATTGGACCCCTATCTTGGAAAAGGCGACTAGGGAATGGAGGCCATATGTCAAAAAATCTCAACTAGGGATTGGAGCCCTATGTTGGCAAAATGCGACTAGGGAATGAAGGCCCTATGTTAAAAAAACTTAGCTAGGGATTGGAGCCCTATGTTGGCAAAAGGCGACTAGGGAATGGAGGCCCTATGTCTAAAAATTTCAACTAGGGATTGGAGCCCTATGTTAGCAATAGGAGACTAGGGAATGGAGGCCCTATGTCTAAAATTAAAACTAGGGATTGGAGCCCTATGTTGGCAAAAGACGACTAGGCAATAGAGGCCCTATGTCTAAAAATCTCAACTAGGGATTGGACCCCTATGTTGGAAAAATGCGACTAGGGAATGGAGGCCCTATGTCAAAATCTCAACTAGGGATTGGAGGCCATATGTCGAAAAAATCTCCACTAGGGATTGTTGCTCTATGTTGGCAAAAGACGACTAAGGATTGGAGGCCCTAAGTTTAAAAATCTCAACTAGGGATTTTAGCCCTATGTTGGTAAAAGGCGACAAAGGAATGGAGGCCCTATGTCTAAAAATCTCAACTTGGGATTGGAGCCCTACGTTGACAAAAGGCGACTAGGGAATGGAGCCCCTATGTCGAAAAATCTCAACTAGGGATTGGTGCCCTATGTTGGCAAAAGACAACTAGGGAATGGAGGCCATATGTCAAAAAATCTCAACTAGGGATTAGAGCCCTATGTTGGCAAAAGGCGAGTAGGGAATGGAAGCCTTATGTCTAAAATCTTAACTTGGGATTGAAACCCTATGTTGGCAAAAGGCGACTAGGGAATGGAGGCCCTATGCCGAAAAATCTGAACTAGGGATTGGTGCCCTATGTTGGCAAAAGACAACTAGGGAATGGAGGCCATATGTCGAAAAATCTCAACTAGGGATTGGAGCCCTATGTTGGCAAAAGGCGAGAAGAGAATGGAGGCCCTACATCTAAAATCTCAACTAGGGATTGGAGCCCTATGTTGGCAAAAGGCGACTAGGCAATGGAGGCCCTATGTCTACAAATCTTAACTAGGGATTGGAGCCCTATGTTGGCAAAGGGCGGCTAGGGAATGGAGCCCCTATGTCTAAAAATCTCAACTAGGGATTGGAGCCCTATTTTGGCAAAAGGCGACTAGGGAATGGAGGCCCTATGTCTAAAATGTCAACAAGGGATTGGAGCCCTATGTTAGCAAAAGATGACTAGGGAATAGAGGCCCTATGTCTAAAAATCTCAACTAGGGATTGGAGCCCTATGTTGGCAAAAGGAAACTAGGGAATAGAGGCACTATGTCTTAAAATCTCAACTAGGGATTGGAGACCTATGTTGGCAAAAGGCGACAAGGGAATGGAGGCCCTATGTCTAAAATCTCAACTAGGAATTGGAGTCCTATGTTGGCAAAAGACAACTAGGGAATGGAGACCCTATGTCGAAAAATCTCAACTAGGGATTAGAGCCCTATGTTCGCAAAAGGTGACTAGGGAATGGAGGCCCTATGTCTAAAAATCTCAACTAGGGATTGGAACCCTATGTTGGCAAAACGCGAGTAGGGAATGGAAGCCCTATGTCTAAAATCTCAACTTGGGATTGGAGCCCTACGTTGGCAAAAGGCGACTAGGGAATGGAGGCCCTATGTCGAAAAATCTCAACTAGGGATTGGTGCCCTATGTTGGCAAAAGACAACTAGGGAATGGAGGCCATATGTCGAAAAATCTCAACTAGGGATTGGAGCCCTATGTTGGCAAAAGGCGAATAGAGAATGGAGGCCCTACATCTAAAATCTCAACTAGAGATTGGAGCCCTATGTTGGCAAAAGGCGACTAGGGAATGGAGGCCCTATGTCTACAAATCTCAACTAGGGATTGGAGCCCTATGTTGGCAAAAGGCGGCTAGGGAATGGAGGCCCTATGTCTAAAATCTCAACTAGGGATTGGAGCCCTATTTTGGCAAAAGGCGACTAGCGAATGGAGGCCTTATGTCTAAAACGTCAACAAGGGATTGGAGCCCTATGTTAGCAAAAGATGACTAGGGAATAGAGGCCCTATGTCTAAAATCTCAACTTGGGATTGTAGTTGTATGTTGGCAAAAGGCGACTAGGGAATGGATGCCCTGTGTCTAAAATCTCAACTAGGGATTGGAGCCATATGTTGGTACAAGGAGATTAGGGAATGGAGGCCCTATGTCTAAAATTCTCAACTAGGGATTGGAGCCCGATGTTGGAAAAAGGCTACAAAGGAATGGAGGCCTTATGTCAAAAAATCTCAACTAGGGATTGGAGCCCTATGTTGGCAAAATGCGACTAGGGAATGGAAGCCATATGTCGAAAAATATCAACTAGGGATTGGAGACCTATGATGGAAAAAGGCGACTAGGGAATGGAAGCCATATGTCGAAAAATCTCAACTAAGGATTGGAGCCCTATCTTGGCAAAAGGCGACTAGGGAATGGAGACACTATGTCTAAAAATCTCAACTAGGGATTGGAGCCCAATGTTGGCAAAAGGCAACTAGAGAATGGAGGCCTTATGTCAAAAATGTCAACTAGGGATTGGAGCCCTATATTGGCAAAAGGCGACTAGGGATTGGAGCCCTATGTTGGCAAAAGGCAATTAGGGAATGGAGGACCTATGTCTAAAAATCTCAACTAGTGATTGGAGCCCTATGTTGGCAAAAGGCGACTAGGGAATAGAGGCCCTATGTCTAAAAATCTCAACTAGGGATTGGAGCCCTATGTTAGCAATAAGCGACTAGGGAATGGAGGCCCTATGTCTAAAATCACAACTAGGGATTGGAGCCCTATGTTAGCAAAAGGTGACTAGCGAATAGAGGCCCTATGTCTAAAAATCTCAACTAGTGATTGGACCCCTATGTTGGAAAAAGGCGACTAGGCAATGGAGGCCCTATGTCAAAATCTCAACTAGGGATTGGAGCCCTATGTTGGCAAAATGTGATTAGGGAATGGAGGCCCTATGTCGAAAAATCTCCACTAGGGATTGTTGCTCTATGTTGGCAAAAGACGACTAAGGATTGGAGGCCCTATGTCTAAAAATATCAACTAGGGATTTGAGCCCTATGTTGGCAAAAGGCGACTAGGGAATGGAGGCTCTATGTCGAAAAATCTCAACTAGGGATTGGAGCCCTATGTTGGAGAAAAGGGACTAGATAATGGATCCCCTATGTTGAAAAATCTCAACTAGGGATTGGAGCCCTATGTTGGCAAAAGGTGACTAGGGAATGGGGCCCTATGTCTAAAAGCTCAACTAGAGATTGGAGCCTATGTTGGCAAAAGGCGACTAGGGAATGGAGGCCCTACATCTAAAATCTCAACTAGGGATTGGAGCCCTATGTTGGCAAAAGGCGACTAGGGAATGGAGACACTATGTCTAAAAATCTCAACTAGGGATTGGAGCCCTATGTTGGCTAAAGGCGACTAGGGAATGGAGGCCCTATGTCTAAAATCTCAGCTAGGGATTGGAGCCGTATGTTGGAAAAAGGCGACTAAGAAATGGATGCCCTATGTCTAAAATCTCAACTAGGGATTGGAGCCATATGTTGGCAAAACAAGACTAGGGAATGGAGGCCCTATCTCTAAAATTCTCAACTAGGGATTGGAGCCCTATGTTGGCAAAAGGCGACAAAGGAATGGAGGCCCTATGTCTAAAAATCTCAACTTGGGATTGGAGCCCTACGTTGGCAAAAGGCGACTAGGGAATGGAGGCCCTATGTCGAAAAATCTCAACTAGGGATTGGTGCCCTATGTTGGAAAAAGACAACTAGGGAATGGAGGCCATATGTAGAAAAATTTCAACTAGGGATTGGAGCCCTATGTTGGAAAAAGGCGAGTAGGGAATGGAAGCCCTATGTCTAAAATCTGAACTTGGGATTGGAGCCCTACGTTGGCAAAAGGCGACTAGGGAATGGAGGCCCTATGTCGAAAAATCTCAACTAGGGATTGGTGCCCTATGTTGGCAAAAGACAACTAGAGAATGGAGGCCATATGTCGAAAAATCTCAACTAGGGATTGGAGCCCTATATTGGCAAAAGGCGAGTAGAGAATGGATGCCCTATATCTAAAATCTCAACAAGGGATTGGAGCCCTATGTTGGCAAAAGGCGACTAGGGAATGGAGGCCCTATGTCTACAAATCTCAACTAGGGATTGGAGCCCTATGTTGGCAAAGGGCGGCTAGGGAATGGAGGCCCTATCTCTAAAATCTCAACTAGGGATTGGAGCCCTATGTTGGCAAAAGGCGAGTAGGGAATGGAAGCCCTATGTCGAAAATCTCAACTTGGGATTGGAGCCCTACGTTGGCAAAAGGCGACTAGGGAATGGAGGCCCTATGTCGAAAAATCTCAACTAGGGATTAGTGCCCTATGTTGGCAAAAGACAACTAGGGAATGGAGGCCATATGTCGAAAAATCTCAACAAGGGATTGGAGCCCTATGTTGGCAAAAGGCAAATAGAGAATGGAGGCCCTACATCTAAAATCTCAAATAGAGATTGGAGCCCTATGTTGGCAAAAGGCGACTAGGGAATGGAGGCCCTATGTCTACAAATCTCAACTAGGGATTGGAGCCCTATGTTGGCAAAAGGCGGCTAGGGAATGGAGGCCCTATGTCTAAAATCTCAACTAGGGATTGGAGCCCTATTTTGGCAAAAGGCGACTAGCGAATGGAGGCCTTATGTCTAAAATGTCAACAAGGGATTGGAGCCCTATGTTAGCAAAAGATGACTAGGGAATAGAGGCCCTATGTCTAAAATCCCAACTTGGGATTGTAGTTGTATGTTGGCAAAAGGCGACTAGGGAATGGATGCCCTATGTCTAAAATTTCAACTAGGGATTGGAGCCATATGTTGGTAAAAGGAGATTAGGGAATGGAGGCCCTATGTCTAAAATTCTCAACTAGGGATTGGAGCCCTATGTTGGCAAAAGGCTACAAAGGAATGGAGGCCTTATGTCTAAAAATCTCAACTAGGGATTGGAGCCCTATGTTGGCAAAATGCGACTAGGGAATGGAAGTCATATGTCGAAAAATCTCAACTAGGGATTGGAGACCTATGTTGGCAAAAGGCGACTAGGGAATGGAAGCCATATGTCGAAAAATCTCAACTAGGGATTGGAGCCCTATCTTGGCAAAAGGCGACTAGGGAATGGAGACACTATGTCTAAAAATCTCAACTAGGGATTGGAGCCCTATGTTGGCAAAAGGCGACTAGAGAATGGAGGCCTTATGTCAAAAATGTCAACTAGGGATTGGAGCCCTATATTGGCAAAAGGCGACTAGGGATTGGAGCCCTATGTTGGCAAAAGGCAATTAGGGAATGGAGGACCTATGTCTAAAAATCTCAACTAGTGATTGGAGCCCTATGTTGGCAAAAGGCGACTAGGGAATGGAGGCCCTATGTCTAAAAATCTCAACTAGGGATTGGAGCCCTATGTTAGCAATAAGCGACTAGGGAATGGAGGCCCTATGTCTAAAATCACAACTAGGGATTGGAGCCCTATGTTAGCAAAAGGTGACTAGCGAATAGAGGCCCTATGTCTAAAAATCTCAACTAGTGATTGGACCCCTATGTTGGAAAAAGGCGACTAGGCAATGGAGGCCCTATGTCAAAATCTCAACTAGGGATTGGAGCCCTATGTTGGCAAAATGTGACTAGGGAATGGAGGCCCTATGTCGAAAAATCTCCACTAGGGATTGTTGCTCTATGTTGGCAAAAGACGACTAAGGATTGGAGGCCCTATGTCTAAAAATCTCAACTAGGGATTTGAGCCCTATGTTGGCAAAAGGCGACTAGGGAATGGAGGCTCTATGTCGAAAAATCTCAACTAGGGATTGGAGCCCTATGTTGGAGAAAGGGGACTAGATAATGGATCCCCTATGTTGAAAAATCTCAACTAGGGATTGGAGCCCTATGTTGGCAAAAGGTGACTAGGGAATGGGGCCCTATGTCTAAAATCTCAACTAGAGATTGGAGCCTATGTTGGCAAAAGGCGACTAGGGAATGGAGGCCCTACATCTAAAATCTCAACTAGGGATTGGAGCCCTATGTTGGCAAAAGGCGACTAGGGAATGGAGACACTATGTCTAAAAATCTCAACTAGGGATTGGAGCCCTATGTTGGCTAAAGGCGACTAGGGAATGGAGGCCCTATGTCTAAAATCTCTGCTAGGGATTGGAGCCATATGTTGGTAAAAGGAGATTAGGGAATGGAGGCCCGATGTCTAAAATTCTCAACTAGGGATTGGAGCCCTATGTTGGCAAAAGGCTACAAAGGAATGGAGGCCTTATGTCTAAAAATCTCAACTAGGGATTGGAGCCCAATGTTGGCAAAATGCAACTTGGGAATGGAAGCCATATGTCGAAAAATCTCAACTAGGGATTGGAGACCTATGTTGGCAAAAGGCGACTAGGGAATGGAATCCATATGTCGAAAAATCTCAACTAGGGATTGGAGCCCTATCTTGGCAAAAGGCGACTAGGGAATGGAGACACTATGTCTAAAAATCTCAACTAGGGGTTGGAGCCCTATGTTGGCAAAAGGCGACTAGAGAATGGAGGCCTTATGTCAAAAATGTCAACTAGGGATTGGAGCCCTATATTGGCAAAAGGAGACTAGGGATTGGAGCCCTATGTTGGCAAAAGGCAATTAGGGAATGGAGGACCTATGTCTAAAAATCTCAACTAGTGATTGGAGCCCTATGTTGGCAAAAGGCGACTAGGGAATGGAGGCCCTACATCTAAAATCTCAACTAGGGATTGGAGCCCTATGTTGGCAAAACACGACTAGGGATTGGAGCCCTATGTTGGCAAAAGGCAATTAGGGAATGGAGGACCTATGTCTAAAAATCTCAACTAGTGATTGGAGCCCTATGTTGGCAAAAGGTGACTAGGGAATGGGGCCCTATGTCTAAAATCTCAACTAGAGATTGGAGCCTATGTTGGCAAAAGGCGACTAGGGAATGGAGGCCCTACATCTAAAATCTCAACTAGGGATTGGAGCCCTATGTTGGCAAAAGGCGACTAGGGAATGGAGACACTATGTCTAAAAATCTCAACTAGGGATTGGAGCCCTATGTTGGCTAAAGGCGACTAGGGAATGGAGGCCCTATGTCTAAAATCTCAGCTAGGGATTGGAGCCGTATGTTGGAAAAAGGCGACTAAGAAATGGATGCCCTATGTCTAAAATCTCAACTAGGGATTGGAGCCATATGTTGGCAAAACAAGACTAGGGAATGGAGGCCCTATCTCTAAAATTCTCAACTAGGGATTGGAGCCCTATGTTGGCAAAAGGCGACAAAGGAATGGAGGCCCTATGTCTAAAAATCTCAACTAGGGATTGGTGCCCTATGTTGGAAAAAGACAACTAGGGAATGGAGGCCATATGTCAAAAAATTTCAACTAGGGATTGGAGCCTTATGTTGGCAAAAGGCGAGTAGGGAATGGAAGCCCTATGTCTAAAATCTCAACTTGGGATTGGAGCCCTACGTTGGCAAAAGGCGACTAGGGAATGGAGGCCCTATGTCGAAAAATCTCAACTAGGGATTGGTGCCCTATGTTGGCAAAAGACAACTAGAGAATGGAGGCCATATGTCGAAAAATCTCAACTAGGGATTGGAGCCCTATGTTGCCAAAAGGCGAGTAGAGAATGGAGGCCCTATATCTAAAATCTCAACAAGGGATAGGAGCCCTATGTTGGCAAAAGGCGACTAGGGAATGGAGGCCCTATGTCTACAAATCTCAACTAGGGATTGGAGCCCTATGTTGGCAAAGGGCGGCTAGGGAATGGAGGCCCTATCTCTAAAATCTCAACTAGGGATTGGAGCCGTATTTTGGCAAAAGGTGACTAGGGAATGGAGGCCCTATGTCTAAAAATCTCAACTAGGGATTGGAGCCCTATGTTGGCAAAAGGAAACTAGGGAATAGAGGCACTATGTCTTAAAATCTCAACTAGGGATTGGAGACCTATGTTGGCAAAAGGCGACAAGGGAATGGAGGCCCTATGTCTAAAATCTCAACTAGGAATTGGAGTCCTATGTTGGCAAAAGGCAACTAGGGAATGGAGACCTTATGTCGAAAAATCTCAACTAGGGATTGGAACCCTATGTTGGCAAAAGGCGACTAGGGAATGGAGGCCCTATGTCTAAAAATCTCAAATAGGGATTGGAGCCCTATGTTGGAAAAAGGCGAGTAGGGAATGGAAGCCCTATGTCTAAAATCTCAACTTGGGATTGGAGCCCTACGTTGGCAAAAGGCGACTAGGGAATGGAGGCCCTATGTCAAAAAATCTCAACTAGGGATTGGTGCCATATGTTGGCAAAAGACAACTAGGGAATGGAGGCCATATGTCGAAAAATCTCAACTAGGGATTGGAGCCCTATGTTGGCAAAAGGCGAGTAGAGAATGGAGGCCCTACATCAAAAATCTCAACTAGGGATTGGAGCCCTATGTTGGCAAAAGGCGACTAGGGAATGGAGGCCCTATGTCTACAAATCTCAACTAGGGATTGGAGCCCTATGTTGGCAAAGGGCGGCTAGGGAATGGAGGCCCTATGTCTCAAATCTCAACTAGGGATTGGAGCACTATTTTGGCAAAAGGCGACTAGGGAATGGAGGCCCTATGTCTAAAATGTCAACAAGGTATTTGAGCCCTATGTTAGCAAAAGATGACTAGGGAATAGAGGCCCTATGTCTAGAATCTCAACTTGGGATTGTAGTTGTATGTTGGCAAAAGGCGACTAGGGAATAGATGCCCTGTGTATAAAATATCAACTAGGGATTGGAGCCATATGTTGGTAAAAGGAGATTAGGGAATGGAGGCCCTATGTCTAAAATTCTCAACTAGGGATTGGAGCCCTATGTTGGCAAAAGGCGACAAAGGAATGGAGGCCCTATGTCTAAAAATCTCAACTAGGGATTGGAGCCCTATGTTGGCAAAAGGAGACTAGAGAATGGAGGCCATATGTCAAAAAATCTCAACTAGGGATTGGAGCCCTATGTTGTCAAAATGCGACTAGGGAATGGAAGCCATATGTCGAAAAATCTCAACTAGGGATTGGAGACCTATGTTGGCAAAAGGCGACTAGGGAATGGAAGCCATATGTCGAAAAATCTCAACTAGGGATTGGAGCCCTATGTTGGCAAAAGGCGACTAGGGAATGGAGACACTATTTCTAAAAATCTCAACTAGGGATTGGAGCCCTATGTTGGCTAAAGGCGACTAGGGAATGGAGGCCCTATGTCTAAAATCTCAGCTAGGGATTGGAGCCGTATGTTGGAAAAAGGCGACTAGGAAATGGATGCCCTATGTCTAAAATCTCAACTAGGGATTGGAGCCATATGTTGGCAAAAAAAGACTAGGGAATGGAGGCCCTATGTCTAAATTTCTCAACTAGGGATTGGAGCCCTATGTTGGCAAAAGGCGACAAAGGAATGGAGGCCCTATGTCTAAAAATCTCAACTTGGGATTGGAGCCCTATGTTGGCAAAAGGAGACTAGGGAATGGAGGCCATATGTCAAAAAATCTCAACTAGGGATTGGAGCCCTATGTTGGCAAAATGCGACTAGGGAATGGAAGCCATATGTCGAAAAATCTCAACTAGGGATTGGAGACCTATGTTGGCAAAAGGCGACTAGGGAATGGAAGCCATATGTCGAAAAATCTCAACTAGGGATTGGAGCCCTATGTTGGCAAAAGGTGTCTAGGGAATGGAGACACTATGTCTAAAAATCTCAACTAGGGATTGGAGTCCTATGTTGGCTAAAGGCGACTAGGGAATGGAGGCCCTATGTCTAAAATCTCAGCTAGGGATTGGAGCCGTATGTTGGAAAAAGGCGACTAGGAAATGGATGCCCTATGTCTAAAATCTCAACTAGGGATTGGAGCCATATGTTGGCAAAAAAAGACGAGGGAATGGAGGCCCTATGTCTAAAATTCTCAACTAGGGATTGGAACCCTATGTTGGCAAAAAGAGACAAAGGAATGGAGGCCCTATGTCTAAAAATATCAACTTGGGATTGGAGCCCTACGTTGGCAAAAGGCGACTAGGGAATGGAGGCCCTATGTCTACAAATCTCAACTAGGGATTGGAGCCCTTTGTTGGCAAAGGGCGGCTAGGGAATGGAGGCCCTATGTCTAAAATCTCAACTAGGGATTGGAGCCCTATTTTGGCAAAAGGCGACTAGGGAATGGAGGCCCTATATCTAAAATGTCAACAAGGTATTGGAGCCCTATGTTAGCAAAAGATGACTAGGGAATAGAGGCCCTATGTCTAAAATCTCAACTTGGGATTGTAGTTGTATGTTGGCAAAAGGAGACTAGGGAATAGATGCCCTGTAACTAAAATCTCAACTAGGGATTGCAGCCATATGTTGGTAAAAGGAGATTAGGGAATGGAGGCCATATGTCAAAAAATCTCAATTAGGGATTGGAGCCCTATGTTGGCAAAAGGCGACAAAGGAATAGAGGCCCTGTGTCTAAAAATCTCAACTAGGGATTGGAGCCCTATGTTGGCAAAAGGAGACTAGGGAATGGAGGCCATATGTCAAAAAATCTCAATTAGGGATTGGAGCCCTATGTTGGCAAAATTCGACTAGGGAATGGAAGCCATATGTCGAAAAATCTCAACTAGGGATTGGAGACCTATGTTGGCAAAAGGCGACTAGGGAATGGAAGCCATATGTTGAAAAATCTCAACTAGGGATTGGATCCCTATGTTGGCAAAAGGCGACTAGGGAATGGAGACACTATGTCTAAAAATCTCAACTAGGGATTGGAGCCCTATGTTGGCAAAAGGTGACTAGGGAATGGAGACACTATGTCTAAAAATCTCAACTAGGGATTGGAGCCCTATGTTGGCTAAAGGCGACTAGGGAATGGAGGCCCTATGTCTAAAATCTCAGCTAGGGATTGGAGCCGTATGTTGGAAAAAGGCGACTAGGAAATGGATGCCCTATGTCTAAAATCTCAACTAGGGATTGGAGCCATATGTTGGCAAAAAAAGACGAGGGAATGGAGGCCCTATGTCTAAAATTCTCAACTAGGGATTGGAACCCTATGTTGGCAAAAAGAGACAAAGGAATGGAGGCCCTATGTCTAAAAATCTCAACTTGGGATTGGAGCCCTACGTTGGCAAAAGGCGACTAGGGAATGGAGTCCCTATGTCGAAAAATCTCAACTAGGGATTGGTGCCCTATGTTTGCAAAAGAAAACTAGGGAATGGAGGCCATATGTCGAAAAATCTCAACTAGGGATTGGAGCCCTATGTTGGCGAAAGGCGAGTAGGGAATGGAAGCCCTATGTCTAAAATCTCAACTTGGGATTGGAGGCCATATGTCGAAAAATCTCAAGTAGGGATTGGAGCCTTATATTTGCAAATGGCGAGTAGAGAATGGAGGCCCTACATCTAAAATCTCAACTAGGGATTGGAGCCCTATGTTGGCAAAAGGCGACTAGGGAATGGAGGCCCTATGTCTACAAATCTCAACTAGGGATTGGAGCCCTTTGTTGGCAAAGGGCGGCTAGGGAATGAAGGCCCTATGTCTAAAATCTCAACTAGGGATTGGAGCCCTATTTTGGCAAAAGGCGACTAGGGAATGGAGGCCCTATATCTAAAATGTCAACAAGGTATTGGAGCCCTATGTTAGCAAAAGATGACTAGGGAATAGAGGCCCTATGTCTAAAATCTCAACTTGGGATTGTAGTTGTATGTTGGCAAAAGGAGACTAGGGAATAGATGCCCTGTAACTAAAATCTCAACTAGGGATTGGAGCCATATGTTGGTAAAAGGAGATTAGGGAATGGAGGCCCTATGTCTAAAATTCTCAACTAGGGATTGGAGCCCTATGTTGGCAAAAGGCGACAAAGGAATAGAGGCCATGTGTCTAAAAATCTCAACTAGGGATTGGAGCCCTATGTTGGCAAATGGAGACTAGGGAATGGAGGCCATATGTCAAAAAATCTCAATTAGGGATTGGAGCCCTGTGTTGGCAAAATGCGACTAGGGAATGGAAGCCATATGTCGAAAAATCTCAACTAGGGATTGGAGACCTATGTTGGCAAAAGGCGACTAGGGAATGGAAGCCATATGTCGAAAAATCTCAACTAGGGATTGGATCCCTATGTTGGCAAAAGGCTACTAGGGAATGGAGACACTATGTCTAAAAATCTCAACTAGGGATTGGAGCCCAATGTTGGCTAAAGGCGACTAGGGAATGGAGGCCCTATGTCTAAAATCTCAGCTAGGGATTGGAGCCGTATGTTGGAAAAAGGCGACTAGGAAATGGATGCCCTATGTCTAAAATCTCAACTAGGGATTAGAGCCATATGTTGGCAAAAAAAGACTAGGTAATGGAGGCCCTATGTCTAAATTTCTCAACTAGGGATTGGAGACCTATGTTGGCAAAAGGCGACAAATGAATGGAGGCCCTATGTCTAAAAATCTCAACTTGGGATTGGAGCCCTATGTTGGCAAAAGGAGACTAGGGAATGGAGGCCATATATCAAAAAATCTCAACTAGGGATTGGAGCCCTATGTTGGCAAAATGCGACTAGGGAATGGAAGCCATATGTCAAAAAATCTCAACTAGGGATTGGAGACCTATGTTGGCAAAAGGCGACTAGGGAATGGAAGCCATATGTCGAAAAATCTCAACTAGGGATTGGAGCCCTATGTTGGCAAAAGGCGACTAGGGAATGGAGACACTATGTCTAAAAATCTCAACTAGTGATTGGAGCCCTATGTTGGCTAAAGGCGACTAGGGAATGGAGGCCCTATGTCTAAAATCTCAGCTAGGGATTGGAGCCGTATGTTGGGAAAAGGCGACTAGGAAATGGATGCCCTATGTCTAAAATCTCAACTAGTGATTGGAGCCATATGTTGGCAAAAAAAGACTAGGGAAAGGAGGCCCTATGTCTAAAATTCTCAACTAGGGATTGGAACCCTATGTTGGCAAAAGGAGACAAAGGAATGGAGGCCCTATGTCTAAAAATCTCAACTTGGGATTGGAGCCCTACGTTGGCAAAAGGCGACTAGGGAATGGAGGCCCTATGTCGAAAAATCTCAACAAGGGATTGGTGCCCTATGTTGGCAAAAGAAAACTAGGGAATGGAGGCCATATGTCGAAAAATCTCAACTAGGGATTGGAGCCCTATGTTGGCAAAAGGCGAGTAGGGAATGGAAGCCCTATGTCTAAAATCTCAACTTGGGATTGGAGGCCATATGTCGAAAAATCTCAAGTAGGGATTGGAGCCCTATGTTTGCAAATGGCGTAGAGAATGGAGGCCCTACATCTAAAATCTCAACTAAGGATTAGAGCCCTATGTTGGCAAAAGGCGACTAGGGAATGGAGGCCCTATGTCTACAAATCTCAACTAGGGATTGGAGCCCTTTGTTGGCAAAAGGCGGCTAGGGAATGGAGGCCCTATGTCTAAAATCTCAACTAGGGATTGGAGCCCTATTTTGGCAAAAGGCGACTAGGGAATGGAGGCCCTATGTCTAAAATGTCAACAAGGTATTGCCCTATAACTAAAATCTCAACTAGGGATTGGAGCCATATGTTGGTAAAAGGAGATTAGGGAATGGAGGCCCTATGTCTAAAATTCTCAACAAGGGATTGGAGCCCTATGTTGGCAAAAGGCGACAAAGGAATGGAGGCCCTGTGTCTAAAAATCTCAACTAGGGATTGGAGCCCTATGTTGGCAAAAGGAGACTAGGGAATGGAGGCCATATGTCAAGAAATCTCAATTAGGGATTGGAGCCCTATGTTGGCAAAATGCGACTAGGGAATGGAAGCCATATGTCGAAAAATCTCAACTAGGGATTGGAGACCTATGTTGGCAAAAATGGAAGCCATATGTCGAAAAATCTCAACTAGGGATTGGAGCCCTATGTTGGCAAAAGGCGACTAGGGAATGAAGACACTATGTCTAAAAATCTCAACTAGGGATTGGAGCCCAATGTTGGCTAAAGGTGACTAGGGAATGGAGGCCCTATGTCTAAATTCTCAGCTAGGGATTGGAGCCGTATGTTGGAAAAAGGCGACTAGGAAATGGATGCCCTATGTCTAAAATCTCAACTAGGGATTGGAGCCATATGTTGGCAAAAAAAGACTAGGTAATGGAGGCCCTATGTCTAAATTTCTCAACTAGGGATTGGAGCCCTATGTTGGCAAAAGGCGACAAAGGAATGGAGGCCCTATGTCTCAAAATCTCAACTTGGGATTGAAGCCCTACGTTGGCAAAATGCGACTAGGGAATGGAGGCCCTATGTCGAAAAATCTCAACTAGGGATTGGTGCCCTATGTTGGCAAAAGACAACTAGGGAATGGAGGCCATATGTGGAAAAATCTCAACTAGGGATTGGAGACCTATGTTGGCAAAAGGCGAGTAGGGAATGGAAGCCCTATGTCTAAAATATCAACTTGGGATTGGAGCCCTACGTTGGAAAAAGGAGACTAGGGAATGGAGACCCTATGTCTAAAAATCTCAACTAGGGATTGGAGCCCTATGTTAGCAATAAGCGACTAGGGAATGGAGGCCCTATGTCTAAAATCACAACTAGGGATTGGAGCCCTATGTTAGCAAAAGATGACTAGGGAATAGAGGCCCTATGTCTAAAAATCTCAATTAGGGACTGGAGCCCTATGTTGGCAAAAGGAAACTAGGGAATAGAGGCACTATGTCTTAAAATCTCAACTAGGGATTGGAGACCTATGTTGGCAAAAGGCGACAAGGGAATGGAGGCCCTATGTCTAAAATCTCAACTAGGAATTGGAGTCCTATGTTGGCAAAAGGCAACTAGTGAATGGAGACCCTATGTCGAAAAATCACAACTAGGGATTGGAGCCCTATGTTGGCAAAAGGCGACTAGGGAATGGAGGCCCTATGTCTAAAAATCTAAACTAGGGATTTGAGCACTATGTTGGAGAAAGGCGACTAGATAATGGTGGCCCTTTGTCAAAAATCTCAACTAGGGATTGGAGTCCTATGTTAGCAAAAGGTGACGAGGAAATGGAGGCCCTATGTCTAAAAATCTCAACTAGGGATTTGAGCCCTATGTTGGCAAAAAGCGACTAGGTAATGGAGGCCCTATGTCGAAAAATCTCAACTATGGATTAGAGCCCTATGTTGGCAAAAGGCGACTAGAGAATGGAGGCCTTATGTCTAAAATCTCAAATTGGGATTGAAGTTCTATGTTGGCAAAAGGCGACTAGGGAATGGATGCCCTATGTCTAAAATCTCAACTAGGGATTGGAGCCATATGTTGGTAAAAGGAGACTAGGGAATGGAGGCCCTATGTCTAAAATTATCAACTAGGGATTGGAGCCCTATGTTGGCAAAAAGAGACTCGGGAATGGAGGCCATATGTCAAAAAATCTCAACTAGGGATTGGAACCCTATGTTGGCAAAATGCGACTAGGGAATGGAAGCCATATGTCGAAAAATCTCAACTAGGGATTGAAGCCCTATGTTGGCAAAAGGCGACTAGGGAATGGAGGCCCTATGTCTGAAATCTCAACTAGGGATTGGAGTCCTATGTTAGCAAAAGGTGACGAGGGAATGGAGGCCCTATATCTAAAAGTCTCAACTAGGGATTTGAGCCCTATGTTGGCAAAAAGCGACTAGGTAATGGGGGCCCTATGTCGAAAAGTCTCAACTAGGGATTGGAGTCCTATGTTGGCAAAAAGCGACTAGGGAATGGAGGCCCTATGTCTAAAATCTCAACTTGGGATTGTAGTTGTATGTTGGCAAAAGGCGACTAGGGATGGATGCCCTGTATCTAAAATCTCAACTAGGGATTGGAGCCATATGTTGGTAAAAGGCGACTAGGGAATGAAGGCTCTATGTCTAAAAATCTCAACTAGGGATTGGAGCCCTATGTTGGCAAAAGGCAACTAGGGAATGGAGGCTCTATGTAAAAAAATCTCAACTAGGTATTGGAGCCCTATGTTGGCAAAAGGCGACTAGGAGATGGAGGTCTTATGTCAAAAATGTCAACTAGGGATTGGAGACCTATGTTGGCAAAAGGCGACTAGGGAATGGAAGCCATATGTCGAAAAATCTCAACTAGGGATTGGAGTCCTATGTTGGCAAAAGACGACTAGGGAATGGAGACACTATGTCTAAAAATCTCAAATTGGGATTGGAGCCCTATGTTGGCAAAAGGCGACTAGGGAATGGATGCCCTATGTCTAAAATATCAGCTAGGGATTGGAGCCATATGTTGGAAAAAACGACTAGGAAATGGATGCCCTATGTCTAAAATCTCAACTAGGGATTGGAGCCATATGTTGGTATAAGGAGACTAGGGAATGGAGGCCCTATGTCTAAAATTCTCAACTAGGGATTGGAGCCCTATGTTGGCAAAAGGCGACAAAGGAATGGAGGCCCTATGTCTAAAAATCTCAACTTGGGATTGGAGCCCTACGTTGGCAAAAGGCGACTAGGGAATGGAGGCCCTATGTCGAAAAATCTCAACTAGGGATTGGTGCCCTATGTTGGCAAAAGACAACTAGGGAATGGAGGCCATATGTTGAAAAATCTCAACTAGGGATTGGAGCCCTATATTGGCAAAAGGCGAGTAGGGAATGGAAGCCCTATGTCTAAAATTTCAACTTGGGATTGGAGCCCTACGTTGGCAAAAGGAGACTAGGGAATGGAGGCCCTATGTCGAAAAATCTCAACTAGGGATTGGTGCCCTATGTTGGCAAAAGACAACTAGGGAATGGAGGCCATATGTCGAAAAATCTCAACTAGGGATTGGAGCCCTATGTTGGCAAAAGGGGAGTAGAGAATGGAGGCCCTACATCTAAAATCTCAACTAGGGATTGGAGCCCTATGTTGGCAAAAGGCGACTAGGGAATGGAGGCCCTATGTCTACAAATCTCAACTAGGGATTGGAGCCCTATGTTGGCAAAGGGCGGCTAGGGAATGGACGCCCTATGTCTAAAATCTCAACTAGGGATTGGAGCCCTATTTTGGCAAAAGGCGACTAGGGAATGGAGGTCCTATGTCTAAAATGTCAATAAGGGATTGGAGCCCTATGTTAGCAAAAGATGACTAGGGAATAGATGCCCTATGTCTAAAAATCTCAACTAGGGAGTGGAGCCCTATGTTAGCAAAAGGAAACTAGGGAATATAGGAACTATGTCTTAAAATCTCAACTAGGGATTGGAGACCTATGTTGGCAAAAGGCGACAAGGGAATGGAGACCCTATGTCTAAAATCTCAACTAGGAATTGGAGTCCTATGTTGGCAAAAGGAAACTAGGGAATGGAGACCGTATGTCGAAAAATCTCAACTAGGGATTGGAGCCCTATGTTGGCAAAAGGCGACTAGGGAATGAAGGCCCTATGTCTAAAAATTTCAACTAGGGATTGGAGCCCTATGTTGGAGAAAGCGGACTAGATAATGGAGGCCGTTTGTCTAAAATCTCAACTAGGGATTGGAATCCTATATTAGCAAAAGGTGACGAGGAAATGGAGGCCCTATGTCTAAAAATCTCAACTAGGGATTTCAGCCCTATGTTGGCAAAAAGCGACTAGGTAATGGAGGCCCTATGTCGAAAAATCTCTACTATGGATTGGAGCCCTATGTTGGCAAAAGGCGACTAGGGAATGGAGGCCCTATGTCTAAAATCTCAAATTGGGATTGGAGTTCTATGTTGTCAAAAGGCGACTAGGGAATGGATGCCCTATGTCTAAAATATCAACTAGGGATTGGAGCCATATGTTGGTAAAAGGAGACTAGGGAATGGAGGCCCTATGTCTAAAATTCTCAACTAGGGATTGGAGCCCTATGTTGGCAAAAGGAGACTCGGGAATGAAGGCCATATGTCAAAAAATCTCAACTAGGGATTGGAACCCTATGTTGGAAAAATGCGACTAGGGAATGGAGGCCCTATGTCAAAATCTCAACTAGGGATTGGAGCCCTATGTTGGCAAAAGGCGACTAGGGAATGGAGGCCCTATGTCTAAAATCACAACTAGGGATTGGAGTCCTATGTTAGCAAAATGTGACGAGGGAATGGAGGCCCTATGTCTAAAAATCTCAACTAGGGATTTGAGCCCTATGTTGGCAAAAAGCGACTAGGTAATGGGGGCCCTATGTCGAAAAATCTCAACTAGGGATTGGAGTCCTATGTTGGCAAAAGGCGACTAGGGAATGGATGCCCTATGTCTAAAATATCAGCTTGGGATTGGAGCCGTATGTTGGAAAAAAACGACTAAGAAATGGATGCCCTATGTCTAAAATCTCAACTAGGGATTGGAGCCATATGTTGGCAAAAAAATACTAGGGAATGGAGGCCCTATGTCTAAAATTCTCAACTAGGGATTGGAGCCCTATGTTGGCAAAAGGCGACAAAGGAATGCAGTCCCTATATCTAAAAATCTCAACTTGGGATTGGAGCCCTACGTTGGCAAAAGGCAACTAGGGAATGGAGGCCCTATATCGAAAAATCTCAACTAGGGATTGGTGCCCTATGTTTGCAAAAGACAACTAGGGAATGGAGGCCATATGTCTAAAAATCTCAACTAGGGATTGGAGCCCTATGTTGGCAAAAGGCGATTAGGGAATGGAAGCCCTATGTCTAAAATCACAACTTGGGATTGGAGCCCTACGTTGGCAAAAGGAGACTAGGAAATGGAGGCCCTATGTCGAAAAATCTCAACTAGGGATTGGTGCCCTATGTTGGCAAAAGACAACTAGGGAATGGAGGCCATATGTCGAAAAATCTCAACTAGGGATTGGAGCCCTATGTTGGCAAAAGGCGAGTAGAGAATGGAGGCCCTACATCTAAATTCTCAACTAGGGATTGGAGCCCTATGTTGGCAAAAGACGACTAGGGAATGGAGGCCCTATGTCTACAAATCTCAACTAGGGATTGGAGCCCTATATTGGCAAAGGGCGGCTAGGGAATGGAGGCCCTATGTCTAAAATCTCAACTAGGGATTGGAGCCCTATTTTAGCAAAAGGCGACTAGGGAATGGAGGCCCTATGTCTAAAATGTCAACAAGGGATTGGAGCCCTATGTTAGCAAAAGATGACTAGGGAATAGATGCCCTATGTCTAAAAATCTCAACTAGGGAGTGGAGCCCTATGTTGGCAAAAGAAAACTAGAGAATAGAGGAACTATGTCTTAAAATCTCAACTAGGGATTGGAGACCTATGTTGGCAAAAGGCGACAAGGGAATGGAGACCCTATGTCTAAAATCTCAACTAGGAATTGGAGACCTATGTTGGCAAAAGGCAACTAGGGAATGGAGACCCTATATCGAAAAATCTCAACTAGGGATTGGAGCCCTATGTTGGCAAAAGGCGACTAAGGAATGAAGGCCCTATGTCTAAAAATCTCAACTAGGGATTTGAGCCCTATGTTGGAGAAAGCGGACTAGATAATGGAGGCCCTTTGTCTAAAATCTCAACTAGGGATTGGAGTCCTATATTAGCAAATGGTGACGAGGAAATGGAGGCCCTATGTCTAAAAATCTCAACTAGGGATTTCAGCCCTATGTTGGCAAAAAGCGACTAGGTAATGGAGGCCCTATGTCGAAAAATCTCAACTATGGATTGGAGCCCTATGTTGGCAAAAGGCGACTAGGGAATGGAGGCCCTATGTCTAAAATCTCAAATTGGGATTGGAGTTCTATGTTGTCAAAAGGCGACTAGGGAATGGATGCCCTATGTCTAAAATATCAACTAGGGATTGGATCCATATGTTGGTAAAAGGAGACTAGGGAATGGAGGCCCTATGTCTAAAATTCTCAACTAGGGATTGGATCCCTATGTTGGCAAAAGGAGACTCGGGTATGAAGGCCATATGTCAAAAAATCTCAACTAGGGATTGGAACCCTATGTTGGCAAAATGCGACTAGGGAATGGAAGCCATATGTCGAAAAATCTCAACTAGGGATTGGAGCCATGTGTTGGCAAAAGGCGACTAGGGTATGGAGGCTTTATGTCTAAAATCTCAACTAGGGATTGGAGTCCTATGTTAGCAAAAGGTGACGAGGGAATGGAGGCCCTATGTCTAAAAATCTCAACTAGGGATTTGAGCCCTATGTTGGCAAAAGGCGACTAGGGAATGGAGGCCCTATGTCTAAAATCTCAGCTAGGGATTGGAGTTGTATGTTGGCAAAAGGCGACTAGGGAATGGATGCCCTGTGTCTAAAATCTCAACTAGGGATTGGAGCCATATGTTGGTAAAAGGAGATTAGGGAATGGAGGCCCTATGTCTAAAATTCTCAACTAGGGATTGGAGCCCTATGTTGGTAAAAGGCGACAAAGGAATGGAGGCCCTATGTCTAAAAATCTCAACTAGGGATTGGAGCCCTATTTTGGAAAAAGGAGACTAGGGAATGGAGGCCATATGTCAAAAACTCTCAACTAGGGATTGGAGCCCTATGTTGGCAAAATGCGACTAGGGAATGGAATCCATATGTCGAAAAATCTCAACTAGGGATTGGAGCCCTATGTTTGCAAAAGCCGACTAGGGAATTGAGGCCCTATGTCTAAAATCTCAACTAGGGATTGGAGTCCTATGTTGGAAAAATGAGACTAGGGAATGGAGGCCCTATGTCTAAAATCTCAACTAGGGATTGGAGTCCTATGTTAGCAAAAGGTGACGAGGGAATGGAGGCCCTATGTCTAAAAATTTCAACTAAGGATTTGATCCCTATGTTGGCAAAAAGCGACAAGGTAATGGAGGCCCTATGTCGAAAAATCTCAACTAGGGATTGGAGCCCTATGTTAGCAAAAGGCGACTAGGAAATGGAGGCCGTATGTCTAAAATATCAACTTGAGATTGGAGTTGTATGTTGGCAAAAGGCGACTAGGGAATGGATGCCCTATGTCTAAAATCTCAACTAGGGATTGGAGCCATATGTTGGTATAAGGAGACTAGGGAATGGATGCCCTATGTCTAAAATTCTCAACTAGGTATTGGAGCCCTATGTTGGCAAAAGGCGACAAAGGAATGGAGGCCCTATGTCTAAAAATCTCAACTAGAGATTAGAGCCATATGTTGGCAAAAGCATACTAGGGAATGGAGGCCATATGTCAAAAAATCTCAACTAGGGATTGGAGCCCTATGTTGGCAAAATGCGACTAGGGAATGGAAGCCCTATGTCTAAAATCTCAACTAGGGATTGGAGCCCTATGTTGGCAAAAGGCGACTAGGGAATGGAGGCCCTATGTCTAAAATCTCAACTAGGGATTGGAGCCCTATGTTGGCAAAAGGCGACTAGGAAATGGATGCCCTATGTCTAAAATCTCAACTAGGGATTAGAGCCATATGTTGGCAAAAAAAGACTAGGGAATGGAGGCCCTATGTCTAAAATTCTCAACTAGGGATTGGAGCCCTATGTTGGCAAAAGGCGACAAAGGAATGGAGGCCCTATGTCTAAAAATCTCAACTCGGGATTGGAGCCCTATGTTGGCAAAAGGCAACTAGGGAATGGAGGCCCTATGTCAAAAAATCTCAACTAGGGATTGGAGCCCTATGTTGGCAAAATGTGACTAGGGAATGGAAGCCATATGTCGAAAAATCTCAACTAGGGATTGGAGCCCTATGTTGGCAAAAGGCGACTATGCAATGGAGGCCCTATGTCTAAAATCTCAAAGAGGGATTGGAGCCGTATGTTGACAAAAGGCGACTAGGAAATGGATGACCTATGTCTAAAATCTCAACTAGGGATTAGAGCCATATGTTGGCAAAAAAAGACTAGGGAATGGACGCCCTATGTCTAAAATTCTCAACTAGGGATTTAAGCCCTATGCTGGCAAAAGGAGAGTAGAGAATGGAAGCCCTATGTCTAAAATCTCAACAAGGGATTGGAGTCGTATGTTGGCAAAAGGCGACTAGGAAATGGATGTCCTCTTTCTAAAATCTCAACTAGGGATTAGAGCCATATGTTGGCAAAAAAAGACTAGGGAATGGAGGCCCTATGTCTAAAATTCTCAACTAGGGATTGGAGCCGTATGTTGGAAAAAGGTGACAAAGGAATGGAGGCCATATGTATAAAAATCTCAACTAGGGATTGGAACCCTATGTTGGCAAAATGCGACTAGGGAATGGAAGCCATATGTCGAAAAATCTCAACTAGGGATTGGAGCCCTATGTTGGCAAAAGGCGACTAGGGAATGGAGGCCCTATGTCTAAAATCTCAACTAGGGATTGGAGTCCTATGTTAGCAAAAGGTGACGAGGGAATGGAGGCCCTATGTCTAAAAATCTCAACTAGGGATTTGAGCCCTATGTTGGCAAAAAGCGACTTGGTAATGGGGGCCCTATGTCGAAAAATCTCAACTAGGGATTAGAGTCCTATGTTGGCAAAAGGCGACTAGGGAATGAAGGCCCTATGTCTAAAATCTCAGCTTGGGATTGGAGTTGTATGTTGGAAAAAGGCGACTAGGGAATGGATGCCCTGTGTCTAAAATCTCAACTAGGGATTGGAGCCATATGTTGGTAAAAGGTGATTAGGGAATGGAGGCCCCATGTCTAAAATTCTCAACTAGGGATTGGAGCCCTATGTTGGCAAAAGGCGACAAAGGAATGGAGGCCCTATGTCTAAAAATCTCAACTAGGGATTGGAGCCCTATGTTGGCAAAAGGAGACTAGGGAATGGAGGCCATATGTCAAAAACTCTCAACTAGGGATTGGAGCCCTATGTTGGCAAAATGCGACTAGGGAATGGAAGCCATATGTCGAAAAATCTCAACTAGGGATTGGAGCCCTATGTTGGCAAAAGCCGACTAGGGAATTGAGGCCCTATGTCTAAAATCTCAACTAGGGATTGGAGCCCTATGTTGGAAAAAGGAGACTAGGGAATGGAGGCCCTATGTCTAAAATCTCAACTAGGGATTGGAGTCCTATGTTAGCAAAAGGTGACGAGGGAATGGAGGCCCTATGTCTAAAAATCTCAACTAGGGATTTGAGCCCTATGTTGGCAAAAAGCGACTAGGTAATGGAGGCCCTATGTCGAAAAATCTCAACTAGGGATTGGAGCCCTATGTTGGCAAAAGGAGACTAGGAAATGGAGGCCCTATGTCTAAAATCTCAACTTGAGATTGGAGTTGTATGTTGGCAAAAGGCGACTAGGGAATGGATGCCCTATGTCTAAAATCTCAACTAGGGATCGGAGCCATATGTTGTTAAAAGGAGACTAGGGAATGGAGGCCCTATGTCTAAAATTCTCAACTAGGTATTGGAGCCCTATGTTGGCAAAAGGCGACAAAGGAATGGAGGCCCTATGTCTAAAAATCTCAACTAGGGATTAGAGCCATATGTTGGCAAAAGCATACTAGGGAATAGAGGCCATATGTCAAAAAATCTCAACTAGGGATTGGAGCCCTATGTTGGCAAAATTCGACTAGGAAATGGAAGCTATATGTCGAAAAATCTCAACTAGGGATTGGAGCCCTATGTTGGCAAAAGGCGACTAGGGAATGGAGGCCCTATGTCTAAAATCTCAACTAGGGATTGGAGCCGTATGTTGGCAAAAGGTGACTAGGAAATGGATGCCCTATGTCTAAAATCTCAACTAGGGATTAGAGCCATATGTTGGCAAAAAAAGACTAGGGAATGGAGGCCCTATGTCTAAAATTCTCAACTAGGGATTGGAGCCCTATGTTGGCAAAAGGCGACAAAGGAATGGAGGCCCTATGTCTAAAAATCTCAACTCGGGATTGGAGCCCTATGTTGGCAAAAGGCGACTAGGGAATGGAGGCCCTATGTCAAAAAATCTCAACTAGGGATTGGAGCCCTATGTTGGCAAAATTCGACTAGGGAATGGATGCCATATGTCGAAAAATCTCAACTAGGGATTGGAGCCCTATGTTGGCAAAAGGCGACTAGGGAATGCAGGCCCTATGTCTAAAATCTCAAATAGGGATTGGAGCCGTATGTTGACAAAAGGCGACTAGGAAATGGATGACCTATGTCTAAAATCTCAACTAGGGATTAGAGCCATATGTTGGCAAAAACATACTAGGGAATGGAGGCGCTATGTCTAAAATTCTCAACTAGGGATTTAAGCCCTATGTTGGCAAAATGAGAGTAGGGAATGGAAGCCCTATGTCTAAAATCTCAACAAGGGATTGGAGCCGTATGTTGGCAAAAGGCGACTAGGAAATGGATGTCCTCTTTCTAAAATCTCAACTAGGGATTAGAGCCATATGTTGGCAAAAAAAGACTAGGGAATGGAGGCCCTATGTCTAAAATTCTCAACTAGGGATTGGAGCCGTATGTTGGAAAAAGGAGACAAAGGAATGGATGCCCTATGTCTAAAAATCTAAACTCGGGATTGGAGCCCTATGTTGGCAAAAGGCGACTAGGGAATGGAGGCCCTATGTCAAAAAATCTCAACTAGGGAGTGGAGCCCTATGTTGGCAAAATGCGACTAGGGAATGGAAGCCATATGTCGAAAAATCTCAACTAGGGATTGGAGCCCTATGTTGGCAAAAGGCGACTAGGGAATGGAGTCCCTATGTCTAAAAATCTCAACTAGAGATTTGAGCCCTATGTTTGCAAAAGACGACTAGGGAATGGAGGCTCTATGTCGAAAAATCTCAACTGGGGATTGGAGCCCTATGTTGGAGAAAAGGGACTAGATAATAGAGGCCCTATGTTGAAAAATCTCAAGTAGAGATTGGAGCCCTATGTTGGCAAAAGGCGACTAGGGATTGGAGGCCCTACGTCTAAAATCTCAACTAGGGATTGGAGCCCTATGATGGCAAAAGGCGACTAGGGCATGGAGACACTATGTCTAAAAATCTCAACTAGAGATTGGAGCCCTATGTTGACAAAAGGCGACTAGGGAATGGAGGCCCTATGTCTAAAATCTCAACTAGGGATTGGAGCCGTATGTTGGCAAAAGGCGACTTGGAAATGGATGACCTTTGTCTAAAATCTCAACTAAGGATTGGATCCATATGTTGGGAAAAAAAGACTAGGGAATGGAGGCCCTATGTCTAAAATTCTCAACTAGGGATTTGAGCCCTATGTTGGCAAAAGGACAGTAGGGAATGGAAGCCCTATATCTAAAATCTCAACTAGGGATTGGAGCCCTATGTTGGCAAAAGGCGACTAGGGAATGGAGGCCCTACTTCTAAAATCTCAACTAGGGATTGGAGCCCTATGTTGGAAAAAGGAGAGTAGGGAATGGAAGACCTATATCTAAAATCTCAACTAGGGATTGGAGCCCTATGTTGGCAAAAGGCGACTAGGGAATGGAGGCCCTACGTCTAAAATCTCAACTAGGGATTGGAGCCCTATGATGGCAAAAGGCGACTAGGGCATGGAGGCCCTATATCTAAAATCTTAACTAGAGATTGGAGCCCTATGTTGGAAAAAGGCGACTTGGGATTGGAGGCCCTACGTCTAAAATCTCAACTAGGGAGTGGAGCCCTATGATGGCAAAAGGAGACTAGGGCATGGAGACACTATTTCTAAAAATCTCAACTAGGGATTGGAGCCCTATGTTGGCAAAAGGCGACTAGGGAATGGAGGCCCTATGTCTAAAATCTCAACTAGGGATTGGAGCCGTATGTTGGCAAAAGGCGACTAGGAAATGGATGACCTATGTCTAAAATCTCAACTAGGGATTGGATCCATATGTTGGAAAAAAAAGACTAGGGAATGGAGGCCCTATGTCTAAAATTCTCAACTAGGGATTTGAGCCCTATGTTGGCAAAAGGACAGTAGGGAATGGAAGCCCTATATCTAAAATCTCAACTAGGGATTGGAGCCCTATGTTGGCAAAAGGCGACTAGGGAATGAAGGCCCTACTTCTAAAATCTCAACTAGGGATTGGAGCCCTATGTTGGCAAAAGGAGAGTAGGGGATGGAAGCCCTATATCTAAAATCTCAACTAGGGATTGGAGCCCTATGTTGGCAAAAGGCGACTAGGGAATGGAGGCCCTACTTCTAAAATCTCAACTAGGGATTGAAGCCCTATGTTGGCAAAAGGCGACTAGGGAATGGAGGCCCTATGTCTAAAACACTCAACTAGGGATTGGAGCCCTATGTTGGCAAAGGGCGGCTAGGGAATGGAGGCCCTATGTCTAAATTCTCAACTAGGGATTGGAGCCCTATTTTGGCAAAAGGCGACTAGGGAATGGAGGCCCTATGTCTAAAATGTCAACAAGGGATTGGATCCCTATGATAGCAAAAGGCGACTAGGGAATAGAGGCCCTATGTCTAAAAATCTCAACTAGGGATTGGAGCCCTATGTTGGCAAAAGGAAACTAGGGAATGGAGGCACTATGTCTAAAAATCTCAACTAGGTATTGGAGACCTATGTTGGCAAAAGGCAACTAGGGAATGGAGGCCCTATGTCTAAAATCTCAACTAGGAATTTGAGTCCTATGTTGGAAAAAGGCGACTAGAGAATAGAGACCCTATGTGGAAAAATCCCAACTAGGGATTGGAGCCCAATGTTGGAGAAAGGCGACTAGAGAATGGAGACCCTTTGTCTAAAATCGCAACTAGGGATTGGAGTCCTAAGTTAGCAAAAGGTGACGAGGGAATGGAGGCCCTATGTGTAAAATATCAACTTGGGATTGGAGTTGTATGTTGTCAAAAGGCGACTAGGGAATGGATGCCCTGTGTCTATAATCTTAACTAGGGATTGGAGCCATATGTTGGTAAAAGGAGACTAGGGAATGGAGGCCCTATGTCTAAAATTCTCAACTAGGGATTGGAGCCCTATGTTGGCAAAAGACGACAAAGGAATGGAGGCCCTATGTCTAAAAATCTCTACTAGGGATTCCCTATGTTAGCAAAAGGCAACTAGGGAATGAAGGCCATATGTCGAAAAATCTCAATTTGGGATTGGAGCT
Organism: Nicotiana sylvestris; assembly: GCF_000393655.2. NCBI lineage: Eukaryota > Viridiplantae > Streptophyta > Magnoliopsida > Solanales > Solanaceae > Nicotiana > Nicotiana sylvestris. The sequence goes on along the minus strand of NC_091060.1, from coordinate 128,084,923 downwards.
CTATGTTGGCAAAAGGCGACTAGGAAATGGAGAACCTACATCTAAAATCTCAACTAGGGATTTGAGCCCTATGTTGGAATAAGGCGACTAGGGAATGGAGGCCCTATGTCTAAAAATCTCAACTAGGGATTGGAGCCCTATGTTGGCAAAGGGCGGTTAGGGACTGGAGGCCCTATTTCTAAAATCTCAACTAGGGATTGGAGCCCTATTTTGGCAAAAGGCGACTAGGGAATGAAGGCCCTATGTCTAAAATGTCAATAAGGGATTGGAGCCCTATGTTAGCAAAAGGCGACTATGGAATAGAGGCCCTATGTCTAAAAATCTCAACTAGGGATTGGAGCCCTATGTTGGCAAAAGGAAACTAGGGAATGGAGGTCCTATGTCTAAAAATCTCAACTAGGGATTGGAGACCTATGATGGCAAAAGGCGACTAGGAAATGGAGAACCTACATCTAAAATCTCAACTAGGGATTTGAGCCCTATGTTGGAAAAAGGCGACTAGGGAATGGAGTCCCTATGTCTAAAAATCTCAACTAGGGATTGGAGCCCTATGTTGGCAAAGGGCGGTTAGGGAATGGAGGCCCTATTTCTAAAATCTCAACTAGGGATTGGAGCCCTAATTTGGCAAAAGGCGACTAGGGAATGGAGGCCCTATGTCTAAAATGTCAATAAGGGATTGGAGCTCTATGTTAGCAAAAGGCGACTATGGAATAGAGGCCCTATGTCTAAAAATCTCAACTAGGGATTGGAGCCCTATGTTGGCAAAAGGAAACTAGGGAATGGAGGTCCTATGTCTAAAAATCTCAACTAGGGATTGGAGACCTATGTTGGCAAAAGGCGACTAGGGATTGGAGGCCCTATGTCTAAAATCTCAATTAGGAATTGGAGTCCTATGTTGGCACAAGGAGACTAGGGAATGGAAACCCTATGTCGAAAAATCTCAACTAGGGATTGGATCCCTATGTTGGCAAAAGGCGACTAGGGAATGGAGGCCCTATGTCTAAAAATCACAACTAGGAATTTTAGCCCTATGTTGGGGAAAGGCGACTAGAGAATGGAGGCCCTATGTCTAAAATCTCAACTAGGGATTGGAGTCCTATGTTAGCAAAAGGAGACGAGGGAATGGAGGCCCTATGTCTAAAAATCTCAACTAGGGATTTGAGCCCTATGTTGGCAAAAAGCGACTAGGGAATGGAGGCCCTATGTCTAAAATCTCAACTAGGGATTGGAGTCCAATGTTAGCAAAAGGCGACGAGGGAATGGAGGCCCTATGTCTAAAAATCTCAACTAGGGATTTGAGCCCTATGTTGGCAAAAGGCGACTAGGTAATGGAGGCCCTATGTCGAAAAACCCCAACTAGGGATTGGAGCCCTATGTTGGCAAAAGGCAACTAGGGAATGGAGGCCCTATGTTGAAAAATCTCAACTAGGGATTGAAGCCCTATGTTGGCAAAAGGTGACTAGCTAATGGAGGCCCTATGTCTAAAATCTCAACTTGGGATTGGAGCAGTATGTTGGCAAAAGTTGACTAGGGAATGGATACCCTATGTCTAAAATCTCAACTAGGGATTGGAGTCGTATGTTGGCAAAAAGAGACTAGGGAATGGAGGTCCTATGTCTTAAAATCTCAACTAGGTATTAGAGCCTAATGTTGGCAAAAGGCGACTAGGGAATGAAGGCCCTATGTCTAAAAATCTCAACTAGGGCTTTGAGCCCTATGTTGGAGAAAGGCGACTAGAGAATGGAGGCCCTTTGTCTAAAATCTCAACTAGGGATTGGAGTCCTATGTTAATAAAAGGTGACGAGGGAATGGAGGCTCTACGTCTAAAAATTTCAACTAGGGATTTGAGCCCTATGTTGGCAAAAATCGACTAGGTAATGGAGGCCCTATGTCAAAAAATCTCAACTAGGGATTGGAGTCCTATGTTGGCAAAAGGCGACTAGGGAATGGAGGCCCTATGTCTAAAATCTCAACTTGGGATTGGATTTGTATGTTGGCAAAAGGCGACTAGGGAATAGATGCCCTGTGTCTAAAATCTCAACTAGGGATTGGAGCCCTATTTTGGCAAAAGGAGACTAGGGAATGGAGGCCCTATGTCTAAAATGTCAATAAGGGATTGGAGCCCTATGTTAGCAAAAGGCGACTATGGAATAGAGGCCCTATGTCTAAAAATCTCAACTAGGGATTGGAGCCCTATGTTGGCAAAAGGAAACTAGGGAATGGAGGTCCTATGTCTAAAAATCTCAACTAGGGATTGGAGACCTATGTTGGCAAAAGGCGACTAGGATATGGAGAACCTACATCTAAAATCTCAACTAGGGATTTGAGCCCTATGTTGGAAAAAGGCGACTAGGGAATGGAGGCCCTATGTCTAAAAATCTCAACTAGGGATTGGAGCCCTATGTTGGCAAAGGGCGGTTAGGGAATGGAGGCCCTATTTCTAAAATCTCAACTAGGGATTGGAGCCCTAATTTGGCAAAAGGCGACTAGGGAATGGAGGCCCTATGTCTAAAATGTCAATAAGGGATTGGAGCCCTATGTTAGCAAAAGGCGACTATGGAATAGAGGCCCTATGTCTAAAAATCTCAACTAGGGATTGGAGCCCTATGTTGGCAAAAGGAAACTAGGGAATGGAGGTCCTATGTCTAAAAATCTCAACTAGGGATTGGAGACCTATGTTGGCAAAAGGCGACTAGGGAATGGAGGCCCTATGTCTAAAATCTCAATTAGGAATTGGAGTCCTATGTTGGCACAAGGCGACTAGGGAATGGAAACCCTATGTCGAAAAATCTCAACTAGGGATTGGATCCCTATGTTGGCAAAAGGCGACTAGGGAATGGAGGCCCTATGTCTAAAAATCTCAACTAGGAATTTTAGCCCTATGTTGGGGAAAGGCGACTAGAGAATGGAGGCCCTATGTCTAAAATCTCAACTAGGGATTGGAGTCCTATGTTAGGAAAAGGAGACGAGGGAATGGAGGCCCTATGTCTAAAAATCTCAACTAGGGATTTGAGCCCTATGTTGGCAAAAGGCGACTAGGAGAATGGAGGCCCTATGTCTAAAATCTCAACTAGGGATTGGAGTCCAATGTTAGCAAAAGGCGACGAGGGAATGGAGGCCCTATGTCTAAAAATCTCAACTAGGGATTTGAGCCCTATGTTGGCAAAAGGCGACTAGGTAATGGAGGCCCTATGTCGAAAAACCCCAACTAGGGATTGAAGCCCTATGTTGGCAAAAGGCAACTAGGGAATGGAGGCCCTATGTTGAAAAATCTCAACTAGGTATTAGAGCCTAATGTTGGCAAAAGGCGACTAGGGAATGAAGGCCCTATGTCTAAAAATCTCAACTAGGGCTTTGAGCCCTATGTTGGAGAAAGGCGACTAGAGAATGGAGGCCCTTTGTCTAAAATCTCAACTAGGGATTGGAGTCCTATGTTAATAAAAGGTGACGAGGGAATGGAGGCTCTACGTCTAAAAATTTCAACTAGGGATTTGAGCCCTATGTTGGCAAAAATCGACTAGGTAATGGAGGCCCTATGTCAAAAAATCTCAACTAGGGATTGGAGTCCTATGTTGGCAAAAGGCGACTAGGGAATGGAGGCCCTATGTCTAAAATCTCAACTTGGGATTGGATTTGTATGTTGGCAAAAGGCGACTAGGGAATAGATGCCCTGTGTCTAAAATCTCAACTAGGGATTGGAGCCCTATTTTGGCAAAAGGAGACTAGGGAATGGAGGCCCTATGTCTAAAATGTCAATAAGGGATTGGAGCCCTATGTTAGCAAAAGGCGACTATGGAATAGAGGCCCTATGTCTAAAAATCTCAACTAGGGATTGGAGCCCTATGTTGGCAAAAGGAAACTAGGGAATGGAGGTCCTATGTCTAAAAATCTCAACTAGGGATTTGAGACCTATGTTGGCAAAAGGCGACTAGGAAATGGAGAAAATACATCTAAAATCTCAACTAGGGATTTGAGCCCTATGTTGGAAAAAGGCTACTAGGGAATGGAGGCCCTATGTCTAAAAATCTCAACTAGGGATTGGAGCCCTATGTTGGCAAAGGGCGGTTAGGGAATGGAGGCCCTATTTCTAAAATCTCAACTAGGGATTGGAGCCCTAATTTGGCAAAAGACGACTAGGGAATGGAGGCCCTATGTCTAAAATGTCAATAAGGGATTGGAGCCCTATGTTAACAAAAGGCGACTATGGAATAGAGGCCCTATGTCTAAAAATCTCAACTAGGGATTGGAGCCCTATGTTGGCAAAAGGAAACTAGGGAATGGAGGTCCTATGTCTAAAAATCTCAACTAGGGATTGGAGACCTATGTTGGCAAAAGGCGACTAGGGAATGGAGGCCCTATGTCTAAAATCTCAATTAGGAATTGGAGTCCTATGTTGGCACAAGGCGACTAGGGAATGGAAACCCTATGTCGAAATATCTCAACTAGGGATTGGATCCCTATGTTGGCAAAAGGCGACTAGGGAATGGAGGCCCTATGTCTAAAAATCTCAACTAGGAATTTTAGCCCTATGTTGGGGAAAGGCGACTAGAGAATGGAGGCCCTATGTCTAAAATCTCAACTAGGGATTGGAGTCCTATGTTAGCAAAAGGAGACGAGGGAATGGAGGCCCTATGTCTAAAAATCTCAACTAGGGATTTGAGCCCTATGTTGGCAAAAAGCGACTAGGGAATGGAGGCCCTATGTCTAAAATCTCAACTAGGGATTGGAGTCCAATGTTAGCAAAAGGCGACGAGGGAATGGAGGCCCTATGTCTAAAAATCTCAACTAGGGATTTGAGCCCTATGTTGGCAAAAGGCGACTAGGTAATGGAGGCCCTATGTCGAAAAACCCCAACTAGGGATTGGAGCCCTATGTTGGCAAAAGGCAACTAGGGAATGGAGGCCCTATGTTGAAAAATCTCAACTAGGGATTGGAGCCCTATGTTGGCAAAAGGTGACTAGCTAATGGAGGCCCTATGTCTAAAATCTCAACTTGGGATTGGAGCAGTATGTTGGCAAAAGTTGACTAGGGAATGGATACCCTATGTCTAAAATCTCAACTAGGGATTGGAGTCGTATGTTGGCAAAAAGAGACTAGGGAATGGAGGTCCTATGTCTTAAAATCTCAACTAGGTATTAGAGCCTAATGTTGGCAAAAGGCGACTAGGGAATGAAGGCCCTATGTCTAAAAATCTCAACTAGGGCTTTGAGCCCTATGTTGGAGAAAGGCGACTAGAGAATGGAGGCCCTTTGTCTAAAATCTCAACTAGGGATTGGAGGCCTATGTTAATAAAAGGTGACGAGGGAATGGAGGCTCTACGTCTAAAAATTTCAACTAGGGATTTGAGCCCTATGTTGGCAAAAATCGACTAGGTAATGGAGGCCCTATGTCAAAAAATCTCAACTAGGGATTGGAGTCCTATGTTGGCAAAAGGCGACTAGGGAATGGAGGCCCTATGTATAAAATCTCAACTTGGGATTGGATTTGTATGTTGGCAAAAGGCGACTAGGGAATAGATGCCCTGTGTCTAAAATCTCAACTAGGGATTGGAGCCATATTTTTGTAAAAGGAGACTAGGGACTGAAGGCCCTATGTCTAAAATTCTCAACTAGGGATTGGAGCCCTATGTTGGCAAAAGGCGACAAAGGAATGGAGTCTAAAAATCTCAACTAGGGATTGGAGCCCTATGTTGCAAAAGGCGACTAGGGAATGGAGGCCCTATGTCAAAAAATCTCAACTAGGGATTGGAGCCCTATGTTGGCAAAATGCGACTAGGGAATGGAAGCCATATGTCGAAAAATCTCAACTAGGGATTGGAGCCCTATGTTGGCAAAAGACGACTAGGGAATGGAGGCCCTATGTTGAAAAATCTCAACTAGGGATTGGAGCCCTATGTTGGCAAAAGGTGACTAGGGAATGGAGGCCCTATGTCTAAAATCTCAACTTCGGATTGGAGTCGTATGTTGGCAAAAGATGACTTGGGAATGGATGCCCTATGTCTAAAATCTCAACTAGGGATTGGAGTCGTATGTTGGCAAAAGGAGACTAGGGAATAGAGGCCCTATGTCTAAAAATTTCAACTAGGTATTAGAGCCCAATGTTGGCAAAAGGCGACTAGGGAATGGAGGCCCTATGTCTAAAATCTCAACTTGGGATTTGAGCCCTATGTTGGAGAAAGGCGATTAGAGAATAGAGGCCCTATGTCAAAAAATCTCAACTAGGGATTGGAGTCCTATGTTGGCAAAAGGCGACTAGGGAATGGAGGCCCTATGTCTAAAATCTCAACTTGGGATTGGAGTTGTATGTTGGCAAAAGGCGACTAGGGAATAAATGCCCTGTGTCTAAAATCTCAACTAGGGATTGGAGCCATATTTTGGTAAAAGGAGACTAGGGAATGGAGGCCCTATGTCTAAAATTCTCAACTAGGGATTGGAGCCCTATGTTGGCAAAAGGCAACAAAGGAATAGAGGCCCTATGTCTAAAAATCTCAACTAGGGATTGGAGCTCTATCTTGGCAAAAGGCGACTAGGGAATGGAGGCCCTATGTCAAAAAATCTCAACTAGGGATTGGATCCCTATATTGAAAAATGCGACGAGGGAATGGAAGCCATATGTCAAAAAATCTCAACTAGGAATTGGAGCCCTATGTTGGGAAAAGGCGACTAGGGAATGGAGGCCCTATGTCTAAAATCTCAACTAGGGATTGGAGTCGTATGTTGGCAAAATGCGACTAGGAAATGGATGCCCTATGTCTAAAATCTCAACTAGGGATTAGAGCCATATGTTGGCATAAAAAGACTAGGGAATGGAGGCCCTATGTCTAAAATTCTCAACTAGGGATTAGAGCCCTATGTTGGCAAAAGGCGACAAAGGAATGGAGGCCCTAAGTGTAAAAATCTCAACTAGGGATTGGAGCCCTATGTTGGAAAAAGAAGACTAGGGAATAGAGGCCCTATGTCTCAAAACCTCAACTAGGGATTGGAGCCCTATGTTAGCAATAGGCGACTAGGGAATGGAAGCCATATGTCAAAAAATCTCAACTAGGGATTGGAATCCTATTTTGGCTAAAGGCGAGTAGGGAATGAGGCCCTATGTCTAAAATCTCAACTAGGGATTGGAGCCCTATGTTAGCAATAGGCGACTAGGGAATGGAAGCCATATGTCAAAAAATCTCAACTAGGGATTGGAATCCTATTTTGGCAAAAGGCGACTAGGGAATGGTGGCCCTATGTCTAAAAACCTCAACTAGGGATTGGAGCCCTATGTTAGCAATAGGCGACTAGGGAATGGAGGTCGTATGTCTAAAATCACAACTAGGGATTGGAGCCCTATGTTGGCAAAAGATGACTAGGGAATAGAGGCCCTATGTCTCAAAATCTCAACTAGGGATTGGAGCCCTTTGTTAGCAAAGGGCGGCTAGTGCATGGAGGCCCTATGTCTAAAATCCTCAACTAGGGATTGGAGCCCTATGTTGGCAAAAGGCGACAAAGGAATGGAGGCCCTATGTCTAAGAATCTCAACTAGGGATTGGAGCCCTATGTTGGCAAAAGGCGACTAGGGAATGGAGGCCCTATGTCAAAAAATCTCAACTAGGAATTGGAGCCCTATGTTGGCAAAATGCGACTAGGGAATGGAAGCCATATGTCAAAAAATCTCAACTAGGGATTGGAATCCTATTTTGGCTAAAGGCGAGTAGGGAATGAGGCCCTATGTCTAAAATCTCAACTAGGGATTGGAGCCCTATGTTGGCAAAAGGCGACTAGGGAATGGAGGCTCTACATCTAAAATCTGAACTAGAGATTGGAGCCCTATGTTGGCAAAAGGCGACTAAGTAATGGAGACCCTATGTATAAATATCTAAACCAGGGATTGGAGCCCTATGTTGGCAAAGGGCGGCTAGGGAATGGAGGCACTATGTCTAAAATCTCAACTAGGGATTAGAGCCCTATGTTGGCAAAATGTGAATAGGGAATGAAGGCCATATGTCGAAAAATCTAAACTAGGGATTGGTGCCCTATGTTGGCAAATGGCAACTAGGGAATGGAGGCCCTATGTCTCAAATCTCAACTAGGGATTGGAGCCATATGTTGGCAAAAGGCGACTTGGAAATGGAGGCCCTATATCTAAAATCTCAACTAGGGATTTGAGCCCTATGTTGGCAAAAGGCGACTAGGGAATGGAGGCCCTATGTCTAAAAATCTCAACTAGGGATTGGAGCCCTAAGTTGGCAAAGGGCGGCTAGGGAATGGAGGCCCTATGTCTAAAATCTAAACTAGGGATTAGAGCCCTATTTTGGCAAAAGGCGACTTGGGAATGGAGGCCCTAGGTCTAAAATGTCAACATGGGATTGGAGCCCTATGTTAGCAAAAGGCAACTAGGGAATAGAGGCCCTATGTCTAAAAATCTCAACAAGGGATTGGAGCCCTATGTTGGCAAAAGGAAACTAGGGAATGGAGGCCCTATGTCTAAAAATCTCAACTAGGGATTGGAGACCTATGTTGGCAAAAGTAAACTAGGGAATGGAGGCCCTATGTCTAAAATCTCAACTAGGAATTGGAATCCTATGTTGGCAAAAGGCGACTAGGGAATGGAGGCCCTATGTCTAAAAATCTCAACTAGGGATTGGAGCCCTATGTTGGCAAAGGGCGGCTAGGGAATGGAGGCCCTATGTCTAAAATCTCAACTAGGGATTGGAGCCCTATGTTGGAAAAAGGCGACTAGGGAATGGAGGCCCTATGTTTAAAAATCTCAACTAGGGATTGGAGCCCTATGTTGGCAAAGGCGGCTAGGGAATGGAGGCCCTATGTCTAAAATCTCAAATAGGGATTGGAGCCCTATTTTGGCAAAAGGCGACTAGAAAATGGAGGCCCTATGTCTAAAATGTCAACAAGGGATTGGAGTCCTATGTTGGCAAAAGGCGACTAGGGAATTGAGGCCCTATGTCGAAAAATCTCAACTAGGAATTGGAGCCCTATGTTGGCAAAAGGCGACTAGGGAATGGAGGCCCTATGTCTAAAAATCTCAACTAGGGATTTGAGCCCTATGTTAGAGAAAGGCGACTAGAGAATGGAGGCCCTATGTCTAAAATCTCAACTAGGGATTGGAGTCCTACATTAGCAAAAGGCGACGAGGGAATGGAGGCCCAATGTCTAAAAATCTCAACTAGGGATTTGAGCCCTATGTTGGAAAACAATGACTAGGGAATGGAGGCTCTATGTCTAAAATCTCAACTAGGGATTGGAGTCCTATGTTAGCAAAAGGCAACGAGGGAATGTAGGCCCTATGTCTAAAAATCTCAACTAGGGATTTGAGCCCCATGTTGGCAAAAGGAAACTAGGGATTGGAGGCCCTATGTCTCAAATCTCAACTAGGGATTGGAGCCCTATGTTGGCAAAAGGCGACTAGGAAATGGAGGCCCTACATCTAAAATCTCAACTAGGGATTTGATCCCTATGTTGTCAAAAGGCGACTAGGGAATGGAGGCCCTATGTCTAAAAATCTCAACTAGGGATTGGAGCCCTATGTTGGCAAAGGGCGGCTAGGGAATGGAGGCCCTATGTCGAAAAATCTCAACTAGGGATTGGAGCCCTATGTTGGCAAAAGGCGACTAGGGAATGGAGGCCCTATGTTTAAAAATCTCAACTAGGGATTGGAGCCCTATGTTGGCAAAGGCGGCTAGGGAATGGAGGCCCTATGACTAAAATCTCAAATAGGGATTGGAGCCCTATTTTGGCAAAAGGCGACTAGAAAATGGAGGCCCTATGTCTAAAATGTCAACAAGGGATTGGAGTCCTATGTTGGCAAAAGGCGACTAGGGAATTGAGGCCCTATGTCGAAAAATCTCAACTAGGGATTGGAGCCCTATGTTGGCAAAAGGCGACTAGGGAATGGAGGCCCTATGTCTAAAAATCTCAACTAGGGATTTGAGCCCTATGTTAGAGAAAGGCGACTAGAGAATGGAGGCCCTATGTCTAAAATCTCAACTAGGGATTGGAGTCCTACATTAGCAAAAGGCGACGAGGGAATGGAGGCCCAATGTCTAAAAATCTCAACTAGGGATTTGATCCCTATGTTGGAAAAAAATGACTAGGGAATGGAGGCCCTATGTCTAAAATCTCAACTAGGGATTGGAGTCCTATGTTAGCAAAAGGCAACGAGGGAATGTAGGCCCTATGTCTAAAAATCTCAACTAGGGATTTGAGCCCCATGTTGGCAAAAGGAAACTAGGGAATGGAGGCCCTATGTCTCAAATCTCAACTAGGGATTGGAGCCCTATGTTGGCAAAAGGCGACTAGGAAATGGAGGCCCTACATCTAAAATCTCAACTAGGGATTTGATCCCTATGTTGTCAAAAGGCGACTAGGGAATGGAGGCCCTATGTCTAAAAATCTCAACTAGGGATTGGAGCCCTATGTTGGCAAAGGGCGGCTAGGGAATGGAGGCCCTATGTCGAAAAATCTCAACTAGGGATTGGAGCCCTATGTTGGCAAAAGGCAACTAGGGAATGGAGGCCCTATGTTAAAAAATCTCAACTAATGATTGGAGCCCTATGTTGGCAAAAGGTGACTAGGGAATTGAGGCCCTATGTCTAAAATCTCATCTTGGGATTGGAGCCGTATGTTGGCAAAAGGCGAGTAGGGAATGGAGGCCCTATGTCTAAAAATCTCAACTAGGGATTGGAGCCCTATGTTAGCAATAGGCGACTAGGGAATAGAGGCCCTATGTCTAAAATTCTCAACTAGGGATTGGAGCCCTATGTTGGCAAAAGGCGACAAAGGAATGGAGGCCCTAAGTGTAAAAATCTCAACTAGGGTATGGAGCCCTACATTGGCAAAAGACGACTAGGGAATGGAGGCCCTATGTCGAAAAATCTCAACTAGGGATTGGTTCCCTATGTTAGCAAAAAGGCAACTAAGGAATGGAGGCCATATGTCGAAAAATCTCATCTTGGGATTGGAGCCGTATGTTGGCAAAAGGCGAGTAGGGAATGGAGGCCCTATGTCTAAAAATCTCAACTAGGGATTGGAGTCCTATGTTAGCAAAAGGCAACGAGGGAATGGAGGCCCTATGTCTAAAAATCTCAACTAGGGATTTGAGCCCCATGTTGGCAAAAGGCAACTAGGGAATGGAGGCCCTATGTCTCAAATCTCAACTAGGGATTGGAGCCCTATGTTGGCAAAAGGCGACTAGGAAATGGAGGCCCTACATCTAAAATCTCAACTAGGGATTTGATCCCTATTTTGTCAAAAGGCGACTAGGGAATGGAGGCCCTATGTCTAAAAATCTCCACTAGGGATTGGAGCCCTATGTTGGCAAAGGGAGGCTAGGGAATGGAGGCCCTATGTCGAAAAATCTCAACTAGGGATTGGAGCCCTATGTTGGCAAAAGGCAACTAGGGAATGGAGGCCCTATGTTAAAAAATCTCAACTAATGATTGGAGCCCTATGTTGGCAAAAGGTGACTAGGGAATTGAGGCCCTATGTCTAAAATCTCATCTTGGGATTGGAGCCGTATGTTGGCAAAAGGCGAGTAGGGAATGGAGGCCCTATATCTAAAAGTCTCAACTAGGGATTGGAGCCCTATGTTAGCAATAGGCGACTAGGGAATGGAGGCCCTATGTCTAAAATTCTCAACTAGGGATTGGAGCCCTATGTTGGCAAAAGGCGACAAAGGAATGGAGGCCCTAAGTGTAAAAATCTCAACTAGGGTATGGAGCCCTACATTGGCAAAAGACGACTAGGGAATGGAGGCCCTATGTCGAAAAATCTCAACTAGGGATTGGTTCCCTATGTTAGCAAAAAGGCAACTAAGGAATGGAGACCATATGTCGAAAAATCTCAACTAGGGATTGGATCCCTATGTTAGCAAAAGACGAGTAGGGAATGGAGGCCCTATGTCTAAAAATCTCAACTAGGGATTGGAGCCCTTTGTTAGCAAAGGGCGGCTAGTGAATGGAGGCCCTATGTCTAAAATTCTCAACTAGAGATTGGAGCCCTATGTTGGCAAAAGGCGACAAAGGAATAGAGGCCCTATGTCTAAAAATCTCAACTAGGGATTGGAGCCCTTTGTTAGCAAAGGGCGGCTAGTGAATGGAGGCCCTAAGTCAAAAAATCTCAACTACGGATCAGAGCCCTATGTTGGCAAAATGCGACTAGGGAATGGAAGCCATATGTCAAAAAATCTCAACTAGGGATTGGAGTCCTATTTTGGCAAAAGGCGAGTAGGGAATGAGGCCCTATGTCTAAAATTTCAACTAGGGATTAGAGCCCTATGTTGACAAAAGGTGACTAGGGAATGGAGGCACTATGTCTAATATCTCAACTAGGGATTGGATCCCTATGTTGGCAAAATGCGACTAGGGAATGGAAGCCATATGTCAAAAAATCTCAACTAGGGATTGGTGCCCTATATTGGAAAAAGGTAACTAGGGAATGGAGGCCCTATGTCTCAAATATCAACTAGGGATTGGAGCCCAATGTTGGCAAAAGGCGACTAGGAAATGGAGGCCCTACATCTAATATCTCAACTAGGGATTTGAGCCCTATGATGGCAAAAGGCGACTAGGGAATGGAGGCCCTATGTCTAAAAATCTCAACTAGGGATTAAAGCCCTATGTTGGCAAAGGGCGGCTAGGGAATGGAGGCCCTATGTCTAAAATCTCAACTAGGGATTGAAGCTCTATTTTGGCAAAAGGCGACTAGGGAATGGAGGCCCTATGTCTAAAATGTCAACAAGTTATTGGAGCCCTATGTTAGCAAAAGGCGACTAGGGAATAGAGGCCCTATGTTTAAAAATCTCAACTAGGGATTGGAGCCCTATGTTGGCAAAAGGAAACTAGGGAATGGACGCCCTATGTCTAAAAATCTCAACTAGGGATTGGAGACATATGTTGGCAAAAGGCAACTAGGGAATGGAGGCCCTATGTCTAAAATCTCAACTAGGAATTGGAGTCCTATGTTGGCAAAAGGCGACTAGGGAATAGATGCCCTGTGTCTAAAATCTCAACTAGGGATTGGAGCCCTATGTTGGTAAAAGACGACTAAGGAATGGAGGCCCTATGTCTAAAAATCTCAACTAGGGATTTGAGCCCTATGTTGGAGAATGGCAACTAGAGAATGGAAGCCCTATGTCTAAAATCTCAACTAGGGATTGGAGTCCTATATTAGCAAAAGGCGACGAGGTAATGGAGGCCCAATGTCTAAAAATCTCAACTAGGGATTTGAGCCCTATGTTATTTGACCCCAGTTCCACTTATTTGTATGTATCATCATATTTTGATCATTATCTGGATATGCCCCATTAGTCCTTAGTTTCATCTATTCATGTGTCTAGGCTGATGGGCAATACTATTATTGTGGACCGCATATATCGGTCATGTGTAGTGGCTTTTGGGGGATTGGAGACTAGAGTTGTTCTCTTATTACTTAGTATGGTCGAGTTCGACGTGATATTGGGTATGGATTGGTTTTCTCCATGTCATACTATTTTGGATTGCCACACTAAGACCGTGATATTGGCGATGCAGGGGTTGCCAAGGATCGAGTGGAGCGGTTCTCTAGATTATGTTCCCAGCAGGGTAAATTCTTATTTGAAGGCCCAAACGGATGGTTGGGAAGGGATGTTTATTATATTTGACCTTTGTGAGGGATATTGGTGTTGATACTCCTACTATTGATTATGTTCCAGTGCTACAAGATTTTCTGGATGTGTTTCCTGCAGACCTGCTGGGCAAGCCGCTCGATAGGGATATTGACTTTGGTATTGACTTGGTGCCAGGCACTCAGCGCATTTCTATTCCTTTGTATCGTATGGTAATAGCGGAGTTGAAGGAATTGAAAGAGCAACTTCAGGAACTTCTTGATAAGGAGTTTATTAGGCCTAGTATTTCCCTTGGGGTGCACTAGTTCTGTTTATGAAGAAAAATGATGGTACTATGAGGATATGTATCGACTATAGTCATTTGAACAAAATTACAATCAAGAACAAGTATCCTTTGCCGCTCATTGATGATCTATGACCGGCTTCAAAGATCAAGGGTGTTCTCTAAGATTGATTTGAGGTCTAGGTATCACCAACTGAAGACTCGGGACTCGGATATTTTAAAGACAGAATTCAGGACCCGTTATAGTCATTATGAGTTCCTTATGATGTCTTTTGGGATGACCAACACCCCAACAACATTCATGCATTTGAAGAATAATGTATTTCAGCCTTATCTCGACTCGTTTTTCATAGTATTCATTGACGATATCCTGGTATACTCTCGTAGCAAGGAGGAGCATGCCCAACATTTGAGTATTTTGTTAGAGCGATTGAGGGAGGATAAACTTTATGCCATTCTCTCCAAGTGAGAATTTTGGCTTAGTTCGGTGGCATTCTTGGGGCACCTGGTGTCTAGCAAGAGGATTAAGGTGGATCCAAAGAAGATAGAGGTGGTTCAGAGTTGGCCCAAACCCTCATTAGCCATAAAAATTAGAAGGTTTATCGGCTTGGCCGGTTATTATCGTTGCTTCGTGGAGAGTTTCTCATCTATTGCATTGCCTTTGACCAAATTGACCCAGAAGGGTGCTCCTATCAGGTGGTCGGATGAGTGTGAGTAGAGCTTTCGAAAGCTCAAGACTGCCTTGACCATAACTCCAATTCTTATTCTACCTTCAGCTTCTTGTTTTTATACAATGAATTGTCATGCTTCACGGATTGGTATTGGGTGTTCCTTGATGCAGGGGGTAGAGTAATTGCTTATGCTTCGCACTAGTTGAAGCCCCATGAGAAGAACTACCCTATTAATGATTTGGAGTTGGTTACCATGGTTCATGCATTGAAGATTTGGAGGCAGTATCTCTATGGTGTGTCTTGTGAAGTATTTACAGATCATCGGAGTCTCCAGCACTTTTTCAAATAGAAGGATCTAAATTTGAGGTAGCGGAGATGGTTGTAGCTACTTAAATACTGAAATTACTATTCTGTATCATCCTAGGAAGGCAAATATGGTGGTCGATGCCTTGAATAGAAAGGTAGTTAGCATGGGTAGCCTTGCATTCATTCCTATTGGTAAGAAACCTCTTGCAGTTGATGTTCAGGCATTGGCCAACGTGTTCGTGAGATTAGATGTTTCGGAGCCCAGCCAGGTTCTAGCTTGTGTGGTTTCTCGGTCTTCCTTATTTGATCGCATTAGAGAGCACCAGTATGATGATCCACATTTGCTTATCCTTAAGTATATGATCCAGCACGGTGATTCCAAGGATATTACTATTGGGGATGATGGGGTGTTGAGGATTCATGGTCGGATCTGTGTGGCTAACGTAGACGAGCTATGTGAGTTTATTCTTGAGGAGGCCCACAACTCACGGTATTCCATTCCTCTAGGTGCCGTAAAGATGTACTAAGACTTGAGGCAACATTATTGGTAGAGAATAATGAAGAAGGATATAGTGGGGTTTGTAGCTTGGTGCCTAAACTGTCAGTAGGTGAAATATGAACATCAGAGATCAGGCGGATTGCTTTAGAGGCTTGAGATTCCAGAAGAGAAGTGAGAGAGTTTCACCGTGGACTTTGTAGTTGGAATCCTACAGACTTCGAGAAGTTTGATTCCATTTGGGTTATTGTGGATCGGTTGACCAAGTCCGCGCACTTCATTCTAGTTGGGACTACTTATTCTTCAAAGAAGTTGGCTGAGATTTACATCTGCGAGATTGTTTGCCTTCATGGTGTGCCAGTGTCCATCATTTCAGATCAGGGCACTCAGTTTACATCGTAGTTTTGGATAGCTGTGCAGCGAGAGTTGGGCACTAAGGTTGAGTTAACCATAACATTTCACCATCAAACAGACGGACATTCTGAGTGCACTATTCAGATATTGGAGGATATGTTGCGCGCTTGTGTCATAGATTTAGGGGTTCTTAGGATTAGTTTCTACCGCTCGCGGAGTTTTCCTACAACAACAACTACCAATCGAACATTCAGATGGCCTCGTGTGAGGCTTTGTATGGGAGACGGTGTTGATCTCCAGTGGGTTGCTTTGAGTCAGGTAGGCTAGGCTATTGGGTACTAACTTGGTTAAGGATGCTTTGGACAAGGTTAAATTGATTCAGGATCAGCTTTACACGGCGTAGTCTAGACAAAAGAGTTATGCCAATAGGAAGGTTCGTGATGTTGCTTACATGGTTGGGGAGAAGGTACTGCTCAAGATTTCACCCATGAAGGATGTTATGAGATTCGGGAAGAAGCGCAAGTTAATCCCTCGGTATATTGGTCCGTTTGAGGTACTTTAGAGGATTGGAGAGGTGGATTACATGATTTCCTTGCTACCTAGTTTATCGAGTGTGCATCCAGTATTCCATGTTTTTATACTCTGGAAGTATGTTAGCGATCCGTGTCATGTTTTGGACTTCAGCACGGTTCAGTTGGATAGTGATTTGACTTATGTTGTGGAGCCTGTAACCATTTTGGGTCGGCAAGTTCTAAAGTTAAGGTCGAAAGACATAGATTCAGTGAAGGTGTAGTAGAGAGGTCAGCCAATTGAGGAGGCTACGTGGCAGACCGAGCGTTAGATGCATAGTAGATATCCACACCTATTTGAGACTCCAGGTATGTTTCTAGACTTGTTTGAGGACGAACGTCTATTTAAGAGGGGAAGGATGTAACGACTCGGCCAATCAGTTTAAGAGTTGTCACCCCGTTCCCTCATTTACTACTCATTCTTTGCTTGATTGTTGTTATGTGACTTGCTGGGGTTCTTGGTTTGGATCTGTAGAGGTTTCGAAATGGTTGAGACACTTAGTCTGAAGGTTCAAAACTTAAGTTGAAAAGGTTGACCGAATGTTGACTTATCTGTAAACGAGTTCAGAATAGAGTTTTCATGGTTACATTAGCTTCGTTGGGTTATTTTGGACTTAGGAGCGTGTTCGGATTGTGATTTGGAGGTTCGTAGTTGATTTAGCTTGAAATGGCAAAAGTTGAAAATTTAAAAGTTTGACCGAGAGTGGAGTTTGTGGTTACTGGCTCGGATTGTGGTTCCAGGAGTTAGAGTAGGTCCGTGGTTTCATTTTTAACTTGTTTACAAGAGGTTAATCCGACAGGATTTGATAGGTTACGACATCGAATAAAGAAGTTAGAAGTTTAACAGTTCATTAGGCTTGAATCGATGCACAATTTGTGATTTTAGCATTGTTTAATGTGATTTGAAGGCTCAACTAAATTCCTATCGTGTTTTAGGACTTGTTGGTATATTTGGTTGAGGTCTCGGGGGCCTCGGGTGAGTTTTGGATGGTTAAAGGACCAATATTTGGACTTGGGGTTGTGCTGATGTTTTTCTGGTGTATGTATCTAGTTTCCTTGTATGCAGTCATGTGGGAAGGTCCGCAATTGCGTAGGCTAACTGGGGCAGCTAGGGAAATTTGTTCTATGTGATCACTAGTAGTGGCATGCGATCGCGAAAGCTAGAGGAGTCTGAGTATCGTGAACGCTTGATAAGGGTCGCGTACGCATAGAAGAAGTGAAGCAGCAGTTGAGTTCACGTGTTGTTCTTCGTGATCGCGTGGAGAGGGATGCGATCGCGTAGGTTTAAGGAAGCAGTGGTCCGCTTTTGCAAGTGTAGTGATGCATTCGTTAAACACTGTATTTTTACTATATCGTTTAAGCTCGTTACTGCTTTCAGACCACAGGCTAGATTTATTACTTATTGAGTTGGTTGTACTCATGTTACCCCTTGCACTTCGTGTGCAGATCCAGGTGTTTTTGGTCACAGCGGTTGCTGATTCGCAGGGTCCAAACCTTCGGAGATCATTGAGGTAGCTGCTTGGCGTCCGCAGTCCATGACTCTCCTCCCATATCTTTCTATTTACTTATTTAGATTTACTTCTAAACAGTGTACCAATCTATGACATTATGCAGATGCTCATGTACTAAGTGACACCCCAGTTTTGGGAAGACTTTATGTATTGAGTTATGATATTTTATCATGTTTTATAGGATTTTCCTTTATTTAGATTAGCTTAGTGTATTTCAAAATTTAAAGTGTTGGAAACGCTTGAGCAGTCAGCTTGCCTAGTACCATGATAGGCGCCATCATGACAGGTTGATTTTCGGGTCGTGACAAAGCTTTATTATCTGGAATTTTTGCCTGTGAGATTTATTTATGATTTGAATTTATTTTGGCTAGATTTGAGCCATCCTGGAGTTGTTTCACTCGAGAAGCTTATTTTAGAGTAACGATCTAGCTTCTTTGAGTTAAGTATCTTGCCTAACTTTGTGTAGGGGAACTACCCCTTAGGATTTGAGTCTTTGATGCTAATTGTGTCATGTTAAGGCCGTGTACGCGAGGTGACGAGTACGTGCTCAGACCTATTTGTGGAAATTTGACTGTTTAGGGCATGTAGGTTCTCATGTTCATTAGATATGAAGTTGTTTTATCATGTTAAATTTCCCATTTACTAAATTCACCCTCACGTGTCTTATTTGGAATTAGTTGCTTCATGTCTTACCCTTATTTTTCGATTAAACTCTTATGTGCCTTAACTTAAGTTGTTGCCTCTTTTATTGCCATTCTATTCTTCCCGTAATTGTTTATCCTTGATTGAAGTTATTATTATCTTTTCCGTAATTGCCTATGATTAGTTGATGTTATTATTATCTTTTCAATAATTTGATTATCTATAAAGACCCGGCCGGTCATTTTGAGAGTTAGTGCCTCTATCACCTATTAACTGCTTCTCATGTACCTATTTATGCTATTGTGACTTGTTGGGAAGATTCGTTTTGAGTATCGGAGTGTTTTGGGACACTTAGTCCCTAAATGGAGGCTTAAGTCTTAGAATTGGGACCGTAGTCCGAACTATATGAAGACAACCTGGAATGGAGTTCCGTCGATTCCATTAGCTTTGTTGGGTGATTTTGGGCTTAGGGGCATGTCCGGACTGTGTTTTGGAGGTCCGTAGCTTATTTAGGCTTGAAATGGCAAAAGTCAAATTTTTGGAGATTAGTGGAATTTTTTATATCGGGGTCAGGATATGATTTCGGAAGTTGGTCTAGCTACGTAATGTTGAATATGACTTGTGTGAAACATTTGGGGTGAATCGGACGTGGTTTGTTTAGTTTCGACATTGGTTGTCGAATTTGGAAGTTTCAAGTTCATTCGGTTTGGATTAGAGAGCGAATTATGTTTTTTAGCATTGTTTGATGTGGTTTGAGGGCTCGACTAAGTTCATATTGTAATTTAGGATTGGTTGGCATGTTTGGTTTAGGTCCCGAGGGCCTCGAGTGTGTTTCGGATGCTCAACGCGTTGAAAATTGGACTTAGGCTATTGCTGAAGATTTTCTTGTATTGGTGTAATCACACCTGCAGAGAGGTCACCGCAGGTGCGAGCCCGCAGAAGTGGGACTTGGAGCGCAAAAGTGGAAAAATGGAGAAGGCCAAGGATTGCAAGTGCGAGGTGCATTCCACATCTGCGATGCCTGCAGATTCAATAAAGAGACCGCAGAAGCGACCAAATATCCGCAGGCGCGCACACGCAGGTGTGGCCACTTTTTTGCAGATGAGGAACCAACTGTCTTAAGTGATTTCCACACCTGCAATAGAATTTTCGTAGGTGCGGTGCCGCAGGTGCGAAGAGAGGTCCGCATATGCGGTTTGACTGGGCAGAAAAAGGGGCTAAATCGAGGGTTTGTTTCATTTTCACCATTTTTGGACTTGGGAGCTCGAGATTTAGCAATTTCCTGAGAGATTTTAAAAAGAAAGCTTTAGAGTAATGATTCTTAACTCGGTTTTGGATATCTTTCATCAATCTATTGTTGTTTTCTTCATTTAATAAATGGTTTTGAGTGAGAAAGTTGGGAAAATGGGGGAAAAGTTCCCCAATCGAATTTCAAAGTATTGAGTGAGATTTTGACATCGGATTTGGATAATTTTGATATGAGTGTACTTTTGAGTGAATGGGTGTTCATAAAATTGTGACTTTTACCCAATTCCGAGACGTGGGCCCAGGGAGGCTTTTTGGTCATTTTTCTATTTTCTTGCCTTAGCTTTGATTTCATTAGCTAGATTAGTTTCCCGTAGCTATATTTACATTATTTCATTGTGGTCTACTCATGCCCTTTCCTGCACATGTTTGTCGTATGCAGATCCAGGTACTAACTATCAACCTCGAGTCTAGTTGTGTGGTTGCTGCTTTAGGAGACTTCAAGGTACATTTGCCTCGTCCGCAGACCTCGAAGTCCCATTCAACCCCCTTGTGTTGATTTCCCCCTTTTTTTTCAAACATAAATGTATAGAGTAGTGAGAAACTCTTAGAAGCATTGTGACATTGCGACACTCTGGGTTTTGGGAAAAATGATTATTGTATATGCCGAGTGGCACCGTTTTCACTTATTAATTATATCTAAGAGCTGTTATCTTTGTGTTTTCATTTCATTCTGCAATATTAGGCTTACCTATTCGTAGAGACTAGGTGTTGTCACGATAGTTCACGAAGGGAGAAACTGGGTCATGACATTATCCTTAATTGAACTTGTTGTATCTCTTCTGTAATTGCTAAACCCTAAATGAAGTTTTGTTATCCCTAATTTTTGTTGACTTATCCTTATTTATAATTATTGATTCATGTTATCTCTGTTATCGTTGAATTGTACTTTTGTGAGCTCGTTCTTCCATTTCTATGTGTATTGATTCCGTTTCGTTCTTCCGTTGAATTGTACTTATCCTTATTTACTTTTGTTGTTGTTGTTGTATTTAGTGTCATTAAGACGATGGCTACGTGTGGCTATGATATTGAAATTGTTTTGAGGAAAAGTTGTGGCATGTGGGCATCTATTGTGAAAGTCATTTATTTGAGTTGTTATGTTTTGGCACACACGTTATTGTGTTCGCAGGAAATTTCTATCGTGCCGATGTTAATGTGTTTGCACGAGGTTTCTATCGTGTTGTAGTTATTGTGTTGCACGAGGTTTCTGCCGTGTTGTTGATATTATTGATACACATACGGTGGTATAAGTTCCAGGTATTGAAATGCATATCGTGAGATAAGGTAGGCTTGAAACACATGGCTAGTGGGGGAACTACTAGAAGCCATGCGGTGTGATAAGGTGGGCTAGAACACAAAATGCTATTTCGGGGAAAATGATTTTCAAACTAAATGTGAAAGCTCCCGCAGTGATGTAAGGAAAGTTATGATTCATTTTATGATTTGAGACTACGAGGTGGTACCTCGGTAGGACTCTTGTTGATATTTCCATATTCTTTTTACTTGTCTTTGATTGTTGTTTCCTTAGTATACTATTAGTTGTCTTCCTCTGTGTTACACTATTTGCTTAGTTCTATGTAGCTAATCCTATTGTTCTTGTCATTGCTTCAACTCATTGCTACCTTTATTACACTATACATTTCGTTATGATCGTTTCTTATGTGCTATTCATTTCCTCTACTCTTATTTGTTGACTTGGATTGTGGTAGAACACTTGCACAAGCATACACATAATTAAATCACCCATATCAATTTTAGAAGATGAATCCTAACGTTATTGTCCATTATAGGTACTCTTGTCTACTTGTCTTCTATGTGAGTATTGTTCTAATGGTACGTGAGTCTTACGTACGGTTATGAGTTGTAATATGGGCACAAGATGCCAATTGATTAGGGTTCATTAATTGGGACCCGTGAGCTATGATTATGAGGTTCGGTACCTTGTGAAAATGCTTGAGCAGATCTGGTGTGAAAGGGGTTGTTCTTATTGAGTTGTTTCTGGTTTTCCTTTATTTGGTGTCACCGGACTTAAACGGTGCTCAGCTTACTCTACAACATTATTACCTGACTACTTCCTGTTAAATATTGTTATTACTAGTGTATCATTGCAAGTATTGTTTAGTGTTCATTATCCTGCTTAGCTTTATATTAATATTGTGTCTTTGTTATTTCACCTTCACGCTTGTTCAGGTTGTTTAGTCCGGTACGTATCTTGACTCTCCCTCGTCACTACTCTACCGAGGATAGTCTTGATACTTACTAGGTACAACTATGGTGTACTCATACTAGGCTTATGCACATTTTTGTACAGATCCAGGTGCCGCGATTATGGTTGATTATTAGCTGTCTGGTCAAACATTGATGTGGAGACTCAAGGTAAACCTGTCATCGCGTTCGCAGGCCTCGGAGTCAACTTCTAATATTGTACTTGTACTATTTAATTCTATTCTGAACAATTTTATTTAGGGATTTTCTAGCAACTCAATAGAGCTTATGACTTGTACTACCTGTTTTTGGGATTATAAGTTGTGTATAAAGATTTATATTTCATATTTTTAATTTATGGTTGAATTCTTCTATTAATTCAGTAAGTGTTAGGCTTACCTAGTCTTACAGACTAGATGATGTCACGACATCCTACGGAGGGAAATTGGGATTGTGACATTGGAAGTAGAGATTAGAGAAATGCCGAATCAATTGGAAACAATTTTTTCTCCAATTTTTTTGATATTATAATTCATTTACCTATTCATTTGGCGCATGAGGTAAGATTAGGAGGTCCAGTTCAAAATCGATGGATGTATACTCCTGAAAGATATATGTGTACATTAAAATCATACGTTCGTAACAGAAATTATCCAGAAGGATTAATTGCTGAGACATATTTGGTTGAGGAGTGTTTGACATTATGCTCTAAATGAATATGATTCAACTAATGCACAAGCTTCCAGTTTGTTCCCTAACACAGGTTGTCCTTTAGGAGAGAAAAAAAGTGATCCAATTATTTTAGATGACAAGTCACTAAATCAGGCATATATATACTTATTGAACAATTGTGACGAAGTTTAAGAATATATAAGATAATTTAATCATTTATATCATTTATTTATGTATATTGTTATTAAATCACTTTATTTATCATTTTACTAACAAATAAAAGTACTTGTTGTGTAGAGAATATGAGGTTGAGGTTAGTAATCAGAGACGGGGATCTAAATGGAGCAAGGCCAAGAATCATAGTCAAAACTTGTCTTAATGGTTTGAAACTCGTGCTTTGAAAGAGGATGTGCCCGATCTTATAAAACAATTGTTCATTGGACTAAATTCAGTTGCTAAAATATATTCTGAGTATCTCATTAATGTATATAGATTTCATACGAGGCAGCGTGATGCAAGGCAGAAAAAACAAAATGGTGGTGTTACATTAGTCGCCCTAACTACAAGTTTTGCAAGCTCAAAAGATAAAAATCCGGTTGATACAAATTTGATTTATTATGGTAGAATAGTTGATATAGCTGAGTTAGACTATTATGGCCATTTTAAGGTTGTCTTATTTAAGTGTGACTTGTATGAGGTTGAAGAAGATATATATGGCCTTACTTATGTCTACTTCAACAAGAAATGTTATCAGGACAAGCCTTTTGTCCTAGAATCTCAAGCACACCAATTCTTCTATGTGCATCCATATCATGAAGATAAATATTATGTCATGAAGAATGTCCCGAGAGACTTGTTTAGCATAAGCGATGAACTTGAATCTAATGCCCCACACTGTTATGAAAATGAGCCATATGAATATTTGGTTGGCCTATCTATACTGGAGGATAATGGTGAGGTTGTCTTAGTAAGGAGTGATGTTCCAGCAACCATCCTTGATGTACCTCCAGAAGAATTTCTAGCACAACAACTTGAAATTGAATCGGATGAAGAGTTTGATTTTGAAGACACAACATGAGTTTTATTCTAATTCAAATAGAAAATAGCTTAGCCATTTTTTGATTAATAGCTAGAGACACATTAAAGACTGTTGTTTTAGATTAAAACTGATGTTGTCTATTTCGTCAAGTTCAATATTGAATATTTTCTTGTTGATCGTTTCTTCTATGTGCACATATATTTTCTGCTCATATATTTTCAAAGTATCCCTTTTGGTACCAGCAGAAATTACTTGGATGGTTATTCTTTGACTCTGTCTAGTTAATATATGTTGATTTATGTCTAAAGTATTTTTTCTCTTGACTTCTGAGGCATTTGGGTTATTATTAAGTTTACCTCAATTTAATTGAGGAACCATATTGTATCATATATGGATTGAGAATTTATTTTGTTTGCCTCAATTTAATTGAGGAACCATATTGTATCATATATGAATCGAGAATTTGTCCTCTAGTTTTGAACTAAATATCTAGAGAAGTGAACGCGCGTAAGTAGAAATTATTCTTCTGAATTTGTATTGTCCTATTACCTAGAGTATTGAAGCAAGTTTTAAAGTATATACATATTTGTTTTTTATTATTATCAGGTGGTGCACATGCAATTAAAGAAGACAGTGGACTAACAAATTTTAAGGAACCAAGGGATACTGAGCATGTATCTTTGTAACTGTTTTTATTTATATATGCTCTGGAATCTTCTTTCTCTTTTATCTTTGCTTTATGGTGGTCAAAGATGAAGTAATTCTTCTAAATTATGATGTTCAATGGCGGTAATTGTCTCTAATCGACTATCTATTGTTGATACCCAATTTTTTCTTGTATATTTTCAATATGCAAAATAACTTCAAAATAGCATATATATGCATATATAAGCATGTCCAAGTGTTTTATTATTTTTCCATAATTGTAAAGGTTTTTTTATTGATTTATTTCCCCCTTTTTATCCATAAAATCCCAATGCTTATTTTCAAAATTATTATTTTTGATAATTCATCTATTGGATTCTTATATTTATGCCAAAATATGGCTAAGATAATTTTTATAATTTTATTTAGTACTTTTAAAGCTAAATTGTACATAATTGCAATATTATCTCTTTTATGGTTTAATTAGGTTTTATGTTCATAAAATTGGATCTTGTATTTTTAAATTGTTCATTATATATTATAAATCATTTTAGTACATTAATTTATTTTTCAGAAACTATTTACTATTTTTTATAAATTAGAAAGGGAAAACTGGCTATTTAAATAACAGCCCCTTTTATATTTCAATTATAACCCAAATCGGACCCCAATTCCCAAGCCCAATTTTTTATTAAAGCCGACCCTAACCCAATTTTAAACCAAGCCCAAATCGGATCCCCACCTACCCCATTCAATCTGGATCGTTGATCATTCAGATCAACGGTCCCCATTTCACCTGCCATAATTAAACCCAAACGACCCCCTAACCTAATTCATTTCCCACCAACCCGCCGCCCTTGAATCCCCTTCCTCTCCAATTCTCTCTGCAACCTCACTCAAACCCTAGCCGTCGCCCACCAAACCAACACTAATCCCTTTCGATCCTCACTCAATCCATGGACTCCCATGGGTGTTTGAGGCATGTACCGGTCTCCTATGTCTCTTGGATGCTTGTTTTCATGATTTCATGGAAAGATATCGAATATATCTAGCCCATACCTTGCTCAACTTCTATCCATGGTCTTTTTCCGGCCATCCATTGCCGTTCGAGTCAGATCCATGGCTTTTCTGGCTAGATCGGTACCTTTTCGAAGTTTTCTCACTTTTTCTTGGTTCTTTGAATCCCTAGCTTTAAAAGCTTTCCGGTTTTATTTTAGATCTGTGCATGTTATGAACCTCTTGGTGTTTTCTCAAAAGTTTTTTCGATTTCTTTCAAAATGACTCTTCGTCTTCAACGATTAGGGTTTTCTTAACCTCTTTTAAAAGACTTCTTCTCTGATTTTCAGAGTTGTCTTATGATTTTACTATGTTTAAATGGTTTGTTTATGTTTTTCTTCTACTTGATTCAGCGTGTCGAAAACCCTAAGTATCTTTGGTTTTATTCGGGGTCTTGGAACTGTCCTTGTTTATTTTGTATGTGTACCTATTTTGATTTAGGTTCTTTATGGTTAAATCCTTTTTCTTTGTTTGACTTTACTGATTCTGAGTTCTTACCTCTTTTTAACTCGAATTTGTTAAAACCCTAATTTCTTAAAATTTTCCTCACTTATTACTGTGAGCTTTTGAAGACTTCCTTTACTTATTTCCGTGTGCTGGTTTGATCTCATGTACCTGTTGCTATGTGTTAGACCAGTTTCTTCATTTTGATTCTATGTGTGAGCCATGACTACTTGATTTTGTTGATTACCATGCTTCGAGTAGTCCTTAGCCTATTCATGTCACTTCTGAATGTTTGTGTTCATCTAGTTCGTTTTTTTGTCAATATGTTTGACCTTGCATGTCTTATACGCCTGTTCATTCTTTTCTATTTATAAGTTGAAGTGCATAATCATGACTCCTTCTTTATTGATCTTGATTGACTTAAGTTACGGTTTGATTTCAAGGTTTTCTTATAAACCCCTAATTTTACTCGTTTGTTTAAGCTGATTTATTCCCTTCCTTTATTTGCTGTGATGTTTCACCTCTGCAGAATCATTTCCCCAAATTAAGTATATTATGCACTTAGACTCAATTATATGCCCTATAGTTTTACTACCCCTTATATGGTAAGAATCAATCTTTTTCAAACTGATTCTCTTTCCTTAATTATCCCTGTTAGTATCCGCTAGAACAGTAATTCCTTGATTAAAGGAATACTTGTATTAAGTGATTCTGATTGTGATTACTTCCATATTTTTGTTAAACCTTTACTTGTTACTTTATTTTTCTACTCGTTTTCAAAGCTATAAATACCCTACCCTTTCTTCTCTAAACAGACGAACAACTGAGTTCAGAACACATACTTACACACTCAAACTCTCTTTTTCTCTACTACTACTTGTGTTACTGCTTTGTCTAGCCGGTTGAAAGTCAAGGCTAGACTGTGGAGCTCTGATTGCTTTACCTTTTACTACTTTGCTTCTTCAACTGGTATGTTCTTATTTCAAATTCTGAAACTCAACTCTATGTGTTCCTTAGTTTGTCAATCCTTGTTTCTTTCAGAACTAACTTAATGGCTCATGCCGTTAAATTGTACTTCTTGTTTACTGCATTACTCAACATGCTTAAATTCCTGCCCTCCTTTGTTCCATGTAATCAACATGTTTACTTGTTCCTGTTTATGTCCCTCAAATAGCATGTCTTCTAATGTACTTGATTCATGACTAATTATGTGTTCCTGATTTGGGTCCTCTATATCCCCAACCCCTACTTCCTTATTTGTAACTGCTGAAGCTGTACTTCTATATGAACTTATTCTGTATGTGTTGTTGTTGCTCCTATCCCCTACACCTTTTTTAAAACTGATTTCCCTAAGCAACTTTTCTATTGTTGATGCAAATTTACTTCAAATCAATCATTTTCTAAACTGTTTTACAACTATAATCTCTTGAATCTATGTCAACTACTCTCACATGCACTCTTAGATCATTAGGTTTTGCCCGTTTTGTGTTAGCCTTGCTTTGGGACCCTTTCCTCTAAACCTGGACGCATAAGAGCTGGACCTTCCACATTGCACTCACTCTGTTTTGGTTATGCAATCTGGGTGTGAGCACTGCCCGAGATCCCTTGAGGTACTTAGAGAACTCTGACACATCCAGATATGGGAAAGGCTATGGAACAATATTGGCATTCGAGTTGGTTTATTACATAACTCAGAGAGTAAGTCAGAATCAGGCTTCCTATAGTTGTAACTTCTTATTTTGCATTTCTCATGTAATTCAGTCACATGGTCTGTAATAATTTGTAAACAAGTATTGGGGTGGTTAGTGAAAAGGGATGGGGAAATATGCATGTTATAGTTGTTAAAGGGTAGAAAGCATGTTATTAGGTTTATATTCCTAATTGTGCAATAGAAACCATGTTTAGGATTCATACATGCATTAGAAAACCATGTTCTTAGAACCTATGTTTCTTGCTTCAGCACTTCATTCATTAGTCCATGCTTTATGTCTATCACTTATAAATCCTGCTCCTAGGGCCATAACAACACTGGTATAAAAACTGTTATTTCAAAATTCTGCAACTCTTGTGTACATTTAGAATCATGCCTTAGGGATTCTGTTTTCGACAACCTTACAATTTGCATGTACATATTAGATACCATGTTCTAGGATCTTGTTTGCATTTTGTTTAAAAAACGCCTAGTTAACTACTGATTCATGAAAAGGGTAGTAAAGTAATAATTTTCACATTGTGATGTTTTCTGAATAAAATTGGCAACAATCTCTACAACCAGAACAACATGTTTTAGGTAATAAAAAATAATCTCCAAACTATCTTAATGACTTGGAACAACTGCTGCATCTGCTTTACGCCTAGGCAAGCCTTAGGTAATAACTTAAATAAAACTGGAATTGCCTTTGTTTAATTATCAATTGTTATCAAACGTAGTTGTAGATAAACCCTGTAGGTTCCCTACCGCACCTTAAAAATCATTAGGTGGCAACTCTTCAAAAATGCAATACCCAATTCCCAAAAGGAAATGAGTCGTTACACCCCATGAATGTCGAAACCTGAACTCCTCTCCGCGTAAGGGGAAAAAGGAGGCGCGACAGCATGGCGACTCTACTGGGGATACTTAAGCTTTTACCATTTCATACCATTTTTGTGAATTTGTACCTCCCTATGTGCAATTACTTGTTTAATTTCTTTAAGCATTTGATTTCTTCTTCAAAAACCAAACTGACATATATTTTCTTCTTTTCTTCATTTGTAACTACTTTAAATTTATGAAACTGCTATATTTATTGCTTTCTTAACGTGCAAATACATGTCCACATACTTTTAATTATTTCATAATCATTCTCAACATCATACTCCACTCGTGCCAAACAAATACTATAGCAACGCTTGATGAGTGGTTGCGCTCTTCCTATATCACTACCCCTAAATTCAAAATGGCATATTTGCAGTAAAACTAGTCGATTAGCGGTGCAGTCGACATATCCGTGCCTTCCCCCTTGAGTTATCTACTCAAGGGTATCAGTCTAAAACCCCATAGAAACCTTACTCTCTTCAAATTGTGCATGCATCATGGTCAAACCTAGTCGGGTCAGTTATGCTGTCCATATAATGATCCTTTAAGTTAGACTTGTCCAAGTCCACTGGGTTTCTCTAAACCTAAACGGACATCGTCATGTTCTGTGCATTTATTTGGAGAACTAAATGCTTCATGCTAATTGTTGATATTAAATAGTCGAGTCTGGTTGGGGTAGGGTCTAACCTTTTTGTTTTGTAGAAATCGAAGAACGAGGTCCCTAGCTTCGGTATGGTTAGCACACCCTCACTCTTGCTAGACTGGTGGAGGAGTCTTCCATCAAATGACCAAATCGATTAGTGGAAAGAGAGGGCCGCCAAAGCTAACAAAAACTTGGAATATCTGGAATACAGTCTGTTTGAATTGGAAGGAAAAGTGAGGAAGAGAGTCACCGATTGCCAAAACATTGAGGAAAATGAAGGAGAATATTTGGCAAAGGCATTTTTACCGGTGAACCTACGCGAACTGAAGGATTTGATCAACAAGAATATTCAACCTCAGGAAGGTCCTTCTGGGACCAAGTAGATAGGAGTTTATCTTTTTTTTCTTTATCAATGTAATAAGGCCAATGGCCATTACTGACCTTTATTCCTTGCTTATTTAGTGTCGTTTTGGGATTCGTCTATTTTTATCAATAAAATGAAGCATTTAGCATTCTAAGTTCTCCAAATCAATTTGTCTCTAGGCCTACCTCGGGCACAAAGAGGTTCCTAAATTAGGACGCGCTTTACATTCCCGCACTATGTGTTTAAATATTGCAATACTTTTTATAACCCTCACTGACTTGATTACCTTTTATTTTTATTTTGTTTTCTTTATTATTCCCCTCCCCAAAGGTTAGTTCGTGCACTATGGCATCATCATCTTATTTCACAAGATCCAGGGGCCCTCCACCCACTCCTCCTCTTAGTACTATCAAAAGCAAGAACAAAGGCAAGATAGAAGATGTGAACAACATCGGGAAGGAGAACACAATTGAACGGATACAGGCCACTGAAAGTCGGGGTATTCAGGTTCCAAACGAGAATGTGTCACAAAATTTGAGCAGAAACTGCTGAAAATTCCAAGAAGAGTTCAGTCAGGTTCAGAATCTGGCAAGCCTGTCATTTTCCCTCAGCATCCCAGATGTCAACTTCCCCAACACTCAAAACCCTAAACCTCCTCAAAATATCCCAAAACAACAGAATCATCCCGCTCCTCACCATCATATTGCTCAACCAAAGAACCAATGCAACACCTGCCATACCTCAAACAACAATCCACTACTCATCCCAGAACCCTAAAACTCCACAAACGGCCATTTCCAACCCCATACACCAGGCCACCATAACACTCCTATCTACATGGAGACTATGCCACAATTCACCCAACCTATATCAGGCACACCTAAGATTGATGAAAAGGATTTGTCAGGAACTTGGCTGAGGAGCTTAAAAAATTGACCAGCTGGATTCAAGACGTTGAGCGAAGTAAAGGAATCAAGGGGCTGAATTATGAGGATCTTTGCATACAACCTGATGTCGAACTGCCCGAGAGATACAAACCTCCTAAGTTTGAGATGTTTGATAGTACGGGTGATGCAAGAATCCATCTGAGGACCTATTGCGACAAGCTGGTTGAAGTAGGGAAGGATGAAAGAATGCGCATGAAGATGTTCATGAGGAGTTTGAAAGGATATGCATTATCTTTGTACATCAGCCAAGATCCCAAGAAATGGTCAAGCTGGGTAAGCATGGCATCTGACTTTATGGATAAATTTAGGTTTAACATAGAGAATGCACCAGACATGTTCTATATACAGAATTTGAAGAAGAAGCCCACGAAAACATTCCGCGAGTATGCTACTCGCTGGAGGTCCGAAGCTGCTAAGGTTCGACCTGCCTTAGAAGAGGAGCAAATGAACATGTTCTTTGTCTGGGATCAGGACCCGCAGTACTATGAGCGGCTGATGATGTATTGAGAACCACAAGTTTTCCGACATCATTAAATTGGGTGAAACAATTGAAGAAGGTATTAAAAGCGGTATGGTTACATACTTCGAGGCCTTGCAAGCTATAAATAAGGCTTTGCAGTCCGGTGGTGTGTCCAAGAAATGGGATGTAGGGGCCGTGATGGTTGCATAGAGGACCAAATCTCCCCTGAAATACCAAACTTACCTAACACCTCCACTCACATACCAGCCAGCTCCAAATTACCAAGCACCTTTACCCTCATACCAAGCTCTGCCACCCACTTATCAGTTATCTCCACCTCCTACATATCAACCTACTTCACCCAAATACTCCCAACCCGCTCATATCTACAAAACTTATAATGCTCAACCATCCCACTATCAATCACCCCTGCATGCCAAAACTTCCCTAGACCTTGACCTAATTTTGATTGCAGACCTCCAAAATAATATATAGCCATCGCTGAACCCATTGACTAGCTGTATGAGAGACTCAAAGCTACTGGTTATGTCACCCCCATCCCTGCTGCAACCCCTGAGAATCCTTCCCCATGGGTAACCTAAACAAATCATATGCATACCACTCCGGCATGAAAGGGCACACCATCGATGAATGTCGTT
Source organism: Nicotiana sylvestris (assembly GCF_000393655.2). NCBI lineage: Eukaryota > Viridiplantae > Streptophyta > Magnoliopsida > Solanales > Solanaceae > Nicotiana > Nicotiana sylvestris. The sequence goes on along the minus strand of NC_091060.1, from coordinate 128,053,478 downwards.
CCTTGAAAGACAAGATCCAATATTTGATTGACAACAAGATCATTGTGGCAAAAGAACCCGCTCCAAATGTCCGCAACAACCCTCTGCCAGACCATAAGGATGGAGGTATCCACATGATTGAAATAGAAGATGACTGGGATCCTGAGGGATCAATCAGGTTGATCGCAAAAAGTGATGACCCAAAGAAACAAACAATTACTCTCAATCCAATCATAGTCTAGATCCAACTATCTGAGGACGCTGAGGTGAATATATCTGAACCACTTGAGATTGAAGCAGCCCCATCCGCAAAGATACCGGCACCAATTGATGTTGAATTTGTGTCTCTAGCAAAGGCACCTGCATTATTTGAGGTTGCAATTTTGCCACCCAAGGTACATGTTCCGTTCGGAGTAAGGATAGTCGCGCCGATCCAAGTGGCGAGGTCAACCATGACACCATTCTATACAAATGTTGTACCTTGGGACTATACAGCCGAGGCAAGAAGAAAAGGCATGGTCAAGGTTGAAGAAACCATTGCAGCACAAGGTATGACAAGAACTGGTAGAGTCTATACCCTTGAACATCTAGCTGAATCAAGTAAGCAGGCCTCCAATTGGCCACCCCTCATTGAGACAGGTCCGGACAATCTTTGGAGAAAGATACAGGCCAAAGTGATGTTTTAGGCGTCAATACCACACAAGAGGGGGGGGGTGATTTGTGTGGTACCCAATTTTCGCTTAACTATTCTATAGAAGAACCTGGTTCTTCAGGGGTTACAACTACTACTCTTTGCGGAATAATAAGTACAGAAATAAAGAACACAAAGATTTTTATGTGGAAAACACCTGGCTCAAAAGGTGAAAAAACCACGACCTACTACTCAGTAGGATTTTCCCAAACTTCCACTAAAATCATTGAGCCAAAATAGCATTTACAAAAACTCTTTATAAACCTAAGGATTAACTCTAATCCTGTTGTGGCACACAGCCTCAACTGCTGTGACAACTTCAAGTTAGCTATAACTTGAACACTCTAGGTACCTAATACAATTGCTTCTATAAAAGCTGAAAGGTACAATTTTAAACCACCTGCTACAATTGAACTAGAATAAAAGATAGACACAATGGAACTGGTTCTTCTATCTCGTTCAAGTAGCTTTAGGAGTGCACACTCAAATCCCACATAAATTGCTTGCAAAATCGCCTTGATCTTTTGCTCTCAATTTAGTTAACTTCTGCATATGTGCATTACCTATAAAAGAGAACAACACTGATATTTAATAGGTTAGTAATTAGAGTTTGATTAGAACTCAATTGTTGCTCTCCTATCGTAGAAGAGTTCATGATAATCTCAAACTCTAACATTATCTTCATCCTAGATTGTGTTCTCTTCATATAAGGAGACTTTCTCCCCCTATCCAATATGCAACCTTTTCGATAAGATCAGGAGATATTGCTGCTTGATCAGTAGGCTTACCTCCTTCACGTGCATCTCACATGTATAGGTTGAACATGAGTGTGCTTCACAAGATGGACCTGGTCCATGACTGAGTTCTTTTTGTCATTCTTCAAAACTTCACCTGTTCTTGCGCCAACAAATTCCCTCTTTCTGATGATGACAAACTCTGTGCTTTTTACTGATTTGGAACCTATAAGAACTCAACTTAACCATCAATACTAAACTTAGAAAATTCACTTATTATCAAGGACTAGGTTAATTAGGTTATAAATATCACTTATTTTCAGAATGTAAAGCACAATGTCTCTTCCCCCTTTTGACATCATCGAAAAGTTGCATACAAAATGTGATACCCAGATTTTAATAAGTACTCATGGCCACTGGGGCAACTGCAAGTGCAATCATGGTGCAATCATCAGTAATCAAGCAAACATATTTAAATTATCAATGACAGATTAAACATTGAACAAGAGCAAAACAGTAGTTATCATTGACAGAGATATGTTGCCACCAACAATCCATTAAAAGAAAGAAAAACATTCAAACCATGAGCCAAAAAAACAAAAGATAGAAAAATCCCTAATCTGGGTCACGGAGGCACTAAACAAGTTCAGGAGTCCTAAGGCTTGGAGGAACTAGAGGGTTGGGTTTGTGTTTGGAGAAGACTCAGCATGTTATGAAGAATTCCATCATTCTTCTCCTTTTCTTTGGCAAGCTCAGTTCTGAGACCATCTCTCTCAGTTTCCACTTCAATCAGACGAGCCCTGAGCATAGCTATTTCAGTATCCTTGGCTACACATTCCTGAACTAGAGTCCTAACTTTGCTGTTGATGGGTACCTTAAGAGATAAATAAGGTTCATTTGGGATGGCAGTGACTGCATAGTCACAAGCAAGAAGATTATTTATGCCAAAGTGATCCTTGCTCAAGGCCATTTCCCATTTCTTCAGAGGCATATTTAGCCTGTCCAGAACTGTGGCTAGAATAAAGCCATAGGGAATAGCATGGGCCTTGGAGCCGTTTATGACCCTGTCTAGCAGCTTAATAATGAAGGAATGCCAGTTGATTTGCTTTTATCTCTCCATGCACTCTATAAGAACTAGATCCATGTAATTAGCAACGTGCCTTCTCTCATATCTGGGCAATAAACACTTGTTGACAAATTCAAACAAGACCTTGTGCTCAGGCCTCATTTCAGTTTTCTGCACAGCCCTGGCTTCATTCACCTCTTCTGAATCACAAAACCTCCTGTGATTGCAAGTGGAGTAGGGAGGGAGTCCAGGCAGGGCCACCTTTGCCTTGTATAGTCATCAAATCCTTCAGAGGGTATGTCCAGGATCTCTCCCAGTTTCTTTGCATCAAACTGCACTTGGACTCCTTTCCCCAGGCTACTAACAATGCCATCCTTAACCGCAGCATTGGCAATAAATTCAATTAGCTCATTTCTGGATAGCCTACCATCCATTAGAAGGACCATGTCCTTCCATCCCTGAGCAGCTAAAGCATCCACTAATCTCATCATTCATGGTTCCACCAGGTCTTTCAGAAGTCTACCCTTTAAAATCTTTCTTTTGCCAAACATGGCAAGCTTATCCTATTCCTTCTCAGAATCATTTTCTTCTTCTTCTTCTCCACTCCAGTCATCATCTTCAGAAATTTTTGATTGTTTGGTTTTCACTGCAGATCTTGTCTTCTTGGCTAGTGTAGGTTCACCGGCCTCAGACACAGAGGAAGACTTCTTAGAGGAGGTTTTGGGCTTTTTAGGTTTGGGGGTAGGAACCTCAACTGATGTAGCCCTTTCTTTATGGACCAGTTCCATCTCCTCTTCCTCAATAGCCTCTGAGGGTTCTGCAATCTTTCCTTTTCCTTTATCCATTTTCTTTTTCTTATTCTCTTTTAAAGCCCTTTGTAGATCAACTTCACTCAGTTTCACCCTGCTTCTTTTGGCTATACCCCTTGGTAGTGAAGAGGCAATAGGTGTTGGGGAGGAAGCCATTCTTTTCTTGGAAGGCTTAGGAACATTAGGGGCTTTTGTTGTGGGAGTTCTGCATTTCTTTGGGTCATAACTTGCCCCAACCCTTTCCAGTAGGTCTGCTAGGGTATCTTCAGTAGATGAAACAGGTTCATCTTTCTGTGTGCTTAGATGAACCTACCCCTCAGCAGCTTCCCCAGAACCACTTCTCCCTGACTTCATGCCACTCTCTTCTACCCTTTCTGGTTCAACCCCACAGATAGCAAGAATTGCTCCCTTCCCATTTCCCCTCTTATTACCACATGCACCCTCTATCTCTTTTTATTTTTCAGAATTCTTTTTACCTCCACTCCTTTGTGACCCTGGTACTTCTACATCCTTAACATATCCAACCTGAGTAAACCTAGATTCTAGATTCTCAGAAGAAATTTCCTTAAATGGAGATTCTTGAGTCTTTTCAGAGTCAGAAGACCCAGGTCCTTCCCCCTCAGTAGCGGATTGATATGATTTAGAATCAGAGCTGGAGCTGGAGATTTGGGCCTGGCTTCCCTTCAAATTTTTATTTAATTTCTTCCTCAGAGCCCCAGATGCTACAGTCTTTTGAGCAAGCATTTTCACCCTACGCAGTCTAGGTTTTGGCGATGTACTAGGTGGAGGAGGTATGGTTGAATGTGAGGGAAATGGTGGTGTATGAGTTCCAAGATTGTCTTGTGGGTTAGTCATGATCGTTGGTTTCTTGAGAGAATTTGGGAATTTAGAGTTTTGGAGAAGAGGGCAAGTGAAAGTGAAGAAAACAAATTCTTGACGGTTTGAAATTTAGAAGATAGCAGGAGAAATGATGTGTATTTAAAGAGATATACACATTTAATAGGTAACGACAGCCTTTTGTAGTGATCAAATAGAGGTCTAATAAACCTGAAATTCCAGATTTTGAATGATCGGTTTATTTTCCCAAGATTTTAGGCAAATTTTTTGATTTAGAGGTCTAGGAAAACGGAAATGGTTCAATGCTAACGGGTAGAATTTCTAGGAATTTAACAAGTATAAGACTTCTGATGATGATTGAATTATTAATCTTTCTAATTGTGTAGAGTATCGAAAACATACCTTAGCTTTCATATGAACCCATACTGATGAACTAGGTTCTTTATTTAGAAGTCTCTTGAACATGCCTCAAATGCCATAATAGAGAAAATATTGTAAGAAATCAGTGAGTCATATAAGCACATGTCATAGGAGTATACTAATTAAAGTATGAAGCTGAGTAAGAATTAATGTAGATAATTATACAAGTTCAGAATTCCTAGCCAAAGATTTTTTTTTCATTTTTCATTTTTTTCATTGCATTGTGAGTTGGACCTATTAGTGATCTTAATCATCCCTAATTCCAACCTGTTCCTCTCAAAGTTTTCTCTACTCAGTGCTTTAGTGAAGATGTCAGCAATTTTTTTATCAGTAGCACAAAATTCTATGGAGATCAATCCTTTCTCATAGTTATCTCTTAAGAAGTGGTGTCTAACATCTATGTGCTTAGTCCTCTTATGATGAACATGGTTCTTTGTCATACTTATAGGACTGGTGTTATCACAGAATATAGGAATGTAACCAAATTCAATGCCAAAAATCTACCATCTTTTGTTTGATCCATAACAGTTGAGCACAACAAGAAGCAGCAACAACATATTCATCCTCAGTAGTGGATAAGGCCATTGAATTTTTCTTTTTAATGGCCCAGGATACAAGACATGAGCCAAGAAAGTGAGACGTACCTGAGGTGCTTTTCCTATCCACAAGGAAACCTGCATAATCAGCATCAGCATATCCTACTAGATTGAAATTACTACCTTTAGGATACCAAAGACACATATCAGCGGTTCCTTTCAAATATCTTAGTATCCTCTTGACAGCAGTCAAGTGACACTCTTTTCGATCGGCCTGAAAGCGAGCACAAAGCCCTACACTAAAAGCTATGTCAGGTCTGCTAGCACTAAAATACAAGAGTGAACCAATCATTCCCCTATACAATGTCTTATCAACTGATGAACCAGGTTTATTTAAGTCTAATTTAGTGGCAGTTTCAATGGGGGTGTTTATTTCCTTTGATTCATCCATTTTAAACTTTTTGATCACCTCTTTTGCATACTTCTGCTGATGGATCATGGTTGCATTTGGTCTTTGTTTGATCTGTAAGCCTAAGAAAAACTTAAGCTCACCCATCATACTCATTTCAAACTCACTCCCCATTAATTTGGAAAAATCCTTACTTAGTTTATCAGTGGTAGCCCCAAAGATTATGTCATCAACATATATTTGTACCACAAGGAGATCCTTACCTTTTTCCCTTAAGAGGGTACTGCTAATTTTACCTCTTTTGTATCCATGTTCAAGCAGAAATTTGGACAGTCGTTCATACCATGCTCGAGGAGCCTGCTTGAGTCCACAGAGAGCCTTGTCTAATTTGTACACATGCTTAGGACATTCCTTGCTCTCAAACCTTGGAGGTTGTTTCATAAACACTTTTTCTTTCAGGTAGCCATTCAGGAAGGCATTTTCGACATCCATCTAATGGAGAGTGAATAACATATGTGCAACAAAGGCAATGAGGAGTCTTATTGCCTCTAGTCTTGCAACTGGAGCAAAAGTCTAATCATAATCTATACCTTTCTCTTAGCTGTAACCTTGGACCACAAGTCTTGCCTTGTTTCTTGTAAATGTTCCATCTTCATCAAATTTTTTCCTAAAGACCCATTTTGTACCGATAACTGATCTGTCCTTGGGTCTTGGAACTAGATGCCAAACTTGACTTCTCTCGAACTGATTGAGTTCATCTTGCATTGCATTCACCCAATCTGCATCCTGCAAAGCCTCGACAACATTTTTAGGTTCAATAAGAGATAAGAAAGCATCAAAGGCACAAAGATTCTTTAATTGTGATCTAGTTTTAACTCCAGATGTTGGATCAGTGATTATGTTCTCAATAGAATGAGAACTTTGATACTTGTGAGGTTTCACAACCAACTGATGTCTACTAGATGTTTCTCCCATGTTCTGTTGCTGAGGAACATGGTCATGAACAGGTTTTTTTAGGGGATTTGTTTCGATTCCTCTTTGATCAATTCCCCCTGTCAGGTTACCCTGAATGGAAGGACATGTTCCATCACCTGTTCCTTCTTTTGGTGCCACTTTAACTTGTGCTGAGACTTCAGTCAAATCCTTTACCAATCAAATGGCTTCATCTTCATGTTCTTGTCTCTCAGAAAGAACGTTAGTTTCATCAAACATTACATGCACACTTTATTCTACACACAAAGTTCTTTTATTGAACACTTTATATGCTTTGCTATGTGCAAAATATCCCAAGAATACTCCCTCATCACTTCTGGGATCAAACTAACCTAGGAAGTCTTTTCCATTATTGTGCACAAAGCAATTGTATCCAAATGCCCTAAGATGGGATATATTTGCTTTTCTCCCTTTAAGTAACTCATAGGGAGTCTTCTCTACAAGAGGTCTAGTCATGTATCTATTGATAATGTAACATGCAGTGTTTACAGCCTCTGCCCAGAAGCTGTGGGACAGTTTACTAGAAAGAAGCATAGTCCTAGCCATGTCTTCGAGAGTCTTGTTCTTTCTTTCAACTACTCCATTTTGTTGAGAAGTCCTAGGGGCAGAGAAGTTATGATCTATACCATGTTCATCAAAGAATTCAACAAACTTAGCATTTTCAAATTCAGTTCCATGATCATACCTAATGGATTCAAGTTGATTACCTAGTTGTTTCTGAGTTTTTCTAACAAAAGCAGCATACATGTCAAATGCTTCATCTTTAGATGTTAAAAATAGTACCCCAGGTAAATCTAGAATAATCATCAATAAGTACCATTACATATTTCTTTCCACCTCTGCTCATGGTTCTCATTGGACCACAGAGATCCATATGGACCAGTTCTAACGTCTTGGTTGTGCTTACCATTTTCTTACTTTTGAAGGATGATCATACCTGCTTCCCCCTTACACAGGCCTCACAAACTTCCTTGAACTTGATGTTAGGTAACCCTATCACCAAGTCCTTAGAGACTAATTTGTTTAGCTAATTCAGATTAGCATGACCAAGTCTTTTATACCATAGGAAGGGATCATTATCCAACACACTTAGGCAGGTGAGTTCATTTTCTGAAAGTGTAGATAAATCTACAATTTAAATATTGTTAATTCTTTTTCCTTGCAAAACAATCTTATCAGTGGTAAGGTTAATCACAAAGCATTTAGTAGAGGTGAATGCTACAAGGTTACCTCTATCACACAATTGTGACATACTGATCAGGCTGTATTTCAAGCCATCTATCAAGTAGACATTCTCAATGGAGTGAGAGTCTATCTTACCTACCTTTCCAACCGTAATAATCTCACCTTTCTTCCCATTTCCAAAGGAGACATTACCTCCCTTTAAGTCCTCAAGTGAAAGGAATTAGTTCTTACTTCCAGTCATATGTTTTGAGCAGCCACTATCCATGTACCATATTTAGCTACTTCCCTTTACTTGGACCTGCAAAAAGAAATCAAGGGTTAGTCTTAGGAACCCAAACTAGTTTGGGTCCCTTTCTATAGGCAAAGGGATAAATCAGATTCATTTTAGCCCACCCTGGCAGCCTATTTTTCTCTTGAACAAAAGCTTTGTTCTTTTGACTGGCCTTTTCTTTTGCATTACATTCATTTTTGTAATGGCCAGTCTTGCCACAGTGTGTGCAAATTTTGTTCTCAGGGAAATTGAGGTACTTTCTTTTAGGATCGCACTTAGGTGCTTGAGTCCCATAACCAAGTCCTCTTTTGTTACTACTGTGATGTTCTTTTAGCCAGGAAAGTGCATCAGAAGCCATGTTCCATTAGCAAGTTCTGTCTAATTCATGTTTTACCTTCCCTAGATCTTCTTTTAAGACTTTTATCTGCTCATCCTTCCTATACAACCCATCCTTCATTTTTCCTAAGTTTTCTTCTAGGGTGAGATGTGTGCGGTCAGTTTTCTTCTTACCTGTTCCTAGTTTCAATTTTAAGGTCTCAGACCTAAGTTCTAGGACACTGGTGTCAAGCTCAAGAACCTGGTTCTTCAACTCAGCATTTTTACTATCACTCTCATTAGCCCTAGACTCAAGATTTTTGCACTTGGCTTTTAGGATCGCACATTCCCAAGACAGATCTTCCTTCTCACTGTTAATTATCTCAGACTCATCAATGAAGTCTAACAATAGCTCAGACAGCTTATCTTTATACAGGAATTTAATCTTGTCTTTGAGATGAAGGATACTTACCTCTTGTTCATCATCTGATTCTCCGATGGCCATAAGTTCTTGTTCATCTCCAGTTTCATCTTCTGAGTCCTCATCAGATGTTTCTTCCCAAGCAGCAACCATAGCCTTTGTTTATCCTTTGTTCCTTTTGGTTGAACTTGTTCCTTCTTCCTGTTTCTTCATTCCACCCTTTCCTTCTTTCACTCAATTTCCCATTGAGGATAGTTTTTGATCATGTGGTCAGTCTTACCATATTTGTAGCAACCCTCGTTGGTCTATTTCTTAGGAACCCTTGGTTTGTTGAATGTTTTACCTCTTGGAGAATCCTTTCCTCTCATCAGGTACTTTTTGAAATCTCTTCTGATCATAGTCATTTCATCATCCTCTAGATCTGAATCTTCAGCTATTCTGAGACCCAGACTTCTTTCCTTCTTGGGTGCATCCATTTTCATGGTTTTCCTTCTCAGTTCATAGGCAGTGAGGTTTACAATTAGTTCATCCAGCTTAAGGGTAGCAATATTCTTTGATTCCTGAATAGCATTGATTTTGCTTTCCCAAGTCACTAGTAAAACCCATGTTAAGATTTTCTCAACCTTGTCTTCTTCAAGGATAATTCTCCCAAGAGATTTAAGTTCATTTGTTAGTGTTGTAAACCTTGTGTACATCTCCTAGATAGATTCTCCTTCCTTCATACTGAAATTCTCATATTGAGAATATAGCAGTGTTCCTCTTGATCTCTTTACTTGAGGAGTTCCTTCATGAGCAGTAGTACAACTTTGAATCCTAATGTACTCGTCTGGACCCAGTCCACACACAAGCCATTTCTTGGCCTTAGCATTCTTCTCTCATTTCTTCAAATCTTCAGCAGTGCAGTCAGCTCTTGTCTTTGGAACATCCTCTTCTTCAGCATTCTTCTTTGTAGTTTCTAGAGGACCATCTGTGACTATGTTCTAGACTTCATAGTTTTCTCCTATGATGTGATCTCTTATTATGTTCTTCCACCAAGAATAGTACTAACCATTAAAGACTGGAGGCCTAGCAGTGGATTGCCCTTCCCAGATCCCAGGTGGTGCACTCATTTTGATCTTTTCCTAAGGTGTTAGCCTCTTCAAGGATAACCTGCTCTGATACCAATTGATGTTTTAAGAGTCGATACCACACAAGAGGAGGGGCGGGGATGATTTGTGTGGTACCCAATTTTCCCTTAACTACTCTATAGAAGAACCTGGTTCTTCTAGGTGTTCCAACTACTACTGTTTGCGGAATAATAAATACATAAAATAAAGAACATAGAGATTTTTACGTGGAAAACACCTAGCTCAAAAGGTGAGAAAACCACGACCTACTACTCAGTAGGATTTTCCCAAACTTCCACTAAAATTACTGAGCCAAAACAGCATTTACAAAAACTCTTTGTAAACCTAAGGATTAACTCTAATCTCGTTGTGGCACACAGCCTCAACTGTTGTGACAACTTCAAGTTAGCTATAACTTGAACATTCTAGGTACCTAATACAATTGCTTCTATGAAAGCTGAAAGGTACAGCTTTAAACCACCTACTACAATTGAACTAGAATAAAAGATAAACACAATGGAACTGGTTCTTCTATCTCGTTCAAGTAGCTTCAGGAGTGCACACTCAAATCCCACATAAATTGCTTGCAAAATCGCCTTGTTCATTTGCTCTCAATTTGGTTAACTTCTACGTATGTGCATTACCTGTAAAAGAGAACAACACTAACATTTAATAGGTTAGTAATCATAGTTTGATTAGAACTCAATTCTGCTCTCCTATCAAAAGAGTTCATGATTATCTCAAACTCTAACACTATCTTCATCCTAGATTGTGTTCTCTTGATATAAGGAGACTTTCTCCCCTTATCTAATATGCATCCTTTTCGATCAGATCAGGAGATATTGCTGCTTGATTAGTAGGACTTATCTCCTTCACGTGCATCTCACATGTATAGGTTGATCATGACTGTGCTTCACAAGATAAATCTGGTCCATGACTGAGTTCTTTTTGTCATTCTTCAAAACTTCACCTATTCTTGGGCCAACACAAAGAATATTCGGTCATCGACCAATTAAACAAGATGCCAGCAAAAATCTCCATTCTCTCTTTGCTGCAAAATTCTGAGGCACACAAGAATGCTCTGTTAAAGGTGCTAAGCGAGGCATACGTCCCAAGTAACATCACCGGCGGGGAAATGGCTAACATGGTAGGACAAGTGCTGGAAAGCCATAAGATCACCTTTCATGAGGACGAGATGCCACCTGAAGGACTAGGGCACAACAAGGCATTGCACATCACTGCGCAATGCGAAGATTATTTCATCACCAGAATCCTGATCGATGGAGGTTCCAGTCTCAGCGTTTGTCCGCTGGTAACACTCAAGAAGCTGGGTAAAGAAAGGCATAAGATAAAATATGGAGCAATCAATGTGAAAGCCTTTGATGGTTCTCATAGGCCCACCATTGGTGAGATTATTCTCTGCTTGCAAATGGGACCAACCTGGTTCGAGGTCGATTTCCAGGTGATAGATGTACCAGCATCTTACAACTTGCTACTGGGATGGCCATGGATTCATGCTGCTGGGGCCGTAGCATCAATGCTGTATCAGGCAGTAAAATCCGAATGGAATCACCAAGAAGTGATCATTCACGGCGACGGTAGCAACCCTATATACAGTCGCCAGACCATTCCGGCGATCGAGGGAAGAAGGAAACTAGGTGGAGAAACTTACCACCACATCGAACGGGTCAATGCTATTGACAAAGACAAATGGTGGGATAGCAAAATCGAGAGTATACTAAATTGGAGTGGGTACAAACCTGTGAAAGGGCTCGGTAAGAACCTCCAAGGAATCTCTAAACCCATAAAACTCAAGAAAAATGGCACTACCTTCGGTTTGGGATATGAATACACCTGGGAAGAATTCAGTAACTGGTCGCCACTATGGCGTGGTCCTTACTATCCACTAGAGCAGCCAATACCACATCTAGAGCAGACCTTCTAACAGGCCGACATTAATTATGGGTTAGATGAAGAAGAAGCACTTGCAGCAGTAAAGAACTTGTTTCTGGAGGACAATGATATGGACTATTGTATTGTTCTCGAGGACGATAGGGAGGAAATCCCTTCCATTCATGCTATGAGCAGAGGGGCACATCTCAATAATTGGACCATCAGGATATCCAAAGCCCGACGTGCCTTGGCGTAGCAAAGCTAAGACAAGCATTATTCACTGTTTTTACTAAATGATTTTCTTTTCGTATTTTTCAATTCCCGCAATAAGATCTTCGATGTTCAAAACAGTATCCAGTTTATCAAAAGCATTTTCGGTTTTTCTTATGAATTAATATTTATTGCTATCATTTTTTCTCCTTGCTTTACCAATACAACATTACTATTACTTATCATGATGAACCAATGGCTGTGACTTGCAATGAGACAACGCAACAAACGGACATTGATTCAGAGAAAGATGACATACCTGACGAGATTGTCAAAGAAGTTGAGAATTTTGAGAACAGACCTAAGTCCAACCTGGATGAGACCAAAATTGTCAACCTGGGAGATGCAGAAAAAATCAAGGAAACACGAATCAGCATCCACCTATTGCCATCAGAAAAGAAGGAATACATGAAATTTCTAAAGGAGTATGAGAACATATTCGCCTGGTCATATGATGACATGACTGGTGTGAGTACGTCTATTGTGGCTCACAAACTACCAACCGATCCAACGTGTCCACCGGTAAATCAAAAGCTCAGAAAGTTCAAGCCTAATATGAGTTTGAAAATCAAAGAAGAAGTCAACAAGCAGATCAAAGCTAAGGTTCTCAGGGTAGTTGAATACCCGACATGGTTAGCCAACATTGTGTCAGTGCCGAAGAAGGATGGGAAGGTTAGAGCCTGTGTCGACTTCCGGGATCACAATCGGGCCAGTCCGAAAGATGACTTCCCTTTCCCAAATATACACATCTTGATTGACAATTGCGCCAAGCATGAGCTATAGTCATTCGTAGATTACTTTGTTGGTTATCATCAGATCTGCATGGATTAGGAATATGCTAAGAAAACGGCTTTCATTACGCCATGGGGAATGTACTGTTACAAGATGATGTCATTCGGCCTAAAGAATGCAGGGGCCACCTGCATGAGGGCCATGACTACCATTTTCCATGATATGATATACAAAGAGATAGAGGTATATGTAGATGATGTTATTATCAAGTCCAAGAAGGCCACCGACCACATGGAAGGTCTGAGGAAGTTCTTTAATAGACTACGGAGTACAACCTGCAACTAAACCCCGCAAAGTGCGCATTTGGGGTTCCTGCTGGGAACTTACTTGGGTTTATTGTGAGCCGCCGAGGAATAGAACTGGATGCATTGAAAGTCAAAGCCATTCAAGAACTACCACCACTAAAGAACAAGAAGTATGTGATAAGTTTCATGGGAAGGCTTAACTACATCAGCCGATTCATAGCACAGTCTACAGTTATCTATGAGCCAGTCTTTAAGATGTTGAAGAAGGATGCTGTCGATGCCCCCTTTTTCTATACGGGTCAAAATCGGGTATACGACATTGGTAGGACAACTCTATTCCCTTTCGAGAATTGGGTTTAGAAGTTGAAGAGTCGCCACCTAATGATTATAGTGCATTAGGACACTTTTAAGAAAATAACTAAGATAAAGAACAAGAGGTTGGGTAAGGGCTCGAAATTATCTCGAGGGGAAGGTGTTAGGCACCCCTCAAGATCCACTAGTGTAGTTTCCGGCCATGCTACAATTGTGACTCTAATAAGACAAATAGAAAAGGGTTTTCACATAGTTTCGCAAACAAGTTTAAGAGTTGAAAAATAAAAGAAGTAGAAGGAGCTTAGAAAGTTTAAAAGAAAACTTAAAAAGAATTAACAAGTAAAGGGGAGAGGGGGTCCTAGGTTTACAAATAATATGGATCACATAAATGCAATATCCAGCAATCTCTCCTCAGAAGTGGGGTCACACGTGATATTAGCGCACTGGTCATCATATCCATATTCTACCCTTCCTACCCCGTTAAGGTATTAAAGCGCGGAAAGTTTCGTTACTTATTGAATGCTAGTACCCATCCCAATCCTATCAGTCCCGGAGGCATTTAAGACTACTAATCCTATAGGGAAAGATATTTGGGGCCTTTTGAGAGTTTTCAAAGGACAAAAATACTAGGGTGTCAATCAAAAACACATAATACAAGTAGAGGGAAAGCAAATAAGCAGGTAAGGCTAAGGTAAACCTCCTTAAATCAAATAAGCCATGGAGTTTAGTATGTCTTGCATGTACTGGTTTGGTCTTTAAAATTAAAGCGATAAGCGGACTGGTTCAACTCATACTTTTACACAGGAAACCGCATTAGGCTCGCTCAAATTCAGTTGTCAAATACTGAGCCACTTTAATTAGTCAACTTTACCTTAAGTGTGGGACAAAACTACTGATTGTAAAGGAGTTGCAGAATAAGATAAGTTTCAGAAAACATTGCAGACTTAATATAGAGAAAATGGTTTAAAACGAGTTTCAGAAAACATACTTGTTTAAGAAAAAGAGTTGCCGAGTTTTAACAAAAGAACTGAATTACAGACAGATTTAAAAGGTTTATCAGATAAGTATAAAGAAATGAATTCAGATTGATTTGAAAAATATTTGTCAAATTATCAGGAAAGCAGTAAGTTTACAGAAAATATGCACTGATTTGAGAATATTTATCAAGAAGGAAAAAGATGCAATGATTTGGTTGCAAGAAAAGTTTTAAGGGTTCAGAAAACCTGCAAAAAGTCGCTTGTTTTAGCAAAAAGGGTCAGTACTGTTTTAGAAAAGTGAAACAATTCTGATTTGAAGTTCCTATAGGCATGATCCCTACGAGTTACTGATTTTAATACCTTTCAAACGTTAACAGCCTTATAAACATGATACCTATATGTTGATTTATCATTAAACCTAACGCTTTGCCTAATGTCATTATAAATTCAGAAATGCAAATCCCTATAGGCATGGTATCTATATGCATAGTTGCAGAAATAAGAAAGTTAGATCCTATATGCATGGTTTCTACTTGTGAGATTGCATAGATTAACAGTAAAAGTCCTATAGGCATGGTTTCTACCCTTTTGTGCATAAAAGTAAATCCCTTCCCCTTTTCACTAGATCCCCGAGTTTATACAAATTATTACAGACCAGAAAAATAAGACAGAAATAAAACTACATCAAAAATTACAGCTACATCCGAGCAGCCTAATTCATACTTAGTATCTAACAATATGAGATTGAACCACTTACGAGATCCAGATTTTCAAAGTCTTCTCTTATCTAGGGTGTTTAAGAGATCCAAGGAGTTTCAAGAACTCCAGGCAGTGCTTACACCCAAGATATTAATTAGAAAGAGTTATAGTGCAGTGTGGAAGGGTCAGCCCTCAGGTGTCCAAGTTTAGAGGGAGCTCAGGGGGCCCCAAGGCAAGGCTCACAAGAGAGGGGCAGAACTTAGTTTCTAAGAATGAGTGTAAGTGCAAGAGGGGGATTAGAGAGTGCCATGGCAGGCTGGTGGTCATGCCTAACCATAGGATAGGTTGGCACACCCCTGACCAGGCTTGTTCAGCCAACAAAGAAGAGCACAGACCTATTGAAGGTCAAACTATGGTCTGGACAGTGATTAGGACACTGCCAGACCAAAGTCTTAGCTAAGAATACACATAAAGGTAAAGGGGAATGGGAATTGAAAGAGTTTTGGACTCAGGGAGTCCAGTCCATATACAAGAACAACAATATCAAGTGTTGTCATGTTTTCTGAACCATAACTCAACATACAAATGGTTTACAGATGGGGATTCATATAGGAGGAGGAATAAACAAACTTGCAAAAAGCAGTAAAATAAACAAAGAGAAGACTGAAGCATAAACACATAAGAGAGAGGCAGAATTTAAACAAGAAGACACATACTAGTTGCAGAAAAGTAAGCAGCAAGAAAAGCATAATATTTGCAGCCAAAGCACAATCAGAGAATAGGACTCTAGCTTATGAGTTCAGAGAAAAACTCGAATGCTTTTAAGAAAAACTAAGAGTATTTGACAGAAGAAGTAGTGACTTATGTTGTGTGTGTTCGTGTCTTTGAAAGAGAAGAGTATAGGTATTTATAGTTTTGAAAATGAGTAAAGAATAAGGTAACATGTATAGCTTTAACATAAATATGGGCATGATCACAATCAGAATCAATTAACACAAGACTTCCCTTTAATCAAGGGATTATTGTTCAAACGGATACTAACAAGATCAAAAAAATAAGGAAAAAAAAATCAGTCTGTAAGCAGAATGGTTGTTGCCATAAAAGGAGCAGTAAAATCATACAATAGGTATTTAAGTCCAAGTACAGGATTGTACTTATTTTTGGAAAGGGTTTAGTAAGGCCAAACCAAGAAAGAGAATCAATTAACCCTTAATAAGCGAGTAAGAGGGAAAAGTTTTGAAATCAGTTATGAGTTTGAAAATCAATCACAGAAGGGACCTAGTATACAAAGGAATGCACACGTAATAGACATGTGAGGCCAAGCTATGGCAAAAGAAACAACATACAGTAGTAGCATAGAGCAAGCATTCGAAGCAAGATAGTCAGGTTTCAGTGGTTTAGTAATAGCGAAAAGGATCAGAGGCATGCAAAGAGTCGAGTGAAAATCATAGTCGAGTTTGACAGGTAGCAAGAACTCAGAACCAAAAGAGTCACATAAAGAAAAAAGAGAGTTGAAGTAAAGGAGTCACATTGAGCAATTTCAACAGACGAAGAACTTCAGGAACTCAAATATACCCCCAAAGAACTAGGGTTTTCAAAATCAGTCAGGTTTAGAGGCGATAAACAAGTGAAACAAGCAAACAAATTCAGAATCTCGAATAAACCCCAAAATATTAGGGTTTTCAACATGCTAACTCAGATAGAAAAACAAGGTAAACGAATGTTAACAAACAGACTAAGAAACTCAAACAAAATCTCAAGAATTAGGGTTTTAAACATGCTAACTCAGATAGAAAACAACACAAGCAAAACATAGTAAAACATGTCGAGAATCAGAGAAGAGATTCAAAATACCTTAACATAAAACCCTAATTAAAGAATAAAGAGTT
Source organism: Nicotiana sylvestris (assembly GCF_000393655.2). Lineage (NCBI taxonomy): Eukaryota > Viridiplantae > Streptophyta > Magnoliopsida > Solanales > Solanaceae > Nicotiana > Nicotiana sylvestris. The sequence continues at coordinate 128,036,629 of NC_091060.1, read as the reverse complement.
TTGAAAGCAAAAAAATTAAAGAAACTTTGAGAAAGATGCTTAGAAAGTTCAAACACATATAGATCCAGGGCATATATGAAATAAAATCGAAGGAACCTTAGAGATTAGGATTTCGTAAGAAACCCAGGCAATGAGAAAGGCTTTGAAAACAATCGATCTAAGTAGGAAAGTCGAAGATCGAACTCGAATAGCCATGGCTGGCCTGGACAAAGGTTGAAGACGACCGGAGAACAGTCATCAAGCAAAGGCTTGGTCGAAACCCCTTCAAGATCTGGTCATAGGACCTCAAAGATGAGCACGTAGAGGCCATGAGAGGCTGGTACAGATCTTCGATGAGCCTGGGATGCCATGGATTAAGGTTTCAGTGAGAGGCAGCGGCTAGGGTTTGAGGTGGGTTGAGAGAGAGTTGAGAGAAAGAAGGGATTCAAAGGCGGCGTCTCTGAAGGAATGGGGTAGGTTTAGGGGTCGTTTGAAATTAAAAAGGAAAGAATCAATGGTGGTCGTTGATCTAATTGATCAACGGCCAAGATTGAATGGGGTTATGGGCTGGGTCGGGTTAAAAGTAATTGGGCTGGGTAGTTTGGGCTCGAATTTAGGGCTGAGCTGGGTTAATTAAGGGTGACAAATTGGCTAAAATTGAAATACAATTGAGGCTAGATTGTAAATAGCCACTTTTCCCATTTTGTTTTATAAAAAATAGCAATATCGATTTTAAGAACAAATTAAAAGTACCGGGTAAACAAATATCATATAAATATTAATTAAAAAATACTGGGGTTAATCTTATAATTATAAGATGCTATCAATTACAAAATAGGCTATAATTGCAATTATATGCAATTTAGCTTTTAAAAATGCCAAACGAATTTGTAAAAATGTGAAAAAATCACCTTAATTGTATTTGGTATAAATATGATGATAAAATAAGTTATTCACCAAAATTGATGATTTTAGGAATAATTATGGATTTTGTACAACTAAAATAGACAATAAATTGATTTTAAAAATCTTTAAGAATTAGGAAAAATACCAAAACTCTTGGGGCATGCTTATATATGCATGTACATGCTATTTTGAAAGTATTTTGTATAGAAATACATAGGAAAAAAATGGGTATCAACAGTTGTCCATCTTTACCCGAGGAGGATGAAAGAGTTGTCGGGTAAAGATATGATGGCCAATTTTGACCGGAAGTGGCGATTTGAAAGGAGTTTTGACCGAGCTCTGGTCTCTGAGCCGCCTACATATCCCTGGTCTTACAGGAATCAGGCCATATGTAGTTCAGGAACCATTGACGGAATATGCCGATGGAGATTTGAAACGGACGAATGCGATGTTTAGATTGAGTGAGGTTTCTGAAAATCGATAGGCTGCGAGATCGCTCCTGATGAGATGGCCATTGCTAGCCGGTTTACCTGCAAATGAACAATACGAACATATATTGTGCATAAATTTAAACGTGATGCAAAATTTCCATTGGACCATGAATGCTGTCTTTGGACGGTTAGGATGACGTCGTTGGACCATGACGTCCCGGGCTATGAAGAGCATAAATAAAAATTTGCAGGCCATGAAATGATGTTCTCAGGCCACGTAGATGATGCCTCCAAACTATTATGCTTTTGAATAATGATATGCAAAGGATAAAATGGGGTCCTCAGGCCATGGCATAGCGTTTCGGGGCAATGCAAATGGTGCCTACGAACAATGATGCCTTTGGACAATTTGGCGATCTTTCAGCCATGAAATGCAGAAGGTGGCGATCTTTCAGCCCATGAAATGTAGGATTTGGCAATATTTCAGCCGATGCAAGACGTAAATAAAAGGTGGCGATATTTCAACCATGCGAGAGAGATAAGGTGGTGATCTTTCAACCGATGCAAGAAAATAAAGTGGCAATATTTCAGCCATATAGTATGGAGACATCGCTTAGTCTCGGAAGCCAGAAAGGTAGCCTTATGCAATGCAGGAAATGCAGATGGAGCTAGAGCTTAACCTCGAAAGGCAAAAAGGTAGCCTTATGCAAAATGCAGATGGAGACAGAGCTTAGTCTCAAAAGGCAAAAAAGTAGCCTTATGCAGATGATGATGGAGGTAGAGCTTATCCTCGAAAGGCAAAAAAGTAGCCCTATGCAAAATGTAGATGGAGACAGGGCTTAGTCTCGAAAGGCAGATAAGGTAGCCTTATGCAATGCAAGGAAATGCAAGATGGAGACAACGCTTAGTCTCGGAAGACAGAAAGGTAGCCTTATGCAATGCAGAGAAATGCAAGATGGAGACAATTCTTAGTCTCGGAAGGCAGAAAGGTAACCTTATGCAATACAGAGATATGCAGGATGGAGACAATGCTTAGTCCGGTAGCATTATGCAATGCAGAGAAATGCAGGATGGAGACAATGCTTAGTCTCAGAAGGCAGAAAGGTAGCCTTATGCAAATGATGAGAAATGCAAGATGGAGACAATGCTTAGTCTCGGAAGGCAAAAAGGTAGCCTTATACAAATGATGATAGAGGTAGAGCTTAACCTCGGAAGGCAGAAAAGTAGCCTTATGCAATGCAAGGATATGCAGATGGAGGTAGAGCTTAACCTCGAAAGGCAGAAAAGTAGCCTTATGCAGTGCAAGAATGTAAAAGGACGATTAGTAGTAAGATCTCTTAGCTGATAGTCGATTATGACAATATGATTGCTGGGGAGATTGTGTACGGATAGCAATTGCGGGCACGTGATGGCTCTGAGAAGTTGAATTCTTGGGAAAGTTTGAGTGCATAAATATATCTAATGATATTGCGAATTGAGTGCCTCCATCCAAAGAAAAATCGTGAGTTCTGTAAGGGGAAAAGGCTAGTTCGTCTTCCCCGGGCTCTTGACGTTGTGTGTCATTGTGGTAGCGTCGCTAAACAACAGTAATCCAGATACTAGTTGTGCATGATTTAGTAAATATAACGTAAGTATATAATCAAAAATAGTTTTCTTTAGATGAACCAACGACTGCGACATGGTTCAAGACATTTCAACCTCTTTCGCTCCGGAATTTTGAGGGTCCTCCTCAAAATTCTGCCCCAGTTTTCTGAGCGGACATTTCTGATGGTTGTGTTGAATGACTAAAAAAATCATCTTCGGAATTTTGAAGGTCCTCCTCAAAATTCTACCCTAGTTTACTGGGCTGGCACTTCTGGAGATGCATGGACTAAAATCAACTTCGGAATTTTGAGGGTCCTCCTCAAAATTCTGCCCAGTTCCGATAGCGAGGGGGGAGGAGGGGATGGAATTTTTATTAAATTGTGACTGAACCCATAGGGCTGCCTACGTATTCCCTCTTAAACGGGAATCAGTTCAGGCCTAGTTCAAATTACATCATAAAAGGAATCATAAGTGGATACACATAGTATCGTTTTACTGCATCTGAATTGATTGGCTTCGGCCAGACTTCTCCGTCAGTTTGTGCAAGAATAAGGGCTCCTCCAATTAGAACCCGGTGAACCATGTACGGACCCTGCCAATTCAGATAGAACTTCCCCTTGGCTTCATCTTGATGTGGGAATATTTTCTTCAACACCAGCTGTCCCGATATAAACTTCCTTGGCTTAACTCTTTTGTTGAAGGCCCTGGACATTTTGTTCTGATACAACTGACCGTGGCAAACTGCATTCATCCTTTTCCTATCTATAAGGGCTAACTGCTCGTAGCGACCTTTTACCAATTCTGCATCATCCAACTCTGCTTTTTGTATGATCCTTAAGGAGGGAATTTCTACCTCGGCGGGGATGACCGCCTATGTACCATAAACCAGCATGTAGGGAGTTGTTCCGGTCGATGTGCGAACTGTGGTGTAGTATCCCAATAAGGCGAATGATAATTTCTCATGCCATTGTTTGTGCCTTTCGACCATCTTCCTTAGTATCTTCTTGATATTCTTGTTGGCTGCCTCCACAACTCCATTCATCTGAGGCCTATAGGCTGTAGAGTTCTTGTGTTTGATCTTGAATGTTTCACACATTGCTTTCATCAATTCGCTGTTGAGATTGGAACAATTATCGGTGATGATTGATTCCGGAATTCCGAACCGACAAACAATGCGGTCGCGGAGGAAATCTGCCACAACCTTCTTAGTGACCGCCTTGTATGATGCTGCTTCGACCCATTTAGTGAAATAATCGATTGCTACTAAGATGAACCTATGTCCATTTGATGCGGCAGGCTCGATAGGTCCGATAACATCCATTCCCCAAGCGGCGAATGGGCATGGTGAGCTTGTTGTAGTAAGCTCGTTTGGAGGCACTTTATCATATCTGCATGTATCTGACAGCGATGGCATTTGCGAACATACCAGTTATAGTCTATTTCCATAGTCATCCAAAAATACCCTGCTAAGAGTATCTTCTTTGTTAAGACAAAACCATTCATGTGCAGCCCGCAGGTCCACGCATGCACTTCGTCCAATAACCTGGATGCTTTTTTTGCTTCGATACACCTTAGTAAACCCAAATCGGGAGTCCTCCTGTACAGGATTCCTCCACTGTGAAAGCAGTTGCTGGATAACCTATGAAGTGTGCACTTCTGAGTAGCGTTGGCAAGTTCTGGATATTCCCCTATTGTCAAGTACTCCTTGATGACATGGAACCATGGCTTTCCATCCGCTTCTTCCTCAACGTGGGCGCAATAAGCTAGCTGATCGTGAATCTTTACTGGGATGGGATCAATGAAATTTGTATCTGGATGCTGGATTATGGATGATAAAGTAGCTAATGCATCAGCAAACTCTTTCTGGACTCTGGGGACGTGCTGAAATTCTATCTTTGTGAAACCTTTTCCTCAACTCCTGTATGTGATGCAAGTAGGGAAGTATCTTAGAGTTCTTGGTTGCCCACTCTTCTCGAACTTGATGTATGAGCAACTCTGAGTCCCCGATCACTAGCAACTCCTGAACGTTCATGTCAATGGCCATTTTGAGCCCCAAGATGCAGGCTTCATATTCGGCCATATTATTGGTGCAAGGGAACCTGAGCTTGGCGGATACCAGGTAATGCTGGCCGGTTTCTAATACTAGTACTTCTCCTATGCCAACTCCTTTGAAATTTGCAGCTCCATCGAAAAACAACCTCCAACCATCATAGGATTCTGCATATCTTCTCCTATGAAAGATACACTTTATCGGGAAAATACGTTTTTAGGGGCTCGTATTCTCCGTCCACGGGATTCTCGGTGAGATGATCCACCAAGGCTTGCCCTTTGATTGCTTTTTGGATCACATAAAAAATGTCAAATTCACTTAGCAGGATTTGCCACTTGGCGAGCTTGCCAGTGGGCATGGGTTTCTGGAAGATATACTTCAAAGGGTCCATTCTGGATATGAGATAAGTAGTGTAAGCACAGAAGTAATGCCTCAGCTTCTGCGCGACCCAAGTTAGAGCACAACAAGTGCGTTCTAAAAGAGAATATCGGGCCTCGTACGGTGTGAACTTCTTACTAAGATAGTAGATGGCTTGCTCCTTTCTCCCTGTTACATCATGTTGTCCCAGAAAACAACCGAATGCTCCATCCAATACCGCAAGGTAAAGCAATAGGGGTCTTCCTGGCTCAGGCGGAACCAAGACCGGCGACATTGACAGGTATTCCTTAATTCTGTCAAAAGCTTTCTGACAATCATTAGTCCACTTGGCAGCAGCATCCTTTTTCAACATTTTGAAGATAGGTTCACAAATGACAGTGGACTGAGCTATGAACCGGCTGATATAGTTGAGTCTCCCCAGGAAACTCATCACTTCCTTCTTGTTCTTTGGAGGCGGCAATTCTTGGATAGCTTTGACCTTTGATGGATCCAATTCTATTCCTCGACGACTCACGATGAAACCCAATAATTTTCCAGCAGGAACCCCGAATGCACACTTTGTGGGATTCAGTTTCAAATTGTACCTCCTTAGTCTGTTGAAAAACTTTCTTAGGTCTTCCATGTGATCCCTGGCTTTCTTTGATTTGATGATGACGTCATCCACATATACCTCGATCTCCTTGTGTATCATGTCATGAAAGATGGTAGTCACGGCTCTCATGTAGGTGGCACCAGCATTTTTCAAACCGAATGGCATCATTTTGTAACAGTACATTCCCCATGGCGGGATGAAAGCCGTTTTCTCTACATCTTCCTCATCCATCCATATCTGATGATACCCAGCGAAACAATCAACAAAAGACTGCAACTCATGCTTGGCGCAGTTGTCGATAAGAATGTGTATGTTAGGCAAGGGGAAGTCGTCTTTGGGATTGGCCTGATTAAGATCCCGGTAGTCAACACAAACTTTAACTTTCCCATCCTTTTTTGGCACTGGCACGATGTTGGCTAACCATGTCGGATACTCTACTACCCTGAGAACCTTGGCTTTGACTTGCTTGGTAACCTCTTCTTTGATTTTCAAACTCATGTCGGGTTTGAATTTCCTGAGCTTCTTCTTTACCGGCGGAAATGTTGGATCTGTTGGCAGTTTGTGAGCTACAACGGATGTGCTGAGACCAGACATATCATCATATGACCAGGCGAATATGTTTTCATATTCCTTTAGGAACTCCATGTACTCTTTATTTTCTGATGGTGACAGGTGAATACTGATGCGCGTTTCTTTGACATTCTCTGTATCTCCCAGATTAACGACCTCAGTTTCGTCCAAGTTAGACTTAGGCCTATTTTCAAAATTTTCAACCCCTCTGACGACCTCTTCTGGTATATCATCCTCTTTTGAATCTGTATCCGTTTGTTGCGTTGTCTCGTTGCAAGTCACAATCGTTGGTTCATCTTCAAGGCAAGTAATAGTAATGCTGTGTAAAATAAAGTGAATGATAGAAAAAATAATAAGAGAGAGATATATAATAAACTGAAATGCTTCGATTGAATTCATAATTGTTTTGAATATCATAGCTCTTTTTAAAATTAAAAGACAATGCAGAAATAAAATCAACTAGTAAAAGGTAAAAATGTGATGCATGGTGCTTTTGTTTAGCCTTGCTACCCCGAAGCTTTCCGGGCCCCGGTGGTTCTAATTGACCAATTGCTGAGGCGCTTTCCTTGGTTTACAACTTGTATAGAAGGGCCTTCCTCCCCTTCCTCCTTGAAAATAATACAGCAGTCCGTATCATCTTCCAGGAACAGATTCTTCACGGCTGCCAATGTTTCATCTTCCTCCGACCCATATATAGTATCTGCCAGCTGGAAAGTATGCTCCGGTGAGGTATCAGATGCTCTAATGGATATTAGGGACCGCTCCATGGTGGCGACCATTCGTTGAACTCCTTCCAAGTGTATTCATACCCCAAACCAAATGTAGTACCATATTTCTTCAGCTTGATGGGTTTGGTGATTCCCTGGAGGTTTTTGCCAAGTCCCTTTCCAGGTTCGTACCCACACCAATTCAAGATACTTTCAATCTTGTTATCCCACCATTTATCTTTGTCTACAGCGTTGACTCTTTCAATATGGTGGTATGTTTCCCCGCATATTCTCCTTCTGCCTCCAATCATCGGGATGGTCTGGCGACTATATATGGGGTTGCTACCATCGCCATGAATAATCACCTCTTGGTGATTCCATTCGAACTTCATTGGCTGATGCAGAGTCGATGTTACAGTTCTAGCGGCGTGGATCCATGGTCGTCCCAACAGCAAATTGTAGGATGATGGGACATTTATCACTTGAAAGTCAATGTCGAGTTGGTCCCATTTGCAAGCATAGGCTGATCTCTCCGATAGTAGACCTTTGGGACCCATCGAAGGCTTTGACATTGATGGCCCCATCTTTGATCTCGTTCAGGCTCTTTCCCATTGTTCTGAGAGTTATCAACGGACAGATGTTAAGGCTAGAGCCTCCATTGATCAAGACTCTAGTGATGAAGTAATCCTCGCATTACACGGTGATGTGCAGGGCCATGTTATGACTCAGTCCTTCCGACGGCAGCTCATCTTCGTGGAAGGTGATTTTGTGGCTTTCCAATATTTGTCCTATCATATTTGCCATTTCGCCTCCAGTTATGTCGCTGGGCACATAAGCTTCGCTCAATATCTTCATCAAGGCATTTTTGTATGCGTCAGAGCTATGTAGAAGAGCTAGGAAGGAGATCTGCGTTGATGTTTTGTTCAATTGCTCAACGACCGAATACTCCTTAGCTTGTATTTTCCTCCAAAGATCATCGGGCCCAATTTCAATAGTCCGTCCAGAGGCTTTCTTACTGGACTCGGCTAGGTGCTCTGGAGTGTAAACCCTGCCTATTCTAGTCATACCCTGCACAACAATTGCTTTTCCCGTCTTGGTCTTCCCTTTCCTCCTAGCTTCAGCTGTGTAATCCCATGGTATGGCATTTGAGTGGAACGGTGTTATGTCTGACATTGCTACAGGAATAGGTACCCTCGGTGGTAACACAGCAACTTTAAAGGGTGCAGGTGCTTTCGGGACTCCAAACTCAACTTTAATTGGTCCGGGCGCCTTGGCAGAAGAAGGTGCTTCAAATTCGAGAGGTATAGACATATTTACCTCATCACCCTGGGAGGGATGATTCTTCACAACAATTGGGTTAAGTGTGACCGCCGGTTTCTTTGGCTCATCACCCTCAGCAATCAATCCTATCGACCCCTTAGGGTCCCCGTCATTTTCGATCTCGATCATGTGAATATCTCTGCCTTTGTGATCAGGCAGAGGGTTGTTGCGGACATTAGGAGTAGGCTCCTTTGCTACGATAACCTTATTGTCAATCAAAGTTTGAATCTTGTCCTTCAACGAGCGGCACTCGTCAATGGTATGTCCCTTCATGCCGGAGTGGTATGCACAGGTCTTATTAGGGTTGACCCACTAGGAAGTATTTTCTGGAGTTATGGTAGGGATAGGGGAGACGTAACCAGCAGCTTTAAGTTTCTCATATAGCTAGTCAATTGGCTCAGTGATGGCTGTATATTGTTTGGGAGGTCTGCGGTCAAAATTTGGTTTGGGTCTAGGGAGATTTTGGCGAGTGGGAGGTGATTGGTAGTGAGAGGTTGGGCATTATAAGCTTGGTAAACAGGTGCAGGTTGAGAGTATCTAGATGAAGTGGGTTGATATGGGGGAATTGGAGATGATTGGTAAACGGGTGGTGGATTTTGGTAAGAGGGTGTGGGTGCTTGGTAATTTGGGATGGGCTGATATGTAAGGGGAGGTGACGGGTAAGTGTGGTATTTTAGTGGTGATTTGGCTCCCTGTGCGACCATCACGGCACTCATATACTTCTTCTTGGATGTGCCACTAGACTGTGAAGCCTTGTTGGTGGCCTGCAATGCTTCAAGATTAGTAACCATACCATTCCTAATGCCTTCCTCAATTCTTTCTCCCAGCTTGATGATATCGGAGAATTTCTGGCCCTCGATCAGCATCAACCTCTCATAGTATTGTTGATCTTGAGCCCGGATGAAGAATCTGTTCATCTGTTCCTCTTCTAAGGTCAGTCTAACCTTAGCAGCCTCTGATCTCTAACGAGTAGCATACTCGCGGAATGTCTCGGTAGGCTTCTTCTTCAAATTCTGGATGTAGAATACATCCGGTGCATTCTCTGTATTGAATCGGAACCTGTTTTTGAAATCTGATGCCATACGTACCTAGCTTGTCCATTTCTTTGGGTCCAGGCTGATGTACCAGGATAGAGCATCCCCTTCAGACTTCTCATGAAGAGTTTCATATGGATTTTCTCATCCTTTCCGACTCCAACCAGCTTATCACAATATGTCCTCAAATGGACTCTAGGATCTCCCGTGCCATCGAACATTTCGAACTTGGGAGGTTTGTACCCCTCCGGAAGTTCAACATCTGGCTGAATACAGAGGTCTTCATAATTCATCCCCTCTATACATTTTTTTCCTTCCATGCCCTGGACTCAGCTAGCCAACTTCTTGGTCAGACTCAGGTGCACTTGATATTGGTTGAGTGTAGCGGGGTACAGTATCTACATAGATGGGAGTGTTGTGGAGGTGGTCGTTTGTGGTTTTCAGTAGTTCAGGAATGAGTAATGGAGTGTTGTTTGGAATGTGGCATGTGTTGCAGTGTTGAGAATGAGTGGGTTGCATCTGTGGTTGTAGGGTGTTCCGTGGAGGTACGGGATTTTGAGCATCTGGAAAGTTGACATCAAGAGCGGTGAGAGAGAATGATAAATTTGCCAAGTTCCGAACTTGATCCAGATTTTCTCGGAACATCAATAATTTCTGCTCAAGTTGGGCAGCAGTTTCCTTAGAAATCGGGGTACCCTAAGGAATCTCAGTTCTTTCAATTTCCTTTCTAGCGCTTGAATCTCCCATTCTACCTTTGTTCTTGTTCCAGATAGGACTCGGAGGAGGAGGAGGTGGAGGGACCTTGGCTCTCGTACTGTATGATAATGGTGCCAGAATGCACGAACTAACCTTTGGGGAGGGGAATAATAAAAGAAAAGAAAAACAAGAAAGGTAACAAGTTAGTGCGTATTATGAGAAGAAAATGTTGCAATATTTAAACACATTGTGCAAGAATATAAATCGCGTCCTAATTTGGGTGCCTCATTGTGCCCGAGGTAGGCCTAGCGACAAATTAATTTGGAGGACTTATAATCCTAAATGCCTCATTTTATTGATAAAAATAAAACGAATCCAAAACGACACTAAATAACGGAAAGTAAAATCTCACTAGTGGCCATTGGCCTTATTACATCATTAAAGCAAAATGAAAGACTCCTAACTACTTGGTCCCAGAAGGACCTTCTTCAGGTTGAATGTTCTCGTTGATCAAGTCCTCCAGCTCGCGCAGATTTTCCAGTAAAAATGCTATCGCCAGACGTTCTCCTTTGCCTTCCTCAGCATTTTGACAGTCGATGACTCTTTTCCTCACTTTCCCTTCCAATTCCAGCAAGTTGTACTCCAGGTATTCTAGCTTCTCACTAGCCTTGGTGACTCTCTCTTTCCATTCGTTGATTTGGTTGCTCGATGGGAGGTTTCTCCACCAAGTCTGCAAGAGTGAAGGTATGTTTACCATATCGAAGTTAGGAACTTTGTCATTCATTTTCCACAAAACAAAAGGGTTAATACCTCACCCCCACTGGACTCGACTATTTATACCAATAATCAGCATAAAAAGCATTTAGTTCTCCAAATAAATGCACAAAACATGTAGGTGTCCGTTTGGATTTCAGGGAAACCCGATGGACTTTGGACAAGGCTATCTTAATGAGTCATTATGCGGACAACATAACTGACTCGGCTAGGTTTGACCATGATGCATGTACAATTAAACAGAGTAAGGTTTCTATTAGGGTATTAGACAGGTACCCTTGAGCGGACAACTCAAGAGGGAAAGGCACGGAACCGTCGACTGCACCGCTGATCGACTGGTTTTACCGCAAATACGCCTTTGCCGAATTTAAAGGGTGATAATATTGGAAGAGCGCAACCACTCATTATAAGCGTTGCTATAGTATTTGTTTGGCACGAGTGGAATATGATGTTGAAGATGTAGTTTACAAGAATGAAACAAATTGACATGTATTTCCACGTTCATAAGATAAATGATTACAATAATTGCAGTAATTACAATAGTATTGAAATAAAGCAGTAAAGGAAAGCAGTTAAAGGAAAGAAAAGACATGAAGAGCCAAGTCAGTTTCGTAGTGGAAGAATAAAAGACAGTAAATAAAGCAATTAATGAGATAGTAAAGTCACAAGCAACATGCAATGGTAAAAGCCTAAAGAGTCCCCAGCAGAGTCGCCATGCTGTTGACGCCCCCTTTTTCTATACGGGTCAAAATTGTGTATACGACATTGGGAGGACAACTCTATTCCCTTTCTATAATTGGGTTTAGAAGTTGAAAAGTCTCCACCTAATGATTATAGTGCATTAGGACACTTTTAAGAAAAGAATTGAGATGAAGAACCAGAGGTTGGGTAAGGGCTAGAAATTATCTCGAGGGGAAAGTGTTAGGCACCTCTCAAGATCCACTAGTGTGGTTCCCGGCCATGCTACAATTATGACTCTAATAAGACAAATAGAAAAGGGTTTTCACATAGTTTCGTAAACAAGTTTAAGAGTTGAAAAAGAAAAGAAGTAGAAGGAGCTTAGAAAGTTTAAAAGAAAACTTAAAAAGAATTAACAAGTAAAAGGGAGAGGGGGTCCTAGGTTTACAAACAATATGGATAACATCAATGCAATATCCAGCAATCTCTCCTCAGAAGAGGGGTCGCACGTGATATTAGCGCACCGGTCATCATATCCATATTATATCTTCCCCACCCCGTTAAGGTATTAAAGCGCGAAAAGTTTCGTTACTTATTGCATGTTAGTACCCGTCCCAATCCTATCAGTTCCAGAGGCATTTAGGACTACTAATCCTAAAGGGAAAGATATTTGGGGCCTTTTGAGAGTTTTCAAAGGACAAAAATACTAGGGCATCAATCAAAAACACATAATACAAGTAGAGGGGAAAGAAAATAAGCAGGTAAGGCTTAGGTAAACCTCCTTAAATCAGATAAGCCATGGAGTTTAGCATGTCTTGCATGTACTGGTTTGGTCTTTAAAATTAAAGCGATAAGCAGACTGGTTCAACTTATACTTTTAGACAGGAATCCGCATTAGGCTCGCTCGAATGTAGTTGTCAAAGACTGAGCCACTTTAATTAGTCAACTTTACCTTAAGTGTGGGATAGAACCACTGATTGTAAAGGAGTTGCAGAATAAGATAAGTTTCAGAAAAGATTGCAAACTTAATACAGAGAAAATGGTTTAAAACGAGTTTCAGAAAACATACTTGTTTAAGAAAAAGAGTTGCCGGGTTTTAACAAAAGAACTGAATTGCAGACTGATTCAAAATGTTTATCAGATAAGTATAAAGAAATGAATTCAGATTGATTTGAAAAAATGTTTGTCAAATTATCAGGAAAGCAGTAAGTTTTCAAAAAATATGCACTGATTTGAGAATATTTATCAAGAAGGAAAAAGATGCACTGATTTGGTTGCAAGAAAAGTTTTAAGGGTTCAGAAAACCTGCAGAAAGTTGCTTGTTTTAGCAGAAAGGGTCAATACTGTTTTAGGCGAGTGAAGTAATTCTGATTTGAAGTTCCTACAGGCATGATCTCTACGAGTTACTGATTTTAATACCTTGCAAACGTTAACAGCCTTATAAACATGATATCTATATGCTGATTTATCATTAAACCTAACGGTTTGCCTAATGTCATTATAAATGCAGAAATGCAAATCCCTATAGGCATGGTATCTATATGCATAGTTGCAGAAATCAGAAAGTTAGATCCTATAGGCATGGTTTCTACTTGTGAGATTGCATAGATTAACAGTAAAAGTCTTATAGGCATGGTTTCTACACTTTTGTGCATAAAAGTAAATCCCCTCCCCTTTTCACTAGATCCCCGAGTTTATACAAATTATTATAGACCAGAAAAATAAGACAGAAATAAAAATACATCAGAAATTACAGCTACATCCGAGAAGCCTAATTCAGACTTAGTATCTAACAATATGAGATTGAACCACTTCCGAGATCCATATTTCCAAACCCTTCTCTTATCTAGGGTGTGTCAGAGATCCAAGGAGTTTCAAGAACTCCAGGCAGTGCTTACAATTAAGATATTAATTAGAAAGAGTTATAGTGTAGTGTGGAAGGGTCAGCCCTCAGGTGTCCAAGTTCAGAGGGATCTCAGGAGGTCCCAAGGCAAGGCTCACAAGAGAGGGGCAGAACTTAGTTTCTAAGAATGAGTGTAAGTTCAAGAGGGGGGTTAGGGAGTGCCATGGTAGGCTGGTAGTCATGCCTAACCATAGGATAGGCTGGCACACCCCAGACCAGGCCTGTTCAGCCAACAAAGAAGAGCACAGATCTATTGAAGGTCAGACTATGGTCTGGACAATGATTAGGACACTGCCAGACCAAAGTCCCAGGCTCAGAATACACATAAAGGGAAAGGGGAATGGGAATTGAAAGAGTTTAAGACTTAGGGAGTCCAGTCCATATACATGAACAACAATATCAAGTGTTGTCATGTTTTCTGAACCATAACTCAACATACAAAGGGTTTACGGATGGGGATTCATATAGGAGCAGGAATAAATAAACTTGCAAAAAGCAGTAAAATAAACAAAGAGAAGACTGAAGCATAAACACATAAGAGAGAGGCAGAATTTAAACAAGAAGAGACATACCAGTTGCAGAAAAGTAAGCAGGAAGAAAAGCAGAATACTTGCAGCCAAAGCACAATCAGAGAAGAGGACTCTAGCTTATGAGTTCAGAGAAAAACTTGAATGCTTTTAAGAAAAACTAAGAGTATTTGAGAGAAGAAGTAGTGACTTATGTTGTGTGTGTTTGTGTCTTTGAAAGAGAAGAGTATAGGTATTTATAGTTTTGAAAACGAGTAAATAATAAGGTAACAAGTATAGATTTAACACAAATATGGGAATGATCACAATAAGAATCAATTAACACAAGACTTCCCTTTAATCAAGGGATTATTGTTCAAACGGATACTAACAAGATCAAATAAATAAGGAAAGAAAATCAGTCTGTAAGCAGAATGGTTGTTGCCATAAAAGGAGCAGTAAAATCATACAATAGGTATTTAAGTCCAAGTATAGGATTGTACTTATTTTTGGAAAGGGTTTAGTAAGGCCAAACCAAGAAAGAGAATCAATTAACCCGTAACAGGCGAGTAAGAGGGAAAAGTTTTGAAATCAGTTATGAGTTTGAAAATGAATCACAAAAGGGACTCAGTATATAAAGGAATGCACAAGTAATAGACATGTGAGGCCAAGCTATGGCAAAAGAAACAACATACAGTAGTAGCATAGAGCAATCATTCAAAGCATGATAGTCAGGTTTCAGTGGTTTAGTAATAGAGAAAAGGATCAGAGGCATGCAAAGAGTCGAGTGAAAATCATAGTCGAGTTTGACGGGTATCAAGAACTCAGAACCAAAAGAGTCACATAAAGAAAAAAGAGAGTTGAAGTAAAGGAATAACATTGAGCAATTTCAAAAGACGAAGAACTTCAGGAACTCAAATAGACCCCCAAAGAACTAGGGTTTTCAAAATCAGTCAGGTTTAGAGGCGATAAACAAGTGAAACAAGCAAACAAATTCAGAATCTCGAATAAACCCCAAAATATTAGGGTTTTCAACATGCTAACTCAGATAGAAAACAAGGTAAACGAATGTTAACAAACAGATTAAGAAACTCAAACAAAATCTCAAGAATTAGGGTTTTAAACATGCTAACTCAGATAGAAACAACACAAGCAAAACACAGTAAAACATGTCGAGAATCAGAGAAGAGATTTGAAATACCTTAACATAAAACCCTAATTAAAGAATAAAGAGTTTTGAAAGCAAAAAATTAAAGAAACTTTGAGAAAGATGCTTAGAAAGTTCAAACACATATAGATCCGGGGCACATCTGAAATAAAATCGAAGGAACCTTAGAATTAGGATTTCGTAAGAAACCCAGGCGAACAGTCATCAAGCAAAGGCTTGGTCGAAACCCCTTCAAGATCTTGTCATAGGACCTCAAAGACGAGCAGGTAGAGGCCATGAGAGACTGGTACAGGTCTCTGATGAGCCTGGGAAGCCATGGATTAGGGTTTCAGTGAGAGGCGGCGGCTAGGGTTTGAGGTGGGTTGACAGATAGTTGAGAGAAAGAAGGGATTCAAAGGCGGCGTCTCTGAAGGAATGGGGTAGGTTTAGGGGTCGTTTGAAATTAAAAAGGAAAGAATCAACGGTGGTCGTTGATCTAAGTGATCAACGGCCGAGATTGAACGGGGTTATGGGCTGGGTCGGTTGAGTAGGTGATGGGTCAGTGTCACACCTCCTTTTTACATACCCGATAGGGTACAAGGGAGTTTTTCTAATTAAAGGACAATCGAAACGGGATTGGTTTATTTATTTCAGAGTCGCCACTTGGGAGATTTAGGGTGTCCCAAGTAACCAATTTTAATCCCGAATCGAGAAAAAGAATGACTCCATATTACAGTCTGCGTACCAGAAATCCGGATAAGGAATTCTGTTAACCCGGGAGAAGGTGTTAGGCATTCCCGAGTTCCGTGGTTCTAGCACGGTCGTTCAACTGTCATATTCGGCTTGATTATCTGATTTAATACATGTTGAACCTATGTGCAAAAATTTAACTTTTAACCGCTTTTATCATTTACTGTTATTTTTATCAAGAATTGCAACATCGTGGAAACACATCTCGAACCACGTCACAATCAATGTACCCGTGGTTAGAGCTACATTTCAACTCTGTTGAGAATGGGATTTGGGTCACATAAATGTGCACCCGAGTTTAGGAAGATAACATTAGTAAATACGCTCCTAAAGCGACTAGCGCATCGTTATTTTGGGTAGGGCCGTGGAATTTTGCTAAACGGTCCATCCCGAAGTCTAAGCAATCTTAAAGTAAGTATTTACTGAGGGCCCCGCAATTTTGTATTGTTATTCGGCGAGGCTCATCTCATAATTTTTAAAAGGAGTTTGCAACGTCATGGATACGTATCTCAAACCACGTCACAATCCATGTACCCGTGATTAGAGACATATTTCGACTCCGTTGAGATTTGGATTTGGGTCAATTAAATGTGCACCCGAGTTTAAGAAGGTAAGATTTATTAAGGCGCGTCCTAAAGAGACTAACGTATTGTTATTTTAGGAGGAGGCCGTGAACATTCATTAAACGGCCAAATCCAAAGTCTAGTCAATGGTTATGTATTTATTGAGGGCCCCAGCGATATGTGATTTATTTGGCGAGGCTCGTCTCATTTTATTTCAAGGGTAAACCTACAGTGACTACATTTCTTCTATTAAGTTTGTCTCTAAAAACAAAAGAAAATTTCTTAATTAATTACATGCTGAAAAACATAACTTATCAGTTATTAAGTTACGACTAATGTGAACGGAAAATTGCGATCGCGTTTGTACAAGGAAAATTGCTTTAATTCTACATTCTATTATTTACTAATGCTAGAACATGAGATAGATACACAATAATATCAAAAACAGATTAATTATTCTCCGATTAATATAAACTAACATTATTAGATGAAGAAATTATACATATGCAACCTCATTACTCATTAATCATTCAACTACATCTTTATACAAAGAAAGAAAAATTATATTCAACAACAAATCTAAACAGGAGGAATTCAACAGGAACAAAGCCTGATTAATATTTCATTTTTTTTGCTTCAAGCCGAGATTGTACAAATGTGTACCTGGAAACAGCAGTACAAGAACAAAAGAAGGAGAAGTCAGCAGCAATTATACCACATCAACAGCAGATTCAGCAATACCGCAAACCAGTAACGACCAGTAGAATAACCCAGTAACAGATTAAAAACATAGCAATACCAAAGTGCAATCACAATCAAAGCAGAGGAGTGAAAAGATACAAGATGCAGTAGTTTCGGATTTTTGAATAACACTCGAGAAAAGCAAACGAAAATTATTCGAGTAGAAGTTCAAGTTGTATTTCTCTTTTACTCTCTAACACTCTTGAAATTTTCCAGAATGTATTACTCTCAAAAATATTCTCCCGATAATAATCTCTAAGTCCTCTCAATAATCTTCCACCCTTTTTCTCTCAATGTTCAACCTTTTTTCCCTCAAAAATCCTCCCTCTAAAATGTGTCAAATGACCCTATATATATAGCAAGACAAGTCTTCAATTCCCAACCCCAAATTATTCCCCCAAGGCATGCTTTGTCCCCACTATTAAATGTCTTCTTTATTTTAAACCTTGTCCCCTATGCCTACATTAAATAAGTATATCCACCCAATCCCATTATAATTTGTCTCACATGCTTACATTAAATAAGTACAATATTCCCTCCCATTATAATTTGTCTTGTCCCCCATTATGTTAAACAAGTACATCAAAAATCCCACCCCATTATATTTTGTCCCCCATGCTTAACATAAAGAATCAAAATAATGTTCAATTACCAAACTACCCTTCCGAACTTATTGCAATTACAAATCTACCCCCGAATGCAATGCAATTTACCAAATTACCCTCATCAGCTCTAAACACTCAATTAATCATAACTTGACCAAAATATAGTCAAGATGACCAATTTCTCAACAATCTTCAACAACAAATCACATGAACATGATGAACAACACAAACTCCAAATTAATGGAAATAAATTAACCATATCGGGAACCAATCCTGGTTAACTTAGACCAAAAATGGATGAGCAAGGATACAACAATACAAACAACAAAATACATGATTCAAACTAGACTAACAAATCAAAGACAAACATAAACTCACATTAAATCACTGGATTTAAACATGAACTTCAAACAATGAATAAACATGCATTAAATCCATTTTTAAAACAACAGACATTACGGATTCAATGATTCAAACAACATTACTAATTTCTGGAAAATACATAACAACATGAGACAAATTGAAGAAATAATTAATTAAATTTCAATTTGAATCTAACAAACATTAAACTAACAAATATTCACTTAAACAATAATACAAACATGAAAAACAACTAATTAATCTTTCATTTGAAATCTGAAAAATTAATTTAACAAAGCACATGAACTAAAATTAATTCAAACGATAGACATGAACAAAACAAACATTTGTCGATTTTAGATTTGAAAATATCAAAACAAAAATACGGACAAATAAAACTCAAAAACTACTAATCGAATCGAAATGAAATATGTACGGACTGTTTAGACGAACCTCGAATGGGAATAAATCTGTCCAGACTCAACAACGAACAACGACCAACCAACAACGAACTCGAACAGGGATCGACGACATCGACCAAAACTCATCCATGTACGCGAACTCGACTGGACTGCTATGTGGGTTTTCGGACTGCTATGGACCTCACGCCTGTAGTAGGTTTGTTTGGGATGTTGCAAAGAGGAAAGCAGTAGCATCTGCTACTACTGGACATCGGAAGAGAAATGGACGCAGCAGCAGCTCGGACGCGAGGAGGAGATGGAGCAGCGGCGACGGTGTGGTTTGGACGATGAAGCAGCGGCTATGGTGATGGGGTTGTTCGGACGTGACTGAGTTTGGACAACGCAGCAGCAGAAGCTCGGAGCAGACGACGCAACAGCAACCTATGGAGAAAACGCAGCGACATCCATGGTCGTAGCAAAAGCTACCAGCAAATGCAGCAAAAGCAGCGGCGAAAGAGACGGGGAGGTCGACGATGGACGTCGGGGGACTATTTTGGTTTAGCGAGATGGTGGTCGTTTGGAGACGAAGCAGCAAAAAAAGCAGAAGGGTCAGCCATGGATGAAGGTTGTTTGGAGTTTGGAGAAGAAGAAGCAAAAATGAGAGGGGGGCGGATGAGTTAGTGTTTTAGGGTTTTTGGGTTTTTTTATTTTTTTGTTTTGTTTTGTGTTGGACAAAAAATGAAGAAAAGGGTGTTGGGTTAATAGGTTAAATGGGCGGACCGGGTCGACCCGGTCTGAAGTGGAATGGGTCATGGGGAAGATTGGGCAATTATTTGGGCCTGGGTTTGAAGAAGCGGCCCAATCCGATTTTTCTTTGTATTTTTGTTCTCTTTTCTTCTTTCATTTTTCTAAAACTAAATTATAAAAATACTTAAATTATTATTAAGAACTAAATTAAGTTATAATAGCGCAAATTAAATTCCCATAACAATTAACGCATAATTAAGTAATAATTAAGCATAAAATTGTATATTTGGACATTAAATGCTAAAAATGCAAAAGATGCTTGTTTTTGTAATTTTCATTTTTTGTAAACAAATTTAATTAGTAACAATTATAGAATTAAATCCTACATGCAAATGCGACATATTTTTGTATTTTTTATTAATTTAACAAATAAACAAACACAGACAAATACAAATAATTATCCAAAAGTATCACAAAATCTCACAAAATTGCACACCAAGGAAAATCATTTTATTTGCATTTTTTGGGAGTAATTCTCAAATAGGGCAAAAATCACGTGCTTACAGCTGCCCCTCTTTGCCCGGAGACACGAAGGGTTTTCGTGCAAAGATAAAGCGAGCGATTTTTGCCCATCCGAATACTCCGTGTGAAGCATTTTTTGAAAAAGATTTAACCGAACCTTTGCTTCAAAGGTTTCCTACATATCCTGGGCTAAACAGGAATCAGGTCAATGTAGTTCGGGAAGTTTCGGTAGCTGGGACTACCATGGGACTGCAATGTTACTATTGTTGCATGCTGTTATCACTGCTTACCGATCTCCTTGTTACACCGTGTTTAAAAGAAAACAAGAAGCTAGGCTAGACTGTAACTTGTTCTTGTTGCCTTGCTTTCTTGTCTGCTTGCATTTCTTCCGGTGCTTTTCTTTCATGGATTTGGGAATGACACTGGCCCTTTGCTTTTCTGAACACCAGTTTTCATCATTTTGCTCGGTCCGCTAGGGACATGGCTTTCTTCATCAAGCTTTTCGGCGGTTCCTCTGGTGGGTACGGCTCTCTTCATCAGACTTGTCATGCTGGGCATGATTTAATGTTCGTCAGCTGCTTCTTTCAAGATGCGTCTTTTCTTCCTTTTGACTCATGCGCCTGAATTTGTGCTGGGACCTCCTGTTGCAACCTTTCTGTTTCCCGGTGCTGGGGATTTTATTGTTTACTGCTGGGGATTCCTGTTGTAACCCTCTGTTTTATTGTCTTCTGACTTGATCTCGAAATGTATGCCTCTGTTCTATGGGCGGGCTCCCAACTTCAACACTTAAAAATTAAAGACTGAAATGTATGCCTCTGTTATCTGGGCGGGCTCCCAACTTCAACGCTTGAAATGAAAAGACTGAAATGTATGCCTCTGTTATTATGGGCGGGCTCCTAACTTCAATACTGGAAATCTAAAGACTGAAATGTATTCCTCTCGTTATGTAGGTGGGCGCCTGACATGAAATTTAAAGACTGAAAAGTATTCCACTCGTTATGTAGGTGGGCGCCTGACATGAAATGTAAAGACTGCAAAGTATTCCTCTCGTTATGTAGGTGGGCGCCTGACATGAAATTTTAAAGACTGAAAAGTATTCCACTCTTTATGTAGGTGGGCGCCTGACATGAAATGTAAAGACTGAAAAGTATTCCACTCGTTATGTAGGTGGGCGCCTGACATGAAATGTAAAGACTGAAAAGTATTCCTCTCGTTATGTAGGTGGGCGCTTGACATGAAATTTAAAGACTGAAAAGTATTCCACTCGTTATGTAGGTGGGCGCCTGACATGAAATGTAAAGACTGAAAAGTATTCCACTTGTTATGTAGGTGGGCGCCTGACATGAAATGTAAAGACTGAAAAGTATTCCACTCGTTATGTAGGTGGGCGCCTGACATGAAATGTAAAGACTGAAAAGTATTCCTCTCGTTATGTAGGTGGGCGCCTGACATGAAATTTAAAGACTGAAAAGTATTCCACTCGTTATGTAGGTAGGCGCCTAACATGAAATTTAAAGACAGAAATGTATTCCTCTCATTATTACAGGTAGGCGCCTGACATGAGATTTAAAGACTGAAATGTATTCCTCTCGTTATTACAGGTGGGTGCCTGACTTAAACAACAACTTAGGAGGAAATGCGTCTCCTATGGGTAAAACTAAAACAAACTTAGGAGGAAATGCCTCTCCTATGGGTAAAATAAACTTTAGGAGGAAATGCGTCTCCTATGGGTGAAACCAAACTTTAGGAGGAAATGCGTCTCCTATGGGTGAAACTAACTTAGGAAGTGCGTCTCCTATGGGCAAAACTAGACTTAGGAAGTGCGTCTCCTATTGGCAAAACTGGACTTAGGAAGTGCGTCTCCTATTGGCAAAACTAGACTTAGGAAGTGCGTCTCCTATTGGAAAAGACGTGGAATGTATTCCCTTGTTATACAGGTGGGCGCCTGATGGTAAAGACATGAGATGTATTCCCTTGTTATACAGGTAGGTGCCTGAAATATGAAATGAACAGACAAAAGTATTCCTCTCGTTATTCAGGTGGGCGCCAGTCTTCAACAACAACTTTGAAAAATAAAATCCTATTTGAGGGCAGATGAACCCAAACTATCCTATTCGAGGGCGGATGAACCTGAACTATCCTATTCGAGGGCGGATGAACCCAAGCTATCCTATCTGAGGGCGGATGAACCCAGCATATCCTATTTGAGGGCGGATGAACCCGAACTATCCTATTTGAGGGCGGATGAACCCGAACTATCCTATTTGAGGGCGGATGAACCCGACATATCCTGTTTTGAGGGCGGATGAACCCAGCATATCCTGTTTTGAGGGCGGATGATCCCAACATATCCTATTTGAGGGCGGATGAACCCAATATATCCTGTTTTGAGGGCGGATGATCCCAACATATCTTATCCTATTCGGGGGCGGACGAACCCAAAATATCCTATTCGGGGGCGGATGAACCCAAAATATCCTATTCGAGGGCGGAAGAACCCAAAATATCCTATTCGGGGGCGGAAGAACCCAAAATATCCTATTCGGGGGCGGAAGAACCCAAAATATCCTATTCGGGGGCGGAAGAACCCAAAATGGGGCGGATGAACCCAAAATATCCTATTCGGGGGCGGATGAACCCAAAATATCCTATTCGGGGGCGGATGAACCCAAAATACCCTATTCGGGGGCGGATGAACCCAAAATACCCTATTCGGGGGCGGATGAACCCAAAATATCCTATTCGGGGGCGGAAGAACCCAAAATATCCTATTCGGGGGCGGAAGAACCCAAAATATCCTATTCGGGGGCGGAAGAACCCAAAATATCCTATTCGGGGGCGGAAGAACCCAAAATATCCTATTCGGGGGCGGAAGAACCCAAAATATCCTATTCGGGGGCGGAAGAACCCAAAATATCCTATTCGGGGGCGGTAGAACCCAAAATATCCTATTCGGGGGCGGAAGAACCCAAAATATCCTATTCGGGGGCGGATGAACCCAAAATATCCTATTCGGGGGCGGATGAACCCAAAATATCCTATTCGGGGGCGGATGAACCCAAAATATCCTATTCGGGGGCGGATGAACCCAAAATATCCTATTCGGGGGCGGATGAA
The DNA here is from genome assembly GCF_000393655.2 of Nicotiana sylvestris. Lineage (NCBI taxonomy): Eukaryota > Viridiplantae > Streptophyta > Magnoliopsida > Solanales > Solanaceae > Nicotiana > Nicotiana sylvestris. Next base: position 128,013,568 of record NC_091060.1, on the reverse strand, counting down.
CCCAAAATATCCTATTCGGGGGCGGATGAACCCAAAATATCCTATTCGGGGGCGGATGAACCCAAAATATCCTATTCGGGGGCGGATGAACCCAAAATATCCTATTCGGGGGCGGATGAACCCAAAATATCCTATTCGGGGGCGGATGAACCCAAAATATCCTATTCGGGGGCGGATGAACCCAAAATATCCTATTCGGGGGCGGATGAACCCAAAATATCCTATTCGGGGGCGGATGAACCCAAAATATCCTATTCGAGGGCGGATGAACCCAAAATATCCTATTCGTGGGCGGAAGAACCCAAAATATCCTATTCGAGGGCGGAAGAACCCAAAATATCCTATTCGAGGGCGGATGAACCCAAAATATCCTATTCGAGGGCGGATGAACCCAAAATATCCTATTCGAGGGCGGATGAACCCAAAATATCCTATTCGAGGGCGGATGAACCCAAAATATCCTATTCGAGGGCGGATGAACCCATCTTCAAAAACTTGGAATTGTCTTACCTCCGACTGTCTTTCTTAGAATCGTGTTGTCTTGCTATCTCTTAAAACTTGAATTGATTTCCTCGTTCCTTCGAGAAAATTTTCGACAAATGGCAGAAAATTTTCTGCCCCAGTGTTGGTGCTTTTCCTTGTGGCATGTTTTTTCGCCATTAACAAGATTTCCTTTTCCTGCTTCAAATCAAAGAAAATTTGTTAGTTTTAACACATGGTGAGTGGTCGTGCCACTCCTGCTGGGGATGGTTTTTCCCTTTCCCTCTTCCCCGCTCTGTGCTTCATTACGCTATCAAAACTTGCTGGGGATGAATTTTCCTTTTCTTCCTTCCCCACTCTGTGTTTGCGACCAACTTCTTTTCACTTTATCGCCTTATCTTTGGCCTATTGGAATTAGGTCCACAATTTTTTTCAACTGTTGTTTTCCTGTTTTTCTCCAACTTCCCTTGGAAATTTGGTCCTCTTGGGATCTAGGCCCATTCAACATTTGGTCTTGCGGCCAACTTCTTTTCGCTTTATCGCCTTATCTTTGGACTGTCCTATTCGCATTTTGCTTTGCATCATTTTGGCAACTGGTAGTAAGCTCTGAAAATCCTTTTCAAAAACAAATTGCTGAGGAGGTAAAGTCTTTAAACCAAAAAATGAACAAGTGATGATTTCAAAAAATAGAAAAACAAAAGAAATCTTCCTGAACAAATGCTGGGGAAAAGGAAAGAAAAGAACTTATCTGAATGATATAACCGATCCCAACGATCATGTCGCGCATTCCGGATTAATCAACCCAGTCTATTTGTATCAATCAACCTTTCGTACGGCCTCATGTTGCTGGGGATAAACAGGTACTCAACTCTTTGCCAAATGCGGATTCTTTCCGCCAATCTTGTCTTCTCACCTCATAGTGCCCTTCGAGGGGTTTTCGCTAATAAGACTTTCTCATTTTATTTTCTCATCTTTCGTCGCCTTATGGTGCCTGTGAAGGTTTTCACCGATAAGACTTTCTCATTTTATTTTTTCTCTACTGGGGATTGGAGTGCTGCCGATATGACTCTCTCTGCTTGGGATTCTTTCGGCTATCAATTCATTTCCAGCTTATGATCTTCTTCCCTGCTGGGGATCAAAGTGTTATTCCCGACTTCGATTTGCATTGATTTAACACTTCTCAGTTACTGATCGGGAGGTCTTTTTTGGACATCAATAGGGGTTTTTGTGTATGGCTGAAAGGAGAAGGGGGTATCCAAAGTTCAAAAATAACTTTTAGGGGTAAGATAGTACAACTCTTGGAATCAAACTTTCTTGCCAAAATTACAAGCGCCAACTTCTGCCCCAATTTTTCTTGCTTGGGGATTTTTATTTTGTCACACTATGTTATCTTATGCACACTATGTTACACTATGACCGAGCCGTGAGGCGCCTACGTATCCTTCTTTGAGGAATCAGGTCAAACGTAGTTCCCAATTCCTTTGTTTTTTTTTGTGACTTTTCTTTTGTTCTTATTATCATTACTTTTTTTTTCTTCTCTTTTTCTTTCATTTTCATTACTGATTCTAAAAGAGGGGTATGAAAGAATAAATAAGGCTCAAAAGGGGAAGCAAAGGTTAAAGTGTTTGGATAGAAGAAAGAATTGCCTCCGTCATTTCATTCTCTGATAAATGCTAAATACAAACAAACAACAATTACAATCATACATAATATCTCTTAACTGCGTCAGAATTGATAGCCATGTCGACGCATTTCCCTTAGATATTTGTTGATCACAAAGCGTCATTGGGCTTGCTCTGTTTAGATTGCAATAATCAAGACACACCCGGATTTTCCATCTCCTTTTTTTTTTTTTACACTGGCACCACATTAGCCAACCAATCAGGATATCGAGCGACCCGAATAACCTTAGCATTCAGCTGTTTGGTTACTTCTTCCTTAATCTTCACACTTACGTCGGTTTTGGACATCCTCAATTTTGCTTGACGGGGGGAAATGTCGGGTCAGTGGGCAATTTTTGAACCACTAAATTGGTGCTTCAACCCGGCATGTCGTCGTATGACCATGCAAAATGTTTTGAATTCAGTAAGTGCTTTGATTAGTTCTTCCCTGATGTTTGGTTCCATATGGACGCTTATCTTAGCTTCTCTGATGTCATCCGCATCCCCTAGATTGACGGCTTCCGTGTCAGTTGGGCTCTTTTTTTTTCAAATTTGCTCAACTCTCTGTTAATTTCTTCGGAGGCTTCATCCTTATCGTATTCCGACTTATCATCACAATCTTGTACTATAAGTTCGAAATCATATTGATTTTTTAGACTAGGTTGAAGATCCTCCGTGCATGCCATGTCATTAGAACCAGTATAAAGAGAATTGTTCAGAAGAGAAAAATAAGAAGAAAATTTAAAACAAAATAAGGAATGAGGAAAAAAAACTTTCACTTTATTCAAATACGGGATAGCAAGGTTTCACACTTTGGCGAGCACAAGAAAAATCTGGATTACAACCCTGGAATAATCCAGACAACAAAAAGAAAATCAGAGCCCACTACCAAGACTCCCTTCGTATAGGAAGAGGAGTAGTCATTCAATTGTTGATTTTTGCTTTCAACCCCACAAACTGCACATCTGCCTCGTTGGACCCTTTTCCAACACCATAACTGGCTTGTCATCCACCTTTTCCAACTATACCACCGCTTTTCCACTGGTTAACATTTCTTTTGAACCGACATGGATCATCATCACTGTTTGTGAGGGTTTCTTTATCTCCCCTCTTTCATGCACTAGCTCAATCATGTGGGTTTCAAGGTGTGCCGGCAACGGGTTCTGATTGATGTTGGGCGCCTCTGGTGTCTGAACCTCAATCTTGTTGGTGTCAATAAGATTTTGTACTGCATGTTTCAACTTCCAACACTTCTCGGTATCATGTCCGGGAGCCCCCGAACAATACTCACAGCTTACCGAGTGGTCCATATTTTTGGGAAGGGGATTTGGAAATCTGGGCTCAACAGGACTCAACAAGCCTAACTGCCTTAATTTGTGGAACACGGCAGTATAGGTTTCTCCCAACTCAGTGAATGTTCTTTGTATTCTTTCATTTCTGAAAGCCCGATTTCCCCGGAAACCTTCCCCTTGAGGGTTCCTGTAAGCTCTTGGCGGTGGATAGGTGTTTTGCGATGGTGTATGTGTGTTCTGGGGAGCCGGCGCGCGCCATTGCGGGCGAACCGGAGGCTGAGTGTATGTTTGGGCTTGGTGCACGGAGAAGTGTGGTTCTTGAAGTGGATAGTAGTGTTGTGGTGGGCTGTATGGGTAGTTTGGTCTGTGGGGTCTGGGTTGGTTGTAGTATAGTTTACCAGACCTGGACCAACTGCTTGCCTCAATCGTGGCAAATTCTTCTTTCTTCTTTCTTCCCAGCGCACCTCCCGTGCCGCTCTGAATAGCCTAGGTTGTTGCCTTGAGTGCTGAGTAATTCAGGATTTTGTCAGACCTCAGACCCTCCTCTATCATGACCCCTATCTTTACTACTTCATTGAAGGATTTCCCAACCATCGTCACCAAGTGACCTAAGTAAGTTGGATCCAGTGTCTGCAAGAAGTAGTCCACAATTTCTCCCTCTCTCATGGGAGGATCAACTCTGGCTGCTTGCTCTCTCCAGCGGAACCCGAACTCGCGAAAACTTTCCCCGGGCTTCTTCCCGGTCCTCAACAATGTGAGACGGTCAGGGACTATCTCGAGATTGTATTGGAAATGACCTGCGAAAGCCTGCGCCAGATCATCCCAAGTGTACCATCTGCTGGAATCCTGCCTGGTATACCATTCGAGTGCCGATCCGCTCAGACTTTGGCCAAAATAGGCTATCAGCAGTTCATCTTTACCGCCTGCCCCTCTCATTTTGCTACAGAAACCCCGCAAATGTGCCATGGGGTCACCGTGCCCTTCATATAAATCAAACTTAGGCATCTTGAACCCAGCCGGGAGTTGGACGTCCGGGAAAGGGCATAGATCTTTGTAGGCCACACTGACCTGGTTGCCCAATCCGTGCAGGTTCCTGAAGGACTGCTCCAGGCTTTTGAACTTCCTCAATACCTCCTCTTGTTCTGGGACTTTAACCGGCTTTTCAATCTCTACCGGTACCTCCAAGTGCGGATTGTAGGCATGTGGTTCGGGGGCATGGAATGTGGGCTCAGGGGATAGTATTGCGTATCGTGAGCCTGAAACAACGGCTCGCTGGAGGATCTTTGCAACGTGGCTGGCGGAGGTGCCCCGACGACGGGAACGATTGGCGGAGGAGGGTTTTGTTTGGGTGGTGGAGCTTGGGGATTATAGGAAGTATCCCCTTAGTAGTATTGGGCAACGGGGAAGCTCGTTGAAGGGCCGGGTAAAGGGTATTCCGGTGTGTGTCCCGGTGGGGAAGTAGGAGTGACGAGTGGTTCGGGCCCCTTTTGCGCCTTAGACATGGCTAGCTGCATTTCATGCATTTCCAATCTCATTTTTTCTATATTGGTCATCGCCTCCTTCAGCATCTGATGTGTCGTCCCTCCCGACTCAACACTATTTTCTGAGCCAGTCATGCTTTCTGGTATAATCCCTTTTGATCTTGTTTGATAATGGTATGGTGCCAGTACGCTTTAACAACTAACTGTTTGGATTTGGACAAACAACAAACTTGTTAGCGTTAAAGTTTTAACAGATATTGCAATTGCATGTTGGGGAATGCAATATTCTTAGGCAGTTAACCATTTCTAACATGTTTTGTTTTTCTACCGCGTGCATCCTCCCGCGTGAAACCCTTCATTCCACCCTTTTTTATTTATTCTTTGTGCCTTTTTTATTTATTCACTTTCTTTTTCTTTTTTTTCTTTTTTTTGTTGTGGTCGAATCTTATGGAGATTGCCTACGTATCATGCCCCCGCATGAATCAAACCTTGCGTAGTTCGGACCACTAAAAGATAAGCAATACTAAACATTTTTTTTTCAATTTTTCATATTAAAACAAACTGGGTTTCAAAGGTTTGAAGATGATTTACAAACTCCAAAACAAATGGCCAGCTTCCTTTCCCCGTTTTACAAATGCAACCAAATGGCTGTTTTTGCAAATGTGACCCCTTCCCAATCTCACATAAATTTTGAGGCTGGGGAGGATTATTTTACGACACTTTACAAACTTGTCCGTTCTTTTATGAAAATAACCTTTCGACAACTGAAAGATACTCTAAGGCTATTTTGGCAAGAACGGTTTAAGACACTGCCGAAGCTGGCTCGGCTTATTTTTGACTAAAAATTCAAACGGTATTCGCCTGACCGTTGACTCTTTGTTTTTTTTTTCAAATTACAATAAAAACCTGGTGTTGCAAACACGTCCCTTCAGCGCCTCGGGGACGAAGATTTTTAAGGCTGTGAGGGTCAACTGGACCAAATCTTAAAAAATGAACCGAAGGTGGCTATTTATGCAAAGTCAGCCTTCCGGCGTCCCTTTCAGGAACATTCGGCTATTTATGACAAAACAGCATCACCTGGCTTATTTATCGTTTTTCGAATTAGAAAAGTCAATATTGCAAACACGGCCTTTCAACGTCTCGGGGGCGAAGATTTTTAAGGCTGTGGGGGTCAACTGGACCAAATCTTTAACGTGACCCAAAGAGTGGCTGTTTATGCAAGGTCAGCCTTCCGGCGTCCCTTTCGGGAACATTCATCTATGTTTTGACAAAACAGCATCACCCGACTTCTTTATGACAGAATTAAAATTTTGACACATCTTTTTATTATTATTTATTTGTTTTTGGCTTTTTAGCAAAAGGGTGGGGTTGGACCCGATGAGGGTTGCCTACGTATCTCACATCCGGTGAGAATCAAACCCGCGTAGTTCGGGTAGGTCACGAATAAAGTAAAATAAACTAATTTTAAATTATTATTATTTTTTGAATTTGTAAAAGACTGCTTTAAAAGAAGAAAGGAAGTATATATTTTTTTTGATTGATTTCTTATTGAAAGAAAGACTTGTAAAAATTCCTTTTCTTTTGATTTGAACTTTGAGAATTTCAAAAGTAAAAGGAAGATATATTTTTTTCTAAATTTTCATTTGTTTTTTTTTTCTTATTCTAAAGAAAAAAGAAAATATTTTTGTAATTTTACTTTTAATAAAGGAAATGCTTCTAAAAAATATTTTTTGAATTTTGAATTTTCTTTTCAATTTTGAAAGAAGAATCGAAATATTTTCGGATTTTTTTTAAAAAAAAAAAATTTTATTATTTTTGTTTTATCAACAATGGAAAATAAAGATATTTATATTATTTTTGCAAGACATATCTTTTTGGAATTTTAGTTTGAATTTTCTTGACAAGACAAATAATCTTTGCAACAAATAAAGATATATATATCTTTTTGAAATTAAAAAAACTTTTCGGATTTATATATATATATATTTGCGACAAATAATGAAAGACTCTTTTTTTTATTTTTTTTTATTATTTTTTTGCATTTTCATAAGCAAATAAATAATAAAAAACCCATTTTAAAAATAAGACTCATTTTCATTTTCATTTTCATGGCAAGACAAACTATATATTTTTTCTATTTATTTTTTTGAAAAACCAAATAGAACAACGACTTTTTTTTCTTTTCTTAGCTTTTAATAAAACAAACTAATAAGACATTTTTTTTCATTTTCTTAAAATTTCGGCAGAGTTTTGACAGTATTTGGGCATTGGATTTTTTCAAAAATAAACAATCAATTCCCTAACCGTTATTCCTTTTTTTTTCAATTTCACAATATTCATAATATTCAAACACCGGTCAGTGAGAAAAAATAAATGCACGGAAAACAAATAGGATGCACCAGGATGGTCTTTTCATATCAGGTTGCTAGTCCTAGACGGACCCAACCCCTGTGTTGAGTCCCCTAAGTCAAATGCACATGATGCAAATAAGCGTTCCTACTAGGGATCCGGCATGAGGCTTTGTTATACTAAGTTTTAAAGCCTAGGTGTTTGTTCTAGACCTGGCTTACCCGAGCGGACAACTCGAGCCGAGGATGGGAGCTGTGTACCGGTAACCAAAAGGCCATCCGGTTTTGCAACTCCTCCGAATCCTCGTTCTATTTTGGTATATGACACTAACAGAAAGAAGTCACGACCAGCGTGCACTCCTCAAGAGAGAGAAGAGAGGAGTTTCGGCACAGTTTATATATACAGTCCAAGTAATATCAAAGCGGTAAGAGCAACATTTTGCATATTTAGGCTAAAACATATAATAAAATCAGATAATAAATAAAGTCAAATAATAACAATTATTCTAAGCTCGAATTCTTAACCCTGAACCAGTGGTTCTGGGTAAATAGTCCCCAGTGGAGTCGCCAGAGCTGTCACACCTCCTTTTTACATACCCGATAGGGTACAAGGGAGTTTTTCCAATTAAAGGACAATCGAAACGGGATTGGTTTATTTATTTCAGAGTCGCCACTTGGGAGATTTAGGGTGTCCCAAGTCACCAATTTTAATCCCGAATCGAGGAAAAGAATGACTCCATATTACAGTCTGCGTACCAGAAATCCGGATAAGGAATTCTGTTAACCCGGGAGAAGGTGTTAGGCATTCCCGAGTTCCGTGGTTCTAGCACGGTCGCTCAACTGTTATATTCGGCTTGATTATCTGATTTTATACAAGTGTGAACTTATGTGCAAAATTTAACTTTTAAACCGCTTTTGTCATTTACTGTTATTTTATCAAGAATTGCAACGTCGTGAAAACATATCTCGAACCACGTTACATCAATGCACCCATGGTTGTTGACATATTTCGACTCGGTTGAGATTTGGATTTGGGTCACATAAATGTGCACCCGAGTTTAGGAAGATAACATTAGTAAATACGCTCCTAAAGCGACTAGCGCATCGTTATTTTGGGTAGGGCCGCGAAATTTTGCTAAACGGTCCATCCCGAAGTCTAAGCAATCTTAAAGTAAGTATTTACTGAGGGCCCCGCAATTTTGTATTGTTATTCGGCGAGGCTCATCTCATTCTTATTTTTAAAAGGAGTTTGCAACGTCATGGACACGCATCTCGAACCACGTCACAATCCAATGTACCCGTGATTAGAGACACATTTCGACTCCGTTGAGATTTGGATTTGGGTCACATAAATGTGCACCCGAGTTTAAGAAGGTAAGATTTATTAAGGCGCGTCCTAAAGAGACTAACGTATTGTTATTTTAGGAAGAGGCCGTGAACGTTCATTAAACGGCCAAATCCAAAGTCTAGTCAATGGTTATGTATTTATTGAGGGCCCCAGCGATGTGTGATTTATTTGGCGAGGCTCGTCTCATTTTATTTTAAGGATAAACCTACAGTGACTACATTTCTTCTATTAAGTTTGTCTCTAAAAGCAAAAGAAAATTTCTTAATTAATTACATGCTGAAAAACGTAACTTATCAGTTATTAAGTTACGACTAATGTGAACGGAAAATTGCGATCTCGTTTGTACAAGGAAAACTGCTTTAATTCTACATTCTGTTATTCAATAATACTAGAACATGAGATTGACCATAATATCAAAACAGATTAATTATTCTCCGATTAATTTAAACTAACATTATTAGATGAAGAAAGTATACATATGCAACCTCATTATTCATTAATCATTCAACTACATCTTTATACGAAGAAAGAAAAATTATATTCAACCACAAATCTAAACAGGAGGAATTCAACAGGAACAAAGCCTGATTAATATTTCATTTTTTGCTTCAAGCCGAGATTGTACAAATGTGTACCTGGAAACAGCAGTACAAGAACAAAAGAAGGAGAAGTCAGCAGCAATAATACCACAGCAACAGCAGATTCAGCAACACCGCAAACCAGTAACGACCAGTAGAATAACCCAGTAACAGATTGAAAACTTATCAATCAAAGCAGAGGAGAGAAAAGATACAAGATGCAGTAGTTTCGATTTTTGAATAACACTCGAGAAAAGCAAACGGAAATTATTCGAGTAGAAGTTCAAGTTGTATTTCTCTTTTACTCTCTAACACTCTTGAAATTTTCCAGAATGTATTACTCTCAAAAATATTCTCCCGATAATAATCTCTAAGTCCTCTCAATAATCTTCCACCCTTTTTCTCTCAATGTTCAACCTTTTTTCCCTCAAAAATCCTCCCTCTAAAATGTGTCAAATGACCCTATATATATAGCAAGACAAGTCTTCAATTCCCAACCCCAAATTATTCCCCCAAGGCATGCTTTGTCCCCACTATTAAATGTCTTCTTTATTTTAAACCTTGTCCCCCATGCCTACATTAAATAAGTACATCCACCTAATCCCATTATAATTTGTCTCCCATGCTTACATTAAATAATTACAATATTCCCTCCCATTATAATTTGTCTTGTCCCCCATTATGTTAAACAAGTACATCAAAAATCCCACCCCATTATATTTTGTCCCTCATGCTTAACATAAAGAATCAAAATAATGTTCAATTACCAAACTACCCCTCCGAACTTATTGCAATTACAAATCTACCCCCGAATGCAATGCAATTTACCAAATTACCCCCTATCAGCTCTAAACACTCAATTAATCATAACTTGACCAAAATATAGTCAAGATGACCAATTTCTCAACAATCTTCAACAACAAATCACATGAACATGATGAACAACACAAACTCCAAATTAATGGAAATAAATTAACCATATCGGGAACCAATCCTGGTTAACTTAGACCAAAAATGGATGAGCAAGGATACAACAATACAAACAACAAAATACATGATTCAAACTAGACTAACAAATCAAAGACAAACATAAACTCACATTAAATCACTGGATTTAAACATGAACTTCAAACAATGAATAAACATGCATTAAATCCATTTTTAAAACAACAGACATGACAGATTAAATGATTCAAACAACATTACTAATTTCTGAAAAATGCATAACAACATGAGACAAATTGAAGAAATAATTAATTAAATTTTAATTTGAATCTAACAAACATTAAACTAACAAATATTCACTTAAACAATAATACAAACATGAAAAACAACTAATTAATCTTTCATTTAAAATATGAAAAATTAATTTAACAAAGCACATGAACTAAAAATTAATTCAAACGATAGACATGAACAAAACAAACATTTGTCGATTTTAGATTTGAAAATATCAAAACAAAAATACGGACAAAATAAAACTCAAAAACTACTAACCGGATCGAAATGAAATATGTACGGACTGTTTAGACGAACCTCGAATGGGAATAAATCTGTCCGGACTCAACAACGAACAACGACCAACCAACAACGAACTCGAACAGGGATCGACGACATCGACCAAAACTCATCCATGTACGCGAACTCGACTGGACTGCTATGTGGGTTTTCGGACTGCTATGGACCTCACGCCTGTAGTAGGTTTGTTTGGGATGCTGCAAAGAGGAAAGCAGTAGCATCCGCTACTACTGGACATCGGAAGAGAAATGGACGCAGCAGCAGCTCGGACGCGAGGAGGAGATGGAGCAGCGGCGACGGTGTGGTTTGGACGATGAAGCAGCGGCTATGGTGATGGGGTTGTTCGGACGTGACTGAGTTTGGACAACGCAGCAGCAGCAGCTCGGAGCAGACGACGCAACAGCAACCTATGGAGAAAATGCAGCGACATCTATGGTCGTAGCAAAAGCTACCAGCAAATGCAGCAAAAGCAGCGGCGAAAGAGACGGGGAGGTCGACGACGGACGTCGGGGGACTATTTTGGTTTAGCGAGATGGTGGTCGTTTGGAGACGAAGCAGCAACAAAATCAGAAGGGTCAGCCATGGATGAAGGTTGTTTGGAGTTTGGAGAAGAAGAAGCAAAAATGAGAGGGGGGCGGATGAGTTAGTGTTTTAGGGTTTTTGGGTTTTTTTATTTTTTTGTTTTGTTTTGTGTTGGACAAAAAATGAAGAAAAGGGTGTTGGGTTAATGGGTTAAATGGGCGGACCGGGTCGACCCGGTCTGAAGTGGAATGGGTCATGGGGAAGATTGGGCAATTATTTGGGACTGGGTTTGAAGAAGCGGCCCAATCCGATTTTTCTTTGTATTTTTGTTCTCTTTTCTTCTTTTATTTTCTAAAACTAAATTATAAAAATACTTAAATTATTATTAAGAACTAAATTAAGTTATAAAAGCGCAAATTAACTCCCCATAACAATTAACGCACAATTAAGTAATAATTAAGCATAAAATTGTATATTTGGACATTAAATGCTAAAAATGCAAAAGATGCCTATTTTTGTAATTTTCATTTTTTGTAAACAAATTTAATTAGTAACAATTATAGAATTAAATCCTACATGCAAATGCGACATATTTTTGTATTTTTTATTAATTTAACAAATAAACAAACACAAACAAATACAAATAATTATCCAAAAATATCACAAAATCTCACAAAATTGCACACCAAGGAAAATCATTTTATTTACATTTTTTGGGAGTAATTCTCATATAGGGCAAAAATCACGTGCTTACAGTCGGGTTAAAGGTAATTGGGCCGGGTAAACAAATATCATATAAATATTAATTAAAAAATACTGGGGTTAATCTTATAATTATAAGATGCTATTAATTACAAAATAGGCTATAATTGCAATTATATGCAATTTAGCTTTTCAAAATGCCAAACGAATTTGTAAAAATGTGCAAAAATCACCTTAATTGTATTTTGGTGCAAATATGAGGATAAAATAAGTTATTCACCAAAATTGATGATTTGGGGAATAATTATTGATTTTAAAAATCTTTAAGAATTAGGAAAAATACCAAAACTCTTGGGGCATGTTTATATATGCATGTAAATGCTATTTTGAAAGTATTTTGTATAGAAATACATAGGGAAAAATTCGGTATCAACAGACGCCACTACCAAATGGAATGATGACTGCCAAAAGGCCTTCGACAGAATCAAGAAGTACCTGTCAACACCAACAGTCTTAGTCCTGTCTGAGCCAGGTAGACCCTTACTACTCTACCTTGTTGTGCTAGATGGAGCTTTCGGCTGCGTTCTGGGGCTGCATGATGAAATGGGAAGGAAGGAACAAGCCATTTATTATCTCAGTAAGAAGTTCACCCCGTACGAGGCCCGATATTCTCTATTGGAATGCACATGCTGTGCTTTGACTTGGGTAGCTCAGAAGCTGAGACATTACTTTTGCGCCTACACTACATATCTCATATCAAGAATGGATCCCTTGAAGTATATCTTTCAGAAGCCCATGCCCACTAGAAGGCTAGCCAAGTGGCAAATCCCGTTGAGTGAGTTAGACATTATTTACGTAACTCAAAAAGCAGTCAAGGGACAGGCACTGGCAAACCACCTTGCTGAAAACCTCTTGGATGGAGGATGCAAACCCTGAAAATGCATTTTCCAGATGAAGAGGTATCATTCATAGGAGAAGACATTGCGGAATCCTATGACGGTTGGAGAATGTTTTTCGATGGAGCAGCAAACTTCAAGGGAGTTGGAATAGGAGCAGTCCTAGTATTAGAAACCGGTCAGCATTATCCGGTGTCTGCCAAACTCAGGTTCCCCTACACCAACAATATGGCCGAGTATGAAGCCTGCATCTTAGGACTCAAAATGGCCATTGACATAAACGTTCAAGATCTGCTAGTAATTGGAGATTCAGACTTACTTATACATCAGGTACGAGAAGAATGGGCGACCAAGAACTCCAAGATACTCTTGTATTTGCATCATGTATAGGAATTGAGAAGAGATTCACGAAGACGGAATTCCAGCACGTTCCCAGAATCCAGAATGAGTTCGTTGATGCATTGGCTACCCTATCATCTATGATACACTATCAAGACAAGAATTTCATTGATCCATTCTGGTAAAAATCCATAATCAGTCAGCTTACTGTGCCCATGTTGAAGAAGAAGCAGACGGAAAGCCTTGGTTTCATGATATCAAGGAATACTGGGGAAAAGGAGAATATCCAGAGCTTGCTAATCCTGTTCAGAAATGCACACTCCGGATGATTATGGAAACAGACTGCATCTAGTATGTCCGGAAATGCCATCACTGTCAGATTCATGCAGACATGATAAAGGCACCTCCAAGCGAGCTTAACACAACAAGCTCACTGTGGTCGTTCGCCGCCTGGGGAATGGACATCATTGGACCAATTGAGCTTGCTGCTTCCAACGGACACGGGTTTATTCTGGTAGCCATAAACTATTTTACCAAATGGGTCGAAGCAACATCCTACAAAGCAGTGACTAAGAAGGTCGTGGTAGATTTTGTCTGTGACCGCATTGTTTGTCGATTTTAAATTCCAGAGTCAATCATTACTGATAATGGCTCCAACCTCAATAGCGACTTGATGAAAGCTATGTGTGAAACTTTCAAGATCAGACAAAAGAATTCCACAGCCTACAGGCCTCAAATGAATGGATTTGTAGAGGCCGCCAACAAGAATATCAAGAAGATATTGAGGAAAATGATAGAAAAGCATAAACAGTGGCACGAGAAGTTATCATTTGCTCTATTGGGGTATCGCACCATAATCCGCTCATCAACCGGGGCAACCCCCTATATGTTGGTTTACGGTACAGAGGCTGTCATTCCCACTGAGATAGAAATTCTTTCCCTAAGGATCATATAAGAAGCTGAGCTCGACGACGCAGAGTGGGTAAAAAGTTGTTATGAGTAACTAGCCCTTATAGATGAAAGAGAAAGAATGTTGTTTGCCATGGTCAACTCTATCATAAAAGAATGTCCCGAGCCTTCAACAAAGAGTCAAACCAAAACAGTTCACACCGGGATAGCTGGTGTTGAAGAAAATTTTTTCGCATCAAGATGAAGCCAAAGGGAAGTTCTCTCCTAATTGGCAAGGTCCATACATGGTTCACCGGGTTCTGACAGGAGGAGCTCTCATACTTGTAGAAATGGATGGAGAAGTCTGGCCAAAGCCGATCAATTCAGATGCAGTCAAGCATTACTATGTGTAATCTTTATGCTTTCCTTATATGATGTAAAGTGAACTACGCCTGACCGGATTCCCATTTAAGAGGGGATACGTAGGCAGCCCTATGGGTTCGGTCACAATTCAATCAAAATTTCATTTCATCCCGCAATTGGAAACTGGGGTAGAATTTTGAGGAGGACCCTTAAAATTCCAAAGTAACTTTGGCCGATCGTTGTACAAGCAACAGTCAAAAAGGTCAACCCATCAAACTGGGCAGAATTTTGAGGAGGACCCTCAAAATTCCGTAGCAGGAGAGGTTGCAATGTCCTGAACCACGTCACAGTCGTCAGTTCATCTAAAAGCTATTTCTAAATTATACATTTATGTCATACTTTTACAAAATAATGCATGTTTATTGTTGAAACTGCTTTGTTTAGCAGCACTACCCCAACGATACAGACGGTATCACTAGATCAAAGCCGAACGAATCAAGCAAAGGCAACGGGGATGCAAACTAACCTCCCCCTTACGAAACTCATGATTTTTCTTTAGATGAAGGCACTAGGATTGCGAAGTCATTAAACATATTGTACGCCCATAGAACAAATGTTGTTCAAGAATACGACTCTCCGAACCGTTGCACTTGCCAACATTTTCTATCAACACACACTAGTGATGTCCCTTATGTCACAATGCTCATAGTAATCACAACATCGCAATCAGCTATCAGCTAAGAAAACTCCACTGTCATTTGTTATTTTATTTCTTGCATAAGGCTACTATTCTGCCTTCCGAGGTTAAATGCTACCTCCATCTGCATCCAATTTGCATAGGGCTACTATTATGCCTTCCAATTTGCATAAGGCTACCATTATGCCTTTGAGGTTAAACTCCCCTAATTTTGCCTTCCAATCTGCATAAGGCTACCATTCTGCCTTCTGAGGTTAAACTCTACCTCCATCTGCATCTGCATTACATAAGGCTACCATTCTGTCTTTCGAGAATAAACGTTGTCTCCATCTGCATTCGCATTCTTGCATAAGGCTATTATTCTGCCTTCACATATGCATAAGGCTACCATTCTACCTTCCAAGGTTAAGCTCTATCTCTATCTGCATTCTTGCATCTTTGCATAAGGATATCATTCTATCTTTCGAGGCTAAGCTTTGCCTCCAATTTTCTTCGAAACTAAGCGCCATCTCAATCACTATTTATTTCGCTTTTCTTACAGGCTAAGCTCTGCCCTTCAATTCGCAAGACTAAGCTCTGTCTTTTCTGCATCATACTACTGCATCTTTCATGGGCTGAAATATTGCCAACTCATCCAAAGGCATCATCGTTCGGAGCCACCATCTTCATTTCCCGAGGACACCATGTCATGGCCTAAGGATCTCTTTCAATCTTTTGCATATCATTATTCAAAGGCATCATGGTTCGGAGGCACCATCCTCAATAGCCCGAGAACATCATTTCATGGCATGTGAATCCCTTATCATACGCTTCATGGCCCAGGACATCATGGTCTAAGGACGTCATCCTAACCGTCCAAAGACAACATTCATGGTCCAACGGGAATCTGCATTATGTTTAAATTTATGCACAATATGTGCTTGTATTGTTTCTAATTGTAGGTAAACCGGCAAGCAATGGCCACCCCCCGCAGGAGTGATCCCGCTCTAGTTCCCACAGCCATATCAAACCTAACCATTCTTGTAAGACCTCTCACTCACCCAACCCTAGATACTTCGTCTGTTTTTGGAAGGACTTCATCGACATACTCCGCCGATAGATCCTGAACTACATAGAGCCTGATTCCTGTAAAACTAGGAATATGTAGGTAGCTCAGAAGCCAAGGTGCGGCCTAACTTCTTCAAACCGTTTCGTTCGGTCAAAATTGGCCATCATTTCTTTACCCGGAAACTCTTTCATTATTCCCGGGTAAAGAGAGGCAGTTGTTGATACCCAATTTTTATCTGTATATTTTCAATATGCAAAATAACTTCAAAATAGCATATGTATGCATATATAAGCATGTCCAAGTATTTTATTATTTTTCCTTAATTTTAAAAGTTTTTTTATTGATTTATTTCCCCCTTTTTATCCATAAGATCCCAATAATTATTTCCAAAATTATTATTTTTGATAATTCAACTATTGAATTTTTATATTTATGCCAAAATTTGGCTAACATAATTTTTACATATTTTTACGATTTCATTTAGTATTTTTAAAGCTAAATTGTACATAATTGCAATATTAGCCCTTTTAAGGTTTAATTAGGCTTTATATTCATAAAATTGGGTCCTGTATTTTTACATTATTAATTATGTATTATAAATTATTTTAGTACTTTAATTTATTTTTCAGAAACTATTTACTATTTTTTATAAATAAGAAAGGGAAAACTGGCTATTTAAATAATAGCCCCTTTTGTATTTCAAATTGTAACCCAAATCGGACCCCAATTCCCCAGCCCAATTTTTAATTAAAACCGACCCTAACCCAATTTTAACCCAAGCCCAAACCGGATCCCCACCTACCCTGTTCAATCTGGATCGTTGATCATTCAGATTAACGGTCCCCATTCCACCTGCCATAGTTAAACCCAAACGACCCCTAACCTAATTCATTTCCCACCAACCTGCCGCCCTTGAATCCCCTTCCTCTTCGATTCTCTCTGCAACCTCACTCAACCCTAGCCGCCGCCCACCAAACCAACCCTAATCCCCTTCGATCCTCACTCAATACATGGACTCCTATGGCTGTTTGAGGCGTGTACCGGTCTCCTATGTCTCCTTGTTGCCTGTTTTCGTGATTCCATGGAAAGATCTCGAAGATATCTAGTCCAGGCCTTGCTCAACTTCTATCCATGGTCTTTTTCCGGCCATCAATGGCCGTTCGAGTCAGATCCATGGCTTTTCCGGCTTGATCGGTAACTTTTCGATGTTTTCTCATTTTTTCTGGGTTCTCTGAAACCTTAGCATTAAAAACTTTCCGATTTTATTTTAGATCTATCTTAGATCTGTGCATGTTATGAACCTCTTGGTGTTTTCTAAAAAGTTTTTCCGATTTCTTTCAAAATGACTCTTCGTCTTCAACGATTAGGGTTTTCTTAACCTCTTCTAAAAGACTTCTTCTCCGATTTCTAGTATTGTCTTATGATGTACTATGTTTCAATGGTTTGTTTATATTTTTCTTCTACGTGATTCAGCGTGTTGAAAACGCTAAGTATCTTTGGTTTTATTCGGCGTCCCGGAAGTGTCCTTGTTTATTTTGTATGTGTACCTATTTTGATTTCGGTTCTTTATGGTTAAATCCTTTTTCTTTGTTTAACTTGACTTATTATGAGTTCTTACCACTTTTTAACTCGACTTTGTTAAAACCCTAATTTCTTAAAATTTCCTCACTTGTTATTGTGATCTTTTGAAGACTTCCTTTACTTATTTCGGTGTGCTGGTCTGATCTCCTCTATCTGTTGCTATGTGTTAGACTGGTTTCTTCATTTTGACTCTATGTGTGATCCATGCCTACTTGACTTTGTTGATTACCATGCTTCGAGTAGTCCTTAGCCTATTCATGTCACTTTTGAATGTTTGTGTTCAAATAGTTTGCTTCTTTTTGTCAATATGTTTGACCATGCATGTCTGATACACATGTTCATTCTTTTCTATTTATAAGTTGAAGTGCAGAATCATGACTCCTTCTTGATTGATCTTGATTTCCATAAGTTACGGTTTGATTGCAAGGTATTCTTATAAACCCCTAATTTTACTCGTTTGTTTAAGCTGATTGATTCCCTTTCTTTATTTGCTGTGATGTTTCACCTCTGCTGAATCCTTTACCCAAATTAAGTATATTATGCACTTAGACTCAATTATATGCCCTATACTTTTACTATCCCTTATATGGTAAAAATCAATCTTTCTCAAACTGATTCTCTTTCCTTAATTATCCCTGTTAGTATCCGTTTGAGCAGTAATTCCTTGATTAAAGGAATACTTATATTAATTGATTCTGATTGTGATTACTTCCATATTTGTGTTAAACCTTTACTTGTTACTTTATTTTTCTACTCGTTTTCAAAGCTATAAATACCCTACTCTCTCTTCTTTAAACAGACGAAAAACTGAGTTCAGAATACATACTTACACACTCAAACTCTCTCTTTCTCTACTACTACTTGTGTTACTGCTTTGTCTAGCTGGCTGAAAGCCAAGGCTAGATTGTGGAGCTTTGATTGTTTTACCTTTTACTGCACTTTGCTTCTTCAACTGGTATGTTCTTAGTTTAAATTCTGAAACTCAACTCTATGTGTTCCTTAGTTTGTCAATCCTTGTTTCTTTCAGCACTAACTTAATGGCTCATGTTGTTAAATTGTACTTCTTGTTTACTTCTTTACTCAGCATGCTTAAATTTTTGCCCTCCTTTGTTCCATGTAATCAGCATGTTAACTTGTTCCTGTTTATGCCCCTCAACTAGCATGTCTTCTAATGTACTTGATTCATGACAAATTATGTGTTCCTGATTTGGGTCCTCTATGTCCCCAACCCCTACTTCCCTATTTGTAACTGCTGAAGTTGCACTTCTCTCTGAACTTATTCTGTATGTGTTGTTGTTGCTCCTATCCCCTGCCCCTTTTTAATATTGTTTCCCTAAGCAACTCTTTTGTTGTTGTTGCAAATTCACTTCAAACCAATCATTTTCAAACCTATTTTCCAACTCAACTCTCTTGAATCTATGTCAAGCACTCTCACATGCACTCTTAGATTATTAGGTTCTGCCCCTTTTGTGTGAGCCTTGCTTTGGGACCCTTGAGCTCCCTCTGAACCTGGACACATAAGAGCTGGCCCTTCCACACTGCACTCACTCTGTTTTGGTTATGCAATCTGGGTGTGAGCACTACCCGGGATCCCTTGAGGTCCTTAGGGAACTCTGACACACCTAAATATGGGAAAGGCTATGGAACAATATTATTCGAGTTGGTTTATTACATAACTCACAGAGAAAGTCAGAATCAGGCTTCCTATAGTTGTAACTTCTTATTTTGCATTTGTCATGTAATCCAATCACATGGTCTGTAATAATTTGTAAACAAGTATTGGGGTGGCTAGTGAAAAGGGATGGGGAAATATGCATGCTATAGTTGTTAAAGGGTAGAAAGCGTGTTATTAGGTTTATATTCCTAATTTTGCAATAGAAATCATAATTAGGATTCATACATGCATTAGAAAATCATGTTCTTAGGACCTATGTTTCTTGCTTCAACACTTCATTCAATAATCCATGCTTTATGTCTATCACTTAGAAATCCTACTTCTAGGGCCTTAAGAACACTGTTATAAAAAGCTGTTATTTCAAAATTTTGCAACTCTGTGTACATTTAGAATCATGCCTTAGGGATTCTATTTTCGACAACCTTACAATTTGCATGTGCATATTAGATACCATGTTCTAAGATCTTGTTTGCATTTTGTTTAAAAAAACAACTAGTTAACTATTGATTCATGAAAAGGGCAGTAAAGTAATTTTTTTCACATTGTGATGTTTTCTGAATAAAATTGGCAACAATCTTTACAACTAGAACAACATGTTTTAGGTAATAAAAATAAATCTCCAAACTGTCTTAATGACTTGGAACAACTGCTGTATCTTGCTTTGCGCCTAGGCAAGCCTTAGGTAATAACTTAAATAAAACTGGAATTGCCTTTGTTTAATTATCAACTATTAAAATAAGTAGGCAAACCTAATTCGGACTTCTTTTCTAAGTCATGTAATAAATCTGGTTCTGATGTTACCACTTAAACACCCTGCTTTAGGATTTTAAATTCAGACCTTAACTGTGTATAAGTCATGATGTCTATGTGCATTATCTGTGGAGGTATAACTGAGCCTTCTGCTTGTTTTCTATGTTTTTCCCCCTTTAAATGCAGTCCTACTTGTTTTGTATGTCGCCTTAGTATTTTGCCTTTAAACCTGAGGGTCTGCCTAGAACCTCTTTCTTATAGGATATGAGTCCTAAATTCCTTCGGGACTGATAGGAAGGGACGGGTAACAACATGTCATAGTGGTCGAGACCAACCCTCGCTTTAATTACCTTCACGGGGGGGGGGGGGGGATAGATATAGATATGATGACCGGTGCGCTAATACCACGTGTATCTCCTCTTTTGAGGAGTGCCATACCGGTTATTGCATTGATGCGATCCATATTACAAACAAACCTAGGACACACCTTTACATTCATAAGCATGCTTAGATTGTAACTCTTTTCAAAACCTTGCTTTCATTAATCGCTTTCAAACACTTATGTATTTAAATCCTCTATTATTTGAGCCTTACTTGTTTATTTGCTAATTGCACAAATTCACAAAAAATGTCTGGCCGGGAACCACACTAGTGGATCTTGAGGGGTGCCTAACACCTTCCCCTTAGGATAATTTCAAGCCCTTACCCTATCTTAGGTTATCAAATGTAATTGTAGATAAACCCTGTAGGTGCCCTAACTCACATTAAAAATTATTAGGTGGCGGCTCTTAAAAAACACAATACCTAATTTCCAAAAGGAAATGAGTCATTACACCCCGTGAATGTCGAAACCTGAACTCCTCTCCGCGGAAGGGGAAAAAGGGGCGCGACATTTATAAATTAGAAGTGATTATGTATTCAAATTATTTTTTATTTTCTGGAGCACATCCAAGAAAACAAATGAAGATTATGGGTTGTTATGTGTCTAATTTCATAGATATTTACCTTCTCACATAGTGTTATATATTCTTACTAGTTGTTGGGCTAATGTAACAACCCGACCGATCATTTTGAGCATTTGTACTTTGCTTGGTAGTTTGGGAGCTCGAGTATCTCCGTATGATGTATTATTACCTATATGAATTGTCGGTTTTGGTTTTCAGGTTATTCAGAATTGATTTGGAAGAATGAATCTCCTTGTTGAAGCTTTAAGTTGGAAGAGTTGACCAAGTTTGACTTTTGTGAATTTGACCTTGGAATAGAGTTTTGATGGTTCCGTTAGGTCCGAATGGTGATTTTGGACTCGGACATATGCGCGGATTTGCATTTGGATGTTTCTAGAAGGTTTCGGCACTAATTGGCAAAAGTTGAAAATTTGAAGGTTTGGAAAGTTCATAAGTTTGACCGGTAATTGACTTTGATTATATCAGATTCGGATTGTGGTTCCAGGAATTGGAAGAATTTCATTATGTAATTTGGGGCTTTTTTGCAAAATTTGAGTTCATTCCGAGTTGATATGATATGCTTCGGTGCAAGTTTTGGAAGTTAAACGTTCAAAGTTCATTTAAGTTCAATTTGAGGTGTGATTTGTCGTTTCGATGTTGTTATGTGTGATTTGAGTCTTATAGTAAGTTATTATTGTATTTTAGGACTTATTGGTTGATGGTAGGCTATAATTGCGTATTTTGGCCATTAATTGCACTCTAATTCGCTGCACTTACTTCACTAGTGTTTGAGCTTTAAATGGTATTACTTTGTACTCAGTCTATGTTTTATGCTTTGTAGGAGCGATTCTGAATTATTATGAGGTTGTGGAGCTAATTCGAGCTATTTTGGACCTTTGAAGTCTGAGTAAAAGTCCAAGGATTAAGTTGGGATCGTGTTCTGGGATCAAAGGACGAATAGTGCACTCAATGGAAGAAAAGAAGAGTTGAGCAGGAGGCTCAACTAGGTGCGCGACCACGTATGAGACCCCCTTTAGCGCGCACTGAGCGCACAAGTGAAGAAGTGCACTGCTAGAGGTGCGCGGCCATATGCGCGATCACAACTCTGGGTGAGCGGCCGCGCATGTCCAATTTCGGAAACTTTTCCCATGCCTATTTTTGTAATTTCAGAGGCGACCCCTTTTGACCTATATGAAGCCTAGATCATCTAAAAACAAGTTATCTCAGATTTTGGAGCAACATTTGGAGAGAAGAAGGCAAGGGAACTATGGAGACACGAAATACTCGATCCAATTCATTCAATATGGAAGTTTGTTGGATTTTCGAAATTGTAATGTCTTTTTATTCTTCTAATACTCTTGTGACGAATAACTTCTCCATTATGGAGTAATCTTTCTTAGGGTTATTTATGGATGTTGTGATTTGGCTATTGTTTGGGCTTTTACTCTCTGTTAATTGTCAGAATTCATTGAATGACGTATTAATTGAATTACAAGGCTAATTGTGGTTTTACTTTAATCGAAAGAGAAGCGTTGCTGCAATTCACATTGTGCCATATTGTTTGGGTTGCTTTTACGCCTCTCATAGGTAATCGAAAAAGCTTAGAGAGTTATCAATTAACCCAGTTGACAAGAATAGTCGAGAGGCATTCTTCAAAAGATCATTCATTCACTGTATTTGTGCATATGTTCATAGGTTCTGTTATTAGGTTGGTTAAAGGAAGTCTCATTCATTCGAAAAAAGAATCTGAATCCCTAAGGTCTGTTGAAATCGAAAGAGTCAATAGAAGTTAAGAGTGAACTTAACACAGAGTACCCGGAATAATAGTTGATCACATATCTTGTCACGGCTCTTACTTCTCACCTTGATATTCAATTGTTGCTACTTAGTCATTAAATTTCCTTTAGTTTCTTACAATCGATAATCTTAGTTTTATTAGTAGTCGATAACAACATAAATCAAAGGTTTATTATCCTGGATAGTGTTGAGCTAAAGATTTATTAGATCATTATTTAAACCAATCCATGTGGAGACAATATAATACTATACTATATTTGAATAGAGAGTCTAAGTGTTATACACCGGTTTTGTGCTCGCCATTGGTATGTCTAGATGGGGTCCTAGTGACCCCGGGTTTATTTTGAGTGAGTTTTGAACAAGTTTGGGTATTTCGGCACTTTAATGATGTTCTAGAGCAAATAAAGTGCAGAGGGAACATTTTGGAGTGTTGAGGCAAAGCCTCATATGTGGATCGGAGAGGAAATGTGCGCACTGTAGAAATCCTCTTGTGGCCGTAGAAAGGAGAATCTACAAGGTGATGGTCTGACTTCAGACGCTTATATCTTTTAATCTATAAGGAATTTGGAGATGATCAAAAAATCAAAGTTGTAGCCCTTTGAGTCTAGTTTTCAAAAAAGTAAACCATTTATTATTTGGATATTTGTAACGAATTTTATGGCCAATTTCCTGAAGTCTGGTAGTGCAGTCATTGCTAAGGTGCGGCCGCACAATTTGGATTGCGGCCGCGGAACATGGAATGTGCGGACCACACAAAAAATGTGTGGTTAGCACATTGGGAGATTAGATGTGGTACTATATAAATGAGGGTTTCATCTCATTTTTCATTCGTAGACCTAGAGAGCTCAGTTTGTGGCGATTTTGTTATGGCCCGCAATATTACGTCGATATTTCGTCCTACGGTATTACATTACAATGATGTTACACTTTCCAGTATTAAATTATGATGATGTTGCACCCTGTAGTATTGTACGTTGAATTTATCGTAAGGTAATTGACATCAGTCCAAGGTAAAGATTATTTGGAGATGAGTAAATTCGTGAAGGTGAGAGGGGAAGCAAGTTTTCGTCCAAGTTTGGCATGTTGGGATAAAATATGGGCCGAGCAATAATACGCAATATTTATGGAGTAGTACCATACAAGGTACCATATGATCATGATAGTAGGATGTATAAAGTGTATTAAAAATAAGTAGAATTTTAAGTAATTTAAAATAATTCTTAATTATGCGGGTAATTAGTTAATCACCGGGTAACAGGACATTACCTAATTAATTAGGGATATATATGATAAGGATTGAGTTATTAATGTGGCAGCCCCCCCCCTCTCCCTTCTCAAATTAAGTGACTAACAATTTTGGTTGAAAGGTGGCATCTAAAGTAAGATACTTACGTGTAAGAAACTTGGCAAGTTTTGGCTTAATTGGACTCAAAATCAGCTATACTTAAAATTGCTTCATTTGGCTTCATCTAAATCATATAATCTATTCCCAATTCAAACTTTCAAACCGGACGCTACATCCAGCAAAGCTTCAACAAATTTCTTACGAAACTTATTAGCTCCTTGGCAATGAAAGTTTTCGCGGGTCTAAAGGAGTATGGTGTAATCCTTCTTTAGAAAATCACACGAATTTTTACCCTACTCCAGATATGTTAAGGCTATCCCTTATTTCATTTGGCATGATCCAAACGATACAAACAAAATGAGCAAATGTACAACTTCCATAAATGATTCTATTCATAAAAATATTAGAGGTGCCTATGTTCTTAAATTCTCAAGTGTCTTATTATTATATCATCAGTTCATGGGTCTTAGAAAAATACGTAAGTTCAAAAAAATTTACTTCATGATATTAATCAGAGGCATAATGGTCTTATGACACTCCGAAAGATATTATTAACGTACTTCTCACGCATTGCATTCATCTACATTGACCAATGATCAGATGGTGTTATATACGTGTATATATGTATAATATATGTACATAGGATATAGAAAAAGGTTACGGTGCTAGTATACATTGATGATTAGGCCACAGTGTCCGAGATGATATGATGGGATGCCCTCAGAGGCTTGATGATGCTATGAACGCATATACCCATGCATAGTATGACATTTATAGGCATATGCATGACATTATAATATTAAATGATTCACAGAGCTATTCAGATATACACATTGAGTTTTTACTCCATGTTTCTTTCATGTCCATTGTTTACTGATTTTCATTCCTTACATACTCGATGCATTATTTGTACTGACGTCCCTTTTGTTTAGGGACACTGTGTTTCATGCCCGTAGGTCCTGATGGATAGTTCGAGAGTCCTCCAAGTAGGCTATCAACTCAGTGAAAGATGTTGGTGCGCTCCATTTGCTCCGGAGTTGCTTGTTTGATTTGTATGATTTAGACGCGTATTGTTTGGTATGCAGGGCCCTATCCCGACCTTTATGATATGTATGTACTTTTTGAGGCTTGTATATAGATGTCATGTATACGGATGCTTCTATGGCCATGCCGGCCTATGTTTTGAGTTTACAAATAATCATGTTGGCCATACAGGCCAGTATGTCGAGTATATCCCCATGTTTTATTCTACTTATCTCACGACAGCCTCTCTGGCTCATTTACCTATGATAGTATGATACGAAAGATATGTTACGTAGATACTCGATTGAGTAACTTACCGGGTGCCCGTTGCGGTGCATCGATTTGGGTCGTGACAAAAGTGGTATCAGAGCAGTTCTGTCCTAGGGACTCTACAAGTCATGTCTAGTAGAGTCTTATTTATGGGTGTGTTGTGCACCACACTTATAAGCAAGAGTCTATAGGGAATTTAGGACTGTCACTCTTTCTTCTTACTCTAGATCATGTGATATAGCACAGTTGTAAGAACACAATTTTCTAAACTCTATCTTATTCATAATACGACGATATCTACATCCGGAAAGACAGTTGGTAAGAGGTTGCATGTGACTGTGCAAGAGTTGAGTCAGAGGAACTCGATTTTTCATGATGCTAATGATGAGTAAATGTAAGGTCCTTAGTAGTTCATGCGTGTATTAAGACATGTAAGACTTTTGATGAGGATCCTTAAGGTAGGAATATCTATCCACCCCTACGGTAAAAAGCAACGAAAGATTCAGAAGGTAGATATAATTTTCAACAAGTAAAAGAAGCAAGGTAAAGAAGGGTACGAGGTGCCTAGTTAATGAAGTTATTAGTATTCACAATTCAGGAAGAGGAATATAAGACTTTTGAGTTACCTTCAACAATAACAGAGGTATGTACAGTTGGCCACACCCATCTCATTTATGCCCTATAGAAGCTAATAGAAGTATTATAAGAGAAGGACAAATATCAGGATCCGGCTGGAGTTAGGTTAACCTAAACTGGTAGATGGATTTTTTGCGTTAGTTGACATATTCGAAGGATATTGCGAATGTGCTAATAGATCTCCTTATGAGATACCCAGATGATGCACTCTAAAATAGTACCGCTAGATATGAGTACTACAAAGATAGGCACTGGAAGCCTTGAAGGGATAAATATTATCTTAGTATGGCTCCCGTTCCTAGTAGAGAAAGAATGTTAGGCAACCCGAAAAGAGCCAATTGATGGAGCAAGGGGCTCTAAAAGCAAAAGAATGTCTTGTTCAAGTTTTCAGAATAAAGTAATAAACATAAATATTAGCGGGAAATAAAAAGAGAGTTAATGAAGCGTTATGAGTAAGATATGATGCATGGATGACAACGGTAGATTAAAAAAAAGAAGGACATGATAACATAGTCTATAATTAAGGGAAAAAGATGAGAGGTGACAGGCGTTGAGACAACAAAAGAGTATAGGCCATAAAGTCACATCCTCATTTCGAAAAATAAGTCTGTGACTCTACATGGTTACCAAGGGGAAAAGTTAGACCTAGAATAATAGAAATTAGTATGGACTGGTGAACAGGATAAACTAAACATGAATTAGGTACTCAGTGATTTGAATTTCAGATTCCATTTCGGCGATAATAGCATAGACAATAGAAGAAGATTC
This sequence comes from Nicotiana sylvestris, assembly GCF_000393655.2. NCBI lineage: Eukaryota > Viridiplantae > Streptophyta > Magnoliopsida > Solanales > Solanaceae > Nicotiana > Nicotiana sylvestris. The sequence continues at coordinate 127,986,618 of NC_091060.1, read as the reverse complement.
ATGAAAAATTCAGAGGATGGTCATTCAGGGAGACGATTCCCTAAAGCAAGTCATGTGAGCAAAGTTAAGCTCAATGAACTGTATGTTCCTGTTATACTAAGTGTCACCCTTGCGGGTAAGAAATTTTGTTAACCTTGGTATAGAAGGATTACCGCAAGGCGAGTAAGGGTCATCGATGATGTTAAAAGACGCCAAAGATGAAGAAGTAAAACATCTATAGGTAGGGCGTCGTAGCTCCAACTTTTAGTAATCCCCTAAAAGGGGGGGATATAGAGTAAAGTACCATATGAGTGTTACGGAGATAAAAGAGAGTGCCACTGGGAAGATCGTCAAAATATAAAGTTCAAAAGAAACCCTACAAGTACAAGGGGGTGGAAGTTGTCACACCTCCTTTTTACACACCCGAGGGGGATATAAGGGAGTTTTTCCAATTAAAGTGACATTATTCGAAATGAGATAATTTTATTTAATTTAGAGTCGCCACTTGGAATAGTTTTGGGGTCCCAAATCACCGGTTTATTTTAAATCCCAAATCGAGGAAATTCGACTTTCATTTTAAAATCTGCGAACCAAAAATTCTAAGTAAGGAATTTTGTTAACCCGGGAGAATGTGTTAGCCATTTTTGGGTTCCGTGGTTCTAGCACGGTCGCTTAAACCATTATAATTGGCCTATTATTCGATTTATTAAATGTTTTAATCCATTGTGCATTTTTAGCTTACTAACCACTTTTAATTATTTTGAAACATTTTTAGGAAGATTCAACGTCATTTAAAACATTCCTTGAACCACGCCACATGAAATTCACCCGTGGTTCGTGACACGTTCTATTTAACATTGTTAAGAATTGAAATTGGGTCACATGAAATGTACACCCGAATTCAATAATTAAAAGAAAATCAATTTAAAGAACGCGCCTAAAGCAACTACGAAGGTTCAAATTAATAAAACGTTTGCGAGGGCCATGAAAAATTCAATTGATGGCACACCTTGATTTTCGAAGAGTTAGTATTAATTACATGAGTACCATAGGTTATTTAATGAAAATAGCACACCTCAAATTTTCTGTAAAAGCTAACCAGTTTTGTGAGGGTCATGGGCTTAGGGGTTTTATTTGGCATGGCGCACCTCAAATTATTTCAAAGGGTTTTATCATTCGAAGTTCTTATAATCGGGTTACATGAAATGCACCCCCGAATTTGAAAATTGGGTATCATGACCATGTCACGGAATCGTACCCATAGTCACTATATTTATTATTAATCGCGCCTAAAGTATACTACGGAATATTCATAAGTTAATTATTTTTTAAATCTAGTTTGAGATTCGTTGTAAAGGTCCAAACTCATTTCTTAGTCCCAAACCATATTTCAGTTAGTTCAACCAAAACAACCCCATGTTCATTATCTAATAATGACAACTAACAGAATATTCTTTGTAGATCTGAGCCTCTTAAGTACTGTGAAATAGATCTAAAACTTCTTCTTCTTAGAATTTCAACTACTTTTTGCCTCCATCAAACCAAAAGAATGAGGGATTTGAGAAAATTTTGAGTTTCTATTGTATGGTTAATTACTTTGAAATGAAAAACATTTTCTCCACTATGACTCTACGTAAGAAAAATTATTTTCTAAATACTTTCACTATGTACTGTAAATAATTTTGGTTGTGTCAAACTTGTATTTCCTAGGACATGTAAAACCAAAATATTCTCATTCATAATTGTACAAAAGCAAGTTTAATTGACCAACTATGTTATGCAGTACAGTGTTCCCAAAATAGCCTTTAACTTTACTGCAGATGAGCCTACTATAGCATGGACTCAAGTTGTAAATAAGCATACATCAGATGCCTTAAATTACTCACTTTAATACACAAAGCAGAAAACCAAAATAGAATATAATGCTAATAAACAGTAACCCAACCTCAATTAGCAAACTAACACTAAACATGAACTTGCATTAAAACTAACAACATCTAGCAGCCACCATATCTATAAGATGGATAACAAGTAGCAATTATATTTGAAAAGTAATTTTCAACTGGATGTGTACATACCTAAGAGAAGAAAAACAACTGAAAAGTAGATGAATCAACTCCGATAAAGAATGGAATTAAAGCATGGAACTCAGCAGTGCAGATCCCACAGAGCCATTATGGCAACCACATTTTGGGCTTTGATAGCATGCGAAATCCATTAAAAAAAAAGTTCATCTTTGAAATCATATTTCTTCAAATCTTTATCGAAAAATTCAGTTTTCTTTCTATAATTTCTAGCTTTTGATTTTAAATCTTCAGCTTGGAATGTAGAGAGGGGTCCGATTTTTGGGTGTTGTAAAGAAGAAGAAGGAGCAGCGGCTCCAGACCGAAAAGTGAAAGGGATTCGGTCGGAATTTCGAAGGGGAGTGGCTTCTCATTTTTGGTTCTTGTTCTTTGCATGGGATTTTCATAAATGAAAGAAAAAGAAAAAGAAGGAGCTCTTGTGTCGTTTTCTGTGTGTGGAATCAAGGAGCTCTATCGCTAGGTATAGGTTATGTAGGTGTTAATGAGAGGGGATCTGGGTCGGGTAAGCGGGCCAGGTAGGTTAGTTTGGGCTGGCGGGTCAATTAGGCAAATTTGGGTATTTGCTCTTGGGTAATTATTTGGGCTGATTTTGGCTTTGAAATGGCCCAATTTCATAAGATAAATCCTTTTCCAATTCCTTCTTTTACTTTCTAATTTTTTCTTTTCTTTTAATTAAAAATCCTACAAAAATAAAAATCTTAAATTATCCAAAGTGTGAAATTAAACTAATTAACTAATTATAAAAATTGTAAATATTACTTAATTCTAAATTAAAAGAGGAAAATCAATAAACTAAAATTAAAAGACAAAATATGTAAAAATGAGCTATTTTTGTGATTTTCAAATTTTTATAAATCAAATAATTACTGATTAATTCTAAAAATATAAAAACAAATCCTAATGCAATGCATGATATTTTGGTATTTTGTTTTCATGATTTAAATAAAACTTAAACATGCACAAAATGCAAACAATTAAATTAAAATCCTACAAAATGGCAAATAATTGGAAAAAATCTATTTTCTTTGATTTTATAGGAGCAATTTATATAGGGCAAAAATCACGTGCTCACAACTGCTCCTCTTTGCTCGGAAATACGAAGGGTTTTCGGGCAAAGATAAAATGAGCAATTACGAGCGATTTTTGCCCGTTTGGAAACTCCATGCGAAGCATTTTTTTTTTTTAAATATCTAACCGAACCTTGCTTCGGTGGTTGTCTACATATCCTTGGCTATAAAGAAATCAGGTCAGTGTAGTTCTGGAAGTTTTGGTAGCTGAGAGTACCAGAAAACTGTGATTTCACTGCTGTTGCTGCTGTTTCTGCTTGCTGAGCTCCTTATTACACCAAAATAAAAAATAAAAAGCTTCTGAAGCTTGATCTTGAGTCTTGGCTGGTTATTCCTACAGACTCTGATCTAAATCTTGATGCTTGTTAGCTGCAACCACTGGTTTATTCTTCTTCAGCTCTTCAGATCAAGGCGGGGCATGCAAAGCTTGTGACCACAATCATATCTTGGGCAGTTCCATCTTTTCTCTGCTTCTGCAATTAAAGTTCAACTTCTTTTCTTGTTCTTCCTTTCTTTTATTAGGGTTGAGATTTCTTCTTTTTGTCATCTCAAACCTTGTGCCTCACGGTGAAAATCTGTTCAGGTACCAAAGAAAACAAACGAACGAAATTTTCTGCCCCAGTTTTCACTAGGAAAATTTTGTGAGTTATTGTAACAAAGATCTAAACTATTTCTTTATTGAAAGCACTAAAATCAGGATTGTGTATCCTTGAGAAAAGAGACTAGGGAATGGAGCCCTATATCTATAATGAAATCAACTAGGGATTGAGGGCCCTAAATTGGAAAGATTGTCAGGTTATGCTTGAAGGATGGTCGAGTATGCCGGAAAAGGTAAAAAGGTCCTCGGGTTATGCCAAGAAGAAGAAAAAGGTCCTTGGGTTATGCCAGGGAGGTCCATGTATTATGCCGGAAAAGACATCGGGTTATGTTGGAAAAGGAAAAAGGTCCTCGGGTTATGCCGGGAAGGTCCACGGGTTATGCTGGGAAAGTCTTCGGGTTATGCCGGGGAGGTCCACGAGTTTTGCCGGAAAAGTCATCGGGTTATGCCGAGAAAGAAAAAGGTCCTCGGATTATGTCGGGGAGGTCCACGGGTTATGCCGGGGTAGGCCATCAGGTTATGCCGGAAAAGAAAAAGGTCCTCGGGTTATGCCGGGGAGGACCGCGGGTTATGCCGGAAAAGAAAAAGGTCATCAGGTTATGCTGGAAAAGAAAAAGGTCATCGGGTTATGCCGGGGAGGTCCACGGGTTATGCTGGGGAAGGTCATCGGGTTATGCCGGAAAAGAAAAAAGTCCTCGGGTTATGCTGGGGACAACTAGTGAATGGGACCCTATGTTGAAAAGATTACCAGGTTATGCTGGCACTGACTAGGGAATGAGACCCTATTTGGGAAAAGATTGCCAGGTTGTGCTGGCATCGGCTAGGGAATGACACACTATGTTGGGAAGGACATAGCTAGAGATTGGAGACCCTATGCTACCATGTTGAATTTCTTCTTCTTCTTTTTTTAATTTTATTTTTTTATTTTTATTTAAGAAAATGAGCAAAATGTGGGAAAGAATTTAGAGGAGACTTCCTTTTTGGATTGATTTTTGCCACAAAGATGTTTCTAGCCCTTGCACAGTTTCTGTTTGGTTGTACCTGCTTCTTGCAAGATTGCTTTGGATTGCACCTGTTTCATGTTTTCAAACAAAGAACAATTGTTAATTTGAAACGGTGGTTGGTTTTGTGGCCTTGATTATTTCAACTACTTGATCTCGGCCCGACTTCTTGGATGAAGATCTCAACTGCAATTGCTTGTTCCCTGAGGACCGATTTCATTTCACGCCCTGGAGAACTTCTGGTTTTTCCATACTTTGCCATGACGGTTGGTCGGTGGAACCCAAACTTTTCGACTTTATTTTGCCTCTGTAGGCATTCTTCCACTTCTGACTCTTTTTTTTCCAATTTTTAACTTCGGATCATTGGGGGAACTTTTGGCTCCTCAAACTTGCTGCAACGGTTAGTCACGTGGGACTTAACCTTTTTCAATTTTGTTTTGCCTTTGTAGGCCTTTCATTTCTGGCTTCTTTCTTCCAACTTCAATTTCAGAGCATTTAGGGTACCTTGAATTTTTTTCATCTTTGTCGAGACGGTTAGCCACATGGGACTCAACCTTTTCAACTTCATTTGCCTTTGTGGGAATTTGACTTTGATTTCCTTTCTTTTCAGGAGTTTCTTTTATTTCAAAGCATCGGCCATCATGGCCGGTCGAGGTCGACTTGATGCCCCTGATGAGGCTGGGTGCCTTTTGCATATTAGCTTGTATCAAATGAGAACCCTGTAAATCAGCCTTGCCATCCCTTCGTTGTCTTTGTTTCGGAAAAAAAAATAGATCGAAAGGGATTCAAAGGAAACAAACAATGGAATGTTGAATGAGTTTAAAACAAGAAGTGTCCCTTTCGGGGAAAAGAAAGGAGGACTTATCTGGAGTACATGCGGAATTCAATGAACATGACATGCCTTTTGGACTGGATGCCTGATCTGTGTAAACCGTCTAACTCTCAGAAATTCATCACAACTTTTGCCTTAAAATCGGGAAACCTTGCCAGGACCCTGTCGATGCCGATGGCTGTGAGGATTCTCTTTTCGATATGGGGTGCCTCTTGTGGGTTTTCACGAGCTAACTTTTCTCATTTCTCTTCTCATTATCGCATTATAGTGCCCGTGTGAGTTTTCACTAAAAAGACTCTCTCATTTTGATTTCATTGCTTACTGTCGCCTCACTGTGCCCGTGTGGGTTTTCACCAATAAGACTCTCTCATTTTATTTCTCTCATTTTGATTGTACCGGATCCAAGTAACTGTATTCTTCGGTCCTTGAACATTTTCACCAATTGATCAGAAGGACTTGAATAGGGTTTGGGTAAAAAAGGATTTGGAATGAGTTACAACTTTGGAACCTTTTGGGCGGGATCATCGCCGAACTATTATAACATCTGCCCCAGTTTCACTGTTTTGTTTTGTTTTCTCTTTCTCTTTCTTTTTCTTTTCCTTTCCCTTTTCCTCTCTTTTTTCATTTCATTTTCTTTGTCTTTTGTTCCCACTTTTTGTATCTTTCTTTTTCTTATCTTTTTTTTTCATCATCACTTTTTATTCATTTTTCATTTTATTTTTTCATTTTATTTTTAAATAACACTTTCAGGTTCCAAAGAGGGCAATCAAAGAAGAGTAACCGGCTCAAAGGGTTTGCAAAGGGTGGATAGTGTTTGTGTAGCGAGAATGGAAGCCTTCTTCATACCAACCGGAGACCATTAATGTTATATAGAGGATCCAACATAGTACCTTTTGAATGCATTTGCATTGATTGTTGTTTCAGGGACATTTTCTTCAATGTGTCCCAAGTACAATGCGCTCTTTTGGCATTACTCTTGTTGCAATGTATGGACCTTTCCAAATTGGAGACAATTTACCTTCAACTGTTCCAACTCTCTATTTTATTTCCTCAAACTTATCTTCTTTGCATTTTGACTCTTGATTCATTATTTCGAAGTCTGACAGCGTTTTGAGATCTGGGCATGAAGTCCGCAAGCATGTCATATTATTGAAATCTGCATTTAACAGAACTAAAAAAAGAATAAGAAAAGTGAAATTAAGAAAAGAGACATTCTTGGACAATGAAATATTAATTTCATTTTTTTTATTTTTGATTTTGATTTTTTTTTCTTCTTCTGTTTTTTGAATTTTTTGAAGATAGAAGGGTTTACATCGGAAAGTAAGACAAAAAAGTAAAACATTCGGATTACACTCTGAGATAATCCGGACGCTGAAAGAATAGAAAAAACTAGCTACTAAGACTCCCGTCTGATGGGGAACTTTCATGCTTGGTGACCATTTTGTGGCTTTTCTTCTATCTCGGCAATGGCCTTCAGTACTGGATCAAATTCCTCATATTCAGAAATCATTCCGACTATTGGCCCGATGTTGTGGGCAGGCAACAGATTGTTCATCACATCAGGAGCTTCTTCATCCCAAAAAATAATTCTTTCAGCTTCAATAAAATCTTCAACTACCCTTTTGAGGGTACAATAGTCCTCCATACTGTGTCCCACTACTCCAGAGTGGTATTCACATCTAGCATCAGCTTGGTGCGAGGGGGACTCAGGGTTTGGCCGGTTCGGGGCCACTGGATACAATAGATTTAGCTTGATTAGCTTTTGGAACAAGCTTCAATATGATTCACCAATAGGGGTGAATTGATTCTTTCTGAAAGGCTCTCTTGGGTGAGGATTGTATTGAGGATCATTTGGTTGAGGATTATATGGAGCTTGGTAAGGATGGGAATTTCTGGGAGGTGGAGCTCGATTTTGTGGATAATGTTGTGTCTATGGGTAAGGTTGCGCGTTCATCACCGCATAGGCAGGTGGTACCAAGGCATAAGCAACATCTTGAAGGGGATAATAGTGTTGAGGGACCTCAGGAAGCACATATGATTGGTGTGACGACCCAGCCGGTTGTCTTGAGAATTAACGTCCCGATCCCCTATTAACTGCTTTCCCCAAGTTTAATTCTGATAATTTGATTCGCCGGGATGTTCGGTTGTGAGTTTCGGAGAGTTTCGGGACACTTAGCCCCTGAATGAGAGCTTAAGTGTTGGAAAATTGACCGTAGTTGGAACAATGTGAAGATGGTCTCGGAATGGAAATCCGATGGTTCCGTAAGCTCCGTTGGATGATTTTGTGGTTGGGAGCGTGTTTGGATACTGTTTTAGAGGTCCGTAGCTCATTTAGGCTTGAAATGCCGAAGGTTAAATTTCTTAAAGTTTCCGGTTCGATAGTGAAATTTTGATCCGATGGTTGGAATAGAATTCCGGAAGTTGCAATAGTTCCGTCATGTCATTTGGGATGTGTGTGCAAAATTTCAGGTCATTCGGATGCGTTTTGGTTAGGTTTTTGATCGAAAGCGTATTTGGAGGAAATTGGAGTTCTTAGGCTTAAATCCTTGATTAATTCAAGTTTCCGATGTTATTTTAGTTGTTTTAAGGATTGGTATAAGTTAGAATAAGGTATAGGTGATGTTGGCGCTTTTGGTTGAGGTCCCGAGGGCCTCTGAAAGATTTCGGATGGTTGACGGGAAGGTTGAAGAAGTGTTGCAGCAGCTGTAGCATTGCTGCTTCTGGTATTTTCGCATCTGCGGCTTGAGGATCGCAGATGCGGCGCCGCATCAGCGGATTTTATTTTGTTCAGCAGGTTCCGCAGATGCGGTAGATCTTCCGCAGAAGCGGAACCGCATCTGCGAGTGGAAGATTGCAGGTGCGGAAAATTGGCCATTTAATGAAAGTCGTAGATGCGACACTTGTTCCGCAGAAGCGGGACCGCAGATGCGGTCCCAGGGCCGCAAATGCGGAAATCGCTGGGCAGAACATATAAATAGTTGCTTTTGCGAAACTTGGCTATTCTTCCACCATTTTCATCCGGGTTTGGAGCTTTTGAGAGGTATTTTTGAGGAAAACAAAGGGAAATCAATCGGAGGTAATGTCCGTGACTTCATAACTCGTTTTTATGTAATTAAAGACCTAATTAATGGGGAGAAATTTGGGAAAAAAGGAGTAATTAGGGCTTGAGTTTAAGAGACCTTTGATTAAGGATTTGAGGGGTCATTTGGACTCCAATTTCAGTGTTCTTATTATGTATAGTCTCGTGAGTGTACGAGGTTTCTAAAAATATAAATTTCACCCGATTCCGAGACGTTGGTCTGAGGGGCATTTTGGTCATTTTACATGTTTTCGCGTATTAGCTTATAATTTAATTGTAAAATCAGTTACTTGAAGTGTTATTTACAATATGCGATTGAATTGAATAGAGTTGGGCCATTTGGAGTCGTATACTCATGGCAAAAGTGTGGTTCCAAGTAGATTTTGAGCCGGTTCGAGGTAAGCGGCTTGTCTAACCTTGTGTGGGGGACCTTCCCCTTAGGATTTGTATACTTGGTAATTGGAATGCCTTGTACGTGAGGTGACGAGTGCATACTTGTGGTAATTGTTGGAAATCCGATTTTCTTAAGTAATTACTAGTATGTTTCTTTTTCTGTTTCTACTTCTTGCACTATTAAGCCTGTTGTTAGCTTAGGAAAGCATGTCTAAGTGACTTAAATTACTTTATTTGATTTAACCTGCCTTACTTGGATTCAGTGTAGCATGCTAGGCTAGAATCACTTGTTGCCTTAATATGAAATCTTGCCATTTCTGTATATCTTCATGCTCAATACTTCAACCTGCAATGAAAGAAGAGGGTGAGTGAAATTAGGGGCTATGCCACATATGAAGTTCTGTGATGAATGGGAAGATAGAATATGAATGTGAAGTAGAATTCTTGTGTCCTTATTACCAGCTAATATTTTAAATTACATGCCATCAATTCTTAGTTCTACCTTTACGATGCATCTTTTCTTGTTTGCAGCCTAAGCAATTGTTGAGTAGTAATGGATGATAATTATATAATTGTTTTGCAGTATTCAACATAGTCCAATGTCGTCAACATACCAATAATCAATTATAGGATGGGACATCATCACAACTACGTGACTATGCCGCCATTCATCTTGTTTTAATTGAACTATTTTGGGACTACAGATGTGGGATTTCGGTAGTTCCCCCCCCCCTTGTCTGTTTACTTTGGGACTACGGGTTAGATTACCGGTAGATCCCCCTTCACTTTTACTTTGGGACTACGGGTTAGATTCCCTGTAGATCCCCTTGTATATTTACTTTGGGACTACTAGTTAGATTCCCGGTAGATCCCCCTGCACAGTTATATGGAACTACAGGAATGCACCCGATAGATTTTCCCAGTACTAGGTATTTATATTTGGGACTACGAATCGGGATTCCGGTAGATCCCCACGCATTGATAGTTGGACTACGGGACGGGATCCCGGGAGATCCTTCGGACATATATATGATGGACTACAGGACGGTATCCCGGGAGATCCACTGGATTGTTGTAATTGGGACTACAGGACGATATTCTGGAAGGTGCCTCAGTTATTATCTTGAGTTGTATTTCTTTCCGTGGCTTGTGTTGTCTCTATTCTAGTTGTTGTTATTCCATCAATTTTATGTTATTTCCTACTGTTGCACTTATCTATACTATTTTATTCCACACTATTAACCCTTATATTGTATTTAACCTCAGTAGGTCCCTGGCCTTCCTCGTCACTACCCAACCGAGGTTAGGCTTGGCACTTACTGAGTACCGCTGTGGTATACTCATGCTCCTTCTGCACATGTTTTTCATGTGCAGATCCACGTACCATTGATCAGGCCTACTATCATTGAGAGAGGTGACTGCTTAGAGACTCCGAGGTACATCGGCCGTAGATCAAGGAGTCCCTTTCTACTCCTGCCTTTAGTATTTAGCCCTTCAGTACTTTTCTGTTCTTTATTAGAAATTCCAGAGTTAGAGCTATGTAATATTTCTTTTTTTTAGCTTGTGATTAATGGGTTTCCGGGTTTTGGATTTATGTTTGGTGTTGAGAGTTAAACATGGAGTATGCCGAGCGGCACATTTACACACTATTATTGCTTTATTCTGTTTTAAATTGTTCACTTCCGCAAGTTTGGTTATCTTCCACAAACATAGGCTTACCTAGTCGTAGAAACTAGGTGCCGTCACGATGGTTCACGGAGGGTGAACCAGGGTCATAACAAGTTGGTATCAGAGCTCTAGGTTCATAGGAGTCATGGATCACAAGCCGGTTTATTAGAGTCTCACTGATCGGTACGGAGGCGTCTATACTTATCTAAGAGAAGCTATGTAACTGTTAGGAAAAATTCCACTTCATTTGATTTCCTTGTCGTGTGATATTTTGACATCACCATTCTAAACTTCTGTCTTCTATTCTCTCACAGTAGGTGAAGACACGTGCAACTCGGGATGATCAGGCACCTGTGCCCCCTACTGCAGCCGTCAAAGGTCGGGGTCGGGGTAGAGGCCGAGTACGTGCATGTGGTGCAGCCAGAGCACCTGCGCGAGCTACCGCCGAGGTACCACCAGCGGATCCAGTCGGAGTCCAGGCACCTGACACGCCTACTGCTACTACCACTCCAGCTCTTTAGGAGACTTTGGCACAGTTCATGAGCATGTATACCACTTTGGCTCAGGCAGGGTTGCTTCCCCTTGCTGCAGCTACATCTCAGGCCGGGGGAGGAGCACAGACTCCCGCTGCCCGCACTCCTGAGTAGCAAGTGCATGTTGAGCAGGTCCCTGAGATTATTTCTGTACCACTTGTAGTGCCAGCTCAGGCCGAGGACATGCAGCTACTTCCGAGGATGAGCAATTAAGGCTTGAGAGGTTCAAGAATTACAAGCCTCCTGTATTCAATGGTCTAGCATCGGAGGATGCTCTTGATGAGTGTTACCGCATTCTCCGTACCATGGGTTTCTCAGGATCGAGCTGGGTTTCTTTCACTACCTTTCATCTTCGAGGAGCCGCCTATGAGTGGTGGCACACCTATGAGTTAGACAGTCTAGATGAGGCTACTTCACTGACTTGGACTCAGTTTTCCGATCTGTTCCTTAGGGAGTATGTTCCTCAGAGCCTCAGGGACGCATGGCGCGCAGAGTTTTGAGTATTTGCGCCGGGGTGCTATGACTGTTTCAGAGTATACTGTCCGTTACACCAGTTTGGCTAGGCATGCACTAGCCTTGGTTGCTACTGTCCGTGAGAGGGTTCACCGGTTTATTGAGGGCCTTATTCCTAGCATCAGATCTAGCATGGATCATGAGTTGGATATGGATATTTCTTATCAGCAGGTGGTGAGCATTGATAGGAGGATTGGGGGTATACATGCTAGGGAGAAAGAGGAAAGGGAGGCCAAGAGGTCTCAAGAGTCGGGTCATTATTCTGGTGCCCGTACCCCAGCTGCAGGTCGTCATGGTAGGGGTTATATGAATCGCCCTGTTCATTCAGCTCTTCTAGTAGCCAGTGAAATTCCAGCTCCTCCTAGACCTCATGAGCCTTATTATGCACCTCCGATTTCTAGCGCGCCTCCTGCGTGGGGTGCTTTCAGAGGTCAGTCCGGCAGACCCGGCCCTAGCTAATCATTCCACCACGTCCTCCCAAAGCATGTTTTGAGTGTGGTGACACACGCCATATGTTGAGGGATTTCCCCAGACTTGGGAGGGGTGCACCTCTACAGACTTCTCAGCCATATCGTGCCCCGCAGAGTTCTCAAGCTATGGTTATAGCTCCAGTTGCTACCCCACCTGCTCAGCCAGCTAGAGGTGGAGGTCGGGGAGGTAGAGGTCGCCCAATTTGGGGGTGGTTGTTTGAGTTCATCTTATTTTTCATAGGATCTTTTTTATGTAGTTGTGGAATTAAATGCTTTTTCATGATTATCTGTAGCTAGCGAAATTAACCTTGAAATTTCTTTTATATTTTCAAGTGTGTATTCTAAGTATTTAATATCTTTAGTTTTTTGATATTCTTCTATATTTTTTTCTAATATTATTTTTGACATATTTATATGTTTTAGAATTTCTAACCAGTACTTAAAATATTTGTAACTATCAATTTTTGATTTGTTCATATTAATACTGAGATGTATACCTGTTGATACATATATCCATGGTTTCTATATTTCTCAGTGTTATTTCTTTTCTGTGTTGATAACTTTCAAGTTTATCTTCATAAAATTCAATTTCATTTTCTATAGTTAATAAAGCTTTATTACGTAATTTATTATATCTAATAATATCTTTGCAGGTTTTAATATTGTATTTAACACAATCTATTTTTCTATTTATGTTACTGAGGTTTTTAAGAAGTTTCCATTTCTGGGTATTATAGAATCTTATATAATGAAAAGTGTTATGTTTCATTTATAAAAAGATTTTATTAACTTGATATGTGATCATTAGTCTGAATATAAATCTAGTTCATATAGATCTAATATATCTATTTCATGTGATACAATTAGTTCTGTAAATGCTTGTTCCATTACATATATTATTTCAAAAGTAACTAAAATATCGTAAATTTTTCTTTTAACATCGTTATTAAGTCTCTTAAAGATATATAACATAAGTATTTTGTAGTCAATATTTTCTTCTAATAAATACGTGTGGTTGTTCATTTAGATTTATTATTTATCCTTATCATGTGTTTACTAAACATATTCCCTCTAACCTCTTTGTTTATCATAGAGTTTATCATATTTTAATAAGTTATACTGAACAATCTTTTCTGGTCACTACCATGTTTTTCATGCTTCAATCATTTACCCTAACAGCGCCTCAACTCTGTGTACTCCCCTAAACGGCTTCCTTGCCTACTGGTTTCCACTTTAGGATGGCATAGTCTGGGCTTAACTACTCTCAGCATTATTAGACAGGCAAACTTTCTCAAGATGTTCTTTATAACAGTACTATAACATGATAAACAATTATGATATTCAAGAGATTATAAGGAATATATGAGTTTAGTTAAACATGATTATGAATAAACTTACCTGGTTTTGTAACTCGTTTGAATGCTCCATAGCTTTCTGAAGTTTGTATATAATTAGATATTTTATTGAGAGAAGATAAGAGAGAGAGTGAGGATGAGGATGTCTGAGGATGTCCTCCTTCCTCAGATTTACATTCTATATAAAGAAAATTAAAACGACTCTTACTGTTTACAAATGACTCCTACTATTCATGAACGACCTTTACTGTTCATGATTATGACATATACTATTTACTTTATGACTCTTACTATTCATGAACGACCTTTACTGTTCATGATTATGACATATACTATTTACTTTATGACTCTTACTATTCATGAACGACCTTTACTGTTCATGAATGCGACTAGTACTATTTACTTTACATTATATGTTTCCAGTAGCTGTCTTCTTCTTTTGTCTTCTTGTTGATACCTTCATTCTAGTTGGACTTCTGGTACATAGTTATCATCTCCGTTGCACTTTGAACATATGTGGTCTGGATATTTGTGTCCTACTAGTTTGCAGTATCTTGTTAATAACTCGTTTGAAATAAATTCTTTTTTCAATGCTCTGGTAGTTGGTTGCATTTCTGGTTTTAATAATGATAAAATCCATTTCTGGACTTCATCCATATCTCCTTGGCGTAGTTCCTTCGAGTTGGCATATATCATCAATTGGTCTCTGGAATAGTAGCTCCAGATAGCATTTCCTTGTAGATAATTGTTAGCTAGTTCTTGAATAATAGTTGCTATACCAATTATTCTTTTATTAGCATAGAAACTTGGTATCTCCATTTTCTGTATCTCCGGTTGTTTCTCTATCTCTTCCGGTATTATCATATCTCGTGTTAGTCCTATTTTTATCACCTGTATTATGGGTTTTATTTCATCATATAGTATTTCCGCTGGTGCTGTATAGAATTTGATGAAGAATAGGTTGCCTTTTGTAATTCTCTTGAAGGTGACAAATGCTTTGTATAGCTCTGGTATTCCAATTATTTCTTCTCCGTCATGGGTATATACTGTGCTGAGTAGTCCGTAGTTGTAACATGTTTTTACTAGGTTTGCTTTTGTTTTTGGCTGGGCTATAAGCCTATTATATCCCTGTAGTTTTTGGGTTACATAATCTTGTGTTGGATCTGTAGTAGTTGTTGATCTAGGGTTTAGGTTCAGAAATGTCTGGATTTTATATATATTCTCAATATATGTTTGAGTAATATGGTTATATACCTTTTTGTTGTGGTGTAGGCTATTAGCATAGGTTGAAGTTTGTGGGGCTATAACTATTGCTTCTCTTGGCTTTTTTGATGTAAATGGCTTATCAAATACGGTATTTAGGTTTACATTGATATGTGGCTTTTTGCTAACTTGTTTGCTTGTACCTGCAGCTGTATATAAAGCAACTGTGTTATGGGTTTTTTGGAGTTTCCCAACGTCTCCTTCTACCTCTGGAAGTTTAGAGTCTTCCGATTGACTTAGCTCCGCATTTTTATAGTCATGCTGCTGACTTTCTAGCTGTTGTAATCTTTTTCCCATACTCTCCATCTGTAAGGATAGAGTAGTAAGGATTGTAAATATGTCTTTTGATTCTTGGCTTTCATCTGTTTGGGTACCTTTGTCTTGATAGGTAGTCTGCAATAACATTCTTGTCAGTCCGTATTACTTCAATTGTAAATGTAAAATTTTGTATATTTAATACAAGTCTCCTTATTTCCTTTGTAGTTACTGAATCCTGTACTTTCCGAGTTATCCACCATTTTACTTGTGTATTATCTGTTCTTACTATAAATTTGTTATAAACAATATATGGCTCAAATGCTAACAAACATTTATATAATCCAAATAGTTCTTTCCTATTTATTTCCCATTTTAATTGTGGTTCCGTGTATGATCCGGAATAATATCTACAATGGTGTTCAATTTTTTCATTATCATATTTATATTTTAGAACTCCTCCGTAGCTGTGATCACTAGAATCAGTTTCTACAATATATGTAAATTGTTTCTTTTCATCTGGAAAATATAGTTTTGGTAATTTTTTACACATATTTTTTATCTTCTGTATATGTATTTTATCTTTTTCGTCAAAATGATATTCTATGTCCTTTTTTAATTTTTTCTGTAATGGTTTTAAGTTTTCTGCTAATTTAGGAATATATTCTCTTACTTGGTTAACCAATCCTAAAAATGATTGTAACTTCTTTTTTGTATCAAGTGTTTCATTCAAGTTAATTATTTTTTGTACTACATGGGTTTGCATTTTTATTCCGTTTTTATCTATTTGTATACCTAAAAATTCTATTTGATTTTTCATTACTTCTGCTTTCTTTTTACTTAAACTTATTCCTGATATTTCTACAATGTGTATGAATTTTTCTAGTAGTTTTATATGTTCGTTCTCTGTTCTAGAATATAGCAATATATCATCTATATATATTATACAATTTTCTAATTGGTTGAAGTAATTATCCATAAAATGTTGATACCTACCTGGTGCATTTTTATATCCAAAAGGTAATACGTTCCATTCGTAAAATCCTTGTGGTACTGTGAATGCTGTTAACTTTTTAGATTCATCTTCTAGTTTTAAATGGTAAAATCCTGATTTACAGTCAAATTTACTAAAATAGTTATATCCTTGTATTTGTCTAATTTTTAGTATTTTATTTGGTATCGGATAATTATATGTTTTTGTTTTTGCATTTAAGTTTCTATAATCTATAACCATACGGCTTTTTCCTCTTTTTTGTTCACTATGCTTATTTACTATAAATGCTGGGCTAGTATGTTTACTATTACTTTCTTGTATGTAGTTATTATCTAATAATTCTTTTATATGCATTTTAAATTCTGTTAAATCATTAAAATTGTATTTTAAAGGTTTTTGTGTTATTATGCTATTTTCATCTATTAGTTCAATCTTTATTTTTGTTTGATGTTTTTCCCATCCTTGGAGTGGATTATCATTATATAGTAATTCTAGTTTATCTTGTAGTGGTTTTATCTTATTTATTGAGAAAATGATTATCTCTATATTATGGTTACTTTGTATTACATTTTCTAATTTTTGGGTAATCTTTTCACTTCCTTTAATCCAGGGTGTTGTTTTTCTTACTTTATTATTTACTCTTTTTGCTCCTAATTTTTGTTTACACGGGGTAGTAAACCACCAATGTGTTTTTGTTATAATATGTGGGTATAATTTATCTAAAAATGGCATTCCTAATAATATATCTTTATTTGTGAATTCGTAACTATATATTTCTTCTATGGTTAATATTTTATCCCATATTTGTATTTTTATATTTCTTGCTTTATATGTTATCATACTACCTTCATTATTAAATCCTGTTACTACTATGGGGTTTTTTAGCTTTTCCCATTTACTTTCTGGTAAACAATTATGTCTACACATATTAGCTTCTGCTCCTGTATCCACCATAGGTGTATAATATCTATTATAATATCCTTCTACTATTATTTTGGAAAGTATGTATATCTTTGGCATTATATCAAAGTTCTTTTTATTATTATTTTCTTATTTTCATAACTTATTGTTAATTGCCTATCTTCTAATTTATATGGTTTGACTTTTTCTAACCATTTTATCCCTAGTGTAATATTTTTATCTCCTTGATATATTTTAAAATTTATTAATATTGGTATTCCTCCAATAATTAATTCTTTTTCAGTTGTTTCTTCGTTTTTTCTTAACGCTTTTGGTAGTTCTGAATTTTGTTGTTCTATTGTTACTATCTCTTGTTCTGGTATTAGTTCTCTTATAACATAATTCTCTTCCTGCCCTGTATTTATTAGTATTAAATATTTTCTTTGGTCCATTATTCCTGTTATATAATAATGATGTGGGTTTATTTCTTCTATTTTTTGTTCTATTAATTTTTGTGGAGTGGTATAATTTATTCTTTTTGATGTACTTCTTGATGTACTTCTTGATGATGTTTCTGGCATTTCATTATTTATTCGTTTTGATGTGCTTAATCTTTCTTTTACTATTTCTAAATCTTCATCCATGTCTATTTCTGTATAACTGTAATCATTGTTGTCTATAACTGATACTATTCTTTCGAATGGATTTTCTATTTTTATTTTATTTATTTTATTTTTAGCTGTTATCTTATGTTTTGTTGTTAAGACATATAGATTTTTACATCTTGCTGTGAATATTTTACTTCCTGGTGCTAATTCTATTCCAGACATTTTCCAGTATAATACTAATGATTTATCTATATTTTTATCATCTACTGCTACTGAATAGTTAGCACTTACTATAAATTTAAATTTTTGGTATATTAAGTTACCTCTTACAGCACTTATTATACTCTTTTCTATAGGTTGTACAATCCTATCATCTGCCAAGTATATTTCTATAGGGGTATCTATTCCTTCCCTAAAACATGCTTTTATTAGGATCTCCGTTCCTCCTAAGTGTACATATTTTATTGGATTTTTTGCTTTTATATCTTGTATTTCTTTATTTAGTAGTCTTTTATTTAAAATTGGTATTTGTGCTTTACCTTTGATGTATTTACAATCTATTATATGTTCTCTTTGGCTTACTACATAGTATTCTTCTTTTTGTCTTTTAAACCAATTCTTTATTGTTGGTACTTCTAATATTTTGTCTATACTTAGATCCAATTCTTTTCCTTTTATTTGTTCAAATATATTAGCGTCAAATATTATTTTTTGTTCTGAAGATTGTTCATCTTGGTGTTCTTCTTGTTGTATAATTTGTATATCTTTTTCAGTCATAATTTTCTTCATCTGACTCTTCTATATCCTTGTTTATTTCATTTTCAGAGAACTCGTTTTCTGATATCTCATATATGCTGTCTTCACTGCTTAATTCATAATCTACATATTCTACTTGTGTATATTTATCATTATCTATCAATATTTCGGTAATTTGTTTCTTCTTTGGGTTTTTTGGTAATTTACAATCTTTGGCTAAGTGTCCTAGCTTTCCACAATTATAGCAAGTACATTCTGTTAGTTTTTTCTTTTTCCTATATGGTTTTTTATGTTTATAATTTTTTACATAATATCTTCTTCTTGGTTTCCTATATTTATACTTTGAATATTTTGATTTAAATTTCTTTTTCTTTCCTTCTTTTTTGTAATATTTATCTGTGCAGCCAAATTGGGGTGCTATTCTACTTTTGCAACATGCCAAATTTTTTACTAATATTTTTTCCATTTTCATGTTTTCTTTATATTTTTCACATAATTCTATAAACCAGTTTTGTAGAAATTTTATCCTTACTCCTAATGTATCTGCTAGTCCTGCTTCGTTCCAACTTTTTATTATTTTTGAGCTAAAGGGTTCTGGTAATTTTGTAAAATATAATTTTCTTATCTCTTTACTTTCATCTGGACTATATGTTCCTTTATAATAATAGTCTCTAAATGCACAAGTATATTCATCTATATAACACATATTACATATTGCTAATTTTGTCATTAAATTTCTATTTGTAATTTTTTCTTTATTTTGTTCTTCTACTTCTGTTGTCATACTACTAAATTCATTTCTTATTGCTATTTCATATTTATTTAATATATCTGTAACTGTTGTTGTAGTTGTACCGTCAAGTTTTTTATTACTCCTTAATGTGTCTAAGCTTTCACTTGATAAATTTTGTAACCATAATTTTACAGTTCCTATTAATGTTCTTTCTATATATCCTGGTGTTTCCGTTATTGTTATTTTATTATCTATTAGTTGTTTTGAGATATATCCTATCCATAATTGTATTGTTTTATTTATATCTGCTACACAATCTAGATCTAAAAAATTATATTGTTCAGTTATCTGTCTTGGTGCCCATTTCTTATTTAACCTTTTATCCCATAATGTTTTGTTTCTGTCATATGCATCATAACTTACTCTGTAATAGGTTGGGTTTAATTGTTTTGGATTTTTTATTCCTGATATGCTAGGTTTATCTTCGTTCATATCTCCTGTATTTATTTCTGGGTTTATTTTTATCTTTTCTGTTTTTTCTATAAGTTCTGTGTATGTTTCACTTGTTTCTGAATAGTTTTCTCCTAGTTCTGTGTCTTTATCACTTTGGTCATTTATTTCGTTTATACTTATTTTTGATGGACTCTCATGTACTTCTTCTAACTGTAATTTGAATCTTTCTATCTCATTTGTTAGTTTTAGTTCTTCTTCTTCTTCTTTACGTTTTTCCTTTTCTTTTAGTTTATTTGCATACATCTGTTTTAGCATCTCTAATTCTTTTTCTAATTCTGTTATTTTAGTGTTTTTTACTTCCTCTATCTGTTGTATTTTTTCTTTAGCTTGCTGTTGTATTTCTTTAATCTCTCGTTTTCTATCTATTTCTTCGTTTTCTTTTGTTATTCTAACCATGGCGGTTAAACTATCCTCTAGTTTTACAGTTTCTTTTTCTAACATTAAGTTTAGGTTATTTCCTATTTTTTTATATCTTCTTCCTAAGTTAGAAAATATTATTGTTATTTTTAATCCTTCTGGATTCTCATATGTTTTCTCTTCTAATGCGAATTCTTCTTTATTCATCTTTTATCCTTTAGATAACAAATATATTTATATTCTGTTTTAGATATTATATCGATTAATTTGGACAGCCTAGCTTTGTTTATTTTTGTGATACTTAAGTATTCATATTCTATATATAGTTTCTTTAGTTTCTTCCTAATTTTCTGCGATTTCTTAGTTATTTTGATTGTTTCACTGTTTTGCGGGTTTGTACTATTAATGTCAGTGTTATTTTTCATGATTTGCTTCTTAATATAAATGTTTATTTTTCATATGTCAGTGTTATTTTTCACGATAAACAAAAACATATAATTATCCGATACCAAATAAAATACTAAAAATTAGACAAATACAAGGATATAACTATTTTAGTAAATTTGACTGTAAATCAGGATTTTACCATTTAAAACTAGAAGATGAATCTAAAAAGTTAACAGCATTCACAGTACCACAAGGATTTTACGAATGGAACGTATTACCTTTTGGATATAAAAATGCACCAGGTAGGTATCAACATTTTATGGATAATTACTTCAACCAATTAGAAAATTGTATAATATATATAGATGATATATTGCTATATTCTAGAACAGAGAACGAACATATAAAACTACTAGAAAAATTCATACACATTGTAGAAATATCAGGAATAAGTTTAAGTAAAAAGAAAGCAGAAGTAATGAAAAATCAAATAGAATTTTTAGGTATACAAATAGATAAAAACGGAATAAAAATGCAAACCCATGTAGTACAAAAAATAATTAACTTGAATGAAACACTTGATACAAAAAAGAAGTTACAATCATTTTTAGGATTGGTTAACCAAGTAAGAGAATATATTCCTAAATTAGCAGAAAACTTAAAACCATTACAGAAAAAATTAAAAAAGGACATAGAATATCATTTTGACGAAAAAGATAAAATACATATACAGAAGATAAAAAATATGTGTAAAAAATTACCAAAACTATATTTTCCAGATGAAAAGAAACAATTTACATATATTGTAGAAACTGATTCTAGTGATCACAGCTACGGAGGAGTTCTAAAATATAAATATGATAATGAAAAAATTGAACACCATTGTAGATATTATTCCGGATCATACACGGAACCACAATTAAAATGGGAAATAAATAGGAAAGAACTATTTGGATTATATAAATGTTTGTTAGCATTTGAGCCATATATTGTTTATAACAAATTTATAGTAAGAACAGATAATACACAAGTAAAATGGTGGATAACTCGGAAAGTACAGGATTCAGTAACTACAAAGGAAATAAGGAGACTTGTATTAAATATACAAAATTTTACATTTACAATTGAAGTAATACGGACTGACAAGAATGTTATTGCAGACTACCTATCAAGACAAAGGTACCCAAACAGATGAAAGCCAAGAATCAAAAGACATATTTACAATCCTTACTACTCTATCCTTACAGATGGAGAGTATGGGAAAAAGATTACAACAGCTAGAAAGTCAGCAGCATGACTATAAAAATGCGGAGCTAAGTCAATCGGAAGACTCTAAACTTCCAGAGGTAGAAGGAGACGTTGGGAAACTCCAAAAAACCCATAACACAGTTGCTTTATATACAGCTGCAGGTACAAGCAAACAAGTTAGCAAAAAGCCACATATCAATGTAAACCTAAATACCGTATTTGATAAGCCATTTACATCAAAAAAGCCAAGAGAAGCAATAGTTATAGCCCCACAAACTTCAACCTATGCTAATAGCCTACACCACAACAAAAAGGTATATAACCATATTACTCAAACATATATTGAGAATATATATAAAATCCAGACATTTCTGAACCTAAACCCTAGATCAACAACTACTACAGATCCAACACAAGATTATGTAACCCAAAAACTACAGGGATATAATAGGCTTATAGCCCAGCCAAAAACAAAAGCAAACCTAGTAAAAACATGTTACAACTACGGACTACTCAGCACAGTATATACCCATGACGGAGAAGAAATAATTGGAATACCAGAGCTATACAAAGCATTTGTCACCTTCAAGAGAATTACAAAAGGCAACCTATTCTTCATCAAATTCTATACAGCACCAGCGGAAATACTATATGATGAAATAAAACCCATAATACAGGTGATAAAAATAGGACTAACACGAGATATGATAATACCGGAAGAGATAGAGAAACAACCGGAGATACAGAAAATGGAGATACCAAGTTTCTATGCTAATAAAAGAATAATTGGTATAGCAACTATTATTCAAGAACTAGCTAACAATTATCTACAAGGAAATGCTATCTGGAGCTACTATTCCAGAGACCAATTGATGATATATGCCAACTCGAAGGAACTACGCCAAGGAGATATGGATGAAGTCCAGAAATGGATTTTATCATTATTAAAACCAGAAATGCAACCAACTACCAGAGCATTGAAAAAAGAATTTATTTCAAACGAGTTATTAACAAGATACTGCAAACTAGTAGGACACAAATATCCAGACCACATATGTTCAAAGTGCAACGGAGATGATAACTATGTACCAGAAGTCCAACTAGAATGAAGGTATCAACAAGAAGACAAAAGAAGAAGACAGCTACTGGAAACATATAATGTAAAGTAAATAGTACTAGTCGCATTCATGAACAGTAAAGGTCGTTCATGAATAGTAAGAGTCATAAAGTAAATAGTATATGTCATAATCATGAACAGTAAAGGTCGTTCATGAATAGTAAGAGTCATAAAGTAAATAGTATATGTCATAATCATGAACAGTAAAGGTCGTTCATGAATAGTAGGAGTCATTTGTAAACAGTAAGAGTCGTTTTAATTTTCTTTATATAGAATGTAAATCTGAGGAAGGAGGACATCCTCAGACATCCTCATCCTCACTCTCTCTCTTATCTTCTCTCAATAAAATATCTAATTATATACAAACTTCAGAAAGCTATGGAGCATTCAAACGAGTTACAAAACCAGGTAAGTTTATTCATAATCATGTTTAACTAAACTCATATATTCCTTATAATCTCTTGAATATCATAATTGTTTATCATGTTATAGTACTGTTATAAAGAACATCTTGAGAAAGTTTGCCTGTCTAATAATGCTGAGAGTAGTTAAGCCCAGACTATGCCATCCTAAAGTGGAAACCAGTAGGCAAGGAAGCCGTTTAGGGGAGTACACAGAGTTGAGGCGCTGTTAGGGTAAATGATTGAAGCATGAAAAACATGGTAGTGACCAGAAAAGATTGTTCAGTATAACTTATTAAAATATGATAAACTCTATGATAAACAAAGAGGTTAGAGGGAATATGTTTAGTAAACACATGATAAGGATAAATAATAAATCTAAATGAACAACCACACGTATTTATTAGAAGAAAATATTGACTACAAAATACTTATGTTATATATCTTTAAGAGACTTAATAACGATGTTAAAAGAAAAATTTACGATATTTTAGTTACTTTTGAAATAATATATGTAATGGAACAAGCATTTACGGAACTAATTGTATCACATGAAATAGATATATTAGATCTATATGAACTAGATTTATATTCAGACTAATGATCACATATCAAGTTAATAAAATCTTTTTATAAATGAAACATAACACTTTTCATTATATAAGATTCTATAATACCCAGAAATGGAAACTTCTTAAAAACCTCAGTAACATAAATAGAAAAATAGATTGTGTTAAATACAATATTAAAACCTGCAAAGATATTATTAGATATAATAAATTACGTAATAAAGCTTTATTAACTATAGAAAATGAAATTGAATTTTATGAAGATAAACTTGAAAGTTATCAACACAGAAAAGAAATAACACTGAGAAATATAGAAACCATGGATATATGTATCAACAGGTATACATCTCAGTATTAATATGAACAAATCAAAAATTGATAGTTACAAATATTTTAAGTACTGGTTAGAAATTCTAAAACATATAAATATGTCAAAAATAATATTAGAAAAAAATATAGAAGAATATCAAAAAACTAAAGATATTAAATACTTAGAATACACACTTGAAAATATAAAAGAAATTTCAAGGTTAATTTCGCTAGCTATAGATAATCATGAAAAAGCATTTAATTCCACAACTACATAAAAAAGATCCTATGAAAAATAAGATGAACTCAAACAACCACCCCATGAAAAAGCATTTAATTCCACAACTACATAAAAAAGATCCTATGAAAAATAAGATGAACTCAAACAACCCCCCCCCCCAAATTATTTGACCTCGGAGCGATGTTTATGCAGGATAGTAGGGTGATTGCCTACGCGTCTAGACAATTAAAGATACATGAGAAGAACTACCCTGTTCATGACCTTGATTTAGCTGCCATTGTTCATGCCCTGAAAATTTGCGCCATTACTTAGACGGTGTGCCTTGTGAGTTTTATACTGACCATTGAAGCTTGCATCATTTGTTCAAACAAAAGGAACTAAATTTGCTCTAGAGGAGATGGTTGGAGTTGCTAAAGGACTATGATATCACTATTTTGTATCACTCGGGCAAGGCTAATGTGGTGGCCGATGCTTTGAGTCATCGGGCAGAGAGTTTGGGGAGTTTGGCTTATTTACCAGCATTAGAGATGTCTATAGCGATGGATATTCAGGCCTTAGCCAGCCAGTTTGTGAGATTAGATCTTTCGGAGCCCAGTCGGGTTCTAGCTTGCGTGGTTTCTCGATCTTCTTTATTTGATCGTATAAGGGAGTGGCAGTATGATGACCCTCATTTGCTTATCCTCAAGGACAAGGTTTAGCACGGTGATGCTAGGGATGTGACTATTGGTGATGATGGGGTATTGAGGATGCAGGGTCAGATTTGTGTACCCAATGTTGAGGGGCTTCGGGAGTTGATTCTGGAAGAGGCACATAGCTCGCGGTATTCCATTCATCCGGGTGCCGCGAAGATGTATTCGGATTTGAGGCAGCACTATTGGTGGAGGCGGATGAAGAAAGATATAGTTAGATTTGTAACTCGGTGTCTTAACTATCAGCAGGTAAAGTATGAGCACCAGAGACCGGGTGGGTTGCTTCAACAGATAGAGATTCCAGAGTGGAAGTGGGAGCAGATCACCATGGACTTTGTAGTTAGGCTCCCGCAGACTTTGAAGAAGTTTGATGCTATTTGGGTGATTGTGGATCGGCTGACCAAATCCGCTCATTTCATTCCTGTGTGTACTACTTATTCTTCGGAGCGGTTGGTAGAGATTTATATCCGGGAAATTCTTCATCAGCATGGTATTCCAGTTTCCATCATTTCAAATAGAGGTACCCAGTTCACATCACAGTTCTGGAGGGCCGTTCAGCATGAGTTAGGTACTTGGGTAGAGTTGAGTACAACATTTCACCCTCAAATGGACGGACAGTCCAAGCGCACTATTCAGATTCTTGAGGATATGCTTCGTGCGTGTGTGATAGAGTTTGGAGGGTCTTGGGATCAGTTCTTGTCATTGGCAGAGTTTGCTTACAACAACAGCTATCAGTCCAACATTCAGATGGCACCGTATGAGGCTTTATTTGGTAGGCGGTGCAGATCTCTGATGGGTTGGTTTGATCTGGGTGAGGCCAGACTATTGGGCACAGACTTGGTTCAGGATACTTTGGAGAAGGTTAAGGTGATTCAGGATAGACTCCTATACAGCCTAGTCCAGACAGAAGAGTTACGCGGACTGGAAGGTTCGCAATGTTTCCTATATGGTTGGAGATTGGGTTCTGCTTCTGGTCTCGCCTATGAAGGGCGTTATGAGGTTCGGGAAGAAAGGGAAGCTGAGTCCGAGGTTTATTGGCCCTTTTGAGATATTGAGGCGTGTTGGGGAGGTTGCTTATGAGCTGGCCTTACCTCCCATCTTGGTAGGAGTTCATCTGGTATTTCATGTTTCGATGCTCCAGAGGTATCATGGCGACCCGTCGCACGTCTTGGATTTCAGTTCAGTCCAGTTGGACAAGGATCTTCTTATATTGAGGAGCCAGTGGCAATATTGGACAGGCAGATTAGAAAGCTGAGGTCAAAGAACATTGCTTAGGTAAAGGTTCAGTGGCGCGGTCAGCTGGTCGAGAAGGCGACATGGGAGACCGAGTAAGATATGCATAGCCGTTACCCTCATCTCTTCACTACTTCAGGTATGTCTCTATGATCGTTTGAGGACGAACAAATGCTTAAGTGTAGGAGGATGTGATGACCTAGCCGGTCATCTTGAGAATGAGTGCCCCGATCCCCTATTAACTACTTTCCCCAAGTTTAATTCTGCTAATTTGATTCGTCGGGATGTTCAGTTGTGAGTTTCGGAGAGTTTTGGGACACTTAGTCCCTGAATGAGAGCTTAAGTGTTGGAAAATTGACCGTAGTTGGAACAATGTGAAGACGGCCTCGGAATGGAAATCTGATGGTTCTGTTAGCTCCGTTGGGTGATTTTGGGGTTGGGAGCGTGTTCGGATAGTGTTTTGGAGGTCCGTAGCTCATTTAGGCTTGAAATGCCGAAGGTTGAATTTTTTGAAGTTTCTAGTTTGATAGTGAGATTTTGATCCGAGGGTCGGAATGAAATTCCGGAAGTTGTAATAGTTCCGCCATGTCATTTGGGATGTGTGTGCAAAATTTCAGGTCATTCGAATGTGTTTTGGTTAGGTTTTTGATCGAAAGCGTATTTGGAGGAAATTGGAGTTCTTAGGCTTAAATCCTTGATTAATTCGAGTTTCCGATGTTGTTTTTGGTGTTCTAAGGATTGGTACATGTTTGAATAAGGTATTAGGTGATGTTGGCGCTTTTGGTTGAGGTCCCGGGGGCCTCGGGATGATTTCGGATGGTTGACGAAAAAGTGGAAGAAGTGTTGCAGCAGCTATAGCATTGCTGCTTCTGGTATTTTTGCATCTGCGCCTTGGGGACCCCAAATGCGGCGCTGCAGATGCGGCTAAGGAGATCGCAGAAGCGGATTTTTGTTTGTTTAGCAGGTTTCGCAGATGTGGTGGATCTTCCGCAGAAGTGGAACTGCATCTGCGAGTGGAAGACCGCAGGTGCAGAAAATTGGTCATTTAATGAAATTCGCAGATGCGACACTTGTTCCGCAGAAGCGGGACTGCAAATGTGGTCCCAGGGCCGCAAATGGGTAAATCGCTGGGCAAAACATATAAATAGTTGCCTTTGCAAAACTTGGCTATTCTTCCACCATTTTCATCTCGATTTGGAGATTTTGAGAGGGATTTTTGAGGAAAACAAAGGAAAATCGATTGAAGGTAATGTCCTTGACTTCATAACTTGTTTTTATGTGATTAAAGACCCAATTAATGGTGAGAAATTTGGGAAAATGGGGTAATTAGGGTCCATTTGAACCATTTTGAACATCTGGTGATGTGGCTTTAAAAACAGCATGTCTCAAGATTCAACCCGTTTTTAGCCCACTTTCTACCATCTCCCCAATTTTGATAGCCTCAGCAAACGTCTTTACCCTCTTGGGGTAATTAGGACATCATGTTCTGGAAGTAGTCAGCCTCTTGGTCCTGTAGAAAGACCGTGACCATTTCAATTTCATCCATTGGAGGCTTTACCGTGGCAGCTTGCTCACGCCATTTGATAGCATACTCGCGGAAGCTTTCTGTGATTTTCTTTTTCAAATTAGACAAAGAGTTTCTGTCGGGAGCGATGTCCACATTATATTGGAACTGGCGGATAAATTCTTGAGCCATATCGTCCCACACATGCCAATGAGTAATTTCTTTATCAGTATACCACTCAGAAGCGATTCCGGTGAGGCTTTCCCAAAATAGTCCATTAGCAGTTCCTCTTTTCCACCAACACCCCTTAACTGGTTACAGTATCTTTTCAGATGAGCGATCGGGTCTCCTTGCCCGTTGTACTTTTCAAATTTTGGCTTCTTGAAGCCAGCTGGCATGTGGACATGGGGAAACATACAGAGGTCAGAGTATGAGACACTCTTCTGACCACTCAGACCTTGCATGTTTTTCAGGCTTTGTTCTAGGCTCTTCATCTTCCGAGCCATTTCCTCTTGCTCGGGATTTTTAACAACCTTTTCTTGTTCCACCGAGAGATCATATTTTTGAGGTTGAGTGAAAGAGTACGGGGTCAAATATGTTATTTCTGGTTGAAGCTGTGGACCCTGAAAGATGAACATTGGAGGCGGTGTCCTTGAAACCGGTGCCTGTGTGCGAACCACAGAAGGCTTGCCAAGATCATTAAACGGCATTGGAGGGTGCCCACATGGGATGAAAGGGTTGGGCACAGGGGTGTTTGTAACCTCACTTGACCTGGGGATAAACTCAGGGAACCCAAGTATTGCACTTGGTGGTTCCCTACCATTAGACCAGGCATCCCACATTTCCAATATGCGGAGACACAACATCTTATTCTTTTCAGCATCTGCTGATTCTAGCTGTAGAATAGTCGATGTTGGGCTATCCTCAGGACCGATGATTGGTGGATTGCTTGCGGAGACCATCTATGCCTTTAGATCTTGTGAAGGAGGAGAGTCTAGACTACCAAAAAAACCAACCACCAAAACATATCTTTGTTTGCACATCCAACAACCTTGTTAGTTTTGAAATATTTAACATATATGAAATCGCATGTTTGGATGCAATGCACCTAAACAGTTAAACATTTCTACCATGTGTTTGAGCGGTTGCATGTTTCATCCCGATCTTAACTAACCCTTTCAGTATATACCTCTTTTCTTTTTTCTGCCTCTCTTTGATCCTTGATTTTGTTTTCCATTTCGTTTCTGTCGCTCTTTCATTTTTGGCACTCTCTTTTCTCTTTTTTTCACTTTTTTATTTTATGTCGCTCTTTTTTTCACTCTTTCTTTATTTTTCACTCAAATTTTTTTTCAGTTTATTTTATCACTCAACTAATTTTATGGCTATTATCGAATCCAATGGAGATTGCCTACGTATCATGACGCCGCATGAATCAGATCTTGCGTAGTTCGGTAAGATTGAGAATAAAGTAAATAAACTAACTCTTTTTCTTGGAATTTTTGAAAGAAATGCTTTAAAACAAGAAAGGAAATACTTTTTTTTTATTTTTTGATTTTGATTTTGATTTTTCTTTTATTTTTGAAAGAAAGACTTCTAAAAAAATTCCTTTTATTTTGATTGGAACTTTGGGAATTTTAAAAGTAAAAAGAAAATATTTTTGTTTAAATTTTCATTTGTTTTCTCTTTTTCTAAAGAGGAAAAAAAATATTTTTTTGGATTTTGGATGTTGCCTCTTAGTTTTCGAAAGAGGGACTTTTGAGAAAAATGTTTTGGATTTTTCAGTATTTATTTATTTACAAAAGCACTTTAAAAATATTTTTGGACTTCAATTTTTCAATTTTTTTTGAAAGAAAGACTTTTAAACAAGGAAAAGTTTTTTTTTTAAATTCTTTTTTTATTTGAATTTTTGGAAGGAATTCTTTAAAATAAAGGAAACCCGTATTTTGGATTTTGATTTTTGATTGATTTTTTTTATTTCTTTTTTCCATATGAAAGACTTCAGAAAGAAGGAAAACACTTTTTTTTTTAATTTAAAAACTTCTTTTTTTTCTTTTTTTTTTCTTTTTTTTTCTAAGGAAAGATTTCTAAAGAAAGAACTAAAAGAAAATATTTTTGGATTTTTTGAAAATTGGGGTCGGAACCTATGAGGTTTGCCTACGTATCTCACATTCAGTAAGAATCAGACCCGCGTAGTTTAGTTAGTTTTGACGGAACAAAAGAAACATGACACTTGAAAATTTTGGCTCATTTTGAAATGACTTTTCTTTTTCTTTTCTTTTCTTCAGAATTTCGGCAGAGATTCAGGATTTTCGAATACCTACCTCACTCTTGTTTTTTTTGATTTTTGATTTTTTTTTTGATTTTATTTCCTTATTCTAGAGGCTGGTCAACATGCAAGCCGAATCAAACGAATGCGCAAGTAGCACATAAGATGCATCAGGATGGTCTTTTAATTTTTGGGTACACCTGTCCTAGACGGACCCAACCCCTGTGTTGAGTCCCCAAAGCCAAATGCACGTGATGCAAACAAGCGTTCCTACTGGGAGTACGACATGAGGCTATGTTATTCTAGGTTTAAAACTTGGGTGTATTTGTTCTTGACCTGGCTTACCTGAGCGGACAGCTCGAGCCAGGGGGGGAGGCAGCGTACCGGGAATACAGAAGCTTCACCGGCTTTGCAACTTGTCCGAACCTCGTTCTAAAATTGGGATATGACTCTAATAGAAGAGAAATTACACGAAGTGCACACTTCCCAAATAATTTAGAAGACTCAGAAAGAGGAGGGTTTCATAGCAATTTATATACAGTCCAAACAATATCAAAGCGGTAAAAAACAGCAATTAGCACATTAGGCTCAACATGTAAAAATAAAATAAAAACAAGCCAACTATAACAGTCATTCTAAGCTCGAATTCTTGAACCCTAAACCAAAGTTCTTGGTTTTGATCCCCAGCAAAGTCGCCAGAGCTGTCAGTGTGACGGCCCAGCCAGTCGTCTCATGAGTTACCGCTCCGTTTTCCCCATTTATGCTTCTTTATGCTTTTTTTATCCACGTTATGTGGTATCGGGTTGGTCGAATCGAGTTCGGAAAGGATTTGGTAAGTTTTGAGGCACTTAGTCTCTTTAGAGTGAGTTTAAGTTGGAAAAGTAAACCGGATATTGACTTATGTGTTAGAGGGCTCGGATGTGAGTTCCGATGGTTCGGTTAGCTTCAGGAAGTGATTTGTGACTTAGGAGCGTGATCAGAATGAGTTTTGGATGTTCGGAGTAGATTTAGGATTGAATTGGCGAAGTTGATATTTATGCGATTTCCGGTTGATAGGCGAGATTTTGATATAGGGGTCGGAATGCAATTCCGAGAGTTGCAGTAGTTCCGTTGTGTCATTTGGGACGTGTGTGCAAAATTTCAAGTTATTCGGACGTGGTTTGTTTGTGTTTTTTATCGAAAGCGTAATTTGGAAGATTTTAGAAAATTTGGCTTGAATCGGATGTGTTTTGGATGATTTAATGTTGTTTGAAGTATTTTGGTGATTGAAACAAGTTTGAATAAGGTATTGAAATATGTTTGTGCTTTTGGTTAAGGTGTCAGGGGCCTCGGGGTGATTTCAGGTGGTTAACGGAGAAGTTGAGATGTTATTGCAGCTGCTGAAATTTGCTGGTGTTTTCGCACCTGCAGTTTGGGGACCGAAGGTGCAGCGCCGCACGTGCGGAAAGGGAGCCGCAAAGCAGATTTTGGAGGAAGTGTCAGGAACCGCAGATGCGGTAGTTTGACCACACCTGCGGAGTCGCAGGTGCGGAGAGTTGACCGCAGATGCGGATTTGGCCCATTAAGTGATTTCCACAGAAGCAGAGGAAACACCGCATATGCGATACCGCAGAAGCGGTAATTTGGCCGCAGATGCGAAAATGACTGGGCAAAAAGTATAAATTGTGGCCTTCGCGAAATTTGAGCTATTTCACCATTTTTATCTCGACTTTGGAGCTTTTTGGACGATTTGAAAGAGGGATTTCAAGGGAATTTCATTGAGGTAAGAAATTTGTACCTTAAACTCGTTCCTATGCTATTAATTCGTGGATTAGAGCTAGAAATTTTGGAAATTATGGGTGAAATTTGGGGAAAATTAGGGCCTGGAATCTTAGACCTTTAATTGGGGATTTGGAGGACCATTTGGGGTCGTATTTGAGTACTTTTGATATGTATGAACTAGTGGGCAGATAAGGAATCTATTGATATAAAAATTATTGAATTCCGTGAAGTGGGCCCGGGGGTCGAGTTTTGGTAATTTCGGGATTTGTGCCCTTTATTGATTGTTTTCGCTTGGGCTTCATTCCTTTAGCATATTTTGACGTCTTCGTTCTGATTTTGGATAGATTCGACGCGCATGGAGGCCGATTTGAGGGGCAATGGTGTCGCGAACTAGAGATTTAGTCGGTTCGAGGTGAGTAATGATTGTAAATGATGTTCTTAGGGTTTGAAACCCCAGATTTGCACATCGCAGTGCTTTATTGAGGTGAGGCACATGCTTGATGACGAGCGTGGGGTCGTGCACTATTGGGGATTGTGACTTGGCCCGTCCCGATTGATGATTTTACCGCGTATTTGATTGAAAACTATTTGCTATCATCATTATTTGGGCTGAATGCCATATTTGAGCTTCGTGCCAACTATTTGAACCCTTCAGGGCTTTTTACTGATATTTCCTCACTGTTTGACTTTTTATTTGAACTCAGTCATGCTATTTTCCCAATATTTACATACTCAGCCATGTTTACTCAATTTTATTACTTAAATGATATTTTAAATGATGTTTGGGCTGAGAAACACTGTTTTACTATTGCCCGAGGAGCTTGTGAGGATTTTGACTGAGTAAGGCTGAGGGCCTATGTTGTGAGGAAACACTGATATTGATTTGAGGCTGAGTCTGCACACCCCTAGTTAGCGCGGGTACCCATTGTGATGTGACATTGAGCCCGAGGGGCTGGTATTGTTTTATGTGATTGCCCGAGGAGCGGATTTGTTGATACTGTCCCCGAGGGACAAACCTTTAGGTGTTTACTTTTCTTAATTGACTGTCAATTTTCTGCTTAATTATTGAAAAAGGGCTTTTCATGAAATTACGTTTGAGTTAAAGGATTCTATCTATCTTTTACTGATTTAATGTTTTTAAATGGTTTTACTGCTTCATTATAGAATGCTATGTGCCTTATGTGATTTCTTACTTTCAGTCGTTATTTACATTTGTCACTCACTGAGTTGGAGTACTCACTTTACTCCCTACACCCTGTGTGCAGATTTAGGCATAGCTGGTTCTGCTCCCGAGTGCTGATCTCTCTAGCTTTAGGCGGACATTAGGAGTTCATGAGGTAGCTATTAGCATCCGCAACCCCGTGTCTCTACACCTTTATCACTTCTATCTCTTCTCAGATAGTTGTATTAGTTTATTGGCTTAGCGGATTTGTATTATGACTTATAGATTCTCATGACTTGTGACACCCCAGCTAGGGCTGTATTGGGTTGTACTTCTGCATTTTTATCGATATTATATGCAACTTTGTATTATTAATCATGTCTTAGACTGTTTTACTGTTGTTTTGACTGTTTAACGTCGAATTGGGAATAGTTGGCTGGCCTTGTCTTCACAAAAGGCGCCATCACGTCCGAGTCCGGGTTAGGGTCGTGACAAGTTGGTATTATAGCCTAGGTTACATAGGTCTTACGAGTCATGAGCAGGTTTAGTAGAGTCTCGCGGATCGGTACGAAGACGTCGATATTTATCCTCGAGAGGCTGCAGAACCTTTAGGAAAATCTTCATATTCTTGAAATTCTTGTCGTGCGAATTTGTTGACCCGAGTACCAAACTTTTTTTATTCTATTCTCTTACAGATGGTGAGGACGCGTGCTACCAGTCAGGGTGGACGACCACCAGTACCACCAGCTGTGGCCACCAGGGGCAGAGACGCTAGGGCGGCACCTGCAGATCCACCAACTGCCCCAGTTCAGAACCACGTCCCAGCTATGGATGCTTTTACAGCACCAGCTTAGGCACCAGTTGTGCCCATTGTGATTTCGGGTCTTTAGGAGGCCTTGGCTCAGATCTTATCAGTTTGCACTAGCCTAGCTCAGGCGGTTTCAGCCACTACAGCCGCAACTACTTCGCAGGCCGGGGGAGGCAATCACACTCCCACCGCTCGCACACCTTAGTAGGTCGTGCAGGGACTTCAGACGCCGGGGGCACATCCAGCCGGTAGCAACTGCTCAGGATTATGTAGTTCCTGCCATGTTGGAGGATGAGCAGGGTAGGTTGGAGAGGTTTGGTAGAATTCAGCCTCCGTCATTCAGTGATGTAGAGGGCGAGGATGCCCAGGGCTTTTTGGACAAGTGTTAGAGGATGCTTCATACAATGGGTATTCTGGAGACTAGCGGGGTCGCTTTTACCACCTATCAGTTTTTAGGAGCTGTTTTCACTTGGTAGGAGGATTTTGAGAGGCGTAGGCCTGTTGGTGTAACACCCCTTTCCTGGCAGCAGTTCTCTGTTCTCTTTCTGGAAAAGTATATGCCGCAGTCTCGCAGAGAGGAGCTGCATAGGTAGTTTGAGTATTCGTGTCGTAGTATGAGTTGAGGTTCTCCGAGTTGGCCCATCATGCCATCTGGTTGGTCTCGACAGATAGGGAGAGAATTAGGAGGTTTGTTGATGGCCTCACTTATCAGCTTCGCATTCTTATGACTAGGGAGAGGGTGATTGGTGCTTCTTTCGAGGAGGTTATGGATATCGCCCGTGAGACTGAGTCTGTTCGTTGCCAAGAGGGAGAGGAGAGGGAGGCCAAGAGGCCTCGAGGATCTGGTAGCTATAGTGGTGCTCCTGTGAGGGTCAGTTTCAGTACGACAAAGGTCGTCCATTCAGGTCTACTCAGCTAGCTCACCCAGGTTATCGTAGGGCATCATCGGGTCATGGTTCTCACAGTTCTCATTAGGGCTAGTCATCCCTTAGTACCCTTCCAGCTTAGAGTTTGTCCTGTGCTCCATCGGTTCAGGGCTCTTTTAAGCCGAGTGCATTTGCAATTCACTCCGGTGCGAGAGGTTCCCTTCTGTCCCCTTCTCCAGCGCCTGGAAGTTGTTATGAGTATGGTGAGATGGGTTATATGTGGAGGTAGTGCCCTCATCGTCTTGCGAGTTCATCTCAGCAGAGGGGTCAGTCATCAGCTTCAGCGCTAGTTACTTCACCACCACCCGCCCAGCCAACTAGGGGAGGAGGTCAGTCAGTTAGGGGTCGCTTTAGAGGGGGAGGTCAATCAGGGGGCGGTCAGGCTTTATGCACGTTTAGGCAGACCCGATGTTATTGCATCAGATATTGTCATTACAGGTATTGTTTTAGTCTACCATAGAGATGCCTCTGTATTATCTGATCTCGGTTCCACCTTTTCTTACATGTCATCATACTTTACTCGTTATTTGGGTACACCCCGTGAGTTTCTTGCTTCACCTGTTCATGTATCTACCCTGGTGGGCGATACTGTTGTTGTAGACCGTGTGTACCAATCGTGTGTGGTGACTATTGGGGGTATGGAGACCCGTGTGGATATTTTATTATTTCTTATGGTGGATTTCAATATAATTTTGGGCATGGATTGGTTATCTCCGTGTCGTGCTATTCTAGACTGTCATGCTAAAATAGTCACATTGGCTATACCGGGTGTGCCACGGATTGAGTGGCGAGATGTGAATGATTATGTTCCCAGTAGAGTGATCTCATTCTTGAAAGCCCAGCGTATGGTTGGGAAGGGTTGTCTTTCGTATCTATCCTTTGTGAGGGATGTCGGTGCCGAGACTCCCAGTATTGATTCTGTTCCAGTTGCGAGGGATTTTCCCGATGTGTTTCCTGCAGACCTGCCAGTCATGCCACCGGACAGAGATATTGATTTTGGTATTGACCTGGTGTTGGGCACTCAGCCCATTTCTATTCCGATGTATCGTATGGCACCAGTGGAGTTGAAGGAATTAAAAGAACAACTTCAGAAACTCCTTGATAAAGGGTTCATTCAGCCTAGTGTGTCACCTTGGGGTGCGCCGGTTCTGTTTGTGAAGAAGAAGGATGGCACAATGAGAATGTGCATTGATTATAGGAAATTGAACAAAGTAACAATTAAGAACAAGTATCATTTGCCTCATATTAATGATTTATTTGAACAGCTTTAGGGAGCGAGGGTGTTTTCTAAGATTGATCTCCATTCCGGTTATCACCAGTTGAAGACAGGGATTCAGATATTTTTAAGACAGCTTTTCGGATCCGATATGGTCATTATGAGTTCTTGGTGATGTCTTTTGGGCTGACCAATGCCCTAGCAGCGTTCATGCATTTGATAAACATCGTGTTCCAGCGTTATCTTGACTCGTTTGTCATAGTGTTCATTGATAATATTCTGGTATATTCGCGTAGTCAGGAGGAACATGTGGAGCATTTGGGAGTTGTGTTGCAGAGATTGATGGAGGAGAAGCTTTATGCAAAGTTTTCCAAGTGTGAGTTTTGGCTCAGTTCAGTGGCTTTCTTGGGGCACGTAGTGTCCAACGAGGGTATTCAGGTTGATCCGAAGAAAGTAGAGGCGGTTCAGAGTTGGCCCAGACCGTCCTCATCCACAAAGATTCGCATCTTTCTTGGTATGGTAGGCTATTATCAACGTTTTGTTCAGGGATACTCATCTATCGCATCACCCTTGACCAAGTTAACTCAAAAGGGTGCTTCATTTGTATGGTCGGATGAGTGTGAGGAGAGCTTTCAAAAGCTCAAGATAGCTTTGACCACAACTCCAGTGTTGGTCTTGCCATCAGCTTCTGGTTCATATACCGTGTATTGTGATGCTTCGAGAGTTGGGATTGGTTGTGTGTTGATGCAGGAGGGTAGAGTTATTTCTTATGCTTCTCGTCAGTTGAAGCCCCATGAGAAGAACTACCCCGTTCATGATTTGGAGTTGGCTGTCATAGTTCACGCATTGAAGATTTGGAGGCATTACTTATATGGTGTATCTTGTGAGGTGTTCACTGATCATCGCAGTCTTCAACATTTGTTCAAGCAAAAGGATCTTATTTTGAGACAGTGGAGATGGTTGGAGTTGCTTAAAGATTATGATATCACTATGTGGTACCATCCGGGAAAGGCCAATGTGGTGGCCGATGCTTTGAGCTGAAAGGCAGTGAGTATGGGGAGTTTGACATATATTCTAGTTGGGGAAAGACCTCTTATAACTGATGTTCAAGCCTTGGCCAATCTGTTCGTGAGGTTAGATATATCGAACCGCAGTCAGGTATTGTCTTGTATGGTTTCTCGGTCTTCCTTATATGATCGCATCAGAGAGCGCCTAAATGATGATCCGCACTTGCTTGTGCTTAGGGACAGAGTTCAACATGATGATGCCAGAGATGTGACCATTGGTGACGATGGGGGTGTTGAGGATGCAGGGCCGGATTTGTGTGCCCAATGTGGATGAGCTTCAAGAGTTGATTCTCGAGGAGGCCCATAGCTCACGTTATTCCATATATCCAGGTGTTGCGAAGAGGTATCATGATTTGAGGCAGCACTATTGGTGGAGAAGAATGAAGAAAGACATTATGGGATTTGTAGCTTGGTGTCTCAATTGTCTTCAGGTGAAATATGAGCATCAGAGACCGGGTGGCTTGCTTCAGAAGATGGATATTCCTGAGTGGAAGTGGGAAAGGATCACTATGGACTTTGTTGTTGGACTTCCACAGACTTTGAGGAAGTTCGATGCTATTTGGGTGATTATGGATCGGTTGACCAAGTCCGCGCACTTCATTCCTGTGTGTACTACCTATTCTTCAGAGCGGTTGGCAGAGATCTATATCTGGGAGATTGTTCGGTTGCATGGTGTCCCAGTTTCCATCATTTCAGATAGGGGCAATTAGTTTACATCGCAGTTTTGGAGGTCTGTGTAGCGAGAGTTGGGTACTCATGTTGAGTTGAGCACAACTTTTCACCCTCAGACAGACGGGCAGTCCGAGCACACTATTCAGATATTGGAGGACATTTTGCATGCTTGTGTCATTGATTTCGGAGGGTCATGGGATCAGTTTCTACTGCTCGCAGAGTTTGCTTATAACAATAGCTACCAGTCGAGCATTCAGATGGCTTCATATAAGGCTTTGTATGGGAGGCGGTGTAGATCTCCAGTTGGTTGGTTCGAGCCAGGTGAGGCAAGGCTATTGGGGATTGATTTGGTGTAGGATGCTTTGGAGAAGGTGAAGGTGATTCAGGAGAGGCTTCGTACAGCGCAGTCAAGACAAAAGAGTTATGCCGACAGGAAGGTTTGGGAGGTGTCCTACATGGTTGATAAGAAGGTTCTGTTGAAGGTTTCACCCATGAAGGGTGTTATGAGATTTGGAAAGAAATGGAAATTGAGTCCACAGTTCATTGGACCTTTTAAGGTGCTTCAGAGGATTGGGGATGTGGCCTATGAGCTTGCTTTGCCGCCCAGCTTGTCGAGTGTGCATCCGGTATTTTATGATTCTATGCTCCGGAAGGATATTGGTGATCCGTCTCATGTTTTGGATTTCAACACGGTTCATTCGGATGATCATTTGACTTATGATGTGGAGTCAGTAGCTATTTTGTGTCCTCAAGTTCGAAAGTTGAGGTCGAAGGATATAGCTTCAATAAAAGTGCACTGGAGAGGTTGGCCTGTGCAGGAGGCTACCTGGGAGACCGAGCGGGAGATGCGGAGCAGATATCCACACCTGTTTGAGTCTTCAGGTATGTTTCTTGATCCGTTCGCGGACGAACGTTTGTTTAAGTTGGGGAGAATGTGACGACTCGGCTAGTCGTCTCATGAGTTACCACTCTGTTTCCCCATTTCTGCTTCTTTATGCTTTGTTTATCCGCGTTATGTGATATCAGGTTGGTCGGATTGAGTTCGTAAAGGATTTGGTAAGGTTTGAGACACTTAGTCTCTTTAGAGTGAGTTTAAGTTGGAAAACTCAACCGGATGTTGACTTATATGTTAGAGGGCTCGGATGTAAGGTCCGATGGTTCGGTTAGCTTCAGGAGGTAATTTGTGACTTAGGAATGTGATCAGAATGAGTTTTGGAGGTTCGGAGTAGATTTAGGCTTGAATTGGCGAAGTTGATATTTTGGAGATTTCCGGTTGATAGGCGAGATTTTCATATAGTCGGAATGCAATTCCGAGAGTTGCAGTAGTTCCTTTGTGTCATTTGGGACGTGTGTGCAAAATTTTCGGTCATTCGGACGTGGTTTGGTTAGGTTTTTGATCGAAAGTGTAATTTGGAAGATTTTAAAAAGATTGGATTGAATTCGATGTGTTTTGGGTGATTTAATGTTGTTTGAGGTGTTTTGGGGATTGGAACAAGTTTGAATAAGGTATTGGAATATGTTTGTGCTTTTGGTTGAGGTCCCGGGGGCCTCAAGGTGATTTCGGGTAGTTAACGGAGAAGTTGAGATGTTATTGCAGCTGCTGAAATTTGCTGCTTCTGGTGTTTTCGCACCTGCGGTTTGGGGACTGTAGGTGCGGCGCCGCACGTGCGGAAGGGGGCCGCAGAAGCGAATTTGGGAGGAAGTGTCAGGAACTACAGAGTCGCATGTGCGGAGAGTTGACCGTAGATGCAGATTTGGCCCATTAAGTGATTTCCACAGAAGAGGAGGAAAGACCGCGTATGCGATACTGCAGAAGCGGTAATTTGGACGCAGATGCGAAAATGACTAGGTAGAAGGTATAAAATGTGGCCTTCGCAAAATTTGAGCTATTTCACCATTTTTGTCTCGGCTTTGGAGATTTTTGGACGATTTGAAAGAGGGATTTCAAGGGAACTTCATTGCGGTAAGGAATTTGGACCTAAAACTCGTTCCTATGCTATTAATTCATGGATTACAGCTAGAAATTTTTGAAATTATGGGTGAAATTTGGGGAAAACTAGGGCTTGGAAGCTTAGACCATTAATTGGGGATTTGGAGGACCATTTGGGGTCGGATTTGAGAGCTTTTGATATGTATGAACTCGCGGGGAGATAAGGAATCTATTGATGTAAAAATTATTGAATTCCGAGATGTGGGTCCGGGGTCGAATTTTGGTAATTTCGGGATTTGTGCCCTTTATTGATTGTTTTCGCTTGGGCCTCGTTCCCTTAGCATATTTTGACGTCCTCGTTCTGATTTTGGATAGATTCGACGTGCGTGGAGGCCGATTCGAGGGGCAAAGGCGTCGGGAGCTAGAGATTAGCCGGTTCGAGGTGAGTAATGATTGTAAATAATGTTCTGAGGGTTTGAAACCCCGGATTTGCACATCGTAGTGCTATATTGAGGTGAGGCACATGTTTGATAACGAGCGTGGGGTCGTGCACTATTGGGGATTGTGACTTGGCCCGTCCCGATTGATGATTTTACCGCGTATTTGATTGAAAATTGTTTGCTATCATCATTATTTGCGATGAATCCCATATTTGGGCTTCATGCTAACTGTTTGAACCCTTCGGGGTTTTTTACTGATATTTCCTCACTGTTTGACTTTATATTTGAACTCAGTCATGCTATTTTCCCACTGTTTTCATACTCAGTCATGTTTACTCAATTTTATTACTTAAATGATATTTTAAATGATGTTTGGGCTGAGAAACACTGTTTTACTATTGCCCGAGGGGCTTGTGAGGATTTTGACTGAGTAAGGCCGAAGGCCTATGTTGTGAGGAAACACTGATATTGATTTGAGGCCGAGGGCCTGAGATATGTACACCATGAGGTGATTTGATCGATATGAGGCCGAGGGCCTAGTGTCGATGCTACGAGATGGCTTGATATTGTGCTTGGGCCGTATGGGGCCACTCTAGGAGTGTGCACATCCCCAGTGAGCGCGAGTACCCATTGTGATGTGAGATTGATCTCGACGGGCTGGTATTATTCTATGTGATTGCCCGAGGGGTTGGTACTATTCTGAGATGTTGCCCGAGGGGCGGATTTGTTGATATTGTGCCCGAGGGGAGAGACTTTAGGTGTTTACTTTTCATAATTGATTGTCAATTTTCTGCTTAATTATTGAAAAGGGTTTTTCATGAAACTATATTTGAGTTAAAGGATTCTATCTATCTTTCACTGATTTACTATTTTAAAATGGTTTTACTGCTTCACTATAGAATGTTTTGTGCCTTATGTGATTTCTTACTTTCAGTCGTTATTTACACTTGTTACACACTAAGTTGGAGTACTCACTTTACTCCCTGCACCCTATGTGCAGATTCAGGCGTAGCTGGTTCTGCTCCCTAGTGCTGATCTCTCCAACTTCAGGCAGACATTTGGAGTTCACTAGGTAGTTGTTGGCGTCCGCAGCCCTGTGTCTCTACTCCTTTATCACTTCTATCTCTTCTCAGACAGTTGTATTAGTTTATTGACTTAGCGGATTTGTATTATGACTTATAGATGCTCATGACTTGTGACACCCCGGTTAGGGTTGTGTTGAGTTGTACTTCCGCATTTTTAACGATATTATCTGCTACTTCGTATTATTAATCATGTCTTAGACTGTTTTACTGTTGTTTTAACTGTTTAACGTCGAATTGGGAATAGTTGGCTAGCCTTGTCTTTACGAGAAGCTCCATCACGACCGGGTCCGGGTTAGGATAGTGACAGTCACACCTCCTTTTTACAC
Organism: Nicotiana sylvestris; assembly: GCF_000393655.2. Taxonomy (NCBI): domain Eukaryota; kingdom Viridiplantae; phylum Streptophyta; class Magnoliopsida; order Solanales; family Solanaceae; genus Nicotiana; species Nicotiana sylvestris. The sequence goes on along the minus strand of NC_091060.1, from coordinate 127,945,310 downwards.
ACCCGAGGGGGATATAAGGGAGTTTTTCTAATTAAAGTGACATTATTAGAAATGGGATTATTTTATTTAATTTAGAGTCGCCACTTGGAATAGTTTTGTGTTCCATGTCACCGGTTTGTTTTAAATCCCAAATCGAGGAAATTCGACTTTCATTTTAAAGTCTGCGAACTAGAAATTCTAAGTAAGGAATTGTATTAACCCGGGAGAAGGTGTTAGGCATTCTCGGGTTCCATGGTTCTTGCACGGTCGCTTAAACCATTAAAATTGGCCTATTATCCGATTTATTACATGTTTTAATCCATTGTGCATTTTTAGCTTATTAACCGCTTTTAATTATTTTGAAACACTTTTAGGAAGATTCAACGTCATTTAAAACATGCCTTGAACCACGCCACATGAAATGCACCCGCGGTTCGTGACACGTTCTATTTAACATTGTTAAGAATTGAAATTGGGTCACATGAAATGTACACCCGAATTCAATAATTAAAATAAAATCAATTAAAAGAACGCGCCTAAAGCAAATACAAAAGTTCAAATTAATAAAACGTTCGCGAGGGCCATGGAAAATTCAATTGATGGCACACCTCGATTTTCGAAGAGTTAGTATTAATTACATGAGGGCCATGTGTTATTTAATGAAAATGGCACACCTCAAATTTTCTATAAAAGCTAACCAGTTTTGTGAGGGCCATGGGCTTAGGGGTTTTATTTGGCATGGCGCGCCTCAAATTATTTCAAAGAGTTTTATCATTCGAAGTTGCTATAATCCGGTTACACGAAATGCACCCCCGAATTTGGGAATTAGGTATCATGACCATGTCACGGAAATCGTACCCATAGTCACGATATTTATTATTAATCGCGCCTAAAACATACTGCGGAATATTCATAAGTTAATTATTTTTTAAAACTAGTTTGAGATTCGTTGTAAAGGTTCGAAACTCATTTCTTAATCCCAAAGCTTATTTCAGTTAGTTCAACCAAAACAACCCCATGTTCATTATATAATAATGAAAACTAACAGAATATTCTTTGCAGATCTGAGCCTCTTAAGTACTGTGAAATAGATCTAAAACTTCTTCTTCTTTGAATTTCAACTACTTTTTGCCTCCATCAAACCAAAAGAATGAGCATTTTGAGTTTATGTTGTATGGTTAATTACTTTGAAATAAAAAGCATTTTCTCCACTATGACTCTATGTAAGAAAAATTATTTTCTAAATACTTTCACTATGTACTGTAAATAATTTTGGTCGTGTCAAACATGTACTTCCTAAGACATGTAAAACCAAAATATTCCCATTCATGATTGTACAAAAGCAAGTTCAATTGACCGACCATGTTATGCGGTACAGTGTTCCCAAAATAGCCTTTAACTTTACTGCAGATGAGCCTACTATAGCATGGACTCAAGTTGTAAATAAGCATACATCAGATGCCTTAAATTACTCTCTTTAATACACAAAGCAGAAAACCAAAACAGAATATAATGCTAATAAACAGTAGCCCAACCTCAATTAGCAAACTAACACTAAACATGAAATTGCATTAAAAGTAACAACATCTAGCAGCCACCATATCTATGAGATGGATAACTAGTAGCAATTATATTTGAAAAGTAATTTTCAACTGGATGTGTACATACGTAAGAGAAAAAAAACAACTGAAAAGCAGATGAATCAACTCCGATAAAGACTGGAACTAAAGCACGGAACTCAGCAACGTAGATCCTACAGAACCAGCATACGACAACCACATTTTGGGCTTTGATAGCATGCGAAATCTAGCAAAAAAAAGTTCATCTTTGAAATCGTATTTCTTCAAATCTTTATCGAAAAATCCAGTTTTTTTTCTATTATTTCTAGCTTTTGATTTTAAATCTTCGGCTTGGAATGAAGAGAGGAGTCCGATTTTGGGGTGTTGTAAAGAAGAAGAAGGAGCAGCAGCTCCAGACCAAAAAGTGAAAGGGATTCGGCCAGAATTTCGAAGGGGTGGGGCTTCTGATTTTTGGTTCCTGTTCTTCGCCTGGGATTTTCATAAATGAAAGAAGAAGAAGAAGGAGCTCTTGTGCGTTGTTTTCTGTGTGTGGAATCCAGGAGCTCTATCGCTAGGTCTACGTTATGTAGGTTTTAATGAGAGGGGATCCGAGTCGGATAAGCGGGTCGGGTAGGTTAGTTTGGGCTGGCGGGTCAATTAGGCAAATTTGGGTATTGTGTTTTGGCTTGGGTAATTATTTGGGCTGATTTTGTCTTTGAAATGGCCCGATTTCACAAGACAAATCCTTTTCCAATTCCTTCTTTTACTTTCTAATTTTTTATTTTCTGTTAATTAAAAATCCTACAAAAATAAAAAACCTAAATTATCCATAGTGTGAAATTAAACTAATTATAAAAATTATAAACATTACTTAATTCTAAATTAAAAGAGGAAAGTCAATAAACTAAAATTAAAAGACAAAAAATGTAAAAATGAGCTATTTTTGTGATTTTCAAATTTTTATAAAGCAAATAATTACTGATTAATTCTAAAAATATAAAAACATATACTAAATGCAATGCATGATATTTTGGTATTTTTTCATGATTAAATAAAACTTAAACATGCACAAAAAGCAAGCAATTAGACAAAAATCCTACAAAATCCTATAAAATGGCAAATAATTAGAAAAATCTATTTTCTTTGATTTTTATAGGAGCAATTTATATAGGGAAAAAATCACGTGCTCATAAAAGTAAGTAACTACAAATAATTATAGGCAAGTAAGGACATCAAAAGGTCCGTCGAGTATACAATTTAATAAGCTCACAGCTTTACAAGAGTCAGAGGATCCTCCCTATATACTACAATGAAAGACTAACTGAGAAAGTAAGGAAGAAGTCTTCAACCTAAGCTCAGTGACCTAGGAAGAAATGATCTTACAACAACAGTCTCACAACAACATCGTATGCACTCTATAAAAAAAATGGCACCTACCGTGGTTAATGAATAGGAAGTAAAATAAGAAGTGATATTCAAGATCATATGAGTTGTATGGAATTCTAATGTTTGTGGGCACTAAGGTAAGCTAAGTATGCACGCAACAAGGGGCAAAAAGATCAGAAAAATCAATTGCTTACATTTGAAGAAAACTCAGATGGAACGAAAGGAATTATTCGATTAATGATCTGCCGTAGAAGACTCCGGTATAAGTTAAAGGAAAGAATTGGGCCCAAGGCATAGACAAAGGATTGCATTGTTAGAAGATTGTATCATGAATATTCCATAGTGTCCATGAAGGGCTAAAGTAATAACTAATACCATGAGCCACATATCGAGAGATAGGTTAAGCCTACATAAAGGTTAATCTGAAGAAGGAGGAAATTAAAAGAGTTACATCAACGAAGTAAATCAGGAATTTAATTATTGGACCCAGAGATTTATAGATCTCGTGATTAAGAACATTGCAGGATTACTCTTAATATCAGAGGTACAAGCCTTATGGCTATGTATATGTGGATCGGGTTGCATGTCGCAACGGGCCTTATGAATATATATATGTGGATCAGGTTGCACGCCGTTACGAGCCTTATGGTTATATATATATTTGGATCGAGATACATACCGCAACTTGTATTGTACAATGTTGAGTGACTGAGTGTGTTGTTCATTGACCATGTTGAGAGGGAATACGAGACAATGAGATTGAGTACTCTGATAGTGTGAGTGCATGAGTTTATCACTGAGATGCATTGCATTTGACGTGCGTACTTAAGATACATGCATAGAGATGCATTTCCTTCTGCTACCTAGTTTTGGTGACATTCAAGATTTTACCTGTATATTGACATGTAAGCATAGAGATGTACTTTCCTCAAGCTATCTGAAAATGGAACATCTTATTTATTGTTGAAAGGGTTTTGGACAAATCACAGTTTTCAAACTTACTCATACACTTTTGGGGTTTTCGACAAAAGATCTAGGATTTATTACTATACTTGAAAAACATGTCTATTTTTCCGTAACTGTGAACGAGTTGAGCATCTTACCTTTGAGTTATTTTCATGTACTCTTTTATTATCTTGTTATGAACTATTTCTGGTTATTGGAGTTGTACTTTGACCCCTCTCTCAACTCATCGCTGCTTTCAACCTAAGGTTAGGTTTGTTACTTATTGATTACATGAGGTCGGTTGCACTCATACTACATTACTGCACCTTACGTACAGAAGTTGGATACTGATGTTGCTGCCTACGACAGGAGCTAGATCAGAAGATGTACCTACGTTCTAGCTATGGCTATCACTAGACCTTGATAACATTAGATTTGAATTCTGTCCATTTACATTTCAAATAGATGTTTTAATTATTTCAATCTAGTTTTGTAAAGAAATCTAAATCTTACATGATTTATACTACTAGTCCTTGGAATATTATTGTATAAAAACAGTTGTATTATCATTTCTTTTCTTAATAAATCTCATTAAATTGGATAGTTGATTATTGGCTTACCTAGCGAGTTGGGTTAGGTGCTATCACGACTAGTTGGATTCTAGGTCGTGAAAAGTTGGTATCAGAGCCCTAGTTTCATATGTTCTATGAGTCAAGAGCGAGTGTCTCGTAGAGTCTTGCGGATTGGTATGATGACGTCCATACCTATCTTCGACAAGCTATAGGGCACTTAGGATATACTTTCCATCTTTATTTCCTTATCTTGTGGCATTGATTTGGCTTGTAGCGTAACTCTTGAATTCCTTCCACGCATTTATATGCTCACGTGAGCGCTCGATATCTGTTGTGCATTGATGACTTGTGATTCCATTGATGAGGTGCGAGATGTGATTTTGGTATGCTGATGATGGGCCACTCTTGAGGACTTGAGGTCAAGTTTTGACTGTAGCTTGAGCACGGGGATTTTAGTTGTGTGAGAACGTGCTTTTGCACTTATAAGTACGATTATATCCCTATTAGTAGAATTTATGGCTCGATAAGTGGTTGGATAGCTATATGATGAGTATGATGTGACTGTGGGATGTGTTCAAATGAATTGAATGTTGCGAGAAGAGTTTTCTTGAGTTGTAAAAAAGACTATTGGGTTCTTGATTTCTATCTTCATGTGACGTATAGTCTCGAGTTATGAGTGTATTGGAGGATCTTTCATATTGTTTAACTGTGGAACGAATTATGTTCTTATGCCTTGTTGGTGAGTTCAGACTCAGGAAGATTAAGTAATTGTGTAATAGTTATGGCTGTGAAAGGGTATAAAGAGATGTCAGTTTGAGGCTAAGCTAGTAGGTTATAACCTGCGACGTAATCTATGGATGCGTGATTTTTATGATATTGTGTGGAGGCTTTCTTTTCTACCAATGAGTTATATTTGTACGATTTCAGTTTGGATCAATTGTAACAGTTGACCTAACCATCACGAGGATGAATGCGAGATTTGTAGATGATTTGAGATATTAGATGGTTTGTGTTACTAGAGCTTATGAAGGATTTAGTTTAATCTCACTGCAGTATTAAGGCAGTAATATGTAATGGTTATTTTAAGTTATCAGATGTATAATTCCATATCTTTGAGCCAAGTGGGGGACTCTGCTATCGACGAGTTGATTGCACGATTATGCGTTGTATTGTTTTCAGTTTGAGGTATACTTGTGAATTAGTTATGACTTATAGAGGTTGAGGTCGATGATGACTCGAGTAAGGGAATTTCTGGATATGAGTTGTATTACACTATATGGGTATATGGGAATCACTGAATGATTGAGTAGTTATTCATGAAGATGTAGTATGCATGGGGTAGGAATATTCTTGATTTCGTTAAGGTGGGGCTACTTCTTTGGGTGTCGTCGTGCTAATGGGCACAGGTCGTTTATCCCATTTGGGCGGTGCAATTGAGATGTGAGAAGAGTACATGACCCTCGAGAAGGTTCTAGTGGGTTCAAGATTTATATGTAGCCATTGAGAGTTTTTCGAATTTATATATGGCTAGAACCTGAGATTTACATTGGATGGTGTGAGGACTCACGGTATTTCTATATCATTATGGATTATACATTTCAGTATCATGAGGGTTAAGGAAACGACTTTAGACTCACAAAAGATCTCTTTAGAGTGTTTGTCTCAGTTGTGGTACTTTTGGGGTGCTTAAGAGGGAATACGACATTTTATGGGCCTTAGGGCGGTGTGATTTTATTCTAGGATCTCGTGGGGTGAGTTTTGGTTAAGGATCATAGTGTTCTAGCAAGGAGAAGTGTTAATTTGAAGGTATTTCAAAAAGAAATCGGAAAAAGAAGGTAGCTTGGTAGTACGTTGGATCAATAGGGTAATGGTATGCTTGGTTCTCTTGGTTCTCATGATGTGGTGAGTCTCTACTGGTGTGTTGTGGCAGTACTCTTGGGTTTGGCGAGTCGCGTAGCTTGGTTGGGTTAGAGAGATTCAATTCTGATGGCTTGATTGTGTGCAAATGGATTTCAAAGTGCTCTCAAGGATTTCTACCACGGTTAGAGGTGTATATTTCCTACTGGAGTGAGGAACATGTTGCGTATTGTGATTTTCTCCTAGATGAGATCAAACAAAAGGTTCATGGCTAATTGAGTATGTAGTTTGCTTGTGACTCAAAGTTGATTATGAGATTTTCATACTTTTTATAAGATGGCATGATAGATGCAGTGTGTTGTTTGGTAATTAGATTTGTGTGTGCAAGGTCATAGATCAGTTTTGAAGGGAAGGTCATAAACTCTTAGGCAATATGGACGATTTCAAATGACTAGATGAATGATATTACTACTTGGTATTGCTGGATAAGGGTGCGCATTTCAGAAGGCGCATTGTGTTTTGACTTACGGATGCTTCATGGGTATTGCAGTACTCCCCTAGTTGATTTACTACTCATGTTCAAATTTTTGCTTTGTGGCATGGAAGAATTGTAGAAGTATTCTTTGTCAGATGATCGTGTATAAGAGATGTGTTAGACATTTGGGCAGTGGAGTTGGGATCAGATATGGTGACTCGTGTGTACTATGGATTTGGGGACTGGGAGTTCCCAGAAGCAAACTGTTTTGTGGTTATGGACTGTGAAAATGTGGCCAAATCTATCCAGATGATGGTACACATCATGGTTAGGTCATTGTGAACTTTTGTAGGGTTATTTATCTATTTAGGGATAAGCAAAGTTGATTTGGGGCCCATTGGTAGGCCCAATGAGGATGTGCTTTCTACACCGGGTTAGATTGGTTGACTTTGTACTACTATTGTTGAGGGATGTTCCCTCCTATTAGAGGTTAGCTTATTCGTATTCTGATATGATCTATGTGTTACTCCTCTAAGCTATGAAGTTGTGATTTCTTGGTTATATGCACAGATGGTGCGGTTTGTGTTTGGGCCTTATAGCGAAATTCGAGCAAAATGGTTATTGGGTTGTTGAATGGTTGATTGTGCCTTAGTTATGGTCTTTTCTGATTGTGGTATATTATGTTACTTGCTTCTCTATGGTTATAGTCATGCACTTCGAGCACGTAATGTTGAATTGTTTTTGGTTGTTGATTTTGAGCATCGCAGCTTGAGGTATTTCATAGGATCGGTGTTTGGATAGGGTCACACATTGGAGCGGAGTTATGTTGATGTTGCATCTCGCGTTTCGTACGTTAATGTTTCATCTTCAGTTAATCGACATAGACTCGGGGATGAGATTATCTTGAGGTTAACATTTTATGCTATTTATAAAAAGAGATAAGTAAGTGTCATGAAGGATAAAGAGTACATGAATTAAATAAAACGAGTTTCGTTGAAGGTTACCCATTTGGGATAAAATGCGGGTCGAGCGATAATACCCGATATTTATGGACTAGTACCATACAAGGTACCATATGACTATGATAGAATGATGTATAAAGTGTATTAAAAAGTAGATTTTAAGTAAATTAAGATAATTCTTAATTATGCGGGCAATTGGTTAATTACCGAGTAATGGGACATTACCTAATTACCTAATAAGTGGATAAAGATTAAACTTTCCCACCCCTACCCCACGTGGAAGCAAGCCCTTACTTAAGCTATGACTCTTACTCATTCTTTATTAGGTGGAAACAATAATGTGTAGTACCAAGACACTTCATTTCTTAATCATTCTTACACAAAAAAATCCTACAAAACATTAGCTTTTACACATTTCAGATGGAGCTTTGCACCTTAGCTAAATTGCTTCAGTATTAGTTCCATGCTCAAGGCAATACACATGGTCTTTGACATAATCACAAAGATACTAAGAAAAGTGATTTACCTTGCTTCCAATGGTACAGTGATTGAAGCGCGCAAATGCTTACAAATCCCTACAAAAATTTCCTACAACACTACATTAACAACGAGACTTTCTACAACCAAAATCCAACGAGAATTATCAGACCTAGTACATCACCGTGGGGAGTGCCCATGTTATTTGTAAGGAAGAAAGATGGTTTATTATGGATGTGTATTGATTATAGACAGTTGAATAAGGTGATGATCAAGAATAAGTACCCGCTATTGAGGATTGATGATTTATTTGATTAGTTGCAAGGTGCCAAGTATTTTTCAAAAATAGACTTGAGGTCCGGGTACTATCTGGTAAAGGTTAAGGAGGAAGATATTCCGAAGACAGCATTCAGGACTAGATACAAGCACTTTGAGTTTCATGTTATGTCATTCGGTTTGACCAATGCCCCAACAATATTCATAGATTTGATGAACCGTGTGTTTCGACCCTTTTTAGATATGTTCGTAATTGTATTTATCGATGATATATTGGTGTATTCTCGTTTAGAGGCTGATCATGCAGATCATTTGCGTACTGTGCTCAGAGTTCTACAAAAGGTGAAGTTGCATGCAAAATTCTCTAAATGTGAATTCTGGTTGAACTCTGCAGCTTTCCTTGGGCATATGATTTTGGGTGAAGGCATCCATGTGGATACACAAAAGACTGAGGCAGTAAAGACTTGGCCTAGAACCACAACACCGACGGAGGTTCGTAGCTTTCTCGGTTGGCAAGCTATTACAGGAGATTTGTAGAGGGATTTTCTTCCCTTTAATCACCTTTGACAAAGTTGACTCAGAATGGAGAAAAGTTTCAATGGACTGACGCTTGCAAACGGAGTTTCCAGGCATTGAAGGACAGATTAACCTCAATATTAATTCTAACGCACCTAGAAGGGACAGATGGTTACATTATCTATTGTGACGCTTCAGGCGTTGGACTGGGTTATGTGCTGATGCAGCATGGTAAGGTTGTAGCTTATGCTTCCAAACAACTAAGAAAGCACGAGAAGAACTACCCGACCCACGATTTAGAGTTATCTACGGGGATTCATGCACTAAAGATGTGGAGGCACTACTTCTATGGCATTCATGTTGATATCTATACGGTTCATAAGAGCCTCCAGTATATCTTCAAGCAAAAGGAACTGAATTTACGTCAAAGGAGATGGTTGGAGCTACTTAAAGACTATGATGTTGATATTTTATACCATTTGGGGAAGGCTAACGTAGTAGCCGATGCCCTTAGCCATAGATCTATGGGTAGCCTGTCATATTTACGGACAGAACAGAGGGGAATAGCCCATGAAATTCATCAACTAGCTAGTCTTGGAGTTCGGGTACTGGACTCAGGTGATATTGGAATTACCATTCAGAATATGGCAACGTCCTCTTTAGTAACTGAAGTAAAGAAACGTCAGTACGAGGATCCTATGTTAGTTCATTATAGGGATACCTCCCATCAGAAGGAGAAGACAACGTTTGAAATTACAAAAGATGGGGTCCTCAGATATTGAAGACGATTATGTGTCCCTAATGTTGCAGGGCTGCGTCGGCAAGTTATGGGGAAACTCACTATTCTTGTTATTATATCCATCCAGGAGCGACAAAGATGTATCTTGATATCAGGGAAGTATATTGGTGGGACAGAATGAAAAAGAATATAGTGGAGTTTGTTGCTCAGCGTCTTAACTGTCAGTAGGTTAAGATTGAGCATCAGAAACCCGGTGTCTTATTGCAGGCTATGGATATTCCGACATGAAAATGGGAAGTAATCAATATGGATTTCATCATAGGCTTACCTCGTATTCGATTCGATATGGGTGATTGTTGATAGGCTTAAAAGGTCAGTCTATTTTCTGCATGTTAGGACTACATATTCTGCAGAGGATTATGCAAGGCTTTATATTAAGGAGATAGTACGACTATACGGTGTCCCTATATCTATTATCTCGGATAGAGGAGCTCAATTTACAGCTAACTTTTGGAGGACCTTCCAAAAAGGATTGGGGAGTCAGGTAAGTCTTAATACAATATGTCATCCCCAGGCAGACAAACATGATGGGGGTACTATTCAGACACTTGAGGATATGTTACGAGCTTGTATGATTGACTTCACGGGTAGCTGGGATGATCATTTGCCGCTTATTGAGTTCGCATATAATAATAGCTATCATTCCAGTATTCAAATGGCTCCATACGAAGTTCTTTACGGACGGAAGTGTAGGTCGCTTATAGGGTAGTTGAATTTTAGGGAACCTACGTTACTAGGACCAGAATTGGTATAGCAGGCAATCGAGAAAATTAAGCTTATACAGGAAAGGCTATTAGTAGCTCAAAGCCATCAGATGTATCATGCGGATAATCGACAGTAAGACTTTGAATTTCAGGTTAACAATTTGATATTCCTAAATGTATCACCGATTAAAGGATTTATGAGGTTCGGAAAAAGGAGAAAAATTAGTCCTTAGTACATTGGAGCATATAGGATCATACGCAAGGTAGGCCAGGTAGCATATGGGTTAAACTTGCCTTCAGACTTGGAGTCTGTACATCTAGTCTTTCATGTGTCTATGCTTCGTAAATGGATCAGAGATCCTTCCAGAATCGTGTCAGTTGACGATGTTCAGGTCATAGAGCAGCTATCATATGAAGAAACTCCCCTTGCTATATTAGACAAAAAGATTCGGAGATTGAGAACTAAAGATATAGCTTCGGTGAAAGTACTTTGGAGAAACAACTAAGTGGAAAAAATGACTTGGGAGACTGAAGAAGAAATGAAGTCTAGATATCCTTACTTATTTCCTCCTTCAGAGAAGGGTCCGACTAAGACATCACAACTTTAAGGTACGTGTAGGGATTCTTGTGTTAGTTATTATCATTGGTCGTGTGAGGCCATTGTCGTTATTGACAACTATGGTCCTATATGGCAATTAATTATTGAGTTTCTACAAGAAAAGTTGGTAAAAATGTTGTTACAAAGGCGACTCCACCAACTTTATATAGATCCCGGGGAGTTGAACTTTCGAGGACTAGTGTTTTGAAGGGGGAAGGATGTTGCATCTCGCATTTCGTACGTTCAAGTTTCATCTTCAGTTAACCGACGTAGACTCGAGGATGAGATTATCTTGAGGTTAACGTATTTATGCTATTTATAATAAGCGATAAGTAAGTGTCATGAAGGATAAAGGGTACACGAATTAAAGAAAATAAGTTTCGTTGAAGGTTACCGATTTGGGATAAAATACGGGTCGAGCGATAATACCTGATATTTATGGACTAGTACAATACAAGGTACCACATGACCATGATAGAATGATGTATAAAGTGTATTAAAAATAAGTATAATTTTAAGTAAATTAAGACAATTCTTAATTATGCGGGTAATTGGTTAATTACTGGATAACGGGGCATTACCTAATTACCTAAAAAGTAGATAAAGATTAAACTTTCCCACCCCCACCCCCACCCCCACACCCACCCCCACCCCCACACCCACCCCCACCCCCACGTGGCAGCAAGCCCTTTCTTAAGCTATTACTCTTACCCATTCTTTATTAGGTGTTAACAATAATGTGTAGTACCAAGACACTTCATTTCTTACACAAAAGAATCCTACAAAACTTTAGCTTTTGCAAATTTCAGATGGAGCTTTGCACCTTAGCAAAATTGCTTCAGTATTTGTTCCAAGATCAAGGCAATACACATGGTTAGGGGTGGCAAAATGGTTAAAAGAAAATAGTTAACCACCCATATTATCCACTAAAAATGGGTTGGATAATGAACTTTTTAAAGATGGGTCAAATATGGATAAGTACTATATTATCCATTTAGAAAATGGATAACCAATGAGTAACCAACGGATAACCAATGAGTCTAACTTTTACATTTGTAAAGCCTAAAATTGGGGATTCCTCAAGTTAGGGAGACTAAGAATTCTCCCAAAGGTGATCATATGCAAGAATTCATGGATAATATGGTTACTCATTTTATTCGCCGGTTAACCCTTTTTTATTCGTATTAAATATGGGTCGGGTCGGATAATTGATCCATTTTTTTATTACCCGATTTCGACCCGAACTATATCCAACTCAACCCGCCTGTTTGCCACCCCTACACATGGTCTTTGACATAATCACAAATATACTAAGAAAAGTTATTTAACTTGCTTCCAATGGTACAATGATTGAAGAACGTAAATGCTTACAAAATCCCTACAAAAATTTCCTACAACACTACATTAACAACGAGACTTTCTTCAACCAAAATCCAACGAAAATTATTAGAAGCTTGACAACGTAAAATTTTGCGGTTCTAAAGGAGTACGGTGCAACATTTTTCAAGAATATCATACAGATTTTTCCCTACTCCAGGTATGTCAAGGCTATCACTTCTTTATTTTTGGCATCCAAATTATACAAATGAAATGAACAAAATACGTAACTTTCATAAATGACTCTATTCATAGAGATACTAGGGGTGTCAATATTTTTGATTCCCCGTATGAATTATTATTATATCGTCTGTTCATGGGTCTCATAAAAATATGTATTTAATAAAATTTATCCGAAAGGTATATTGATTTTTAAGGCATTCCAAGAAAATCTTATTAACGTATTTCTTATGCATTTCATGCATTACATTCATTTACAATGACCCATGATCAGATGACGTTATATACGCGTATATATGTAAATATATGTATATGGGATATGCAAAAAGGTTACAACATTATATATGCACCACCACCTGATTAGTTGGTATATATTGATGATCTTGCCCACAGTGACCGAGATGATATGATGGGATGCTCTCAGAGGCTTGATGATTTTATGTACACCTATACCTATGCATGACATGATACTTACATGTATGTGCATGATGTTATAATGGTTTTAGGATTTGCAAAGTTATTTGGACTTACAGGCAAAATTCCTTATTCCATGTTTTATCTATGTCTTTTATATACTAGTTCATGCCTTACATACTCAGTACATTATTCGTACTGACGCCCTATTTCCCGGGGCCTGAGTTTCATGCCTGCAGGTGTAGCTAGGCAAGCCGACGCCCCCTTCTTAGGATCCTTGATCAGCGAGAGTTGGCGTGCTCCACTTGATCTGGAGCAGCTTTTGATTTTGGTACGATATTGCTTATATATATATATATATGATGTGGCTCAGTCCCGTCTTTGTACAGTTGTATTTCTATTAGAGGTTTGTAGACAGTTATGTATAGTTGGATAGTATGTGGCCTTGTCGGCCTTCAGTTTTGGGTATATAGTTGTCTATAGCAGCCTTGTCGGCTAACCTAGTGTATTCCGCATGCATATGTACATATGTCTTTTGGATTGATTTCTCTCATGTATGTTATTCACGTTTATATCTTAAACGCATGCTTAAGGATGTTCCACATGTAGGATTCAAGCACCCATCGCGGCCCATCGGTTTGGGTCGTGACAGTTGAGATATGATCTTTTGAATTAGATTCGTGTGTCTTGGTCCTACTATATGTGATGGGTTCATAACATTGCGTTGTGGTGGCAATTGTTGACCTTGTGGGACGGTTCTCTCATTTGAGTCATTTTATATGTTTGAGTACACTTGAATTGTTGCGTATTGGTGCACAGATTGCAGGGTTTGTGGCTTAAGGTTGTATTAGTGTGGCATGTCAGTAGGGTGACTGTATTTGATAAGATGAGGTCGTCGAACCTAGAATGGGTGCTATTGGATCTGATTCGGAAGCTGGCTTAGAAGTTGTCTATAGTTCTTGTCGAAGAAGGGAGAGTTCCATGATTTGTTGATCTGATAAGTGGTTACGAGTTTTTGCATATTTCTTTCATCGTCCACAGTGTACAAAGGTTTAAAACAAGATTTTTGTTTGATATGATATTTGTTATCGATATGGGGCTAGTTATCGAAAAACTATTGCATTGGAAGTTATTGCTATGAGTATTTGAGTTGTGTGGGATACCATGTGATTGTGTCTTGGGTTATGGTTATGGCCTGATACAGCTTGTACAGACTTATACAGCGTGTAGGTGCGATATTGGGATCTTGTAAGGAGTTCTTGATGTTGGGAATTGGATTCCAAGGTTTATGGTCTAAGGTTGAATATCTTTAGTTAGGTTGTGTTTTCAGGCATATATCGAATAGGGTGACGTGGGATCACCCCTGGGTAGGTGCATGGTAAGGGTACACGACGGTTGATGGCTATGGAACAACTCTGGGCACATTTGAAGAAGAACATATTTTTAAGTGGGGGAGAATGTAACAATCCGACCGGTCGTTTTGAGAATTTGCACTTCGCTCGGTAGTTTGGGAGCATGAGTAGCTCCATATGATGTATTATTACTTGTGTGAATTGTCGGTTTTGGTTTCAGGTTATTAGGAATTTATTTCGAAGAATGAATCTCCTTATTGAAGCTTTAGGTTAGAAGAGTTGATCAAATTTAACTTTGGTGAATTTTACCCCGGAACAGAGTTTTGATGGTTCGGCTAGGTCCCGATGGTAATTTTGGACTCGGACATATGCCTGGATTTGCATTTGGATGTTTCTAGAAGGTTTTGGCACTAATTGTAAATAAAGCCAGATTTATGTCATCCCCTCTTATTGATGAGCATGAAATAGAATTGGATAATTTTGCTACACAAGAACAAGTTGGTAACGATGAGTTTGTCGGAGACGAGGATATGAATATCGATTGTGCTGCGGGTGGTATGTCTTAAGCCTTATAATTAATTTACATATTGTAATTTTTTTCTTATGTCTTAGCTGTTATATCAAACTAGGGACATTAGAGAAGAAAAGAGTTCGAGGGAAAACAACATGTAAGAATATTCATTCAAGAAGTTTTGAAGAAACAGAGGAGTTGACATAAGGACAAGCAGTGGGACCAATTGACAAGAGAGTGTGTAATTTGACCAACTTTATAGAAATAATTGCAAGAAATCCTAGATTTATCCCCTTGGTGCATACCAGTTGGCATGTTGTGTCAAAGAATATTAAGCAACAAATGTGAGAATATGTCAATTTAAGAATAATTAATTTTTCAATTGTATTATTTTGTATGTTTCCTACTAAGTGAAGATAAATATACGTTATTTTGCATAGTCCAAGTTCATAATTCCATCAGAAGGACAAAATTGGGTAATGGATGGTCTTCGTGATGCTCGAAAGCGGTACAAGAGACATATTAAGATGAAATATTTCAATAGGAATGCCGATGAATATATGCTACACAATCGTCCGAATGAGATACCAGAAGTTCAATTCCGCCAATTGATTCAGTATTGGAAGGATTCAGATGTCCAAGTAAGATTAAAATGTGCATTTCTATTTTGTTGCGTTATCACTTTTTTACTTTTTGATTTATTAATTAATATACCTCTTTTGGTATTAGGCTATGAGCCAATTAAATTCTGAAAACCGGAAAAAATAAAAGTGGAGGCATCGAATGGGACCTATTAATTTTGTAAGAGTACGCGTGGCATTGGTAATATTTAGTCGACACTTTGTAAAAAATCTGACTTCTATTTCTTTTTGTACTTTATTGTAACACATAGATGTTTATTTTTTACTTTCTTTGATGTAATTTTCCACATGCAACCAAAGAGAACAATGAGGAACTATCAAAGTCTGAAATGTTTATTACAACCCTTCAAAAAAAGGGAAGGAAGTTCATACAGTTACTCAAGTTGAAATAGTAAGTCATGTTGCAAGTTAAATGTAAGGACCCTACTAATCGTTTCGAGCTCTAGTGCGTCATTCGGAAATTTGAGGCCATGCGCAACTTTACTTTAGGTATTATGACTCGTACGCATGGACAGAATTGAAATTTGGGAAGTTCGGACTCGATTTGGAAAGAGAATTCTCATTTCGGAAGCTTTAAGTTGAAAGAATCGACTAAGGTAGGATTTTGAGTAAACGACCTTGGAATCGGGATTTAAAGGTTCCAGCAGGTTCGTATGATAGTTTCGGACTTAGGTGTATGCTTGAATTGGCTTTTGGATGACCCGAAAGCATTTCGGCGTCTATTGTGGACGTTGGCATTTTGGAAGAAATTCATAAATTTAGGTTGAAGGTTTTTGAGAAGTTTGACCGGAAGTGGATTTTTGATATCAGGGTCGAAATCTGATTCCGGAAGTTGAAGTAGGTCCATAATGTTGAATATGATTTGTGTGCAAATTTTGAGTTCAATCAGACGTGATTTGGTGGGTTTCGACACAGAAAGAAGAAATTGAAGTTTCATGTTCTTGAAGCTTAAATTGGAGTGCGATTCCTAGTTTTAGCATTGTTTTATGTGATTTCGTACCTCGAGCAGGTCCGTATTATGTTTTCGAACTGGTTAGTGTTATTGGATGGGGGCCTCGGGTGGTTAACGGATTGAAATTTGAAGTTGAGGAAGAAACGAAGCAGCTGGGCATCTGGTGTAACCGCACCTGCATGAGGAGGTCCGCAGGTGTAGGAGATGGCTCGCATGTGTGGAGGGAGCAAAGGTCACTGAGAACCTCATAAGTGGAAAAGTGTGTGCACCTGCGATGGCACAGGTGCGATTTTAGTGGTCGTAAAAGCGACAAGGACCGCACGTGCGGATGCAGCTGGTGTATCGCAGATGCAGAATGGTTGTTGGACAGTGAGGGTTTACAAAAATGGGACTTGGTCCA
Source organism: Nicotiana sylvestris (assembly GCF_000393655.2). Lineage (NCBI taxonomy): Eukaryota > Viridiplantae > Streptophyta > Magnoliopsida > Solanales > Solanaceae > Nicotiana > Nicotiana sylvestris. The sequence continues at coordinate 127,928,378 of NC_091060.1, read as the reverse complement.
ATTTTTCTTCCATTTTCATTTGGTTTGGGTGATTTTGGAGAGCTTCCATGGGAGATTTTCTTCAAGAAACACAAGATAAGTGATTCCCACTCAATATAAGTTAAATACATGGTTTGTATAATGATTTAAACATGGATATTAGTAGAAATTTGGAATTTTGAAGAAAGACCTAGAATTTGGTACTTTTAGATTTTGACCACGATTTAGGACATGGAATTGGGGATAAATTATATATTTGAGTTTGTGAGGTTATGGGTAAAGTTTATTTTTGAAATTCGGGCTCGTGGGCCCGGGGGTGATTTTTATCGACTTTTTGATCGGGGTTAGAAATTGTTGTTAATAGGATTATGAGTATGTGAATATGTTTATGGATTTGCTCATTTATTGAGTAGTCTTGGAGCGTTGGGCATCGGTTTGAAGTGTTGGAAAGGCTTGGAAGCCAGCTATGGAACTTTCGAGCGAGGAAAGTCTCTTTCTAACCTTGTGAGAGGAAATTAACCCCATAGGTGATCTAAATTAATATGTGCCTCTATTTCTGGGGGCTACGTACGCATGAGGTGACGAGAGTCCGTACGTAGCTACTAGCTATGCCTATGTCCGGGTAGTTTTAGGCTTACATCATGTCTTGTTGATATTGTTATTGATTTACGTTTATTGTTTTCCTTGAGAAGGAGCGAGATTTAGTTTGCTTATTAAATGTTTGGAAAGGAGTAGAAATTGAGGAAAAAATTGAGATTTTAAAAGTTTTCATTTGAGCTTCGTATTTTATAAAGAATGGAAGAATTCTATAATAACTTAAAAAATCTATGTGTAACCGCCTCGCAAGTATGATCTGCGATTGGGGTAATTTCTTAAATTTATATTTGACTGCATCACAAGTATGATCCACAAGTGGGGTAATTCCTTAAACTTATATTTGACAGCATCGCAAGTATGCTCCGCGAGCGAGGTAACTCCTTGTGATGACCCGACCGGTTGTCTTAAGAATTAATGCCCGATCCCCTATTAACTACTTTTCATGTATTTATTTCTGCTATTTTGATTTGTCGGGATATTCGGTTTTGAGTTTCGGATAGTTTTGGGACACTTAGTCCCTAAATGAGAGCTTAAGTGTTAGAAATTTGACCGTAGTCGGAATAATGTGAAGACGGCCTCGGAATAGAATTCTGATGGTTTTGTTAGCTCCGTTGGATGATTTCGAGCCTAGGGGCATGTTTGGATTGTGTTTTGGAAATCCGTAGCTAATTTAGGTTGAAATGCCGAAAGATCGAATTTTGAAGTTTCTGGTTCGATAGTGAGATTTTTATCCGAGGGTCGGAATGGAATTTTGGAAGTTGACGTAGCTCCGTAGTGTTGAATGTGACGTGTGTGCAAAATTTCAGGTCATTTAGACTAGGGCTGGTAAACTATTTGATCGAAAGTGAAATTTTTAGAGTTTTGGAGTTCTTATGCTTGAATTCATGGTTGATTCGTCGTTTCGATGTTGTTTTAGGTGTTTTAAGGATTGATATAAGTTTGGAGAGGGGTATTGGACTTGTTGGTGCCTTTGGTTGAGGTCCTGGGGCCTCAGGATGATTTCGGATGGTTGACAGAAGGATTTTGAGTTTGGAGTTGAGCTGAACCTACTGATCTTCATAGGAGCAGCAGGGTCCGCAGATGCGGGAAATTTACCGCAGAAGCGGTGTCGTATCTGTGAATGGGGAATCGTAGGTGCGGAAACAGGTTGGGTTAGTGATTGTTGCAGATGCAACCGTTGGTCCGCAAAAGCGGGACTGCAGGTGCGGTCCCATGACCACAGGTGCGGTCCCATGACCGCAAAAGCGGATTAACTGGGCAGAAACATATAAATTCTTGTCTTTGCGAATTTGAGCTATTTTTCACCTCTTTTCAAACGGGAAGAAGGCTTGGGGAGCATTTTCAAGAGAGATTTTCAGAGGAGTTCATTGGGGTAAGGTCTTTGGTCCCTAAACTCATTATTGGAGTGAATTTTATCATTATAAGCATGAAAAATTAAGGAAAATCAGTGGTAATTTGAGGGTTAGGGCTTGATTAATTAGAGACCTTTGAGTGATGATTTGAGGGACCATTTAATGTCCGATTTTGGTACTTTTGGTATGAATGAACTCATGAGAGTGTGAGGATTCTGGAAATGTAAATTTTACGTGATTCCGAGATGTGCGCCCGAGGGGCGTTTTGGTCATTTTACCTAATTTCGCGTACTAGGTTAGAATTTCTTTGTAGAATTAGTTACTTGAACTGTTATTTACATTATGAAATTTAATTGAATAGATTTGGGCCATTAGGAGTCGAGTACTCATGGCTAGAACGTGGTTTCGAGTTGATTTTGAGCCGGTTCGAGGTAAGTGGCTTGCCTAACCTTGTGTGGGGGACCTTCCCCTTAGTATTTGGTATTACTGTTAATTAAATGCTTTGTACGTGAGGTGACGAGTGCATACTTTTGCTAATTGTTGAAAATCCAGTTTTCATTAAGTAATTACTAGTATGTTTCTTTTCCTATTTATATTACCTGCACTTAAAGCCTGTTGTTAGCTTAGGAAAGCATGTCTTAGTGTTTTAATTGCCTTATTTGCTCAAACTGCTTTACCTGAATTCTGTGCAGCATCCTAGGCTAGAATTACTTGTCTGCCTTAATATGAAATTGACATTTTCTTAATATTTTCTTGATGCTGTTGTGTAATTACATTTGGGACTACGGATGTGCGATACCGGTAGCTCCCCCTTGTCTGTTTATTTGGGACTACAGATGTGGGATTCCGACAGATCCCTCTGCATAGTTATATGGAACTATGGGGCTGCTGCACCGGGTAGATTCCCCCAGTACTAGGTATTTACATTTGGGACTACGGAACAGGATTCTGGTAGATCCCCTGTGCACTATGAGTTGGACTATGGGACGAGATCTAGGGAGATCCACTGGATATGTATATTTGGGACTACAGGACGGTATCCTGGGAGATCCCCAATTGTTATTTTTGTGTCGAGCCATATTTTGTTCTGTGTTTACCTTGCCTCTGTAATAGTTGTTGTTGCCCTTTATATCTTGTGTTATTTTTACTACTGTACTTATTTATACTGTTCTGTTCTACATTGTCAAACTTTATATTTTATTTATCCTCAGTAGGGCCCTAACCTTCCTCGTCACTACCCGACTGAGGTTAGGATTTGCACTTACTAAGTACCACTGTGGTGTACTCATGCCCTTTTTGTGCATGTTTTTCATGTGAAGATCCAGGTACTTCGACTCAGTCCTATCACCCTTGAGGCGAGGCGATTGTTTTAGAGACTTCGAGGTATATATATCGTGTCTGCAGTCCGAGGAGTTCCTTTCTACTCTCCCTATTGTATTAGCCCTTATGTATTTCTTTTCCTTGTTAGATATTCTGGAGATAGATACTGGTAGACATTCCAAGGCCTGTGGTTTCATGAGATTCTGGGTTTTGGGAAATGTTGTTAGTTTCAAGAAGTTGTATTGTATATGCCGAGCAGCATTTTAAATACTGTTTCATTCCATAATTTTGGCTTTTAATTATATCTTTCGCAAGTTTTGTTTATTTTCCGCTTTTGTTAGGCATAGAGACTACGTGCCGTCACGGTAGTTCACGGAGGGCAAACTGGGGTCATGACAAGTTGGTATCAGAGCTCTAGGTTCATAGGAGTCATAAATCACAAGCTGTTTTATTAGAGTCTCGCTACGGAGACCTCTATACTTATCTACGAGAGGCTATGTAACTATTAGAAAAATTCCACTTGATTTGATTTCCTTGTCGTGCGAGATTTGATGTCACAATTCTAAACTTTTTTTTCTATTCTCTCACAGATGATGAGGACACGCGCTGCCCGAGATGATCAGGCACCCGCGCTACCTACTGTAGCCATCAGCGGCCGGGGCCAGGGTAGAGGCTGAGGACGCGCACGTAGTGCAGCCAGAGCACCCGCGCGAGCTGCCACCGAGGTACCACCAGCAGTTCTAGCCGGAGTCCAAGCACCTTATACGCCTACTACTACTACTACTCTAGCTCTGCAGGAGACTGTTGCACATATCATGAGCATGTACACTACTTTGGCTCAGGCAAGGTTGCTTCCCCTTATTGCAGATGCGTCTTAGGCTGGAGGAGGAGCAGATACTCCTGCCGCCCGCACTCCTGAGTAGCAAGTGCATGTTGAGCAGGTCTTCCTATACAGTCTGCAGTTCGATATCAGCCCGAGGACAGAGCACCGGTTTCCGAGGACGAGCAGCTGAGGCTTGAGAGGTTTAAGAAGTACAAGCCTCCATTATTCAGTGGTCTAGTATCGGATAATGCTTTGGGATTTCTAGATCACTGCTACTGCATTCTCCGTACCATGGGTATATCAGGTTCGAGCGGGGTTTCCTTCATTACTTTCTAGCTTCGAGGAGCCGCCTATGAGTGGTGGCGCACCTATGAGTTAGACAATCTGGATGAAGCTGCTTCACTGACTTGGACTCAGTTTTCAGATCTATTCCTGAGAGAGTATATTCCTTAGAGCCTCGGGGACGCATGGCGCGTAGAGTTTAAGCATTTGCGCCAGGGTTCTATGACTGTCTCAGAGTATGCTGTCCGCTACACTAGTTTGGCTAGACATGCACCGGCCTTAGTTTCTATTGTTCGCAAGAGGTTCACCAGTTTATTGAGGGCCTTATTCCCAACATCAGGTCTAGCATGGCTCGTGAGTTGGAGATTGATATTTCTTATCAGCAAGTGGTGAGCATTGCTAGGAAGATTGAGGGTATGCATACTAGGGAGAGAGAGGAGAGGGAGGCCGAGAGGTCTCGAGAGTCGGGCCATTATTCTGGTGCTCGTGCCCCAGCTGTAGGTCGCCATGGTAGGGGCTATATGAGACGCCCTATTCATTCAGCTCTTCCAGCTGCCAGTGGTATTCCAGCTCATTCTAGGCCTCAAGAGCCTTATAATGCACCTCCGGTTTCTAGCGCGTCTCCCACGCGGGGTGCTTACAGAGGTTAGTCTAGCAGACCTAGCTCGAGCCAATCACAGCCGCCACCGTCCTCCCAGAGCTTATTTTGAGTGTGGTGACACACGCCATATGGTGAGGGATTTCCCCAGACTTGGGAGGGGTGCACCTCCGAAGACTTCTCAGCCACAACGTGCCCCGTAGAGTTCTCAAGCTATGGTTACAGCTCCAGTTGCTACCCCACCTGCTCAGCCAGATAGAGGTGGAGGTCGGGGAGGTAGAGGTCACCCTAGATAGGGAACCCAGGCCAGATACTATGCCCTTCCTGCCCGTACCGAGGCTGTTGCCTCCGATTTTGTCATCACAAGTATTATACTGGTTTGTCACAAAGATGCATCAATTCTATTCGATCCAGGCTCCACTTACTCTTATGTGTCTTCTTATTTTGCTCCACATTAGGGTGTACTTCGGGATTCTTTGAGTTCCCCTATTTATGTTTCTACTCCTGTGGGAGATTCTCTTGTTGTGGACCGCATTTACCGGTCGTGTTTGGTTGCTCTTAGTGGTTTTGAGACCAGAGCCGATTTATTGTTGCTCAGCATGGTAGATTTTGATATTATATTGGGCATGGACTAGTTGTCGCCCCATTATGCTATTCTTGATTGTCACGCCAAAACTGTGACACTGGCTATGCCAAGTGTACCACGTGTTGAGTGGAGGGGTACTTTAGATCACACTCCAGTAGAGTTATTTCTTTTCTTAAAGCTTAGTGTATGGTTGAAAGGGGTGTGATGCGTATTTAGCTTATGTGAGAGATGTCAGTATTGATACCTCTTCAGTTGATTTAGTCCCAGTAGTATGGTATTTTTTCGATATGTTTCCAGCTGATCTTCCGGGAATGCCGCCTGATAGAGATATTGATTTTGGCATTGATCTGTTGTCGGGCACTCAGCCCATTTCTATTCTTCCGTATCGTATGGCTCCTCTTGAGTTGAAGGAGTTAACAGATCAGTTACAGGAGTTTCTATTACCTTGGGGTGCTCTTGTCTTGTTTGTGAAGAAAAAGGATGGTTCTGTGCATATGTGTATTGATTGTCTCTAGTTGAACAAGGTTACAACAAAGAACCATTATCTTTTGCCTCGTATTGATGATCTGTTTGACTAGCTTCAGGGCGCACGAGTATTTTCTAAGATTGACTTGTGCTCAGGTTACCATCAGTTGAAGATTCGGGAGCCAGATATCTCGAAGACTGCTTTCAGGACTCGATATGGCCATTATGAGTTCCTTGTCATGTTATTTGGGTTGACCAATGCCCCAGCAGCCTTTATACATCTGATGCACAGTGTGTTCCAACCATATCTTGACTCGCTCGTCATTATCTTTATTGGTGATCTTATGGTGTATTCCCGGAGTCGGGAAGATCATGAGCAACACTTGAGAACAGTGCTTCAGACCTTGAGAGAAAAGAAGTTAAATGCTAAGTTCTCGAAATGTGAATTTTGGTTGGATTCCGTGGCATTATTAGGCCACGTGGTATCAAGTGAGGGTATTCAGGTGGATCCGAAGAAAGTAGATGCAGTGGAGAGTTGGTCCAGACCATCCTCAGCTACAGAGATCCGCAATTTTCTCAGCTTGGAGGGTTATTACCATCGTTTTATGGAGGGGTTTTCATCGATTGCATCCCCTATGACCAGACTGACCTAAAAGGGTGCTCCGTTCCAGTGGACGGAAGAGTGTGAGGCGAGATTTCATAAGCTCAAGACAACTTTGACTACAGCCCCAGTTTTGATATTGCCTTCAGGTTCGGGGTGTTATACGGTCTATTGCGATGCCTCGAGAATTGGCCTTGGAGTGGTTTTGATGTAGGACGGTAGGTGTCACAACCCCAGTCCGCCTTCCGTGAAACATTGTGATGGAACTTAGTCTCTACGACTAGGTAAGCCTAGGATGCGGAAGATAAACAAAATTTGCGGAAGAAAACAATTTAAAACAGAAATTGAGTAATAAAACAACGTTTAAAAGTGTCGCTCAACATACACAATATTAACTCTTAAAACCAATACACTTTCCTAAAACCCGGAAACCCATGAATCAAAAGCTACGAATATAACAAAAATGCTCTAACTCTGGAATATCTACATTAACAGAAGAAAATAGAAGGTCTATCACTACAAGATAGAATGGAAAGGGACTCATCGGTCTGCAGACGCGGCAGATATACCTCGAAGTCTCTGGAGCAGTCGCCTCGCCTTAAGGGTGTTAGGACTGAGTCAAAGTACCTGGATCTGCACATGAAAAACATGCACAAAAAGGGCATGAGTACACCACAACTGTACTCAGTAAGTGCCAAGCCTAACCTCGGTCGGGTAGTGACGAGGAAGGTCAGGGCCATACTGAGGTTAAATAAAATATAAAGTTCGACAAACAAAATAGTATAAATAAGTACATCCGTAAAAGTAACACAAGATATAAAGGGCAACAACTATTACAGAGCAAGGCAAACACAAAAAGAAATATGGCTCAACACTAAAATAACAATCGGGTATCTCCCAAGATACCGTCCAGTAGTCCCAAATATACATATCCAATGGATCTCCCGGGATCTCATCCCGTAGTCCAACTGATAGTGTGTGGGGATCTACCGGAATCCCGTTCTGTAGTCCCAAATGTAAATAGCAAGTACCGGGGGAATCTATCTGGTATAGTCCCATAGTTCCATATAACTGTGCAGGGGGATCTACCGGAATCACACATCTATAGTCCCAAATAAATAGACAAGGGGGAGTTATCGGAATCCCACATACGTAGTCCCATATGTAATTACAAAGCGGCATCAGGAAAAATATTCAAAAAATGTCAATTTCATATTAAGGCAAACAAGTAATCCTAGCCTAGCATGCTGCACAGAATTCAGGTAAGCAGTTGAGCAAATAAGGCAATTAAAAGCACTTAGACATGCTTTCCTAAGCTAACAACAGACTTTAAGTGCAAGTAATATAAATAGGAAAAGAAACATACTAGTAATTACTTAATGAAAACCGGATTTTCAACAATTAGCACAAGTTACGCATTGTCACCTTATGTACAAGGCATTTCAATAAACAGTAATACCAAATCCCAAGGGGAAGGTCCCCCACACAAGGTTAGACAAGCCACTTACCTCGAACTGGCTCAAAATCAACTCGAAACTATGTTCTTGCCATGAGTACTCGACTCCAAATGGCCCAAATCAATTCAATTCAATTGCATAATGAAAATACCACTTCAAGTAACTGATTCTACAATTAAATTCTAAGCTAATACGCAAAATTAGGTAAAATAAACAAAACTCCTCGTGGGCCCACGTCTCGGAATCAGGTAAATTTACATTTCCAAAGTCCTCACACTCTTACGATTTCAGACATACCAAAAGTTCCAAAATCAGACCTCAAATGGTCTCTGAAATCATCGCTCAAAGGTCTCTAATTAGTCAAGCCCTAACCCCAAATTTTACCACTGATTTTCCTTAAAAATCACCTCAATAACAAGTTTAGGTTCCAAGAATCATACCTCCTCGAAGTTCCCTTGAATTCCCTCTCAAAACCTCCTCAAAGGCTTACTTCTCGGATGAAAATGGTGAAAGAATAGTTCAAATTCGCAAAGGTAACTATTTATATGTTCTGCCCAGCAATCTCGCATCTGTGGTCCACCCATTGCATCTGCGATACCGCTTCTGCGGTTGGGGAACCGCTTCTGCTGTTCTTACTTAAAGTTGCATTTCCGCTCCTGCGACCCAGATGCCGCATCTACGGTCCCGCAGGTGCGGTAATCCTATCGCTTCTGCGGTCCCTGCTAAAATTCCTCTTAGTCGCTTCTGCGGCTCATGTCCACATCTGTGGTAGTCGCATCTGCGGCCTACCAACCGCAGATGCGGTTATGATAGCAGCCCAAAGACTTCAGCTGAAATTTCCAACTTTCCAACTTCCCATTAACCACCCGAAATCATCCCGAGGCCCCAGGACCTCAATAAAAAGCACAAACAAGTCCAATACCCCTGTCCAAACTTATACCAATCCTTAAAACACCTAAAATAACATCGAAACGACGAATCAACCACAAATTCAAGCCTAAGAACTCCTAAACTCTAAAAATACGCTTTCCATGAAAAAGTCTATCAAATCTCGTCTGAATGACCTAAAATTTTCCACACACATCACATTAAACACTACGGAGCTACCGCAACTTCTGGAATTCCATTCCTACCCTCAGATCAAAATCTCACTATCAAACCGAAAACTTCAAAATTCGACGTTTCGGCATTTCAAGCCTAAATTTGCTACGGACTTCAAAAACACAATCCAAACACGCCCCTAAGCCCGAAATCACCCAACGGAGCTAACGGAACCATCGAAATTTCATTCTGAGGCTGTATTCACACTATTCCAACTATTGTCAATTTCTAACACTTAGCTCTCATTTAGGGAGTAAGTGTCCCAAAACACTCCGAAACTCAAAACCGAACATTCCGGTAAATCAAAATAGCAGAAATAAACAGGGGAAAGCAGTTAATAGGTGATCGGGGCATTAATTCTTATGACGCTTGGCCGGGGCGTCACATACTCCTACACTTAAATATTCGTTCGTCTTCGAACGAGCATAGAGACATACCTGAAGTAGTGAAAAGATAAGGGTAACGGCTGCGCATATCTTGCTCGGTCTCCAAGGTTGCCTCCTCAACCGGTTGACCCTGCCACTAAACCTTCACTGATGCAATGTTCTTTGACCTCAACTTTCTAACCTGCCTATTTAATATTGCCATCGGCTCCTCAACATAGGATAGATCCTTGTCCAACTGGACTGAACTGAAATCAAACACGTGCGACGGATCATCGTGATACCTCTGGAGCATCGAAACATGAAATATTGGATGAACTCCTGACAAGGTGGGAGGTAAGTCAAGCTCATAAGCAACCTCCCCAACACGCCGCAATATCTCAAAAGGACCAATAAACCTCGGACTCAAATTTCCTTTCTTCCCAAATATCATAACGCCCTCCATAGTCGAAACCTGAAGCAGGATCTGCTCTCCAACCATATAGGAAACATCATGAACCTTCCGGTCCGCGTAGCTCTTCTGTCTGGACTGGGCTGTATGGAGTCTATCATGAATCACCTTAACCTTCTCCAAAGCATCCTGTACCAAGTCTGTGCCCAATAATCTGGCCTTACCCGGCTGAAACCAACCTACCGGGGGCCTATACCGCCTATCATATAAGGCCTCATATGGTGCCATCTGAATGCTAGACTGATAGTTGTTGTTGTAAGAAAACTCCACCAATGGCAAAAACTGATCCCAAGACCCTCCGAACTCAATCACATACACACAGAGCATATCCTCAAGAATCTAAATAGTGTGCTCGGACTGTCCATCCATCTGAGGGTGAAATGTTGTACTCAACTTAACTTGAGTACCCAATTCGTGTTGAACGACCCTCCAGAACCGTGATGTGAACTGATTACCTTTATCTGAAATTATGGAAACTGGAATACCAAGCAGACGAACAATCTACTGGATATAAATCTCCGCTAGACGCTCCGAATAATAGGTAGTACACATAGGAATAAAGTGCGCGGACTTGGTCAGCCGATCCACAATCACCCAAATAATATCGAATTTTCTCAAAGTCCATGGGAGCCCAACTACAAAGTCCATGGTGATTCGCTCCCACTTCCACTTCGAAATCTATATCTACTGAAGCAACTGACCCGGTCTTTGGTGCTCACACTTCACCTGCTGACAGTTGAGGCACCGAGCTACAAATCCAACTATCCTTCTTCATCCTCCTCCACCAATCGTGCTGCCTCAAATCCTAATACATCTTCGCGGCACCTGGATGGTTGGAATATCGCTAACTGTTGGCCTCCTCTAGAATCAACTCCAGATACCCATCAACATTGGGTACACAAATCCAACCCTACATCCTCAATACCCCGTTATCACCAATAGTCACATCTCTGGCATCACCGTGTTGAACCTTGTCCTTGAGGACAAGAAAATGAGGGTCATCATACTGACGCTCCCTGATACGATCAAATAAGGAAGACCGAGAAACACAAGCTAGAACCCGACTGGGCCTCGAAAGATCCAATCTCAAAAACTAGTTGGTTAAGGCATGAATATTCATCGCCATAGGTCTCTCCGATGCTGGTAAATAAGCCAAACTCCCCAAACTCTCTACCCGGCAACTGAAGGCATCGACCACCACATTGGCCTTGCCCAAGTGATACAAAATAGTGATATCATAGTCCTTCAGCAACTCCAACCACCTCCTCTGGCGCAAATTAAGATCCTTTTGCTTTAACAGGTGTTGCAAGCTCCGATGATCAGCATAAATTTAACAAGGAACCCCATACAAATAATGACGCTAGATCTTCAAGGCGTAAACAATGGCAGCTAACTCAAGGTCATGGACCGGATAATTCTTCTCGTGAACATTCAACTATCTAGACGCGTAGGTAATCACCCTACAGTGCTGCATCAAAACCGCTCCAAGGCCAATCCTAGAGGCATCATAATAAACTATATAAGACCCCGAACCTGTAGGTAATATTAACATTGGGGTTGTAGTCAAAGTTTTCTTGAGCTTCTGAAAGATCGCCTTACACTCTTCCGTCCACTGGAATGGAGCACCTTTCTGGGTTAGTGTAGTCAAAGGGGTCGCAATCGATGAAAACCCCTCAACAAAACGACAGTAATAACCCGCCAAGCCAAGAAAACTACAGATCTCTGTAGCTGAGGATGGTCTGGGCCAACCCTACACGACCTTTACTTTCTTCGGATCTACCTGAATACCCTCACTCCACACCACATGGCCTAAGAATGCCAAGGAATCCAACCAAAACTGACATTTCGATAACTTAGCATATAACTTCTTTTCTCCCAAGGTCTGAAGCACTATCCTCAGGTGTTTCTCATGATCTTCCTGACTCCGGGAATACACCAAAATATCATTAATAAAGACAATGATGAATGAGTCAAGATACGGCCGGACCACACTATGCATCAAATGCATAAAGGTTGTTGGGGCATTGGTCAGCCCAAATGACATAACGAGGAACTCATAATGACCATACCGAGTCCTGAATGCAGTCTTGGGGATATCTGGCTCTCGAATCTTCAACTGATGGTAACTTGAGCACAAGTCAATCTTAGAAAACACCCATACGCCCTAAAGCTGGTCAAAAAGATCATTAATATAAGGCAAAGGATAACGGTTCTTTACTGTAACCTTGTTCAACTGGAGATAATCAATACACATATGCATAGAACCATCCTTTTTCTTCACAAACAAGACAGGAGCACCCCAAGGTGATACATTGGGCCGCATAAAACCCTTATCAAGCAATTCCTATAACTGACCCTTCAACTCCTTCAACTCAGGAGGAGCCATACGATAAGGATGAATAGAAATAGGCTGAGTGCCCGATAACAGATCAATGCTAAAATTAATATCTCTATCAGGCGGCATGCCGAAAAAATCAACTGGAAACACATCGGGAAAATCCCGTACTACTAGGACTGAATCAACTGAAGGGGTATCAACATTGACATCTCTCACATAAGCGAAATATGCATCACACCTATTCTTAACCATACGCTGAGCTTTAAGAAAAGAAATAACTATACTAGGAGTGTGATCTAAAGTACCCCTCCATGCAGCACGTGGTACAACTGGCATAGCCAGCGTCACGGTTTTGGCATGACAATCAAGAATAGCATAATGGGGCAACAACCAGTCCATGCGCAATATAATATGAAAATCTACCATGATGAGAAACAAAAAATCGGCTCTGGTCTCAAAACAACTAAGAGCAACCAAATACGACCGATAAATGCGGTCCACAACAAGAGAATCTCCCACAGGAATAGAAACATAAATAGGGGAACTCAAAGAATCCCGAGGTACAACCAATTGTGGAGAAAAATAAGAAGACACATAATAGTAAGTGGAGCCTGGATCGAATAGAAACGATGCATCTCTGTGATAAACTAGTATAATACCTATGATGACAGAATTAGAGGCACCAGCCTCGGTACGGGAAGGAAGGGCATAGTATCTGGCCTAGCCTCCCCCTATAGAGCGACCTATACCTCCCCGACCTCCACCTCTAGCTGGCTAAGCAGGTGGGGTAGCAACTGGAGCTATAATCATAACTTAAGAACTCTATAGGGCACGCTATGGCTGAGAATTTTGTGGAGGTACACCCCTCCCAAGTCTGGGGTAATCCCTCACCATATGGCGTGTGTTACCACACTCAAAACAAGCTCTAGGTCGACGTGGCGGCTGTGACTGGCTCGGGCCAGGTCTGCTGGACTGACCTCTGAAAGCACCCTGCGCGGGAGGCGCGCTAGAAACTAGAGGTGCATAATAAGGTTCCTGAGGCCTAGGAGGAGCGGGAATCCCACTGGCTGCTAGAAAAGATGAATGAAAAGGGCAACTAATATAACCTCTACCGTGACGAGCTGCAGTTGGGGCATGGGCACCAGAATAATGGCCCGACTCTCGAGACCTCTTAGCCTCCCTCTCCTCTCTCTCCCTAGCATGCATACCCTCAATCCTCCTAGCAATGCTCACCATGTGCTGATAGGAAATATCCATCTCCAACTCACGAGCCATGCTAGACCTGATGTTGGGAATAAGGCCCTTAATAAACCGGCAAACCCTCTCGCGAACAGTAGAAACCAAGGCTATTGCATGTCTAGCCAAACTAGTGTAATGGATAGCATACTCTAAGACAGTCATAGCACCTTGGAGCAAATGCTCAAAATCTGCGCGCCATGCGTCCTTGAGGCTCTGAGGAATATACTCTCTCAGGAACAGATCTGAACACTGAGTCCAAGTCAGTGAAGCATCCTCATCCAGACTGTCTAACTCATATGTACACCACTACTCATAGGCGGCTCCTCAAAACTGGAAGGTAGTGAAGGAAACCCCACTTAACCCTAATATACCCATGGTATGGAGAATGCAGTAACACTCATCTAAAAATCCTAGAGCATCATCGATGCTAGACCACTGAATATAGGAGGCTTGTACTTCTTGAACCTCTCAAGCCTCAGCTGCTCGTCCTTGGAAACTGCTGCCTTGTCCTCGGGCTAATCTTGGACTGCAGGTTGTACATGAATAATCTCAAGGACCTGCTCAACATGCACTTGCTGCTCGGGAGTGCAGGCGGTGGGAGTCTGTGCCCTTCCCCCAGCCTGAGACGTAGCTACAGCAAGGGGAAGCAACCCTACCTGAGCCAAAGTGGTGTACATGCTCATGAACTGTGCTAGAGTCTCCTAAAGTGCTGGAGTAGTAGTAGCAGTAGGAGTATCAGGTGCCTGTACTCCAGCTGGAACTGCTGGTGGTACCTCGGTGGCAGCTCGCGCAAGAGCTCTGGCTGCAGCACGTGCGTGTCCTCGGTCTCTATCCCGACCTCGGCCTCCAACGGCTGCAGTAGGGGGCACAGGTGCCTGATCATCTCGGGTAGTGCATGTCGTCACCAGCTATGAGAGAATAGAAGATAAAAGATTAGAATTGTGACATCAAATCTCGCACAACAAGGAAATCAAATGAAGTGAAAATTTTCCTAACGGTTACGTATCCTCTTGTAGATAAGTATAGACGTCTCCGTACCGATCAGCGAGACTCTAATAAATCGGTTTGTGATTCATGACTCCTATGAACCTAGAGCTTTGATACCAACTTCTCATGACCCGGTTCGCCCTCCGTGAACCATCTTGACGGCACCTAGTCTCTACGACTAGGTAAGCCTAAAATACGAAAGATAAATCAAATTTGTGGAAGAAGACAATTTAAAACAGAAATAGAGTAATAAAACAACGTTTAAAAGTGCCGCTCGGCATACACAATATTAACTCTTAAACCCAACACACTTTCCCCTAACCTAGAAACCCATGAATCACAAGCTACGAATATAACCAAAATGCTCTAACTCCGTAATGTCTACATCAATAGAAGAAAATAGAAGGGCTATCACTACAAGATAGAATGGAAAGGGACTTCTCGGTCAACGAACGCGGCAGTTATACCTCGAAGTCTCTGGAGCAGTCGCCTTGACTCAAGGGTGATAGGACTGAGTCAAAGTACCTAGATCTACACATGAAAAACATGCGCAGAAAGGGCATGAGAACACCACAACGGTACTCAGTAAGTGCCAAGCCTAACCTCGGTCGGGTAGTGATGAGGAAGGTCAAGGCCCTACTGAGGTTAAAAAAAATATAAAGTTTGACAGTGTAGAACAGAACAATATAAATAAGTACAGCTGTAAAAGTAACACAAGATTTAAAGGGCAACAACAACTATTACAGAGGCAAGTTAAACACAGAAAGAAATACGGCTCAGCACCAAAATAACAATCGGGGATCTCCCAAGATACCGTCCAGTAGTCCCAAATATACATATCTAATGGATCTTCCGGGATCCCGTCCCGTAGTACAACTCATAGTGCGGGGATCTACCGGAATCCCGTTCCGTAGTCCCAAATGTAAATACCCAGTACTGGGGAAATCTACCGGGTGCAGTCCCGTAGTTCCATAAAACTATGCAGGGGGATCTACCGGAATCCCTCATCCGTAATCCCAAATAAACAGACAAGGGGGAGCTACCGGAATTGCACATCTGTAGTCCCAAATGTAATTACACAGCAGCATCAGGAAAAATATTCAGAAAATGTCAATTTTATATTAAGGCAAACAAGTAATCCTAGCCAGCTTGCTGCATAAAATTAAGGTAATTAGTTGAGCAAATAAGGCAACTAAAACACAAAGACATATTTTTCTAAGCTAATAATAGGCTTTAAGTGCAGGTAATATAAACAGGAAAAGAAACATACTAGTAATTACTTAATGAAAACCGGATTATCAACAATTAGCACAAGTACGCACTCGTCACCTCACAAGGCATTTCAATTAACAGTAATACCAAATCCTAAGGGGAAGGTCCCCCACACAAGGTTGGGCAAGCCACTTACCTAGAACCAGCTCAAAATCACCTCGAAACCACGTTCTTGCCACGAGTACTCGACTCCAATTGGCCCAAATCTATTCAATTCAATTTCTTAATGTAAATAACACTACAAGTAACTGATTGTACAAAGAAATTCTAAGCTAATACGCGAAATTAGGTAAAATGATCAAAACACCCTCGAGCCCACGTCTCGGAATTAGGTAAAATTTATATTTCCAGAATCCTCACACTCTCACGAGTTCAATCATACCAAAAATACCAAAATCAGACCTCAAATGGTCCCTCAAATCATCGCTCAAATGTCTCTAATTAGTCAAGCCCTAACCCCCAAATTTACCACTAATGTTTCTTAAACTTCCATGTTTATAATGATAAAAATCACTTCAATAACGAGTTTAGGTTCCAAGAATCATACCTCCTCGAAGTTCCCTTGAATTTCCTCTTAAAACCTCCCCAAAAGCTCACTTCCCGGATGAAAATGGTGAAAGAATAGCTCAAATTTGCGAAGGCAACTATTTATATGTTCTGCCCAGCAATCCCGCAACTGCGGTCCACCCATCGCATATGCGATACCGCTTCTGTGTTTCTCACTTAAAGTTCCATCTCCGCACCTTTGACCCAGAAGCCGCATCTGCGGTCCCGCAGGTGCGGTAATCCTATCGCTTCTGCGGTCCCTGCTGAAATTCCTCTTAGCCGCTTCTGCGGCTCAACTCTGCGTCTAGAACCTACCAACTGCAGATGCGGTTATGATAGTAACCCAAAGACTTCAGCTAAAATTTCCAACTTTCCAATTTCCCGTTAACCACATGAAATCATTTTAAGGCCCCCGGTACCTCAACCAAAAGCACAAAGAAGTCCAATACCCCTGTCCAAACTTATATCAATCCTTAAAGCACCTAAAACAACATCAAAATGATGAATCAACCACGAATTCAAGCTTAAGAACTCCAAAACTCTAAAAATACGCTTTCGATCAAAAAGTCTATCAAACCTCATCCAAATGACTTGAAATTTTGCACACACGTCACATTCAACCCTAGGGAGCTACTCCAATGTCCGAAATTCCATTTTAACTCTCAGATCAAAATCTCACTTTCGAATCAGAAACTTCAAAATTAGACCTTTCGGCATTTCAACCCTAAATTAGCTATGGACCTCCAAAACACAATCCGAACACGCTCTTAAGCCCAAAATCACCCAACGGAGCTAACAAAACCATCAGAATTCCATTCCGAGGCCTTCTTCATACTGTTCCAACTATGGTAAAATTTCCAACACTAAGCTCTCATTTAGGGACTAAGTGTCCCAAAATTCTCCAAAACTCAAAATCAAATATCCCGACAAATCAAAATAGCAAAAATAAACACATGGAAAGCAATTAATAGGGGATCAGGGCATTAATTCTTAAGATGACCGACTGGGTCGTCACAGTAGGGTGATTACCTATGCATTCAGACAGTTGAAGGTGCATGAGAAGAACTACCTTGTTCATGATCTCAAGCTAGCTGCCATTGTCCACGCCCTGAAGATCTGGCATCATTATTTGTACGGGGTTCCTTGTGAGATTTATACTGATCATCGGAGCTTGCAGCACCTGTTCAAGAAAAAGGATCTAAATTTGCGTCAGAGGAGATGGTTAGAGTTGCTGAAGGACTATGATATCACCATTTTGTATCATCTGGGAAAGGCCAATGTCATGGTCGATGCCTTGAGTTGCCGAGCAGAGAGTTTGGGGAGTTTGGCTTATTTTCCAGCAATAGAGAGACCTTTGGCGATGGATGTTCAGGACTTAGCCAACCAGTTTGTGAGATTGGATCTTTCAGAGCCTAGTCGAGTTCTAGCTTGTGTGGTTTTTCGGTCTTCCTTATTTGATCATATCAGGGAGCATCAATATGATGACCCTAAATTGTTTGTCCTCAAGGACAAGGTTCAGCACGGTGATGCAAGAGATGTGACTATTGGTGATGACGGGGTATTGATGATGCAGGGTCGGATTTGTGTAACCAATGTTGATGGGCTTCAGGAGTTGATTCTGGAGGAGGCCCACAGTTTGCAGTATTCGATTCATCTAGGTGCCGCAAAGATGTATCAGGATTTGAGGCAGCACTATTGGTGGAGGCAGATAAAAAAGGATATAGTTAGATTTGTAGCACGGTGCCTCAACTGTCAGCAGGTGAAGTATGAGCACCTGAGACCGAGTGGGTTGCTTTAGCAGATAGATATTTCGGAGTAGAAGTGGGAGCGAATCACCATGGACATTGTAGTTGGGCTCCCACAGACTTTGAGAATGTTCGATGCTATTTGGGTGATCGTGGATTGGTTGACCAAGTCCGCGCACTTCATTCCTATGTGTACTACCAATTCTTCAGAGTGTCTAGCAGAGATTTATATCCAGAAGATTGTTTGTCTGCATGGTTTTCCAGTTTCCATCATTTCAGATAGAGGTACCTAGTTCACATCACGGTTCTGGAGGGCCGTTCAACATGAGTTGGGTACTCGGGTGGAGTTGAGTACGATATTTCACCCTCAAACAGACGGACAGTCCGAGCACACTATTTAGATTCTTGCGAATATGCTCCATGCGTGTGTGATTGATTTTGGAGGGTCTTGGGATAAGTTCTTTCCATTGGCGGAATTTGCTTACAACAACAACTATCGGTCCAGCATTCAGATGGCACCGTATGAGTCTTTATATGGTAGGTGATGTAGATCCCCGGTGGGTTGGTTTGAGCCGGGTGAGGCTAGATTATTGGGCATAGACTTGGTTCAGGATGCTTTGGAGAAGGTTAAGATGATTCAGGATAGACTCCGTACAGCCCAGTCCATACAGAAGAGTTACGTGGACCGGAAGGTTCGGGATGTTTCCTATATGGTTGGAGACCGGGTTCTACTTTAGGTTTCACCTATGAAGGGCGTTATGAAATTTGGGAAGAAGGGTAAGTTGAGTCCAAGGTTTATTGGCCCTTTTGAGATATTGAGGCGTGTTGGGGAGGTTCCTTATGAGCTTGCCTTACCTCCTAGCTTGGCTGGAGTCTATCCGATATTTCATGTTTCTATGCTCCGGAGGTATCACGGTGATACGTCGCACGTGTTAGATTTTAGTTCAGTCCAGTTGGACAAGGATCTATCTTATGTTGAGGAGCCAGTGGAGATACTGGATAGGCAAGTTCGAAAGCGAAGGTCAAAGAACATTGCATCAGTGAAGGTTGAGTGGCGGGGTCAGTAGGTCGAGGAGGCGACCTGGGAGACCGAGCAAGATATGCACAGCCGTTACCCTCATCTTTTCACTACTTCGGATATGTATTTATGCTCGTTCGAGGACGGATGAATGTTTAAGTGTAGGAGGATGTGACGACCCGGCCGGTCATCTTAAGAATTAACGCCCCGATCCCCTATTAACTGCTTTCCCCTTGTTTATTTCTGCTATTTTGATTTGCCGGGATGTTCGGTTTTGAGTTTAAGAGAGTTTCGGGACACTTAGACCCTAAATGAGAGCTTAAGTGTTGGAAATTTGACCGTAATTAGAATAGTATGAAGACGGCCTCAGAATAGAATTCTGATGGTTCCGTTAGATTTGTTGGGTGATTTCAGGTCTAGGGGCGTGTTTTGATAGTGTTTTGGAGTTCCATAGCTAATTTAGGCTTGAAATGCCAAAAGGTCGAATTTTGAAGTTTCCGGTTCGATAGTGAGATTTTGATCAGAGGGTCAGAATGGAATTTCGCAAGTTAGAGTAGCTCTGTAGTGTTGAATGTGATGTGTGTGCAAAATTTTAGGTCATTCGGACGAGGGTTGGTAGACTTTTTGATCGAAAGCTAATTTTTAGAGTTTTGGAGTTCTTAGGCTTGAATTCGTGGTTGATTCGTCATTTTGATGTTGTTTTAGGTGTTATAAGGATTGGTATAAGTTTGGACAGGGGTATTGGACTTGTTGGTGCCTTTGGTTGACATCCCGGGGGCCTCGGGATGATTTTGGATGGTTGACGGAAGGATTTTGAGTTTGGAGTTGAAGTTGAAGCTGTTGATCTTCTGTCATAACCGCACCTGCGGTTGGGTCCTGCAGGTGCATAGCCGCAGAAGCAACATTTGTCATCGCAAAAGTGGAATTGGGTAGGAGCAGTAGGGTCCGCAGATGCGGGACCGCAGAAACAGTACCACATCTGCAAATGGGGAATCGCAGGTGCGAAAATAGCCTGGGTTACTGATTGTCACAGATGCGACCATTGGTCCGCAAAAGCGAGACCGTAGGTGCGGTCCCATGATCGCAGAAGCGAATTCACCTCTTTTCAAACGGGAAGAAGGCTTGGGGGAGCATTTTCAAGAGAGATTTTCAGAGGAGTTCATTGGGGTAAGGTCTTTGGTCCCTAAACTCATTATTGGATTGATTTTTATCATTATAAGCATGAAAAATTAAGGAAAATCAGTGGTAATTTGGGGGTTAGGGCTTGATTAATTAGAGACATTTGAGTTATGATTTGAGGGACGACTTGACGTTCGATTTTGGTACTTTTGGTATGACTAAACTCGTGAGAGTTTGAGGATTCTGGAAATATAAATTTTACTTGATTCCGAGACGTGGGCCCGAGGGGCATTTTGATCATTTTACCTAATTTCGCGTACTAGGTTGGAATTTCTTTGTAGAATCAGTTACTTGAAGTGTTATTTACATTATGAAATTTAATTGAATAGATTTAGGCCATTTGGAGTCGAGTACTCGTGTCAAGAACGTGGTTTCGAGTTGATTTTGAATCGGTTCGAGGTAAGTGGCCTGCCTAACCTTGTGTAGGGGACCTTCCCCTTAAGATTTGGTATTACTGTTAATGGAAATGCCTTGTACGTGAGGTGACGAGTGCGTACTTGTGCTAATTGTTGAAAATTTGGTTTACATTAAGTAATTACTAGTATGTTTCTTTTCCTGTTTATATTACCTACACTTAAAGCCTGTTTCTAGCTTAGGAAAGCATGTCTAAGTATTTTAATTGCCTTATTTGCTCAACTGCTTACCAGAATTCTGTGCAGCATGCTAGGCTAGGATTACTTATTATCCTTAATATGAAATTGACATTTTCTGAATATTTTTCCTGATGCTGCTGTGTAATTACATTTGGGGCTACGGATGTGTGATTCCGGTAGCTCCCCCTTGTCTATTTATTTGGGACTACGGATGTGAGATTTCGGTAGACCCCCCTACACAGTTATATGGAACTTTGGGACTGTACCAGATAGATTCCCCCAGTACTTGGTATTTATATTTGGGACTACAGAACGGGATTCGGGTAGATCCCCACGCACTATGAGTTAGACTACTGGACGGGATCTGTGAGATCCATTGGATATGTATATTTGGGACTACAGGACAGTATCCCGGGAGATCCCCGATTGTTATTGTGGTGCTGAGTCGTATTTCTTTTTATGTTTACCTTGCCTCTATAATAGTTGTTGTTGCCCTTTATATTTTGTGTTACTTTTACTGCTGCACTTATTTATACTGTTCTGTTCTACACTGTCAAACTTTATATTTTATTTATCCTCAGTAGGGCCCTGACCTTCGTCGTCACTACCCGACCGAGGTTAGGCTTGGCACTTACTGAGTACCACTGTGGTGTACTCATGCCCTTTCTGCGCATGTTTTTCATGTGTAGATCCAGGTACTTCGACTCAGTCCTATCACCCTTGAGGCGAGGCGAATGCTTCATAGACTTCGAGGTATATCTGTCGCGTCCGCAGACCGAGGAGTCCCTTTCTACCCTCCCTATTGTATTAGCCCTTCTGTATTTTTTTTTCCTTGTTAGATATTCTGGAGTTAGACACTGGTTGATATTCCAAGGCTTGTGGTTTCATGAGATTCCGAGTTTGAGAAATGTTGTTAGTTTCGAGAAGTTGTATTGTCTATGCCGAGCGGCATTTTAAATACTGTTTCATTCAGTTATTTTGCCTTTTAATTATATCTTCCACAAGTTTTGTTTATTTTTTGCATTTGTTAGGCTTACCTAGTTGTAGAGACTAGGTGCCTCATGGCAGTTCACGGAGGGCGAACTGGGGTCATGACACTCCTTCTACTACTCTCATGAGAGCGGGTCGATCACCTCGGAAGGTTAATAGATGCATCTATGGTTCGCACCGTTCGACCCTCGGTAGTGCACATTTTACTTTTATGTTGGATTGGGCCGCACACCTCGGCATTTCCTATATATTATCCTCATGGAATCATGCGTAATATTTGTCAAGAAGCCACTGTATCTGAAGATTTTTCCTAGATTTGAATTATAACAACCTCTTTGATGAAATCCACTATATCTATATATATGCTCCGGTTTAGGAGGGAACTTGTTAATTGAGAGCTTGAGTAAATTGTATAGAGGGGAATTGTACCACGTATTTTATACTTGTGGATTTCATATATTTACTTCTTTATTGTACCAGATATTATTGGATTACTAGTAAGTGTCGAAGTCGATCCCTCATTACTATTTATTCGAGGTTATACTGGATACTTACTGGGTAAGCATTATTTTCGTACTCATACAACACTTGCTATACATTTTTGTTGTACAAGCACATGTATGTCTAGTGGCCTAGTGGGCTCATCGATATGGTTAATACGGAGACTTAGGTGAGCTGCATCTTATGAGATGATCCGCAACCAATAGAGTCCCCTTTAGAGTATTTATATTTTTTTACTGTCCATGTTTGTATTTGGGACAATTATTGAATTTTATTTTATTTCCTAGTAATTGTTCATGCACTTATGGCACCGGGTTCCAAGATGATTATGGGATATTCATTATTAAAATTGGAAAACATTATTATTTATTCTTTAAAGTATATCTTTTACTATTTAAATTGAAGGAATTTTATGATTTCAGAAATATTAAAATGAGAATTTAATTAACTATTTAGTGTTGGCTGGCCTGACAGTAGTGTCCGGTGCCATCACGACCTTTAATGGATTTTGGGTCGTGACAACATGGTATCAGAGCACTAGGTTCACTTATATCTCATGAGTCATGAACAAGTCTAGTAGAGTCTTTCAGATTGCTATGGAGAAGTCTGTACTTATCTTCAAGAGGCTACAGGGCTATTAGGAGCACTTCCCTTCTTGATTCCTCATCGTGCAGTCTCATTCCTTTGAGGCCTATGCCTTTGTTTCATTCCTACTCAAAATGTAAAGCGCTTGCTATTGATCGAGAATTGAGAAATTGTAATGGCACTACAGATGTGGTGCATGATATTTCTCCCTGCATATTTGATTGGGCTATTGTCGTCGCCTTGCGGAAGGTCGTTCTATCTTTTCAGCTCAGTATCAGTATTGCCTAATGTTTTGAGATTTGGCATTGATTGTTATGACGATTTGTGAGTTGCTATCGCACAATATTGGGGTAATGGTAGGAGGCTTGTCTATGCATTGAAGCAGTGGATGACTTGGAAGGATGTTTACTTAATGGAAGATTCAGAGATTCAGACTTTTATTTCCAGCGGAGGAAGGCAGTCGGACTATGAATGTTCAATCTTGGGTTGATGAGGTAATGGGAACTTGGTATTTTCGGGCGCGTTAGAACTTTCATCAGTAATGTGGTGTCGTCGCCCTTGATTGAATGTGTTATATTTGCCAGTGTTATGGTCTTCTTCAATTCGCCTTTGGATAGGGTAGTGTGAATTAGTGCCAGAGAAGTAGCTATCAAAGATTGTGGTGTGCGGTGGTTCGGAACTGAATCAGTGTTCCTGGTGTTGATGACTCAAGGAAGGTGATCTTCAAAGGGGTTTAAAGTTCGTAGCGGCCTATCGGTTCGAATGCTATAGAGATGGATTTTGACTTAAGGTAGCAACGAGGCAGGGAAGGATGAGGAGGACATGTGGAGGTGTCTCGCGGTGGATAAACTTCTAGAAGGACAAGTGTAAGAAACATGAGACGAGTAGTTTCTTAAAAGAGTGAGTGTGACCAAAGTGGAAGAGTGGCAGAGTAACATATGGGTTCTGTTGTAGGATGATTACACACCTTGAGACAAGTTTAGAGTGATTCGGGATTCATGGCGGACGATGACTAGGTCTACGAAATAAATTTGCATTATTACTTATTATACGGTGGGATATGGGATACGACAGAAAGGAGTTGCTTGATATGAAGAAGGATACAACATGACGTCGGATTAGGATGTACTGTCGAACCTTTAGTTGATGTCCATGAAGAGTGAATGGACTTGTGTGGCTGGTGAATAAGCTTGGGCTCAGGATGGCCTACTTATTTCGTAATGATAGTACCCAGTACAACGATGTTGGAAGATATCGGCATGTAATTTCCACAGGTGGGTTATCTCCCGTGAATAGGTTAGCGGTCGTGTGGTGTTGACGAAGCTTCTACAAAGGATTATACTGGCTATCCGGCGAGAGGTTGAATATGTAAACGTATCTAGTGATTCAGAGTATTCACGAAATGGTTAACAGGAAGATTTCGAGGAGTTTGGCAGGTTGATTGTGCAAGATCATGTCAGCGATAGAGGCAGAGTCTTGGTGGGTTCCAGGTTATACAAGGGTAGCTTTGAGCTAAGTGGGAGAGTCCCACCGCCTACGATTGGACTGTATAGTTATCTACTTATAAGGTTTCTGGTTATCGACATATTGATGGGTTATTGCGACTAAGGAAAGAGAATATCAGTGGTATTTTGAGCAAAGGATTTGAGAATGTGTTCTATAATTGGCATTATCGACTCATGTTCAGTCTTTGGGAAGACTCGGGAATTATGCTTCGTGTAGAAGTGAGTTACAAGGAAGGTGATTCGGCTGGGTGCTTCTTTGAGAGGGTGGTCATGTGCTAGCGGAGCCTTGTAATTGATTATATTCGGGACTAAGTCAAGGTGGGTGACTCTCAACAATGGTCCTAGTGGATTCAAAAGTTATAGTGTGGTGCCTAAGGATTTCGAGTCCATAGTATGGTTGAGTATTGAGTTTTTGCAACCGATTATAATAAAGGAGCTTGGAGTGTTCTACGGTATCTCCGGTATGCAGTGTAGTATAAGTAGAATGGGAGGAAATAACTTTGGATTTATAGAAGAATTATCAGAATGGGTGTACCAATTAAACACACGATTATGCGTATAAGGAGGGTATGAAGTGGTTCGTGGGTTTTGAGACAATATGGTCTTGTGAAATGGGGTCACTCAAGACGAATGGATTGAGTTCGCTATGTTTTGAATGGAGCTATTATTATTCCTAAGACAAGTCCAGGGTAAATAAAAGAAGTTGGATTGGTTAGCAATGGCTGAAATCGGCATAATGATGGCAATGATCAGCTCCTTCAGCTTGTTGAGTTACTCATGTGATTTGTGACGTTACGTGCGAGGTTTGACAGTCGCCGTAATTGATTTTATTTTGAGGCTTTTGAGTATTAAGGCATGTTATGTGCAGATGGGTCCCAGAAGAGTTATGGTGGTTTAGACCACTACTTGAGTTTGGTATTTTCTGCAGATATCAGAATTCAGTCGTGTATTGCTATGGTCCTCCTGAAATGAGTTAAGTGAAAGGTTTCTAGATGATGAAGTGTTCACCCTATTAGTGGTTCAAGATTTATGATAAAATTCTTATACTCTTGTGCATTGTCATGATTAAGTGTCGTGAGTAGCGTGGGAATTGGAAGTTGAGGATCAAGGTCGCGGTTCAGTGTTGACAAGAATGTCACGAGCTAGGATGAGCGAGGAAGGAATCAGATGGTTGAAGCTAGCTGGTATTGCCCTTAGCGTCACCTGAGAACAGTGTCTTGTGTAAGAGTCTTTGAGTGCTGATTGCGAATTTTTGATTTGTTTCACTGTGTTAGTATGGCCGGTGTACCTTTGGAAGTTTGTTTTGAATTTGACGGTTGTTCTTGTGTATTATGGGAAAAGGGGTTATTATGGACCTTTGAAAAATTATTAGCCGAGTAAGGTGCAATCAGAATTGTCTTGAGATCCGTGGATGGATCTAATTATAAATATAGGCTCTATATTTGGCCAGATGTGTTCATTTCAGCATAGTGCTCCTTATGGTAGGGGTATTCAGATGTTATATGATACTTCATCTTTGGATATTTCATGTAATACTATATTGTGTCGTGTGAGTTGTGAAATGGATTGATAAATTTCATATGTGTTGAGGTTCTGCGTAGCGATGTTGTTATGTGAGCAGGATGGCTCTCGAGATTTCAGATCATATATCGCACCTTAGTCTTGCTTGAGTTTTGTAGCATATGGCACTGTCGGCCTCCCTAGGAATTTGCATTGTGCATTCCGCATGCTCGTGGTTGATATTTGGGTATTTCGCAGGTATGAGCATTTTAGCCCGGTAAGTAATTCCTTATATATTATTATGTATGAATCAGGTGGCACGCTTCCACGAATATGTTGTTTGGATCGGGTTGCACGCCACAACAATATGATATTGAGTACAGTCCCCTAGATCATTTCTTGTGTGTTTTGCTTCCCATTTTCTAAGAGAGGTTCATAACACCTTTCGGTTGTCTAAATTAGTTCTGTGGGTTGAATAGTTCTTTCCAGAGTTCATTTTCCCTATGTATCACATTCGAGTTGTAGCTTATTGGCACATTGTGGCATCATATGAGAATTTTGGCAGTGCATGAGGTGGCTTATTGCCTGGGCAAATTATATTGGGTGAGACGAGATTATTAGACCTGAGATCAGTACGGTCAGATTTATATGAAGTATAATAAAAAGCAAATATAGTTATTTGGTTCATAATGAGGTAATGGTTCTTGTCACGAGGAGAGACTGGATGAATTATTGGCTCGGTAGTCGGTTATGAATTTCTACAACTCTCTTCCGTCGTGGTGGTATTGCAGGAGTTGGAATATGACTTATATGAGTCACAGGGTGTGTTGCGAGCATCGGATCCATGGAATGTCGGTTATTATTATCATAGGATGTTATTGTGGTCATGTGAATTGCGCGGTGCATGGTGTGAATTTAGCAAAGGTATGCAAGCATGTCTTGATACATCGTGTGGTGATTGATACGGTGTTCGTATGTTGGAAACAGGTCTGGCAGAAGCTTTCGGATGTTCGAATTTGGCTCTAAGGCTAATTTGACTAAATGAAAGGGGAATCTTCAGATTTACTCGAGCAAATGTGCTCAACTGAGTTATGGTAGCATGGGTAGGTGCACGATGTGTTAAAAAACGATTTTAGATGACTCCAACATAGTTCTTAGCACGTTCGAACATGAACGTATCTTTAAGTGGGAGAGAATGTAAGGACCCGATCGGTCGTTTTGAGTTTTAGCATGCCGTTCGGCAGTTTGAGGCCATGAGCAGCTTCATTTAAGGTATTATGAGTCGTATCCATGGTCGGAATTGAAATTCGGGATGTTAGGAGTCGATTTGGAAAGTGAATTCTCATTTCGGAAGCTTTAAGTTGGAAGAATTGACTAAGGTTGGATTTTTGAGTAAATGACCTCGGAATCAGGATTTGAAGGTTCTAGCAGGTCCGTATGATGGTTTCGGAGTTGGGCGTATGTTCGGATCGGGTTTTGGATGCCCCAAAAGTGTTTCAATGTTATCGATGTCCGTTTGGGATTCCGAGTTTGGCAACCGCCTTATGTTTATTATAGAATTTAGAGTGCGTCCGGAAGTGGTTTCGGAGGTTCGTAGGCCATTTTTGAGTCATTTAGCTAAAGTTAAAAATTTGAAGGTTTTTAACAAGTTTGACTGGAAGTGGACTTTTCTATATCGGGGTCGGAATCCAATTCTAAAAGTTCGAGTAGGTCCGTAATGTCGAATGTAAATTGTGTGTATAATTTGAGGTCAATCGGACGTGATTTGATGGGTTTTGGCATCGAAAGTAGAAATTGAAGTTTCAAGTTCTTTAAGCTTTAATTGGAGTGAGATTCATGGTTTTAACGTTGTTTGATGTGATTTGAGGCCTCGAGTAGGTCCACATTATGTTTTGGAATTGGTTGGTGTTATTAGATGGGGTTCCAGGGGCCTCAGATAGATTTTGGGTTGTTAACGGATTGAAATTTGAAGTTGAGAAAGAACCGAAGCAGCTAGGTATCTGGTGTAACCGCACCTGCGTGAAGAGGGCCGCTGGTGTGAGCCTGCAGGTGCGGGAGATGGCTCGTAGGTGCAAAAGGAGCTGCGAACTGCAGAAGCGAAAAAGTGTGTGCACCTACGATGGCGCAGGTGTGATGTCAGTACCCGTAGAAGTGGCAAGGACCGCAGTGCGGAAGAAGAGGCCGCTAAAGCGGAAGCGCGGATGTGACTGGTGTACCGCAGATGTGGAATGGTCTCTGGGGAGTGAGGGTTTACAAAAATGGGACTTGGCCCATTTTTCTCCCATTTTCATTTGGTTTGGGCGATTTTGGAGAGCTTCAAGGGGGGAGATTTTCTTCAAGCAACACAAGATAAGTGATTCCCACTCAATATAAGTTAAATACATGGTTTGTATAAGGATTTAAAGTTCGAAATTAGTAGAAATTTGCGATTTTGAAGAAAGACCTAGAATTTGGTATTTTTGGATTTTGACCACGATTTTGGACATGTAATTGAGAATAAAAAAATATATTTAAGTTTGTGAGGTTATGGGTAAAGTTTATTTTCAAAAAATTTCGGAATCTAGGCACGTGGGTCGGAGGGTGATTTTTATCGACTTTTCCATTGGGGTTAGAAATTGCTATTATTAGGATTATAATGAGTATGTGAGTATATGTTTATGGATTTTCTAATTTATTGACTATTTTTGGAGCGTCTGGCATCGGTTTGATGTGTTGGAAAGGCTTGGGAACCAGCTATGGAACTTCGGAGCGAGGTAAGTCTCTTTCCTAACCTTGTAAGAAGGAATTAACCGCATAGGTAAACTAAATTATTATGTGCCTCTATTTATGCGGGCTACGTATGCATGAGGTGACGAAAGTTTATACGTAGCTACTAGCTATGCCTATGTCTAGGTAGTTTTAAGCTTACATCATGCCTTGTTTATATTGTTGTTGATTTATGTTTATTGTTTGCTCTAAGACTGAGCAAGATTTAGTTTGCTTATTAAGTGTTTGGAAATGAGTTGAAATTGAGGAAAAATTTGGGATCTTAAAAGTTTTCATTTGAACTTCGTATTTTGTAAAGAATGGAAAAATTCTAAAGTGAGGTAATTTCTTAAACTTATATTTGACTGCGTCGCAAGTATGATCTGCGAGCGGGATAACTCCTTCTACTACTCTCATGGGAGCGGGTCGATCGCCTCAGAAGGTTAATAGATGCATCTATAGTTCGTGTTGTTCGACCCTCGACACTGCACAATTTACTTTTATGTTGGATCGGGTCATACGCCTCGGCATTTCCTATATATTATCCTCATGGAATCATGCGTAATATTTGGCAAGAAGCCAGAGTATCTGAGGGTTTTTCCCTTATTTGAATTATGACAACCTATTTGATGAAATCTACTATATCTATTTATATGCTCCGGTTGAGGAGGGAACTTGCTAGTTGAGAGCTTGAGTAAATTGTAAAGAGGGTGTTACATCCTGCATTTTCGTACGATAAAGTTTCGTCGTAAGTTAATCGACGTAAGTTCGGGAATGAGATTATTGTGAGATTATAATATTGTACTATTTCAAACAAGTGATATGTAAATTCATGGAGGTGAGCGTGAGCGAATTAAAGAAAATGAAGATTTTTGAAATTCAACATTTTGGGGTAAAATACGGTCCAAGCTATAATACCCCGTATTAATGGACTAATGTCATACAAGGTACCACATGGCCACAGTAGAAGGGTGTGCAAAGTGTATTAAAAATGTGTAGTATTTTAAGTAATTTGAGATAATTCCAAATTATATGGATAATTGGATAAATATTGGTTTAATAGGAGATTAACCATATAATTAAATATTTATGGATAATTGTAGGAGGGGACAATGCCCCCCCCACGTGGCAGCAAGTAAAGGAGAATTGGAGATGAGTAGGCTTTAGGCAATCTATAAGACAACACATGGAGAAAGGTGGCTTAATACTTATCCTACTCTTGACTTGGATTAATACAATTCTTTATGTAAGTTATACAAAATGCCAAAAGGCAAAAAAATGTTATCTTGAATAAATATCAAGAAACCAAATTTCTAAGTGGGTGAATAAACTCCTTAACTTGTTACGAAGAGTAACACAATCAGGCAGAATTTTATTATCGAAACCATTCTTACAAATTTAGTAATACACCACTTCAACACCAAGAAAACCAAGAATCCACGTTTAGCTCAAAATAGTAAATTTTACATGCTTACATGCTTAAGATCAGAGAGTAGTGTTTTAACACAAAAAATGGATTTAGTGGTACTAACGCAAAGAGCTCTTCTGTTGAATAAATGCCAAAGTTCATTCGGCAAACAAATTACACAGAATACAAAGCCAAGAATGATAGCCACTCCATATTATAATAGCAAAGGGATTTTTTTATTCTAAGGGAGTATGATGTAATCCTTCCCAAGAATATCACACGAATTTTTCCCTACTCCAGGTATGTTAAGGCTGTCACTTCTTTCTTTTTGGCATGATCCAAATAATACAAATGAAACGAGCAAAATACGCAACTTTCATAAATTACTCTATTTATAGAAATATTAAGGGTGTCTATATTGTTGATTCCCCATATGAATTACTATTATACTTCTGTTCATATGTCTCAGAAAAATATGTATTTGATAAAGTTTATCCTAAAGGCATATGGATATTTATGGCATTCCGAGAAAATCTTATTAACGTATATCTTATGCATTTCATGCATTTATACATGTATATTATATACGCGTATATATGTATATTATATTTATATGGGGTATGGGAAAAGGTTACGACGTTATATACGCACCACCATCTGATCAGCTGGTATACACTGATCATTTTGCTCATAGTAGCCGAGATAATATGATGGGATGCCTTCAGAGGCTTGATGATGTTATGAACACATGTACCTATCCACGACATGACATTCATATGCATATGCATGACACTATAATTATTTCATGAATTACAGAATTATCGAGACTTATAGGTTGACTCATTTACTCTATATTTCTTCCATGCCTGTTATGTACTTATTTATGTGCCTTACATACTTGGTACATTATTCATACTGACGTCCCTTTATTCCTGGGGCCACTACGTTTCATGCCCGCCGGTCCCGATTGACAGGTCGAGATCCCTCCAAGTAGGCTATCAGCTCAGCGGAAGATGTTGATGCGCTCCATTTTCTTTGTAGTGTGACTTAGACGTGTATTGTTTGGTATGGTGGGACTCTATCCCGACCTTTATGAAAATTATGGATTCTTAGAGGCTTGTAGATAGATTTCATGTACGTAAAAGCTTGTATGGACTTGTCGGCCTATGTTCAATGTACGATGGTTATTTTGGTCTTATAAGCTTGTATGTCTTATGTATAAGTTGGTATCACATGTTGTATTCTACTTATCTCACAACAACCTCTCTGGCTTACTTACCTATAATAGTATGATACGAAATATATATTACGTAGGTACTCGGTTGAGTAAGGTACTATGTGCCCGTCGCGGCCCATCGGTTTGGGTCATGACAAAAGTGGTATCAGAGGGGTTCTCTCCTAGGGAGTCTACAAGCTGTGCCTAGTAGAGTCTTGTTTATGGGTGTGTCGTGAACCACACTTATAAGCAGGAGGCTACAGGGAATTTAGGACTGTCACTCGTTCTTCTTACTCTAGATCGTGTGGTAGAGCTCAGTTGTAAGAACTCGGTTTCCTAAACTCTATCTTATTTGTAATACAATGATGCCTACATTCAGAAAGATAGTCGGTAAGAGATATAGTTGTAGAAGTGTTGAGTCAGAGGAACTCGATTTTGCATCATCCATATGATAAGTAAATGTGAGATTTTTAGCAGACCATGCGTGTGCTAAAAGGTGTAAGGTTCTTAAAAGGAGTTTTAAGGTAAAAATACTTATCCACTCTTACGGTATAAAGGAATAACAGAATCAAAAGGAAGACACAAGGTGCAATAAGTAAAATAAGCAAGGTGAAAAAGGGTACGATGTACCCATTTAATAAAAATTATCATTATTTACCATTCAGGAAGGGAGATATAAGCATTTTGAGTTACCTTCAACAGTGACAGATGTACGTACAATCGGCCACACCGATCTCAGTTATGCCCTATCGGAGCTAACATATATAGTTTAAGAGAAGGACGAGTTATCAGGATCCGGCTGGAGTTAGAGTAACCCAAAATAGGGGATGAATTGGTAGAGTTAGTTGACATTTTCGAAGGATAGCGCAAACGTAGTAATGGATCTCCTTGTGAGACACCTAGATGATGCACTCTAAAATAGTACAACTAGATATGAGTGCTACAAAGATAGGCATTGGAAGCCTGGAAAGAATAAATATTATCTCAGTATGACTCTCGTCCTTAGTAGAGAGATAATGCTAGGCAACCCGAAGAGTATGTGGATAGAGCAAAGGGGAGCTAAAAGCAAAAGAATATCTTGTTAAAGTTTTCAGAATAAAGTGATAGACAGAAATGTTAGCAGGAAATAAGAAGAGAACTAATAAAGCAGTAAGAGTAAGATGTGATACATGCATGACAACGGTAGGTCAAAAAGATGACAGTATTATAGAGTTTATAGTCAAGTGAAGGAAAATACGAGAGGTGACAGACCTTGAGACAACAAAAGAGTATAGGCCATTAAGTCATATCCTCATTTCGAGGAATAAGTTCGTGACTCCAACGTGACTACCAGAAGGGAGAGCTAAACCCCAGAGTAATAGAAATCAGTATGGGCTGGTGAACAAGATAAATTAAACATTAATTAGGGATTGAGTGATTTGATAATAGTTAGCATCATGAGAATTTCAGATTGCATTTCAGTGATAATAGAATGGACAACAGAAGAAGATTCACAAAAATTTCAGAGAATGGTCATTCAGGAAGATGTTTCCCTAAAGCAAGCAATGGGAGCAAAGTTTTGCTTAGGGGAATGTATGTGCCAGTTACACTAGGTGTCACCATCGCTAGTAAGGAATTTTGTTATCCATGGTACAGAAGTATTACCGCAAGGCGAGTAAGGGAGGGCCATCGATGATGTGAAAGGATGCCGAAGATGAAGAGGTAAAACATCTATAGGTAGTCATCATAGCTCCAACTCTTAGTACTCCCCTAAAGGGGGAATATGGTGTGATGTGGCATTAAGTAAGAATTAAGTGATTCTAGTAATTATGGAATAGTAAAGGAAGAATGCGATAAAAATGAGATTGCACTTATTCAAAGCCTATAGATATGCTACGATTCCAGAACATTGTGCAAACACAACATCAAGGAAAGGAAGTAAGGGTCCCTGCCAGAGATGTTATTGATAAATAAGGTGCTAGTGCAAGACATAAGTTAAGACAAAGGAAATAACCCAAGAAAGATTACAAGAAATATTGATATGAGAATGGGTCAACGAGTAGTTAGTAATTGGTTCGGGAAGAGCCTAGTTATGGCTTAATAGTTGATTAAAGATGGGTCAGCAGATCATGCAGGATAAACATAGTAAAACTCAATATAGTAAACTCAACCTCGCATTAATGACATCGTGATCATTGAGAAATATTTAAATAGGAGTTGGGTAGTTAACGGTATCATATGAGTGATACGGAGATAAAAGAGAGTGCCACTGGAAAGTCAGTCAAAATATCAAGTTTAGAAGCAACCCTACAAGCACAAGGGGGTGGAAATAAGTAATTACGGATAATTATAGGCAATAAAGGTCATCAAAATGTCCGTTAAGTATATAATGTAATAAGCTCATGACTTTACAAGAGATAGAGGACCCCCCCCCAAGTACTACAATGAAAGACTAGTTGAGGAAATAAGGAAGAAGGCATCAACCAAAGCACAGTGACCTAAAAAGGAAATGGTTGTGTAACAATAGTCTAACAATAAAATTTTATGCACTCCAAAAGAAAGTTTCACCTACCATGGCTAAAGATCGGGGAGTAAAACCAAAAGTAATATTCGAGACCATATGAGTTGCACAAAAATTTTGGCACGCATGAGAACTTAGATAAGCTAAGTATGCATGCAACAAGGGGGCACAAAGACCAGGAAAAGCAATTGCTTACATTTGAAGAAAGTTGAAATGGAACGAAAGGAATTATTTAATTAATGATCAGGCATAAAAGACCCCGGTATGAGTTAAAATAAGGAATTGGGTCCAAGTCAAAGACAAAGGATTGAATCATTACAAGATTGTATCATGGTTTTCCATAGCATCCATGAAAGGTTAAAGTAGTAACTAAATTCCATGAGTCGCAGATCAGAAGATAACTTAAGCCTACATAAAGGCAGATTAGAAGGAAGAGGAAACTAAAGAGTTACATCAACCAAGTGAATCATGAGTCTGATTATTGGTCCCACACAATTATAGAAATCGTATTAAGAACATTGCAGAATCACTCTTAATATTAGAGGTACAATAGAGCACACCAACCTATTCTATAATGACACTACGATAAAGCCAGTTAGAAGGGTACCAATCTTATAAGATGTCAATATGAAGCTCTCACCGAATTGTGTAAGGAGGTGCGAGTATTATAATAGAGCTTTAAGTTATGGATGTGAATCATACCAATGTGGAAGAGAGGTCATGAAAGAGATAGAAGATGTAATGTAAGATTTTTAACATAAGTAAGGTAAAGGTGAACAACGTACGAGATACTCAAATGCAGAAGGTTGTGAATTTTCTATACTTCAGACAAAAGGCTAGAAGTGCTGGGATTCAGTATCCAAGAATGATAGTGGTGTCATTAGTGGCATATTTTCCAGCCTGTGGGTTCTAGGTATCGAGAGGTCTAAATTACCAGAGTAAGGAAGAGTTTGATACAATGCGATGTCTCACTCGATGTTCCAGAAATAATGTAAGGAAATCTATGGTGCAAGCAAGTTGAAGGGAGGTTGCGAGTAGTATAAATGGATATGTGTAAGTGGCAAACTAAAGTATGGTAAAGCGACAAAGTTTTAGGAAGTCAGGAATAAGGATAATAAAGGGCAACTGAGAAGATAATGAGAATGGATAAGTCCTTAGGATAAGGCCTATGAAAACAGGAAGAGTTGATGGTTTCTCTAAGTTATACAAAGATCAGTATAGCCTGAATGAACTCAAAGGAGTCTAAGACTAATGACATTTAGAAGAAATGTAATGTTGCCCTGGTAATAGAATAAGGGTGTAATTGTGATAGATAAAGAATGGCGTTTGTTCCTTCGATTGAGTAATGACTTCAAGAGGATTTCACGAATTGTACGGGATTAAAATACCCATGTAAGGTGAATCACATTAGGATACTATGAAATACAGTTATGAAAGTATAGTATTGACCCTAGATGGATCATTCTAATTATTTTAGATGTTCCCCGATGAGACGTCAGCCCTAGAGGCAATGTTACATAAGAGGTCAAGTTATCGGTATTAAGGAGAATCAACAATGGATGAACTATAAGTCACAAAGTATGAGGTGAGATTAGGCTGTCATTCTTAAGATGAACAAGTAATGAGGAAGCATTAAAGGACTTAGATTTATACATATGGGATAAGTAACTAAAGTAACCTGGAGTTCGGTAGCAGATCTAAGTAATGATAAATCAAAGTAAGAGTTATGGTATAGTATGACCTACCTAGATGTAGTAAAGTCATTCGAATTAATAAGCGGATCAATAAAATAAGATATAGCAATATTCGTAAGTTCAAAAAAAAAATACCGATCAAAGAACTTCAAGTATACCTATAGATGCCCAGAGGGACATCTTGTCAAGCTCTGTATATGTTGACAAAGTGAGGCCTAGAGATTGGCTAAAGGCTAGACGGGAAAAGTAGAGAAGAGTCGCATAGGTGCACATACAAAGTCAGAGTCATATAGGTTGCATGAAAAAAGGTAGCAACAATTACGAGATTAGAAAGAATTCGATCACAAGTCGTGGTATGAGAAAGAAGCTTAAAGGGGGGAATGCCCTGGCTTTTGGAGTTATTCGCCGAGAAGTTGCCTAGATGGCAAGGAAATTACTAGAGTATCTGTAATACATAAGTTAAGAAAATTATAAGTACAGTAGTCAACATTCGAGGACGAATGTTCTGAAGGGGGAATGATGTTACATCCTGCATTTTCGTATGATAAAGTTTCGTCATAAGTTAATTAACGTAAGTTCGGGAATGAGAATATTATGAGATTATAAGTGTTGTACTATTTCAAACAAGTGATAAGTAAATTCATGGAGGTGAGAGGGTGAGCGAATCAAAGAAAATGAATTTCGTCAAAATTCGACATTTTGGGGTAAAATACAGTCTAAGCTATAATATCCCGTATTTATGGACTAGTTTCATACAAGGTACCACACGGCCATAATAAAAGATTATGCAAAGTGTATTAAAAGTGAGTAGTATTTTAAAATTTTGATATAATTTCTACTTATGTAGATAATTGGGTAAATATTAGTTTAATGTGAGATTAACCATATAATTAAGAATTTGTGGATAATTGTAAGAGGGGACAATTACCCCTACCCCCCCCCCACGTGGCAGCAAGTAAAGGAGAATTGGAGATGAGTAGACTTTGGGCAATCTATAAGACAACACATGGAGAGAGGTGACTTAATACTTGTCCTACACTTGACTTAGATTAATACAATTCTTTATGTAAGTTATACAAAATGCCAAAAGGCAAAGAAATTTTATCTTGGATAAATATCAAGAAACAAAATACGTAAGTGGGTGAATAAACTCCTTAACTTGTTAATAAGAGTAAACTAATCAGACCGAATTTTATTATCGAAACTGTTCTTACCAATTTAGCAAAACAACAGTTCAACGCGAAAAAAACCAAGAATCCACGTTTAGCTGAAAATAGTAAATTTTACATGCTTACATGCTTAAGATCAAAGAGTAGTGTTTTAACACAAAAAAAGGATTGAGTGGTACTACCGCAAAGAGCTCTTCTGTTGAATAAATGCCAAAGTTCATTCGGCAAACAAATTACGCAGAATACAAAGCCAAGGACGATAGCTACTCCATATTATAATAGCAACGGGATTTTTTGATTCTAAGGGAGTACGATGTAATCCTTCCCAAGAATATCACATGGATTTTTCCCTACTCCAGCTATGTTAAGGCTACCCCTTCTTTCTTTTTGGCATGATCCAAATAATACAAATGAAACGAGTAAAATACGCAACTTTCAAAAATTACTCTATTCATAGAAATATTAAGGGTGTCTATATTGTTGATTCCCCATATGAATTACTATTATACTTCTGTTCATATGTCTCAGAAAAATTTGTATTTGATAAAGTTTATCCGAAAGGCATATGGATATTTATGGCATTCCGAGAAAATCTTATTAACGTATTTCTTATGCATTTCATGCATTTATACATGTACATTG
The DNA here is from genome assembly GCF_000393655.2 of Nicotiana sylvestris. Classification (NCBI taxonomy): domain Eukaryota; kingdom Viridiplantae; phylum Streptophyta; class Magnoliopsida; order Solanales; family Solanaceae; genus Nicotiana; species Nicotiana sylvestris. The sequence goes on along the minus strand of NC_091060.1, from coordinate 127,891,011 downwards.
AACCATGACCAGATGACGTTATATTCGCGTATATATGTATATTATATTTATATGGGGTATAGGAAAAGGTTACCGCGTTACATACGCACCACCACCTGATCAGCTGGTATACTTTGTTGATTTTGCCCACAGTGGCCAAGATGATATGATGGGATGCCCTCAGAGTCTTAATGATGTTATGAACACATGTAACTATCTACGACATGACATTCATACGCATATGCATGACACTATAATTATTTTATGAATTACAGAGTTATCTAGACTTACAGGTTGAGTATTTACTCTATATTTGTTCCATGCCTGTTATGTACTTATTTATATGCCTTATATACTCGGTACAATATTCATATTGACGCCCCTTTTTTCCTGGGGACGCTGCGTTTCATGCCCGCAGGTCCCGATAGACAGGTCGAGAGCCCTCCAAGTAGGCTATCAGCTCAGCGAAAAATGTTGGTGCGCTCCATTTGCTTCGGAGTTGCTTGTTTGGTTAGTGTGACTTAGACGTGTATTGTTTGGTATGGCGGGACTCTGTCCCGACCTTTATGAAAATTATGGACTTTCAGTGTCTTGTAGATAGATTTCATGTACGTAAAAGATTGTATGGCCTTGTCGGTCTATGTTCAATATACGAGTGATTATTTTGGTCTTATAGGCATGTATGTCTTATGTATAAGTTGATATCACATGTTGTATTCTACTTATCTCATGACAACCTCTCTGACTCATTTACCTATAATAGTATGATACGAAAGATACGTTACATAGGTACTCGGTTGAGTAAGGTACCGGATGGCCGTCGCGGCTCATCGGTTTGGGTCATGACAGAGAGGAATTGTACCACGTATTTTATACTTGTGTATTTCATATATTTACACTGCCTCATATTTATTCACCTCTTTACTGTACCCGATATTATTGGATCACTAGTAAGTGTCGATGTCAACCCCTCGTCACTACTTCTTCGAGGTTAGACTGGATATTTATTAGGTATGTGTTGTTTTCGTACTCATACTACACTTGATCTACATTTTTGTTGTACAAGCACATGTATGTCTAGTGGCCTTGTGGATGCAGAGGCATGGTTGATACGGAGATTTAAGTGAGTTGCATCTTATGAGATGATCCGCAGCCAACAGAGTCCCCTTCAGAGTATCTGTATTTTGTTTACTGTCCAAATTTGTATTCCAGACAGTTGTTGTATTTCATTTTATTTCCTAGTAATTGCTCGTGTACTTGTGACACCGGGTTCCAGGATGATTATGGATATTCATTATTAAAATTGGAAAATATTATTATTTATTCTGTAAAGTACATCTTTTACTAGTTAAATTGAAGAAAATTTTATGATTTCAGAAATATTAAAATAAAAATTTAATTAACTATTTAGTGTTGGTTGGCCTGACAGTTGTGTCCGATGCCATTACAATCTTTGATGAATTTTGGATCGTGACACTAAAATTTTGTTATTATATTTTTTCTCTCTTTAACTGAATGTGTTTCTTGTAATGTTTCAGCTTTATAACTGAATGGATTTTCTCTCTTACAATGTTACAAAAGCTGAAAAGTTATTATGAAACAATGAATAGTGACATAAAAGAGCCTAAGCAGTTCCAAGCGATATGAATAAGTTTGGTCGTCAATACTACCATATTTATTTTACTTGTCATTCTTTGGTTGGAAAACACAAATCTAATGTTTCTTTTTGAAAATATTGATCTTTTGCTATTTGTTCATGAATAGAGCAGTGTAAATTTTTAAAACTTCATCTTTATTGTAAAGATTATTTGTTTGTAACTATAAAATCATTTTTAGAGCCTATAAATGAAGTTTTTGCATATTTGTTACGGTGAATTCAGTTGGGCTTGTTGCAAGGTGTGAATTTATGCACAGGTTTGCAGAGGAAACCATGATAATTTGAAGAAATTTGGCAACCATGTTATAGTTAAACTTTTAGAACTTTTTTTAACTGTTCATGTTATTCATTTCCATCTTAAGGTTAAGGGTTGAAGTAAAATAGTGGGAATGTGACAAACTAATTGTCAAACAAATGAAGCAATAAAGTTTGTGGACTTATGATTCTAACAGTTAGCAAATAGAGTTCTTAGGGGTTGTCTATCACTTGTTAATTCTAGACAATTAACTCTAACAAGAATCTCTTACTCGTATTGTGTTAGTGTTGGGGCAGGGCGAAATATTTCATTTATTATTGAGTAGCATGTAGAAGACTGTTTTTTTTCTTCTTTTTTTATGGTGCTTGACTCGCTACATGAATTCCTTATTTCTTATTCATGCACAAATGATTGCTACAGCGCCATATAGTATATAATGCAAAAAAATTACAAGAAGTAAATTTAGAGGCAACAATCAGATGCATAATGACAAATTTTGTAGTTGTCACACTTTCCTTTTCCCGAGGGGATATGGATAGGGAGTTTTTTCAATTAAGTGACATTAATCGAAATGGAATTATTTATTTATTCAGAGTCGCCACTTGGAATAATTTATGGTGTTTCAAGTCACCGGTTTATTTTAAATCTCATCGAGGAAAATTGACTCTATTTATTAGCCTAATTATCTGATTAATTGCATGTTTTAAACCTATTGTGCATTTCTAACTTCATAACGCTTTTATTTATTTAACCGCTTTTTTAGGATTTATGAAATTTATTTGAACGAGTCGCGATTGCATGTGCTCCTCTGCTTTTGTACACATTGCGAATCGCATTACATGAAATGCACATGATGTTTACAACATGTTTATTTTTATTATTGTTCGAAGTTATGGTCGTGTGATGACCTTACATATTTTAGAAATAAATTCTGTGATCTGAGGCCTTAAAAACCTCTTTCTGTCTCACCTCTATTTGCGTGCGCAGTTCGGGCACGTAGCCGGAAAGCCATTATGTGAGAATCTGTGAAAAATAATGAATTTTGCCTTTAAAATAAATTTAAGTTGATTTCGATCAACATTTTGGGTAAACGGACCCGGATCCATGATTTGACGGTCCCGGAGGGTCTGTAGGAAAATATGGGACTTGCGTGTATGCTCGAAATCGAATTCCGAGGTCTCAAGCCCGAGAAATAAATTTTTAAAGAAAATTATTTTCTCGAATATATATGAGTTTTTAGAAATGAAAAATGTTTTGAAGTTGATGGTATCGGGCCTGTATTTTGGTTCCGTAGCCCGGTACAGGTCTAATATGTGACTTAAGTCGAGCCTGTAAAATTTGGTAAGAAACGGACTTGAAATGACGTGAATCGGACCCTCGGTTGTGAAATTTCGAACTTAAGTGTTTTTGAGTTTTTTTTTATTTTGATATTAAATTCGTTGTTAAAGGTGTTAGCTTGGCAATTTGATCATACGAATAAGTTCATATGATGTTTTTGGGTTAGTATGCATGTTTGGTTTGGAGCCCCGAGGGCTCGGGTGAGTTTGGGGTAGGTTTCAGAGTGTTTAGACTTAGGCAAAACACTGCAGTGGCATCCGTTCTGGTGTAACCGCACCTGCGAGTCAAGAACCGCACTTGCGAGCTCGCAGGTATGCATATAGGGTCGCAGGTGCGGTCCAGTCCACTCGCAGATGCGGAGAAGCTTCCGCAGAAGCAGTTCCGCAGGAGCGGATCCCCTATCGCAGGTGCGGGCCTAGTCATTTCCGCAGAAGCAGTCAACTTTCTGCACGTGCGCTTGCGCAGGTGCGACCCAAGCACCACAGGTGCGAGAGTCAGGCAGTGAAGTTTTTTTTAAATAAAAGTCAGCATTTTCTCTTTCAAATTTTTACCAAAATAGAAGGTCTAGGGCAATTTTCTCAAGAGATTTCATTCCCAAATCGTAAGTAAGTGTCCACTAACTGATTTCTTTCAACTCTCCAATGTATTTCATCAACTTTTATCTAAAATCCTAGCGTTTTCATGGTAGAAATTAGGAAATTTAGGTAGAGTTAGGGCTCTTTGATTAATTGGGATTTAGACCTCGTTTTGGGGTAGATTCCGAAACTAATTGCATATTCGGGCTCGTGGGTGAATGGGTGATCGGGTTTTGGTCCGAACATCGAGTTTTGACTATGCGGGCCTGGGGTCAATTTTTGACCTTTTGGGGAAAATGATAGAAAACCTATAATTAAGCATTGGGTATGAATTCTTTAGTATTTATTGATGTTGTGAAATCGATTTGGACTAGATACGAGTTCTTTGGAGGCGAATTCTAAAGGAAAAGCGGTGTTTGAGGCTTGAGTTAGTCGTGGAAGTTCGAGGTAAGTGTTTGGTCTAACCTTAGCTTGAGGGATTAGGAGTTGTGTCCTATTTGTTATGTGTTATTTGTTGAGTACGACGTAGAGGCATGGTGACGAGTATCTATACGTTTGTGTCAAGCATGCCCATGAGTCCTAAATTGAAATCATTGTGTTCTTAATAAGTGCTACGAATGCCTAAGTTGTGGATTTCCTGTGTTGGGGAAGAGTTATGATTACTCTCGTGGAGGTTGATTATGGTTGAGTATGGGTACTAGTTGAGGTTTCTTTTCTGAAGTTAAATGTTGGAACAAGTTTGGTTATAGCTGACTCCCTTGCCGCGACGTATTTACTTATATTATCGATTCCCTTGCCGGGATAGTGTTGTTTCCTTACTGTTCCGTTGTCGGGACTCTTTTTGTGATTGGTGTTGAATTGTATAGTGGGATCGGGTTGCACGCCTCAACAATATTATATTTGGATCGGGTTGCACGCTGAAACAATATTATATATGGATTAGGCTGCATGCCGCAACAACATTATAATTGGATCGGGTTACACACTACAATAGTATTTTATGATATGGATCGGGTTGCGCACCGCAACAATAAATGATAAAAGTGGTTATTGATTGGTTATGGTTTCCTTAATCTTTCTGCCGCAAATTTTATATTGTTCTTTATGCTTTTTCCCTGAGTTACTATTGGTAAATGATATTTTCTCCGCAGCATGTCCCCCTTCCATCCTTAATTGTATATTTCGGTTTTATTTTTCGTTGTATATGATATAACTGCACAAGTTTATTGGGTAGTATAGTCCTAGCCTCGTCACCACTTTGTCGGGTTTAGTCTAGGAACTTACCAGAACATGTTGTCGGTTGTGCTGATACTACACTCTACACTGTGTGCAGATCCCGAAGCAACAAAATTCGGACCTTAGCTTGGGTGGCTGCCTTCAGTCCAGTCGGAGATTTCGAGGTAGTCCTGCAGGCGTCCGCAGGCCCTGGCGTTTGCCTCTATCTCTTCATCTTGTTTCATTAAAATATTTCAGAAACAGTGTATTATCTACTTTTTAGACCTTGTTTTTAGTAATTCTAGACTGTTTGTGAAGCCGGACACCAGTTCTGGGTAGATTTTGTTTAAGAATCATGTTGGAACTATTTAAATGGTTTTATTGTTTCTTCCTCTTGTTTTAAATTTCCACTGTTTATAACTGTTGTTTCATAGTTGTGCAAATGGTCGGTTGGCCTAGCTTTCACTAGTAGGCGCCATCACGACTCCCGAGGGTAGAAAATCCAGGTCGTGACAAGTTGGTATCAGAGCTCTAGGTTACATGGGTCTCACAATTTACAGACAAGCTTAGTTGAGTCTGAGGGATCGGTATGGAGACATTTGTATTTATCCCCCAGAAGCTACAGAGTTAGGAAAAGCTTCACATCTCTTCTTTCTTGTTGTGCAGTTTGGTTTCTCAATGCTAATTGAATTTCTACTCTGTCCTTTCGTAGATGGCGAGAACACGCGCTTCCTCATCCACCGATCAGCAGCCCGAGCCCCCAACAGCAGCTCCCACGAGGGGCAGTGGGTTAGGCTGAGGCCGTGTTAGAGGCCGAGGTAGGGGCAGAGCTCAGCCCAGAGCAGCAGCACCAGCGATGGAGTCTTCGGTTGAATTTGATGATGAGCTTCCGGCCCAAGCAGTTTCGGTGGGCCCAGCTCAGGTCCTAGAGGGGTTTATTTCTACCCCAGTACTCCAGGATGCTCTAGTCCGTCTAGTGGGCCTTATGGAGAGTGTCACCCGGGCAGGCTTGCTTGCTGTAGCACCAGCCATCTCTCAGGCTGGAGGAGGAGCCCAGACTCCTGATAACCGCACTCCGAAACAGATGGATCCCCAGTTTCAGACTCCAGAGCTCAGCTAGTTGGAGCAGTTCAGTCGGGTATGGTAGCTCAGACCGCTGATGGAGCGGCTATGCCTGTCGATGATTGGAGATTAGACAGGTTCAGCAAGCTCTTCACTACTACTTTTAGCGGTGCATCATCTGAAGATCCCCAGGATTATCTACACAGTTGTCATGAGGTTCTCAGGAACATGGGGATAGTTGAGACCAATGGGGTCGAATTTGCTACTTTCCGCTTGTCTGGATCCGCCAAGACTTGGTGGAGAGATTATTGTTTGGCTACACCAGCCGGATCACCAGCTTTGACTTGGGAGCTATTTACTCAGCTATTTCTGGAGAAGTTTCTCCCTATCACTTAGAGAAAGATCTATCGGAGGCAGTTTGAGCACCTCCAGCAGGGTTCTATGACTGTCACTTAGTACGAGACCAGATTCATCGACTTGTCCTGTCATGCTCTTATCATACTTCCCACCGAGAGAAACAAAGGGTGAGGAGGTTCATTGAGGGACTTATTCAGCCTATTCGACTTCAAATGGCTAAGGAGACGGGGAGTGAGATTTCTTTTCAGGAGGCGGCTAATGTGGCCAGGAGAGTTGAGATGATTCTGTCGTAGGGCGTTGGTCAGGGGTCTGACAAGAGGCCTCGTCATTCAGGCATATTCAGTGGTGTCTCGTCTAGAGGCAGGGATTCGCATGGTAGAAGCCATTCTCCTAGGCCTTTTCAGTCAGCACTTCAGGTTTCTCATAGTGCTTTAGGTGGTCGTGGTTCTCATATGCAATATGCTGATCAGCAGCCCTTCAGTGCACCATCAGCTCCTATTAGTGCACCGTCACTCTAGAATTTTCAGGGTGGTCATTTAGGTCCCTAGGGTCAGTCTCAGTTTCCTTAGCCGCAACACTCAGTTGGATGCTTTGAGTGCGGTGAGTATGGTCATATCTAGAGGGGTTGTCCGAGATTGGTGGGTATTCAGTCGCAGCAGCAGGGTTCCCATGCTATGGTTCAAGCGCCAGGGGTTCCACCGCATGCTCCGCAAGCTAGGGGTGGGGGTAGAGGTGATAGAGGTGGAGGTAGAGGTATTAGAGGGGGAGGTCAGACAGTTAAAGGTGGAGGCCAGCCAGTAGCAGGTCGTCCAAGAGATGTAGTTCAGGGTGGAGGGGCCCAGCCCCGATGTTATGCTCTTCCAGCCAGGCCTGATGCTGAGACTTCCAATATAGTTATTACAGGTACTGTTCTACTTCGTAGTCGAGATGCTTCAGTTCTATTTGATCCAGGGTCTACATACTCCTATGTGTCATCTTATTTTGCACCGTATCTGGTCATGCCTAGTGATTCTTTAAGTGCTCCTGTATATGTGTCTACATCGGTGGGTGATTCTATTGTGGTAGATCAAGTCCATCATTTGTGTATAGTTGTGATTGGGGGTCTTGAGACTCGTGTAGATTTGTCACTTCTGGACATGGTTGATTTTGATGTCATATTAGGGATGGACTCGTTATCGCCTTACCATGCTATCTTGGACTATCATGTCAAGACTGTGACTTTAGCCTTGCTGGGTTTACCTCGTTTAGAGTGGAGATGGACTCCTAGTCATTCTACCCGTAGTGTTATCTCGTATATGAAGGCTCAACGTATGGTCGAGAAGGGGTGTTTGGCCTATTTGGCATATGTTCGTGATTCTAGTGCCGAGGTTCCTTCTATTGATTTTGTGCCTGTTGTTTGTGAGTTTCCTGAGGTTTTTCTTTCAAACCTATCGGGTATGCCGCCCGACAGAGATATTGACTTCTGCATTGATTTGGCTCCGGGCACTCAGCCAGTTTCTATTCCGTCGTATCATATGGCCCCGCCTAAGTTGAAAGAGTTAAAGGAGCAGTTGCAAGACTTGCTTGAAAAAGGTTTCGTTAGAACTAGCGTTTCTCCCTGGGGTGCGCCGATGTTGTTTATTAAGAAGAAGGATGGATAGATGAGAATGTGTATAGATTACCGGTAGTTGAACAATGTTACAATTAAGAATAAGTATCCATTGCCGAGGATTGATGATTTGTTTGATCAGTTTCAGGGTACAAAGGTATTTTTGAAGACTGACTTGAGATCTAGCTACCATTAATTGAGGATTAGGGCATCCGATGTCCCTAAGATAGCTTTCCGCACTCGGTACGGGCATTGTGAGTTCTTGGTGATGTCATTCGGGTTGACTAATGCACCAACAGCTTTTATGGATTTGATGAACCGAGTGTTCAGGCCTTACTTGGATTCGTTCGTGATAGTCTTCACTGATGATATTTTGATCTATTCCCGCAGCCGGGAGGAGCACAAGCAGCATTTTAGAGTGGTTATTTAGACTTTGAGGGACAGTCAGTTGTATACCAAGTTTTCAAAGTGTGAGTTCTGGTTGAGTTCAGTTGCATTCTTGGGTCATGTTGTATCAGCAGAGGGTATTCAGGAATATCTGAAGAAGATTGAGACAGTCAAGAACTGTCCTAGACCAGCATCAGCTATAGAGATCCGGAGTTTCGTAGGTCTGGCAGGCTATTATCATCGGTTTGTGGAGGGGTTTTCATCTATTGCAGCCCCGATGACCACGTTGACCCAGAAGGGTGCCTAGTTCAGGTGGTCGGACGAGTGTGAGGCGAGCTTTTAGAAGCTCAAGACAGTTTTGACTATGGCACCAGTGTTGGTTTTGCCCATAGGTTTAGGGCCATATACAGTTTATTGTGATGCATCCCGTATTGGACTTGGTGCGGTAATGATGTACAATGGAAATGTCATTGCCTATGCTTCACGGCAGTTGAAGATTTATGAGAAGAACTATCCGGTTCATGATTTGGAGTTAGCATCCATTGTTCACACGTTGAAAATTTGGAGGCATTATCTGTATGGCGGGAAAAGTGAGGTGTTCACGGATTAGAAGAGTCTGCAGTACTTGTTCAAGTAGAAGGAGATAAATTTGAGGTAGAGAAGGTGGTTAGAGCTGTTGAAAGACTATGATATCATCATCTGATATCATCTGGGAAAGGCCAATGTGGTGGCCGATGCTTTGAGTAGGAAGTCAGCCAGTATGGGCAGTCTTGCTTATATTCCGGTCTGTGAGAGACTGCTTGCTTTGGATGTTCAGGCTTTGGCCAATCAGTTCGTGAGGTTGGATGTTCTAAGCCCAGCCGCCTGTTAGCTTGCACAGTCACTCGTTCTTCTTCATTGGAGCGTATCCGAGATCGGCAGTATGATGATCCCCATTTGTGTGTCGTTAGAGACACGGTGCAGCACGGAGGTGCCAAGTAGGTTACCTTAGGAGATGATGGAGTTTTGAGATTGTAGGGTCGAGTTTATGTGCCTAATGTGGATAGACTCTAAGAGTTGATTTTAGAGAAGGCCTATAGTTCCCAGTACTCTATTCATCCGGGCGCTGCTAAGATGTATTAGGATTTGCGGTAGCATTATTGGTGGCGGAGAATGAAGAAGGACATTGTTGCATATGTGGCTCGGTATTTGAACTATCAACAGGTCATGTACGAGCATCAGAGGCCCGGTGGTTTGTTCCAGAAGATTGAGATTCCTGAGTGGAAGTGGGAGCATATCACTATGGACTTTGTTGTTGGACTCCCATGGACTCAGAGGAAGTTCAATGTAGTGTGGGTTATTGTTGGTAGCCTGACCAAGTCAGCACATTTCATTCCTGTGGCAGTCTCATATTCTTCTGAGAGGATAGCTGAGCTTTATATCCAGGAATTTTGTTCGTCTTCATGGTGTACACGTGTCTATCATTTCGGATTGAGTTACCCAGTTTACCTCACATTTCTGGAGAGCAGTTTAGCGAGAGTTGGGCACATGGGTTGAGTTGAGCACAGTGTTTCATCCTCAGACGGATGGGCAGTCTGAGCGGACCATTCAGATTTTGGAGGATATGCTCCGAGCTTGTGTCATTGACTTTGGAGGCTCGTGGGATAAGGTTTTGCCTTTAGCAGAGTTTGCCTACAACAACAGCTACCAGTCGAGCATCCAGATGGCTCCTTATGAGGCTTTGTATGGTAGGCGGTATCGGTCGCCGGTTAGATGGTTTGAGCCGGGAGAAGCTCGGTTGTTGGGTACGGATCTAGTGCAGGATGCCTTATACAATGTTAGGATTATTCAGGATAGGTTCCGTACAGCTCAGTCCAGGCAAAAGAGTTATGCCGACCATAAGGTTCGTGATTTGGCATTCATGGTCGGTGAGCGAGTATTGCTTCGGGTATCGCCTATGAAGGGCGTAATGAGATTTGGAAAGAAGGCCAGGCTTAGCCCTATCATTAGCCCATTTGAGATTCATGATCGAGTGGAAGAGATGGATTATAGACTTGCGTTGCCGCCGATCTTATCAGCCGTGCATCCAATGATTCATATGTCCATGCTTCGGAAGTATCACGATGATCCATCACACGTGTTAGATTTCAGCACTGTCCAGTTGGACAAGGACTTGTCCTATGAGGAGGAGCCGGTAGCTATTATAGACCGACAGGTTCATTAGTTGAGATCAAAAAGTTTTTCTTTTGTTCGTGTTCAGTGGAGAGGTCAACCTGCTGAGGAATTGACCTAGGAGTCCGAATCCGATATGGGGAGCCGTCATCCCCATCTTTTCCCCAACTCAGGTACTTCCTTCTTATGTCCGTTCGAGGACGAACTGTTGTTTTAGAGGTGGAGAATGTGATGACCTTTTGTCATCACTTGTTTTAGAAATAAATTCTGTGATTCGAGGCCTTAGAAACCTCTTTTTGTCCCTCGATTTGCCTTGGTACTTGGGCGTATGCCCGGAATCGAATTCCGAGGTCCCAAGCCCGAGAAATGAATTTTTAAAGAAAATTATTTTCTTGAATATATATGAGTTTTTAGAAATGAAAAATGTTTGGAAGTTGATGATATCGGGCCGGTATTTTGTTTTCGGAGCCCGGTACAGGTCTTATATGTGACTTAAATCGAGACTGTAAAATTTGGTAAGAAACGGACTTGAAATGACGTGAATCGGACCCTCGGTTGTGAAATTTGGAACTTAAGTGTTCTTGAGATTTTTCTTTGATTTTGATGTTAAATTCATTGTTAAAGGTGTTTGTTTGGCGATTTGATCGCACGAATAAGTTCATATGATGTTTTTGGGTTAGTATGCATATTTGGCAATGAAGTTTTTTTAAATAAACTTCAGCGTTTTCTCTTTCAAATTTTCACCAAAATATAAGGCCTAGGGCGATTTTCTCAAGAGATTTCCTTCCCAAATCATAAGTAAGTGTCCACTAACTGATTTCTTTCAACTCTCCAATGTATTTCATCAACTTTTATCTAAAATCCTAGGATTTTCATAGTATTAATTAGGAAATTTAGGCAGAGTTAGGGCTTTTTGATTAATTGGGATATAGACCTCATTTTGGGGTCGGATTCCGAAACAAATTGCATATTAGGGCTCGTGGTATAATGGGTGATCGGGTCTTGGTTCGAACCTCGAGTTTTGACCAAGCGGGCCCGGGGTCAATGTTTGACGTTTTAGGTGAAATGATAGAAAACCTATAATTAAGCATTGGGTATGAATTCTCTAGCATTTATTGATGTTTACGAGTTATTTGGAGGCGAATTCTAAGGGAAAAGCGGTGTTTGAGGCTTGAGTTGGCCGTTGAAGTTCGAGATAAGTGTTTGGTCTAACCTTAGCTTTAGGGATTAGGAGTTGTGTCCTATTTTTTATGTGTTATTTGTTGAGTACGACGTATAGACATGATGACGAGTATCTATATGTTGGTGTTAAGCATGCTCGTGAGTCCTGAATTAAAATCGTTGTGTTCTTAATAAGTGCTACGAATGCCTAAGTTGTTGCTTTCCTGTGTTGGGTAAGAATTATGATTACTCTTGTGGAGGTTGCTTATGGTTGAGTATGGGTACTATTTGAGGTTCTTTTATGAAGTTAAATGTTGGAACAAGTTTCGTTATAGCTGACTCCCTTGCCGGGACGTATTTATTTATATTGTCGATTCCCTTGTCGGGATAGTTGTGATGACTCGGCCGATCATATTAAGAATTAATGTCCCTATTTCCTATTAACTGCTTTCCCCAAGTTTATTTCTGCTATTTTGATTTGCTGGGATGTTCAGTTTTAAGTTTCGGAGCGTTTTGGGACACTTAGTCCCTAAATGGGAACTTAAGTGTTGGAAAGTTGACCGTAGTAGGAACAATGTGAAGACGGCCTCGAAATGGGAATTCGATGGTTTCATTAGCTCCGTTGGGTGATTTCGGGCTAAGGGGCGTGTTCGGATTGTGTTTTGGAGGTCCGTAGCTAATTTAGGCTTGAAATGCCGAAAGTTGAATTTTTGAAGTTTGCGGTTCGATATCGAAATTTTGATCCGAGGGTTGGAATGGAATTCTGGAAGTTGGAGTAGTTCCGTAGTATTGAATGTGACGTGTGTGCAAAATTTCAGATCATTCGGACGAGGTTTGATAGACTTTTTGATCGAAAGCATATTTTTAGAGTTTTTAGAATTCTTAAGCTTGAATCCGATGAGAAATAGGTGTTTTGATGTTGTTTTGAATGTTGGAACAAGTTCAAATGAGCTTATAGGATATGTTGGTATGTTTGTTTGAGGTCCCAGGGGCCTGGGTTAGTTTCGATTGGTCAATAGGACCATTTCATGAAGTTTGGAGTTGCAGAATTGCAGGTTCAGCTTATATTTACTCTTCACATTCGCAAGTGGACCCTCGCATTCGCAAAGATTCAGTGGAAGATGGTGAAATTTTATCCTTCGCATTCGCGAGGAAGGCTCCGCATTTTTGAAGGGATGGATGTTCGTGCATCGCGTTCGCAAGAAGGGCAGCGCGTTCGAGTAGAGTAATTGGTCAGCTGGGTCTGAGGTCGAGTTTGTTCACCGCATTCACGAGAGAGGGAGTGCGTTCGCGAACGGTAAGTCTAAGGAATCATTGCTTTCGCGAGTGTCTTTGTCGCGTTCGCTTAAGAGGATTTTGGTCAAAGTCATTTTTGTTCTTAGCGAACGCAGGGCGTTGACCGCGTTCGCGAAGAAGGAAACACCTGAGCAGATTTTTAAAACCCAAAATCGAGGGTTTGAGCCATAATTCATATTTTGGACTTGGGAGCTCGGGAGATTGCAATTTTTGAAGAGATTTTCACCTTGGCGATTTGGGTAAGTGATTCCTACTCGGTTTAGACTAATATCCATGAATCTACACTTAAATCCATCCTTTAATTTTGAATTTTTTGTGGAAATTGAGGAAAAGTTCTTAGACCAAGTAATTGAGTTTTGATTGAGGATTTGACATCGGATTAGGATAATTTTGATATGGTTAGACACATGAGAGTATGAGGATTCTGAAACAATAAATTTTACCCGATTCCGAGACGTGGGCCCGAGGGGTGTTTTGGTTATTTTACCTAATTTCGTGTATTATCTTAGAATTTAATTGTAGAATTAGTTACTTGAAGTGTTATTTACATTATGAAATTGAATTGAATAGATTTGGGCTATTTGGAGTTGAGTACTTGTAGCAAGAGCGTGGTTTCAGATTGATTTTTGAGCCAGTTCGAGGTAAGTGACTTGTCTAACCTTGTGTGGGGGACCTTCCCCTTAGGATTGGTATATTTGGTAATTGAAATGCCTTGTATGTGAGGTGACGAGTGCGTAATTGTGCTAATTGTTGGAAATCCGATTTTCTTTAAGTAATTACTAATATGTTTCCTTTCCTATTTCTATTACTTACACTATTAAGCCTATTGTTAGCTTAGGAAAGCATGTCTAAGTGACTTAATTGCTTTATTTGCTCAACCTGGCTTACTTGACTTCTGTGCAGCATGCTAGGCTAGAATCACTTGTTGCCTTAATATGAAATTTTTGCCATTTATTTATATTTTCCTATTGTTGTTGTGTATTTATTTTGGGACTACAGATGTGGAATTCCGGTAGCTCCCCCTTGTCTGTTTATTTTGGGACTACGAATGTGGGATTCCGATAGCTCCCCCTTGTTTGTTTATTTTGGGATTCCGGTAGATCCCCCTGCACAGTTGTATGGAACTACGGGAATGCACCCGGTAGATTCCCCAGTACTAGGTATTTATATTTAGGACTACGAAACAGGATTCCGGTATATCCCCGCGCACTATAAGTTGGACTACAGGACGAGATCCTGAGCGATCCATTTGATATCTACATATGGGACTACAAGACTGTATCCTGGGAGATCCCCGATTGTTATTATTGGTGATGAGCTGTATTTCCTTTCCGTGTTTACCTTGCATCTATATAGCTGTTGTTGTCCTGTACATCCTGTGTTATTTTACTGATGTACTTATTTATACTGTTCTGTTCTATACTATTGATCTTTATATTTTATTTAACCTCAGTAGGGTCCTGACCTTCCTCGTCACTACCCAACTGAGGTTAGGCTTGACACTTACTGAGTACCGTTGTGGTGTACTCATGCCTCTTCTACGCATGTTTTTCATGTGCAGATCCAGGTACCGCTACTCAGGCCTACCATCCTTGAAGAGGCGACTGCTCTAGAGACTTCGAGGTACATCTGCCGCGTCCGCAGACCGAGAAGTCCCTTTCTAATCTAGCTGTTAAACATTGCCCTTCTGTATTTTTCTTTCTTGTTAGACATTTTTGGAGTTAGAGCTTCTTATATATCTCTTAGCTTGTTCATGGGTTTCCGGATTTTGGGAGAGATATATATTAGATTTGAGAGTTATATTTTGTATGGCGAGCGGCACTTTTAAACGTTGTTTTATTGTATTATTTTTGTTTTAAATTGTATTCTTTTGCAAATTGGTTTATCTCCGTGTATTAGGCTTACCTAGTCGTAGAGACTAGGTGCCATCACGATGGTTCATGGAGGACGAACCGGGGTCGTGACTAGTTGGTATCAGAGCTCTAGGATCATAAGAGTCATGGATCATAAGTCGGTTTATTAGAGTCTCGCTGATCGGTACGGAGACGTCTGTACTTATCTATGAGAGGCTATGTAAATGTTAGGAAAATTCCACTTCATTTGATTTCCTTGTCGTGCAATATTTTCACATCACAATTCTAAACTTCTGTCTTCTATTCTCTCACAGATGGTGAGGACACGCGCTACCCGAGACAATCAGGCACCCGCGCCCCCTACTGCAGCCGTTAGAGGCCGGGGACAGCCGAGGATGTGCATGTGGTGCAGCTAGAGCACCTACGCGAGCTACCGCTGAAGTACCACCAGCAGTTCCAGCCGAAGTCCATGCGCCTGACAGGCCAACTACTCCAGCCCTTCAGGAGACTCTGGCATAGTTCATGAGCATGTACACCACTCTGGCTTAGGCATGGTTGCTTCCCCTTGCTTCAGCCACACTCAGGACAGGGGAGGAGCACAGACTCCCGCTGCCCGCAAACCTGAACAGCGAGTGCAATTTGAGCAGGTCCCTCAGATTATCCCTGTACAGCCTGCAGTGCCAGTTCAGCCCGAGGACAGGGCAGCAGCTTTCGAGGAGGAGCAGCTGAGGCTTGAGAGGTTCAAGAGGTACAAGCCTCCTGTATTCAGCGGTCTAGCATCGGAGGATGCTCTGGATTTCTAGATGAGAGTTACTGCATTCTCCGTACCATAGGTATATCAGGATCGAGCGAGGTTTCCTTCATTACTTTCCAGCTTTGAGGAGCCGCCTATGAGTGGTGGCGCACCTATGAGTTAGACAGTCCGGATGTGGCAGCTTCATTGACTTGGACTCAGTTTTCAGATCTGTTCCTGAGGGAGTATGTTCCTCAGAGCCTCAGGGACGCATGGCGCGCAGAGTTTGAGCATTTGCGCTAGGGTAATATCACTGTCCAGAGTATGCTGTCTGTTACACTAGTTTGGCTAGGCATGCATCAGCCTTGGTTTCTACTGTTCGTGAGGGGTTTGTCGGTTTATTAAAGACCTTATTCCCAGCAACAGGTCTAGCATGGCTCGTGAGTTGGAGATGGATATTTCTTATCAGCAGGTGGTAAGCATTGCTAGGAAGATTGAGGGTAGCATGCTAGGGAGAGAGAGGAGAGGGAGGCCAAGAGGTCTCGAGAGTCTGGCCATTATTCCGGTGCCCGTACCCCAGTTGTAGGTCATCATAGTAGGCGTTTTATGAGTCTCCCTGTTCATTAAGCTCTTCCAGCAGCCAGTGGTATCCCTGATCCCTCTAAGCCTCAGGAGCCTTATTATGCACCATCGGTATCTAGCGCGCCTCCTGCACGGGGTGCTTTCAGAGGTCAATCCAGCAGACCTGGCCTGAACCAGTTGCAACCACCACGTCCTCCCATAGCTTGTTTTGAGTGTGGTGACACATGTCATATAGTGAGGGATTGCTCCAGACTTGGAAGGGGTGCACCTCTACAGACTTCTCAGCCACAGCGTGCCCCGCATAGTTCTCAGGCTGTAGTTACAGCTCCAGTTGCTACCCCATCTGCTCAGCCAGCTATAGGTGGAGGTCGGGGAGGTAGAGGTTGCCCTAGAGGGGGAAGCCAGGCCTGATACTATGCCCTTCCTGCCCGTACCGAGGCTATTGCCTTCGATTCTGTCATCACAGGTATTATACTAGTTTGTCACAGAGATGAATCGGATATATTCGATCCAGGCTTCACTTATTCTGATGTGTCTTCTTATTTTGCTCCGCATTTGGGTGTATCTAGGGATTCTTTGAGTTCCCCTATTTATGTTTCTACTCTTGTGGGAGATTCTCTTGTGGTGGACCGCGTTTATCGGTCATGTTTGGTTGTTCTTAGTGGTTTTGAGACTAGAGTCGATTTATTGTTGCTCAGCATGGTAGATTTTGACATTATCTTGGGCATGGACTGGTTGTCACCCCATTATGCTATTCTTGATTGTCACACCAAAACTGTGACGGTGGCTATGCTAGGTGTACCTCGTGTTGAGTGGAGGGGTACTTTAGATCACACTCCTAGTAGAGTTATTTTTTTTCTTAAATCTCAGCGTATGGTTGAGAAGGGGTGTGACACGTATTTAGATTATGTGAAAGATGTCAATATTGATACCCCTTCAATTGATTCAGTCCCAGTCCTATGGGATTTTTCCGATGTGTTTCCAACTGATCTTCCAGGCATGCTGCCTGATAGAGATATCAATTTTGGCATTGATCTATTGCCAGACACTCAGCCCATTTCTATTCCTCTGTACTGTATGGCTCCTCCAGAGTTGAAGGATCAGTTACAGGAATTGCTTGATGAGGGTTTATTCGGCCCAGTGTATCACCTTAGGGTGCTCCTGTCTTATTTTTGAAGAAAATTGATGGTTCTATGCGTATGTGTATTGATTATCGCCAGTTGAACAAGGTTACAGTACAGAACCGTTATCCTTTGCCTCGCATTGATGATCTGTTTGACTAGCTTCAGGGCGCACGAGTGTTTTCTAAGATTGATTTGCGCTCAAGTTACCATTAGTTAAAGATTCGGGAGCCCAATATCCCGAAGAATGCTTTCAGGACTCGGTTTGGTCATTACGAGTTCCTTGTTATGTCATTTGGGCTGACCAATGCTCCAACAGCCTTTATGCATTTGATGCACAGTGTGTTCCGGCCGTATCTTGACTCATTCGTCATTGTATTTATTGATGATATTCTGGTGTATTCACGGAGTCAGGAAGATCATAAGCAGCACCTGAGGATTGTGGTTCAAACTCTGAGAGAGAAGAAGTGTTATATGCTAAGTTCTCGAAATGTGAGTTTTGGTTGGATTCAGTGGCATTGTTAGGCCACGTGGTATCGAGTGAGGGTACTTAGGTGGATCCAAGAAGATAGAGGTCGTTTAGGGTTGGCCCAGACCATCCTCAACTACTAAGATCTGCAGTTTTCTTGGCATAGCGGGCTACTACCGTCGTTTTGTGGAGAATTTTTCATCAATTGCAGCCCCTATGACTAGGTTGACCCAGAAGGGTTCTCCGTTCCAGTGGACAGAGGAGTGTGAGGCAAGCTTTCAGAAGCATAAGATAGCTTTCACCACAACCCCAATTTTTATATTGCCTATAGGTTCGGGGTCTTATATGGTCTATTGTGATGCCTCGAGGGTTGGCCTTGGAGCGGTGTTGATTCAGGACAGTAGGGTGATTTCCTACACGTCCACACAATTGAAGATACATGAGAAGATTTACCATGTTCACGTCCTTGAGTTATCTGCCATTGTTCACGCCCTGAAGATTTGGTGCCATTACTTATACGGTGTGCCCTGTGAGATTTATACTGACTATCGGAGCTTGCAGCACTTGTTCAAGCAAAAGGATCTAAATTTGTGCCAAAGGAGGTGGTTAGAGTTGCTGAATAACTATGACATCACTATTTTGCATCACCCGGGCAAGACTAATGTGGTGGCCGATGCTTTGAGTTGCCAGGTGGAGAGTTTGGGGAGTTTGGATTATTTACTAGCATCGGAGAGGCCTATGGCGATGGATATTCAAGTCTTAGGCAGCAAGTTTGTGAGATTGGATCTTTCGGAGCCCAGTCAGGTTCTAGCTTGCATGGTTCTCGGTCTTCCTTATTTGATCGTACCAGAGAGCGGCAGTAAGATGACCCTCATTTGCTTGTCCTCAAGGACAAGGTTCATCACGGTGATGCTAGAGATGTGACTATTAGTGATGATGGGGTATTGAGGATGCAAGGTCGGATTTGTGTACCCAACGTTGATAGGCTTCGAGAGTTGATTCTAGAGGAGGCCCATAGTTCACGGTATTCCATTCATCTGGGTGCCGCGAATATGTATCAGGATTTGAGATAGCATTATTGGTGAAGGCAGATGAAGGAAGATATAGTTTGGTTCGTAGCTCAGTGTCTCAACTGTCAGCAGGTGAAGTATGAGCACCAGAGACCGAGTGGGTTGCTTCAGCAGATAGAGATCCCATAGTGGAAGTGGGAGCGGATCACCATGGACTTTGTAGTTGGGCTCCCACGGACTTTGAGAAAGGTCGATGCTATTTGGGTGATTGTGGATCGACTGACCAAGTTCGCTCATTTCATTCCTGTGTGTCCTACTTATTCTTCGGAGCGGTTGGCGGAGATTTATATCCAGGAGATTGTTCGTCTGCATGGTATTCTAGTGTCCATCATTTTAGACAGAGGTACTCAGTTCACATCACGATTCTGGAGGGCTGTTCATCATGAGTTGGGTACTCGGGTGGAGTTGAGTACAACATTTCACCCTCATACAGACGGATAGTCCGAGCGCATTATTCAGATTTTTGAGGATATGTTTCGTGCATGTGTGATTGAGTTTGGAGTGTCTTGGGATCAGTTCTTGCCATTGGCGGAGTTAACAACAGCTATTAGTCCAGCATTCAGATGGTACCGTATGAGTGTTTATATGGGAGACGGTGTAGATCCCCGGTGGTTTGGTTTGAGCCGGGTGAGGCTAGATTGTTGGGTACAAACCTGGTTCAGGATGCTTTGGTGAAGGTTAAGGTGATTCAGGATAGACTCTATACAGCCCAGTCTAGACAGAAGAGTTATGCGGACTGGAAGGTTCGTGATGTTTCCTATATGGTTGGAGAGCGGGTTCTGCTTCGGGGGTGTTATGAGATTCGGGAAGAAAGTAAAGTTAAGTCCGAGATTTATTGGCCCTTTTGAGATATTGAGGCGTATTGGGGAGGTTGCTTATGAGCTTGCCTTACCTCCCAGCTTGGCCGGAGTTCTTCGGGTATTCTATGTTTTGATGCTCCGGAGGTATCATAGTGATCATTCGCACGTGTTGGATTTTAGTTCAGTCCAGTTGGACAAGGATCTATCATATGTTGAGGAGCCAGTGGCAATATTGGACAGGCAGGTTAGAAAGCTGAGGTCAAAAAACATTGCATCAGTAAAGGTTCAGTGGTGGGGCCAGCAGGTCGAGGAGGCAACATGGGAGACCGAGCAGGATATGCGTAGCCGTTACCCTCATATTTTCACTACTTCAGGTATGTCTCTATGCTCGTTCGAGGACGAATGAAAGTTTAAGTGTAGGAGCATGTGACGACCCGGCCGGTCATTTTAAGAATTAACGCCCCGATTCCCTATTAACTGCTTTCCCCAAGTTTATTCCTGCTATTTTGATTTGCCAGGATGTTCGGTTTTAAGTTCGAAGAGTTTTGGGACACTTAATCCCTAAATGAGAGCTTAAGTGTTGAAAAATTGACCGTAGTTGGAACAGTGTGAAGACGGCCTCGGAATGGGAATCTGATGGTTCCGTTAGCTCCGTTGGGTTATTTTGGGCTTAGGGGCGTGTTCGGATTGTGTTTTAGAGGTCCGTAGCTAATTTAGGCTTGAAATGTCGAAAGTTGATTTTTGAAGTTTCCGGTTCGATAGCGAGATTTTGATCCGATGGTTGAAATGGAATTCCGAAAGTTGGAGTAGCTCCGTAATGCTGAATATGATGTGTGTGCAAAATTTCAGGTCATTCGGACGAGGTTTGATAGAATTTTTGATCAAAAGCATATTTTTAGAGTTTATGGAACTCTTAGGCTTGAATCTGATGAGAAATAGGCGTTTTGACGTTGTTTTGTGTGTTCCGAAGGTTGGAATAAGTTCGAATAAGGTTATAGGATATGTTGGTATATTTGGTTGAGGTCCCGGGGGGCCTCAGGTGAGTTTCGGGTGGTCAATCGAACCATTTCAAGAAGTTTGGAGTTGTACAATTCCAGGTTTAGCTTTTGCAGATATTTACTCTTCGCGTTCGCGAAGAGTCAGTGGAAGATGGTGAAATTTTAGCCTTCACATTCGCGAAGGGCTGGATGTTCATGCATCGCGTTCGTGAGAAGGGTAGCGCGTTCGCGTAGAGTAATTGGTCAACTGGGTCTGAGGTCGAGTTTATTCATCGCGTTCGCGTGAGAGGGAGTGTGTTCACGAAGGGTAAGTCTGAGGAATCATCGCTTTCACGAGTGTCATTGTCGCGTTCACGTAAGAGGATTTTGGTCAAAGTCAGTTTTGTGCTTCGTGAACGCGAGGTGTTGACTGCGTTCGCGAAGAAGGAAACACCTTGGCAGATTTTTAAAATCCAAAATCGAGGGTTTGAGCCATAATTCATGTTTTGGACTTGGGAGCTCGGAAGATTGTGATTTTTGAAGAGATTCTCACCTAGGATATTTGGGTAAGTGATTCCTACTCGGTTTAGACTAATTTCCATGAATCTACACTTAAATTCATCCTTTAATTTTAAAATTTTGGTGGAAATTGGGGAAAAGTTCTTAGACCAAGTAATTGAGTTTTGATTGAGGATTTGACATCAGATTAGGATAATTTTGATATGGTTAGACACATGAGAGTATGAGGATTCTGAAACTATAAATTTTACCCGATTCCGAAAAGTGGGTCCGAGGGGCGTTTTGGTCATTTTACATAATTTTGCGTATTATCTTAGAATTTAATTGTAGAATTAGTTACTTTAAGTGTTATTTACATTATGAAATTGAATTGATTAGATTTGGGCCATTTGGAGTCGAATATTCATGGCAAGAGCGTGGTTTCGATTTGATTTTTGAGTTGTTCGAGGTAAGTGGCTTGTCTAACCTTGTGGGGGGAGGGGGGACCTTCCCCTTAGGATTGGTATATTTGGTAATTAAAATGCCTTGTACGCAAGGTGACGAATGCGTACTTGGGCTAGTTGTTGGAAATCCGGTTTTCTTTAAGTAATTACTAGTATGTTTCCTTTCCTGTTTCTATTACTTGCACTATTAAGCCTGTTGTTAGCTTAGGAAAGCATGTCTAAGTGACTTAATTGCTTTATTTGCTCAACCTGCCTTACTTGACTTCTGTGTAGCACGCTAGGCTAGAATTACTTGTTGCCTTAATATGAAATTTTTGCCATTTCGGTATATTTTCCTGTTGTTGCTGTGTATTTATTTTGGGACTACGGATGTGGGATTCCAGTAGCTCCCCCTTGTCTGTTTATTTTCGGACTATATGGGATTTCGATAGCTCCCCCTTGTCTTTTTATTTTGGGACTACAGATGTGGGATTCCGATAGATCCCTCTGCACAGTTGTATGGAACTACGGGAATGCACCCGGTAGATTCCCCCAGTACTGGGTATTTATATTTGGGACTACGGAATGCGATTTCGGTAGATCCCTGCGCACTATGAGTTGGACTACGGGACGGAATCCCGGGAGATCCATTGGATATGTACATATGGGACTACAGGACGGTATCCTAGGAGATCCCCGATTTTTATTGTTGGTGCTGAGTTGTATTTCCTTTTCGTGTTTACCTTGCATCTATATAGTTGTTGTTGTCCTGTATATCCTGTGTAATTTTACTGTTGTACTTATTTATACTGTTCTGTTCTATGCTGTTGATCTTTATATTTTATTTAACCTCAGTAGGGCCCTGACCTTCCTCGTCACTACCCAACCATGGTTAGGCTTGGCACTTACTGAGTACCGTTGTGGTGTACTCATGCCTATTCTGCGCATGTTTTTCTTGTGCAGATCCAGGTACCGCTACTCAGGCCTATCATCCCTGAGGAGACGATTGCTCTAGAGACTTTGAGGTACATCTGCCGCGTCCGCAGACCGAGAAGTCCCTTTCTAATCTAGCTATTAAACATTACCCTTCTGTATTTTCTTTCTTGTTAGGCATTTCTGGAGTTAGAGCTTCTTATGTATCTCTTAGCTTGTGACTCATGGGTTTCGGGGTTTTGGGAGAGATATATATTAGATTTGAGAGTTATATTTTGTATGTCGAGCGGAACTTTTAAACGGTGTTTTATTATATTATTTTTGTTTTAAATTGTATTCTTCCGCAAATTGGTTTGTCTTCTACGTTTTAGTCTTACCTAGTCGTAGAGACTAGGTGCCATCATGATGATTCACGGAGGGCAATCCGGGGTCATGATAATAGTGTTATTTCCTTACTGTTCCCTTGTCGGGACTCTTTTGTGATTGGTGTTGAATTGTATAGTGGGATCGGGTTGCACGCCGCAACAATATTATATTTGGACCGGGTTGCATGCCGCAATAATATTATATATGGATCCGGTTGTACTCCGCAACAACATTATAATTGGACCGGGTTGCACGTCGCAACAATTAAAAATGCTATGGATTGGGTTGCACGCTGCAACAGTATTTTTATGATATGGATCGGGTTGCGCGTCGCAACAATAAATGATAAAAGTGGTTATTGATTGGTTACAGTTTCCTTATTCTTTCTGCAGTAAATTTTATATTGTTCTTTATGCTTTTCCCCCGAGTTACTGTTGGTAAATGATATTTTCTCCGCAGCATGTCCCCCTCGCATACTTAATTGTATATTTCAATTTTATTTTTCGCTGTATATGATATAACTGCACAGGTTTATTGGGTAGTCTGGTCCTAGCCTCATCATACTTCGCCGTGGTTAGGCTAGGCACTTACTAGCACATAAGGTCGGTTGTACTAATACTACACTCTGCACTGTGTGTAGATCCCGGAGCAACAGCATTCGGACCTTAGCTTGGGTGGCTGCCTTCAGTCCAGTCGGAGATTTCGAAGTAGTCCCGCAGGCGTCCGCAGGCCCTGGCGTCTCCCTCTATCCCTTCATCCCGTTTCATTTACATATTTTAGAAACAGTGTATTATCTACTTTTCAGACCTTGTTTGTACTAATTCTAGATTGTCTGTGAAGTGTGACACCAGTTCTGGGTATATTTTGTTTAAGAATCATGTTGGAACTATTTAAATGGTTTTATTGTTTCTTCCGCTTGTTTGAAAATTCCAATTTTTATAACTATTGTTTCACACTTGATAGAGAATTAAAATGAGAAAAAGGTAATTTTTGGAAATAGTCGGCTTGCCTAACTTTCGCTAGTAGGCGCCATCACGACTCCCGGTGGTAGGAAATCCGGGTCATGACAGGTCGGGTCATATGAAATGTACACCCGAATTAGGAATTATGTAACGTGACCACGCCATGGGAACCGTACCCATGACCATGATAATTTATTAACTGCGCCTAAAGCAAACCACGATGTTCTAGAATCATTTACCTCACTAAACTTGAGAATTCTTATAAAAGTCATAAACTATGGAGTCACTACTGGAGATTAAAGTGAACCAACTTTGGAAAACAAAAGAGTCGATCTTCACATGTCAAGCCATTAGAAAATTACCCAATCCAAGAATTAACATACTTCACCATCACTATCGTTTCAAGGAATCAAATGCTAATATGCTGTAATGACTCCATTTCACACAATGAATCAATTCATCAACCACATTTCTAGGAAGGAAACTTAACATGCCACAAAGGAAATGGAATTTACAGGAACCTATTCATGACTTGACAAAATAGAATAGCCTTCGTACATGGTCACACAATTATTCAGGATGTATACACAGTAGAATTAGTCTCAAAGAAAGTATACCATTGTATAGATGGAATATCTTAGAAATAAGTAAGATTCATGAGAGAAATATATTCATTTCCAAAATATAACACCGAAGTTCATGGTAACCAACATTTAAATGCCATAGATCTTGTTAAAGTAGATCATACCTAATCAAAAGCTTCTACAGAGGAAAGCTACTACATCAGATTTTCAGGGTCCAATCTTGCATGAAAAAGTAGTAACAACACATACGGACATTCTGTTGTGTTAAGCAGAACCTATCCGCTTTTTAATTATAGATCATGAAGGCTAATATTACTAACTCATAAACACAGTAATTGAACTTAACAGGATTCATTCAACAAGTTCATAAGTAATTTCAATCAATTATTCATGTAAAATTAAGTAGGAATACAGAGAATCTTCAAAGTAACCTGGTTGAACAAGAAAACTCGAATAAACTGACAAAAAACCGAGACAAACTCGACTGAAGTTGAGCAGAAATTTCAGCAATCAACAGCAGCAAACTAACGAGCAAATAATCGGAACTCAACCAGAAACAAACTTGAACATCAACTCCAATAATCGGACTCCCATTTCAGCTTCAATCCATAGTTTTTGAAATCGAAATCCAGTCGAAGAAACTAGAGATGCTTTATGAATTTTTGAATTTGAAATACCATTGAAGACTAGAGGAGACTGATTTTCTCTTGATTTTGCTCTTCTTCTGCTCTCAATCGAAATGACTGAATAGGGGGGGTTTCTCAATTTTTTGGTGTGTGTGAGTGAGATGATGATTAGAGGAGAGTAAGATGAGAAGAGGAGGTAATCACTGTTGGTTACCCAAATGGGGAGGGTTCTCCACTCTTCTGTTGAAAATGGAGAGGGTGAGGGATGCACCGTTTCTCTTCTCTAAAGGGGAAGGAGTCTCATTTTTAGGTCTCTAGGTTTTTTTTTAGGGTGATGGTCTCCGTCTCTAATGTGTATGGGAATAAAGGGGCGTTTTATTAGATGGGGGAAGGAACGACATCATTTTCTCACGCAACCGAGTCATTTGAAGGGCTGAGGCTAGGCGGGTCAACAGACATGGACTGGGCTAGTGTAAATTAGGCCGCAGAACTGGGCCGCTGCTCTTGACCCAATTCATTTGAAGCCTTGGAAAACCTTTCTCTTTGTTTCTTTTAAATTTTAAATTAACAAATTTTATTGAACACCTCTAGTCCCTACTAATTTGCAAAATTAACCTAATGATTTATTCTTAAAACAACTAGTTAATTTACTTAACTAATAATGCATGTAATGTTACTAAAGTATTTTTTGGTATTTTAGTGTTTTACAAATACAATTAATTATGCAACTAACACCTAAAAATGCAAAGATTCAATTTATTTTTATATTTTCTTTAAGATTTAAAATGCAACCTAAAAATGCATCAAACATGAATATGTACAAAGCAAACTAAGTAAAAATATAAAAAAATAATTTAAAGCTATTTTTTGGAATTTTTAGGAGTAATTTTATATTAGGGCAAAAATTAGGTGCTCACAGCTTCCTCTCTTTGCTTGGAAACATGAAGAGTTTTCGGGCAAAGATAAAGTGAGCAATTTCGAGCAATTTTTGTCCGTTTGAAACTCCATGGGAAGCATTTTTTTTTAAAAAGTATAACCGAACCTTGCTTCAGAGGTTGCGTACATATCCTTGGCTATAACGAAATCAGATCATTGTAGTTCTAGAAGTTTTGGTAGTTGGGACTACCGGAAAGTTGTGATTTCACTACTGTTGCTGTTGTTACTGCTTGTTGAGCTCCTTATTACACCAAAATCAAAAATGAAAAAGACTAACTAAGACTATTAGCTACTAGTTCCTATCTATGAGTCTTTTGAAACATGATCTTGAGTCTTGGCTAGTTCTTCATGCGGAATCTGATCTGAATCTTGATGCTTGTTAGCTGCAGGTGCTAGTTCATTCTTTTTTCAACTTTTCAAATCAAGTGTGGACATGCAATACTTGTGACTTCAATCATGTCTTGAGCAGTCCACATCTTTTCTCAGCTTCTGCACTTTGAATTCACTTCTTTTTCTTTTCTTCTTTTTCTTTTATTCTAGATTGAGACTTCTTCTTTTGGTTGTCTCGAACCCTGTGTCTCGAGGTATAACCTACTCAGACACCAAAACAAACAAATGAACAGAATTTTTCTACCCCAGTTTTCATTAGGAAAATTTCGTGAGTTATTTGTAACCAAAATTCTATACTACTTCATTATTGAAAGCAATAAAATCAGGATTGTGTATCCTTGGGAAAAAGAGATTAGGGAGTAGATACTTTATATCTAAAATAAAATTAACTAGGGATTGGAGACCCTATTATTGGAAAATCATCAATTAAGGAATGGTGACCTTATGTTCGCATCAGGTTATGCTGGCATCAACTTAGGGAGTGGAGACCCTATGTTGGCATCAGGTTATGCTGGCATCAACTAGGGAGCGGAGACCCTACATTGGCATCAAATAAGGAGTGGTGACTCTATGTTGGCATCAGGTTATGCTGGCATCAACTAGGGAGTGGAGACCCTATGTTGAAAATCATCAGGTTATGCTGGCATCAACTAGAGAGTGGGACCCTATGTCGAAAGTCATCAGGTTATGCTGGCATCAACTAGGGAGTGGAGACCCTATGTTGGAAAATCATCAGGTTATTCTGGCATCAACTAGGCAGTGGAACCCTATGTTGGAAATTCATCAGGTTATGCTGGCATCAACTAGGGAGTGGAGACCCTATGTTGGAAAATCATCAGGTTAGGTTGGAATCAACTAGGGAGGGGAGACCCTACGTTGGAAAGTCATCAGGTTATGCTGGCATCAACTAGGGAGTGGAGAATCTATGTTGGAAAATTATCATGTTATGTTGGCATCAACTAGGAAGTGGAACCCTATGTTGGAAAGTCATCAGGTTATGCTGGCATCAACTAGAGAGGGGAGAATCTATGTTGGAAAATCATCAGGTTATGCTGTAATCAACTAGGGAGTGGAGACCCTATGTTGGAAAGTCATCAGGTTATGCTGGCATCAACTAGGGAGTGGGACCCTATGTTGGAAAGTCATCAACTAGGGAGTGGTGACCCTATGTTGATATCGGGTTATGCTGGTATCAACTAAGGAGTGGAGACCCTATATTGGAATCAACTAGGGAGTGGTGACCCTATGTTGGCATCAGGTTATGCTGGCATCAACTAGGGAGTAGAGACCCTATGTTGGCATCAACTAGGGAGTGACAACCCTAAGTTAGCATCAGGTTATGCTGGCATCAACTAGGGAGTGGAGACCCTATATTGGCATCAACGAGTGAGTGGAGACCTTATGTTGGCATCAGGTT
Source organism: Nicotiana sylvestris (assembly GCF_000393655.2). Lineage (NCBI taxonomy): Eukaryota > Viridiplantae > Streptophyta > Magnoliopsida > Solanales > Solanaceae > Nicotiana > Nicotiana sylvestris. Next base: position 127,863,229 of record NC_091060.1, on the reverse strand, counting down.
ATGCTGGCATCAATTAGGGAGTTGAGACCCTATGTTGGCATTAACTAGGGAGTGGTGACCCTACGTTGGCATCAGGTTATGCTTGCATCAAGTAGGGAGTGTAGACCCTATATTGGCATCAACTAGGGAGTGGAAACCTTATGTTAGCATCAGGTTATGCTGCCATCAGGTTATGCTGGCATCAACTAGGGAGTGGAGACCTTATGTTGGAAAAGAGATTAAGGAGTGGATACACTATGTCTAAGATAAAATGCAGCTAGGGATCTGAGATCCTATAATACCATGACTTTGAACTTTTCTTCTTTTCTTTCTTCTCATTTCACTTTTTTTATTTAATGAGTGAAAATGCATGAAAGAATTTGGAGGAGAATTCCCTTTTGTATTGATTATTGTTGCAGAGCTATTTTAGTCTAAGCACAGTTTCCTTTTCTTGCACCTGCTTCTTGCAATGTTGCTTTGAATTACACCTGTTTCCTATTTTTTAAACAAAGAACAATTTGTTAGTTTGAAACAGTGGTTGGTTTTGTGGCCTTGAACGATTTAGTCACTTGATCTCGTCTCTCTCATCTGCAACTGGTCGTTTCCTGAATACCAATTGCATTTCTGACCCCGGAGAACCTCTGGTTTTTCCAGACTTTGCCATGACGGTTGGTCACACGGGATTCAACCTTTTCGACTTTATTATGCCTATGTAGGCCTTTCACTTCTGACTTGTTTTGTTGTTTTTATCTTTTTTCTTTTTTTTTTTCAATTTTTAACTCCGGAGCATTGGGGAACTTTTGGCTCCTCAAACTTTGCTGCAACGACTAGTCGTATGGGACTGAATATTTTCCAACTTTATTTCGCCTTCGCATGCCTTTCATTTATGGCTTCTTTCTTCCAACTTCAATTTCAAAGCATTTGGGGTACCTTAGCTTTTCAAACTTTTGTCGAGACAGTTAGCCATGTGGGACTTAACCTTCTCCTTCCGAGAGTTTTGATTTCGAAGTATTGGCTACCATGGCCAGACGAGGTCTACTTAATGCCCCTGATAAGGCTGGGTACCTCTTTGCATATTAGCTTGTATCAAATGAGAACTAAGTAAATCATTCTTACCATTGCTTCTTTGTCTTAGTTTAAGAACAGAGTTACACTGAAAGGGATTCAGAGAAAATAAACAATGGAATGGAGAATGAGTTTAAAATAAGAAGTGTCTCTTTCGGGGTATGGAAAGAAGGACTTATCTGGACGACATGCGAACTTAAATGAACGTGACATGCTTTTTGGACTGGACACATGATCCGTGTAAACCGTCCAACTCTCAGAAATTCATCACAACTTTTGCCTCAAAATCGAGAAATCTTGCTAGGACTCTATCGATGCTGATGGCTGTGAGGATCTTTTTTTCAATCAGTGGCACCCTTTGAGGGTCTTCAGTAGATGACCACTCTCATTTATCTTCTCACTATCGCCTAGTAGAGCTTTTTGCGACTTTTCACTAACAAGACTTTCTCATTTTCAATTTCTCCGCTTAATATCGCCTTTAGGTGCCCGTAAGGGTTTTTCACCGATAAGACTCTCTCATTTTATTCCTCTTATTTTAATTGCATCGGATCCAAGTAACTGTATCCTTCCATTTCAAAGCTCTTTGCCGATTGATTAGAAGGACTTGAATCGGGTTTTAGGGTAAAAAGCATTAGGATTGAATTATAACCTTGGTACCTTTCAGGAGAACCCATCATCGAACCATTGTGACTTCTACCCCAGTTTCAACTTTTTGGAAAATTTTGATTTTTATTTTGGTGTGACTGAACCCCAGAGAGAGGCTAGCTACGTATCCTTTCGGAATCAAGTCGAATGTAGTTCAGGGAACGTTGTTTATTATTTTATTTTTTTTGTGTTGTTTTCTTTTTCTTTTTCCTTTTTCTTTCTGCTCTCTTTTCTTTTTCATTTTTCATTTCATTTTCTTTGTCTTTTCTTCCCCTTTTTTGGTATCTTTCTTTTTCTTCTCTTTTTTTATTTTATTTTATTTTTTTTAATTTTTTTTCAATAAGACTTTCAGGTTCCAAAGAGGGTAATCAAAGAACAGTAACCGGTTCAAATGGTTTACAAAAGGGTTAATTGTGTTTGTATAGCGAGAATGAAAGCCTTCGTCATCTCAACTGGAGAATATTAATAATCTATGGAGGATCAAACATTGTACCTTTTGACTGCATTTGCATTGACAATTGTTTCTGGGACATTTCCTTTGATGTTTCCCAGGTACGACGCTCTCTTTTGGCAGTACTCTTGTTAGTTCATGTAATGGATCTTTCCAATCTGGAAGCAGTTTTCCTTTAGCTATTCCAAATCTTTGTTTTATTTCCTTAAACTTATCTTCATTGCAATCTAATTCTTAATTCATCATTTCGGGGTATGACAACGTTTTAGAATCTGGGCATGAAGTCCGCAAGCATGTCATGTTATTAAAATCTGCACTTAATAGAACTGAAAAGAAAATAAGAAAAATGACAAGATTAAGAAAAGAGACATTCATAGAAGAATTTCATTTGATTTTATTTTTTTTGATTTTTATTTTTTTTGAATTTTAAGGATAGAAGGCTTACATCGGAAAGTAAGACAATAAAGTAAAACGTTTGGATCACACCTTGAGATAATCCAGACTCAGAAAGGATAGCAAGACTGGCTACCGAGACTCCCGTCTGATAGGGAACTTTGAGGCTTGGCGACCGTTTTTTGGCTTTTCTTTTATCTCGGCAATGGTTGCAATGGCCTAAGTGCCAGATCAAATTCCTTATCTTCACAAGTCATTCCGACTACTGGCCCATTGGTATGAGTAGGCAGAGGATTGTTCATCATATTAGGAGTCTCTTCATCCCGGAAAACGATTCTTCCAGCTTCAATCAAATCTTCAATTGCTCTTTTGAGGGTCCAACAGTCCTCTATATTGTGTCCCACTGCTCTAGAGTGGTATTCCCATCTAGCATCAGCTCGGTGCAAGGGGGACTCGGTGTTTGGCCGGTTTGGGGCCACTGGCTGCAGCAAACCTCGCCTGACTAGCTTTTGGAACAAGCCCGAGTATAATTCACCAATAGGGGTGGATTGTACTGGGGAACATTTTATTGGGGATTATATGGAGCTTGGTAAGGATAGGCATTTATGGGAGGTGAAGCTCGATTTTGTGTATAATGTTGTCGCCGCGTGCAAGGTTTGTGCGTTCATCACCGCATACCAACAAAACAAACACCTGAATAGAACCTGACTAATTTGTTCACACCACAACCTTGTTAGTTTTGAGACATTTAACATATAGCAAATCGTACGTTGGGATGCAATGCACTTAACAGTTAAACGTTTCTACCATGTGTTTGAACGGTTGCATGTTTCATCGCGACCCTAACTAACCCTTTCAGCATGTACCTTTTTTCTTTTATTTCTGCCTCTCTTTAATCACTTTTGATTTTTTTTTCATTTCGTTTCTGTCGCTCTTTTATTTTTTGGCACACTCTTTTCTTTTTTTGTTTTTGTCACTCTTTTATTTTTTGTCACTCTCTTTTTTTCTTTTTTTCTTTTTTTTTATCACTCAATTTTTCTTTATTTTTTCCAGTTTATTTTTCTCTCAGTTAATTTTATGTCTATGATCGAATCCGATGGGGATTACCTACGTATCATGACGCCGCATGAATCAGATCTTGCGTAGTTCAGGAAGATCGAGAATGGAGTAAATAAGCTTACTCTTTTTTTATATAAAAATCAGATTATAAAAGCTTTTAGAAAAAAGTAAAAAAAATGATTTTTTGTTTTTGTTTGTATTTCTTTTGGAATTTTCAAAAAAAAATGCTTTAAAAGAAGAAAGGTAATATTTTTTGGATTTTTGATTTTGATTTTTTTTTTGAAAGAAAGATTTCTAAAAATTCCTTTTCTTTTGATTTGAACTTTGGGTATTTCAAAAGTAAAAAAAAAATATATTTTTTTTGAATTTTTATTTGTTTTCTCTTTTTCTAATGAAGAAAGAAAATATTTTTGGATTTTGGATGTTGCCTCTTAAATTTCGATAGAGGGACTTTTTAAGAAAAATAATTTGGATTTATGAGTTTTTCTATTTTTAAATTTACAGAAGTACTTCTAAAGAAAAATAAAAATATTTTTTCCCTTCAATTTTTCAAAAGTTTTTTTTTGCTTTTGACATTTACGAAAAAAGACTTTTAAACAAGTAAAAGAATTTTTTTTTTTTTCTGATTTTGTTTTTAAATTTTTAGGAAAAATACTTCAATATAAAGGAAACCCGTATTTTGGATTTTGATTTTTTATTGATTTTTTTTTTTATTTCTTTTTTTCTGTATGAAAGACTTTAGAAAGAAGGAAACTACTTTTGGGTTCAAATTTTTTTTTTTTTTTGAATTTTCTAAGGAAATGCTTCTAAAGATTTTAGAAAGAAGGAAAATATTTTTGGATTATAAATAAATTGGGGCCGGAACCGATGAGGTTTGCCTACGTATCTCACATCCGGTGAGAATCAGACCAGCGTAGTTCAACAAGTTTTGACGGAACAGGGAAACATGGCACTTGAAAATTGTGGCTCATTTTGAAATGACTTTTTTTTTCTTAGAATTTCGGAAGAGTCTCGGGATTTTCAAATACGTACCTCACTCTTGTTTTTTTTTTCTTTTTTGTTTTTTGGATTTTCTTTCCCTATTCTAGAAGTCGGTCAACATGCAAGCCGAAACAAACGAATGCGCAAATAGCACGTAGGATGCATCAGGATGGTCTTTTAATGTGGGTACATCTGTCCTAGATGTACCCAACCCCTGTGTTGAGTTCCCAAAGTCGAATGCACGTGATGCAAACAAATGTTCCTACTAGGGATCCGACATGAAGCTATGTTATTCTAGGTTTAAAACCTGGGTGTATTGTTCTAGACCTGGTTTACCCGAGCGGACAACTTGAGCAGGGGGGAAGCATACCGGGAATAAAGAAGCTTCACCGGCTTTGAAACTTTTCCGAACCTTGTTCTAAAATTGGGATATGACTATAACAGAAAAGAAGCTAGTAGTGGACTTATGCGATCGCGGGAGAAGCTTCATGTTCGTGAAGGCTTAGCCCAGTCGTGCCCCGTTCGCGTAGTTCTCCCTAGATTCCCTGTCTAGCACATTCTAATGTTACGCGTTCGCGATTGACCGGTCGCGTTCGTGTAGAGCAAACCCCCCAACGCTCCGCGTTCGCGACTTGTGTCTCGCGTTCGCATAGAACAAATTCCAACCCCAGCTCAATTCCCTTTCATGAGCGCGGGAGTTACTACGCGATCGCGATGCACAAAATGTCTGTGCACCAGAAGCAGCAAACCTGCAATTTTTCCTAAGTGTAAAAATATCCCGTGGCCTATCCAAAACTACCCGAGCCCTCGGGGCTCCAAACCAAACATGCACACAAACCCTAAACATCATACGGACTTACTCGTGCGATCAAATCGCCAAAATAACTCCTCGAATTATGAGTTTAGCATCAAAATCAAAAAAAAAATCTACATAGCTCTTTAGTTCAAATTTTAACAACCGAGGGTCCGATTCTCGTCATATCAAGTCCGTTTCTTACCAAATTTTACAGGCTCGACTTAAATACCATATAAGACCTGTACCGGGATCTGGAACAAAAATACGGGCCCGGTAACATCAAATTCAAACACATTTAAATTTCTAAAGAACTCTTAAAATTTCAGTTAAACAATTTTCTTCAAAAATTTATTTCTCGGGCTTGGTACCACGGAATTCTATTCCGGGTATACGCCCAAGTCCTATATTTTTCTACAGATCCTTCGGGACCATCAAATCACGGGTCCGGGTCTGTTTACCCAAAATGTTGACCAAAGTCAACTTAAATTCAATTTTTAAGGCAAAATTAGCATTTCTATCAAATTTTCACATAAAAGCGTTTCGGATATACGCCCGGACCATGAACTCAAATCAAGGTGAGATAAAATAAAGTTTTTAAGGCCTCAGAACACAAACTTGAATCGAAAATCAAGTGATGACATTTTGGGTCATCATTCCCCCACCTCTAAAACAACCATTCGTCCTTGGACGAACATAGAAAAGAAGCACCTGAGTTGGTGAAAAGATGGGCATATCGGCTCTATATATCGGACTCGGACTCCTAGGTAGCTGCCACTGCAAGCTGACCTCTCTACTGAACAAAAACTGAAGGGAACGTCTTCGATCTCAATTGACGAACCTGCCAGTCTAGAATAGCTACCGGCTCCTCCTCATAGGTCAAGTCCTTGTCCAACTGGACAGTGCTAAATTCTAAAACGTGGGATGGATCGCCGTGATACTTCCGAAGCATGGACATATGAAACACTGGGTGCACATCTGATAAACTCAGTAGTAACGCAAGTCTGTAAGCCACCTCTCCCTCTCGATCAAGAATCTCAAAAGGACCAATGAACCTAGGTCTTAGCTTGCCCTTCTTCCCAAATCTCATCACGCCCTTCATGGACGACACCCGGAGCAACACTCGCTCTCCGACCACGAATGCCACATTACGAACCTTGCGGTCGGAATAACTCTTCTGCCTGGACTGAGCGGTACGAAGCCTATCCTGAATGATCTTCACCTTATCCAAGGCATCCTGAACTAAATCTGTACCCAACAACCGAGCCTCTCCCGGCCAAACCACCCAACCGGCGACCGACACTACCTACCATATAATGCCTCATAGGGAGCCATGTGAATGCTCGACTGGAAGTTGTTGTTGTAGGAAAACTTTGCTAATGGAAAGAACTGATCCCAAGAACCTCCAAAGTCAATAACACATGCTCGGAGTATATCCTCCAAAATCTGAATAGTACGTTTGGGCTGCCCGTCCGTCTGAGGATGAAATACTGTGCTCAACTCAACTCGCATACCCAGCTCACGCTGTACTACCCTCCAAAAATGCAAGGTAAACTACGTACCTCAATCAGAAATGATAGACACGGGCACACCATGAAGACGAACAATCTTCTGGATATAGCTCTCAACTAACCTCTCGGAAGAATAGGAGACTGCCACATGAATGAAATGCGCTCACTTGGTCAGCCTATCAACAATAAGCCATACTGCATCGAACTTCCTCTAAGTCCATGGGAGTCCAAAAACAAAGTCCATCCACCAATAATGTTGCCGCAAATCCTGATACATCTTAGCGGCACCCGAATGAATAGAATATCAAGAACTATAGGCCTCCTCTAGAATCAACTCACGAAGTCCATCCAAATTAGGCATACAAATACAACCCTACATCCTCAAAACTCCATCATCCCCAACTGTAACCTGCTTGGCATCTCTGTGCTGCACTGTGTCTTTAAGGACAAACAAATGAGGGTCATTATACTGCCGATCTCTGATACACTCAAATGATGAAGAACAAGCGACTGTGCTCAGAAACATCCAACCTCACGAACTGATTGGCTAAATCCTGAACATTCAAAAGCAATGGGCCTCTCACTGATCGGAATATACGCAAGGCTACCCATACTGGCTTACTTTCTACTCAAAGCATCGGCCACTACATTGGCCTTCCCCGGATGATACAAGATGGTGATATCATAGTCTTTCAACAGCTCTAACCACCTCCTCTGCCTCAAATTTAGCTTCATATGCTTGAACAAGTATTGTAAACTCTTGTGATCCGTGAACACCTCAGATGACACACCATATAGATAATGCCTCCGGATCTTCAATGCGTGAACAATGGCTGCTAACTCCAAATCATAAACTGGATAATTCTTCTCGTGGATCTTCAACTATCGCGAAGCATATGTAATAACCTTGTAATTCTGCATCAACACCGCACCAAGTCCAATACCCAATGCATCACTATATACTGTATATGGCCTTGAACCTGTGGGCAAAACCAACATTGGTGTCGTAGTCAAAGCTTTCTTGATCTTCTGAAAGCTCGCCTCATACTCATCATACCACCTAAACTGAGCACCCTTCTGGGTCAACCTGGTCATCGGGGCTGCAATGGATGAAAACCCCTTCACAAACCGATGGTAATAACCCGCCAAACACAAGAAACTCTGGATATCTGTAACTGATGTGGGTCTAGGCCAGTCCTTGACTACCGCAATCTTCTTAGGATCCACCTGAATACCCTCTGCTGATAAAACATGACCCAAGAATGCAACCGAACTCAATCAAAACTCATACTACAAAAACTTAGCATACAACTGACTATCCTTCAGTGTTTGAAGAACGACTCGAAGATGCTGCTCGTGCTCCTCCCAACTGCGGGAATAAATTAAAATATCATCAATGAAGATAATCACGAAAGAATCCAAATAAGGATTGAACACTTGGATCATCAAATCCATGAAAGTTGTCGGCGCATTTGTCAACCTGAACAACATGACTAAGAACTCATAATGCCCTTACCGAGTGCGAAAAGGTGTCTTAGGGACATAGGATGCCCTAATCCTCAACCGATAGTAGCTAGATCTGAAATAAATCTTCGAAAATACCTTACCACCCTAGAGCTGATCAAACAAATCATCAATCCTCAGCAATGGATACTTGTTCTTGATGGTGACTTTGTTCAACTGCCGATAATCTATACACATCCTCATCGACCCATCCTTCTTCTTAACGAACAACACCGGCGCACGCCAATGCGAGACACTCGATCTAATAAAACCTTTATCCAGCAAGTCCTGCAACTATTCTTTCAATTCTTTCAACTCTGTCGGGGTCATACGATATGGCGAAATAGAAATGGGTTGAGTGCTCGGAGCCAAATCAAAGCAAAAGTCAATATCCCTATCGGGTGGCAACCTCGACAGGTCTGAAGGAAATACCTCTAGAAACTCACGAGCAACGGGCATAGAATCCATAGAAGGAACCTCAGCACTAGAATCACGAACATACGCCAAATAAGCCAAATATCCCTTGTCAACCATACGCCAAGCCTTCATATATGAGATAACCCTGTTGGTAGAATGACCAGGAGTACATCTCCACTCCAAACGAGGCAACCCCGGTAATGCTAAGGTCACAATCTTGGTATGAAAATCCAATATAGCATGTTATGGGGATAACCAATCCATCCCCAGAATGACATCGAAATCCACCATGTCGAGAAATAGGAAATCTACATGGGTCTCAAGGCCCCCAATGATGACCACGCAAGCACGATAAACATGATCTACCACAATAGGATCACCTACTGGTGTAGACACATATACATGAGCACTCAAAGAATCACGAGGCATAACCAGATAAGGGGCAAAATAAGATGATACATAGGAATATGTGGACCCTAGATCAAATAGAACTGAGGCATCTCTACTGCATACTGAAACAGTACCTATGATAACTATATCGGAGGTCTATGCCTCAGGTCTGCCTGGCATAACATAACATTGGGGCTAGGCCCCACCACTCTGAACATCATCCCTAGGATGGCCTCCTATGGGCTGGCCTCCACCTCTAGCTACCTGGCCTCCACCTCTAGCGGCCTGACCTCCACCTCTAACACCTCTACCCTACCTCTAGCTGGTTGAGTGGGCGGTGGAACACCCGGTGCTAGAACCATAGCACGAGAACCCTGGTGCTAAAAATTGCTCGGGGCTCGAGGGCAAAACCTAGCAATGTGCCTCATATCACCATAAGTATAGAAAGACTTGGGCTGCTGAGACTGCTGACCTCGAAACTGACCCTAACAGCCTGGATAACCACCATGAAATCTCTGGAGCGGAGGTGCACTGATACGAGCTGTTGGTGCACTATACGAAAACTGATCAGAATACTGCATATGAGAACCACGGCCATCTGGAGCACCGTGAGAAACCCAAAGTGCTGACTGAAAGGGCCTAGGAGGATGGCCTCTACCAAAAGAATCCCTGCCTCCAGACGAGGCACCACTGAATCTGCCAGAATGACGAGGCCTCTTATTAGACCCCTAAATGCTCCCTTGAACTAAAACCATCTTGACCCGCCTGGCCATATTGGTTGCATCCTGAAAAGAAATCTCACTACCTATCTCCTTAGCCATCTGCAGTCTAATAGGTTGAGCGAGTCCCTCAATAAACCTTCTCACCCTCTCTCCCTCGGTGGGGAGTATCATAAGAGCATGACGAGCCAAATCAATAAAACTCGTCTCGTACTGGGTGACAGTCATAGAACCCTGTTGGAGACGCTCGAACTGCCTGTGGTACTCCTCTGTCTGAGTGACGGGAAGAAACTTTTCGAGAAATAGCTGCGAGAACTGGTCCCAAGTGAGAGCTGGTGATCCAACTGGTCTGGCCAAACAATTATCTCTCCACTATTTCTTGGTGGAACCTGACAGACAGAAAACAGCAAAGTCGACCCCATTGGTCACTACTATCCCCTTGTTCCGAAGAACCTCATGACAACTATCTAAGTAATCCTAGGGATACTCTAAAGGTGTACATCGTAAGTAGTAGTGAACATCTTGGTGAACCTGTCCAACCTTCACAAAGCATCGGCAAACATAGCTGCTCCATCACCGGTCTGAGCTACTACAATCGGCTGAACTGCTCCAACAGGCTGAGCTGCTGGAGTCTGAAACTCGGGAGCCATCTGCTCAGGAGTGCGGGTAGCGAGAGTCTGTGCTCCTCCCCCAGCCTGAGAGGCGGCTAGTGCTACATGAAGTAAGGCTACCTTAGTGACACTCTTCATAAGTCCCACTAGACGGAATAAAGCATCCTGGAGTACTGGGGTAACAATGAACCCCTCAGGGACCTGAGCTGGGCCTACCAGAACTATATGGGCCAGAACCTCATCATCAAACTCTACCTGAGGCTCCGCCATTGGTGCTGCTGCTCTGGGCTGAATTCTGCCCCTGCCTCGGCCCCTAGCATGGACTCAGCCTCGTCCTCTGCCCCTCATAGATGCTGCCACTGGAGGCTCGGGTTGTTGATCAGCGAATGAAGAAGCGCATGTTCTCGCAATATGTGAAATAACAGAGTAGAAATTCAATTAGCATTGAGAAACCAAATCGCACGACAGAGAAGAATATAAGTGAAACTGTTCCTAACTCTGTAGCCTCTAGGGGATAAGCAAAGATGTCTCTATACTGATCCCTCAGACTCTTCCAAGATTGTCCGTGAATTGTGATACCTAAGCAACCTAGAGCTATGATACCAACTTGTCACGACCCGGATTTCCCACTCTCGGGAGACGTGATAGCGCCTACTAGTGAAAGTTAGGCAAGCCAACTGTTTCGATTTATTTGCTCTTTTTATTTTTAACCTCTTAATAATTTTAAGTGAACATATCATAAACAGCAAAAAATAATGCGGAAGAAAGAAATTTAACAATTTAAGCTAATACCAAAGTGAATCCATAAACATAACCACCCAAAACTGGGGTTTCAATCTCACAGACTATCTAAAAATACTACAAATAGGGTCCGAACAAAGTAAATACACGTCTATTTCTGAAATAGTAAAGAACAAAAGAAAACTAGATAGGAAGGGGACGCAAAGCCTGCGAACGCCTGCAGGACTACCTCGGATCTCCTGATGGACTGAAGGAAGCAACCCCTAGCTAAGGTCAGTATGCTCCAGTACCGGGATCTGCACAAAAGAGCACAGAGTGTAGTATCAGAACAACCAACCCCACGTACTGGTAAGTGTCGAGCCTAACCTCGATGAAGTAGTGACGAGGCTAGTACACAACAATGAAACAACCTACAGTTAACATTACCTAGACGAATAATATTAATAGAAGTAATTCAAAAGTATCAGAGGATTGGTAACATGCTATGGGGGAAAAATACCAACGTAAAGAATCACAATAATAGTGGAATAGGACAATTAAGATAATTGAACCGAAAACAACAAGAAATCATAACGAACATGCAATAACTGCACGACATCACCCTTCGTGCTTTTACTCTCAATCCTCACCAATGCAATCAAGTAATGAAAATATGCACGACATCACCTTTCATGCTTTACCTTTCTTCCTCACCATGTAAATATTGGAAATGTGCACGGCATCGCCCTTCGTGCTTTATCTCTCTTCCTCACCATATGCATCAATATCAATGAAAATGTACACAACATCGCCCTTCGTGCTTTATCACTCTTTCCTCACGGTATGCATAAATATGAATGTGCATGGCTTCACCCTTCATGATTTATCTCTCTTTCCTTACCCAAACAATAACAACAACAACATCCCGGCAAGGGAATCAACAACAACATCCCGGCAAGGGAATCAACAATAAGAATAAACACATCCCGGCAAGCGAATCAACAGTAAGAAATAAATGCGTCCCAGCAAGGGAATCAGCTATAACCAAACTTGTACCAATAATTAACTTCACAAACAAAACCTTAACAGGAGCCAATGCTCAACAATAAACAAATACCACAAGATAATCATAAATCTTGCTCAACACGGAGAATCAACAATTTAGGCATTTGTAGTACTTATTAAGAAACACAACGATCACAATTTAAGACTCACGGGCATGCTTGATACCGACGTATGGATACTCGTCACCACACCTATACGTCGTACACTACACTAGCACCTAGTAAATAAAGCACAATACATATTCCCTCAAGCTAAGGTTAGACCAAACACTTACCTCGAACTTTCACAGTCAACTGAAGCCTCAAACAACGCTTTTTCTTTAGAATTCGCCTCCAATTTATACTAAAGAATTCATACCTAATGCTTAATTATAGGTTTCCTATCATTTTCCCCAAAAAGTCAAAAATTGATCCCAGGCCCGCTTGGTCAAAACCCGAGGTTCGGACCAAAACCCGATCACCCATTCACCCACGAGCCTGAATATACAATTAGTTTCGAAATCCGAACCCAAAACGAGGTCTAAATTTCAATTATTCAAAAAGTCCTAACTCTACCCAAATTCCCAATTTCTACCATAAAAACACTAGATTTTTGGATGAAGATTGATGAAATGCAAAGGGAAATCGTAAGAAAAAGGTTTAGAATCATATTCCAATACTTTGGAGAAGAACATGCTCCTTGAAAATCGCCTCAATGCTCTCTAGTTTTGAAAATATGAAAATGTGGGCTATCCCGACTTTGCTACTGTTTTAAGTGTTGGGCGATAGTGTTCGTCGCGTTCGCCAGAGCACTGTCTCGTTCGCGAAGAGCTGCCAGTAGTGTATTTACACGATCGCGGGAGAAGCTTCTCCTTCGCGAAGGCTTAGCCCAGCCTTGCCTCCACGTTCGCGATAGAGGGTTCGCGTTTGCATAGTTCTCCCTAGATTCCCTGTCCAGCCCATCCTAATGCTACGCGTTTGCGATTGACCGGTCGTGTTCGCATAGAGAAAACCCCCCAATGCTCTGTCTTCCCGACCTGGGTCTCGCATTCGCGTAGAACAAATTCTAAACCCAGCCCAGTTCCCCTTCGCGATCGCGGAAGTTAGTACGCGATCGCGATGCACAAAATGTTTATGCACCAGAAGCAATAAACCTGCAATTTTTCTGAAGTGTAAAAACATCTCGTGGCCTATCCAAAACTTACCCGAGCCCTCGAGGCTGCAATCCAAACATGCACACAACCCTAAAATATCATACGGACTTACTCGTGCGATCAAATCGCCAAAATAATGCCTTGAACTACGCGTTTAGCATCAAAATCAAAGAAAAATCCTCATAACTCTTAAGTTCAAATTTTAACAACCGAGGGTCCGATTCACATCATATCAAGTCTGCTTCTTACCAAATTTTAGTGGCTTGACTTAAATACCATATAAGACCTATACCGGGATTTAGAACCAAAATACATGCCCAAAACCATCAAATTTAAACACATTTAAATTTCTGAAAAACTCTTAAAATTTTAGTTAAATAATTTTCTTCAAAAATTCATTTCTTGGGCTTGGGACCTCGGAATTCAATTCTAGGCATACGCCCAAGTCCCATATTTTTCTACGGACCCTCCGGAATTATCAAATCACGGGTTCGGGTCCGTTTACCCAAAATATTGACCGAAGTCAACTTAAATTCAATTTGAAAGGCAAAATTAGCATTTTTATCAAATTTTCATATAAAAGCATTCTGGATATACGCCCGGACCATGCACACAAATCAAGGTGAGATTAAAGTAGGTTTTTAAGGCCTCAGAACACAGAACTAACTCGAAAATCAAGTTATGACCTTTTGGGTCATCACATCAGGCTCAATACACGTAAAAATCAGATAATAAATAAAAATCCAACTATCATAGTTATTCTAAGCTCGAATTCTGAACCCTGAACCAGAGATTCTAGGTTCTTATCCACGGCAAAGTCACAAGAGCTGTCACACCTCCTTTCTCCCGATGGGGATAGGGATTGGGAGTTTTTCTAATTTAAGTGACATTAATCGAAATGAGATTATTTATTTATTCAGAGTTCCCACTTGGAATAATTTATGGTGTCCCAAGTCACCGGTTTATTAAATTCCATATCGAGGAAAATTGACTCTATTTATGGTCCGCGAACACAGAAGATCAGTTAAGGAATTCTGTTAATCAGGGAGAAGGTGTGAGGCACTCTCGAGTACCGTGGTTTTAGCACGGTCGCTCAACTATTAATAATTGGCCAAATTATCGGATTAATTACATGTTTTAAACCTATTATGCATTTTTAACTTTAGAACCGCTTTTATTTATTTAACCACAATTTTAGGATTTATGAAATTTATTTGAACGAGTCGCGATTGCGCACGCTCGTCTGTTTTTGTACACATTACGAATCGCATCACATGAAATGCACCCGCGGTTTACAACATATTTATTTTTATTATTGTTCGAAGTTATGATCGGATCACATAAAATGCACACCCGAATTGGGAATTATGTAACGTGATCACACCACGGGAACCACACCCATGGCGACGATAATTTATTAATCGCGCCTAAAGCAGACTACGATGTTCAATAATCATTTACCTCACTAAACTTGAGAATTCTTATAAAAGTCATATATGGAGTCACTACTGGAGATTAAAGTTGTAAGCACGTGATTTTTTGCCCAATATGAGAATTACTCCCAAAAAATTCAAAAATAAAATGATTTTTCTTTGGTGTGCAATTTTGTGATATTTTGTGATATTTTTGAATAATTATTTGTATTTGTCTGTGCATGTTTATTTGTTAAATTATTAAAAATACAAAAATATGTCGCATTTTGCATGTAGGATTTAATTCTACAATTGTTAGTAATTAAATTTGTTTTACAAAAATTAAAAATTACAAAAATAGGCATCGTTTGCATTTTTAGCATTTAATGTCCAAATATACAATTTTATGCTTAATTATTACTTAATTGTGCGTTAATTGTTATTGGGAGTTAATTTGCGCTTTTATAACTTAATTTAGTTCTTAATAATAGTTTAAGTATTTTTATAATTTAGTTTTAGAGAAATAAAAGAAGAAAAGAGAGCGAAAATATAAAGAAAGTCGGAATTGGGTCTCTTCTTCGATTTCAAGCTTCAGGCCCAAAAATGGCCCAATCTTTCCAAACGACCCAGTCCATTTCGAACTGGGTCGACCCAGTCCAAATACCCAACACCCTTCTTCATTTTTTCAAAACACAAAACAAAACAAAAAATAAAAATAAAAAAACAAAAACCCTAAAAACTAAGAAACCAATCCGCCACCTCCCCTCCTTTTTCCATCTTCTTCCTCAAGCTTCTCCAAGCTCCATCAATGGCTTCCTTCCTTCCCCTCATGCCACACACACTCACTCACGCCACACACACACACTCACGGCACACACCACTGCTGTCCGCCATCGTCTTCCTCACCATCTTGCCCAAACGATCCCTCATTCCACGTCAAGCAGCGGCAACTGCTGCTGCGTTGTCCAAACTCTCCCTCACATCCAAACGACCCCGTCGCCATAACCAGCTCCAACCCCGGTCGTCCACCACCAAAAACGACCCGTTAGCTTCACACCAAGCGGCACTGCGGGCTGCTGCTGTGTTGTTCTTCGCCATTGTTTGCTGCCGGACACAGTTGTCTCGCCTTCATCTTCTTCACTTCATCTTCTTCTCGAAAACCTTCCCAAACGCACCCCAGCTGTTCTGTCTCATCATTCAGCTGCTTCGGCTGCTTCATCTTCTTCTTTGTCAACATAGTCGAAGCCATGAACGACGCAATAAGGTCCTTCACCATCGCCGACAACACACATGCACGCCTCATGACCATCCCGTCATTTCTGTTGCTTCTACTACGCCCAGCTCCAGCATCATTGCACCTTAACGTCAAGAGGGAGTTCTGGACAGAATTGTCGCACAATCTCTTTTGATTTTCTTTTATTTCGATTTGAGTTTCGAAGTGATAACACTCAAATGAGGGGAAGGTGACGAATCAGCGGGTGTTCGTTTGAATGTTCGGGGTTTTGAGAGTTTGTTTCCGGGCTCATTTGTATTATTCTTTCGAACATCAAATTAATGGGAGCAGTCGTTCGTCCGGGCACATTCAAGTGATTTTGATGCAATAATTGTTTCCGGGAAGGTTTGTTTACGCTCGAGTTTTGGTCGAGGTTCGTCAAAACAGTCCGTAAATATTTCGTTCAATCCGATTAGTAGATATTTGATTTTCGGTTTTGTTCATGTTCATATGTTTTGTTGAATTAATTTTCAGATTCAAATGGAACTTTGATTAATTCATTTTTCAGTTTGTTTCATGTTTGTTTTATTGTTCTTGTTTATTGTTTAGTTAAAAAGTTGTTAGTTTAATGTTGGTTAAATAAAAATTGAAGTTTAATTAATTTGTTTCATGTGTTCTATGTATTTTTTCCAGAAATTGTTAATATTGTTAAGTTCAAGTTTAAATTCATAATTGTTTCTTCTTAAGTTTTGTTTTGTTATTTGCCTAAAATAATTTATTTGTAATAGGGAAGTATGTTGGTTTAATCATGTGAATCCGTCATGTTTTGTTGTTTAAAAATAGATTTAATTCATGTTCATATTATGTTTGGTTGATCTTGAATCCGAAATTTGTATAGTTTGATTTCTTGTTTATCATTTATGATTATTTCTTGAATTTGTCTCATAATCTTGTTTAAGTTTAATATAGGAATTGTTTGTTGTAATGTTGTTAAAGTTGATTTTAAGTTCAATATTATTGAATTTAGAAATCTGAATATACTTGTTTGTTGTTGTTGTTGAAATGTTGAAGAAATCATGTTCATGTGATTTGTTGTTGAAATATTGAAGAAATCATGTTCATGTGATTTGTTGTTTGAACATTGTTAGAAATTGATCATATTGTCTATATTTTGGTTAAGTTTGATTAATTGATTGTTATAGCTGATGGGGTAGTTTGGTAATTTGTAGTACGTTCAGGGGTAAAATGGTAATTGCAATAAGGTCGGAGGGGTAGTTTGGTAATTGAACATTTTGTAATTCTTTATGTTAAGCATGAGAGACAAAATATAATGGGGTGGGTTTTTTATATAATTATTTAATTTAATGGGGGACAAGACAAAATGTGGTGGAGGGGAATCTTGTATTTGTTTATGTTAGGCATGGGGAACAAAATATAATGGGGTGGGGTTGATATATTTATTTAATGTAATGGGGATGAGTGGGAAGATAATGGGTTTGGTAGAGAAAATGGGTTGATTTTAATTGATTAAAAGATTTATGGGATGGGATATAAGTAGCAGTCTTGAAATCAGATTTTGGACACACACAGATAGAGAAATATAGAGAGGAATCTGAAAGAGAGATTAAGAAAAGAAGAAAAAAAAACAGAACTAAAAAAAAATAAAAAAATAAAGAATCTGGAACAGAAAAATAGAAGAGAAAGAAAGAAAATCTGAAACATTGCTTCTTGAATCTGTCCGGGTCTGTTTGTTGATATTGCTTGGGTTAAATCTGAAATTTCCTAAAATTCCTGCCACTATACGTCTGGGCTTCATGGGTCTTGTTGTTTGTTGTTGAAATCTGTTGAAACATTGGTATATTCTGTTGGTTTAATTGTTGCTGCTACTGCTGAAATATTGCCTCTTTTACCCTCATTTCCAGGTATATATTTTAGACTCATGTTGTGGAAAGCTTCAACATTACCAGCTAAATGAAGTGTGGAATTATAATTATGTCTCTTACTTATTTAAATCTATTAATTTAAATTTCAGTTTCGTTTCAGTTAGTTAACATGGTAGTATGCTTAACATGATCGCTACTAGTTAATCATTCCCTTTTGAAGTTTGTATAAAAGTTGTAATAATGTCATCTATTTCGGAATTTCATTAAGTATAAGTTATGTTCGAATTGTCAAGATAGGGAATATGGCAGAAAGTTGGCCAATAATTCGATCTTGTGATATTGTTAGCTAAGTAAAGAATAGTGTAGAAATATCAAAACACTATATTATTAGCCTATTTTGTCAAATATCTGATTTTGTTTAAGGCTAGATAATGTTAATTGTATTTCGTTCATATATGGCATAATAACAGGATATGTGAATAGCCATGGTGGAAATGTGAATTGATATAATCCGTCCCGTTTATGATGTTGGAATATGATGAATGGTTCGGACGTACCACTACGTCTCATGTGATGCCATTTTATTGAGTCAATTTGTAAAATAGTTCTCTTTCTCACCAACTTGATTTTATCCATCATTGTAAACAAATTAACCAAACAATCATAACTTTGGACTAAAAACAAGTATATGAGAAGGATATGGGATTTATAAGCACGAATTGCAATATTTTATGTCAAAGATATGTAGAAATAGAGTTCGCATTAAATATAACAATGAAAATTCTTCAAAAACTATTAATTTGTTTATCAAATTAATTCTTTTCTCAGTTTTATATGCGATTCAATTTTGGATATACTAATGTTGCATCCACGATAAAAATGGTATATTTTAGTTACATATTGTTTGTTTCTTTTTCATATCATTAAATTCTTTAAGATTTGAATAGTTTTAAGGTATATATATAATTCATATGCGTAAAAAATAAGACTTGCGGTCAACACATAATAACTTTTGAGAAAATTTGGAGACGTCTAAATCAGTGTTTCTCTATGGCTTTCATATTAAAATAAGTGGACGCAATAAACAATTTGTAGAGAATTTTATCAAGAATATTTTGTGAAATTAGGGATACGTTCGCGTAGCCTAAATTACATTTTTTAAAGGCAGTACGGATTATGCGTTCGCGCAACTTTGAGTCAAAATTTTAATAAAAAGAGATTCGTCGGAGGATCTTAAATTAATTTCACAAAAACCCGAGATGTGCAGTTCACTACTTAATTATACAATAGCGACGAACGTTCTTAATTTTATTTTAAGCACAATTTCAAACATAAGTCCTTTTTTATAATAAAATGTATAAAAAATAATATTATCAATCTTATTGTGTACACGTATGCGTGACACGATTCTTTACGTTTATAAAAAATATATAAGGCAAATATACGTACGCGTGATTTGTTTCAAGAAAATCTTTAATTTGTAAACAATCTAAATAGGAGCGGTGACAAAATCATGCAATAAAAATGTATTTAACAAATCAAGATAATTAAGCCAAATATAATAACGGTTAAGCGACCGTGCTAGAACCACGGAATTCGGGAATGCCTAACACCTTCTCCCGAATTAACAGAATTCCTTACTCGGATTTTCTGGTTCGCAGAATGACAAATAGTCATATTCTCCTCGATTCGAGATTAAAACCGGTGACTTGGGACGCCTTAAAATTCCCAGGTGGCGACTCTGAAGTAAACAAACAAATCCCGTTTCGACTGTCCTTTAATTGGAGAAAACTCCCTACGCCCCCGCGGGGGCGAAAAAAAGGAGGTGTGACAGCTCTGGCGACTCTGCTGGGGAATAAAATGAATTCAAGCTTAAAATAACTGTTATAGTTGGCTTTATTTATTATATGATTTTTACATGTTTATGCTTAATATGCTAAATGTTGCTTTTTACCGCTTTAATATTATTTGAATTGTGAATATAAAACTTCTACGAAATCCACCTTCTTTCTGAGTCTTCTAAATTTATGGTGCACACGTGCGCGTGGCCCATCTTTCTGTTAAAGGTCATACCAAATAAGACGAAGTTGGGACAAGTAACTAGGCCGGGTAGACTTTCATGCTCCCGGTACGTTGCCCCGCTTCGGCTCAAGCTGTCCACTTGGGTAAGCCAGGTTTAGAACAATATGCCTCAAGTTTTTCACCTAGAATAATTCAGCCTCGTACCGGATCCCTAGTAGGAATGTTTATTTGCATCATGTACATTTGACCTTGGAGACTCAACACAGGGGTTGGGTCTGTCTAGGACAGGTGAACCCGAAATGAAAAGACCATTCTGGTGCATCCTACTTGCTACTTGTGCAGTCATTTGCCTCGGATCTGCTTGTTGACCAGCTTAATTGAAAAAAAATCATTGCGAGAGCCGAGAAATAATATATATATATATATATATATATAGTTTTAAGTTTTGAAAAATAAGAAGTGCTAAATAAATAGATAAATAAAAAAAAAAAATTGTTTTTAGTGTCTGTTTTCAAAATGAGTCTTGATTTTGTTAAAATTAATTTTAGATACAAAATGAGCACCACACAAAACCCACCGTCCGCGAATGCAGACGAGTTTCTATTCCGGCTTCAGATGTGGTGGTATGAGTTAGGCGAAGATGGTCAAAAATGGGTCATTAAGCATTTGGGAAATCTCACAGATATTATGAAAGTTAAACCACGTGATGATCTGATTGCGGCGTTAGTAACCTTTTGGGACCCTGTTCACAATGTCTTTCGTTTCTCTGATTTCGAGCTTACTCCTACATTAGAAGAGATAGCTGGATATGCTGGTTTTGACGGAGATCGAAGAAATCAAAATCTGATATTCACAAAGGCTCCCTCGGTACATCGATTCTTCGGTCTTCTGAACATCAGTAATCAAATCAGGAAAAGCAATGTCATCAACGGATGTTGTTCTTTCAACTTCCTATATTCAAGGTTCGGAAAGCCAGATGGATTTGAAATTCATGAGAAAGGCCTACTAACAAGCAAAATAAAGACACCTGGCATATTCACGGTCGCTTCGCTTTCATGGTGGCTTTTCTGGGAATCATGGTTTTCCCAAACAAAGAACGAACAATTGATATTCGCACAACGAAAGTCGTACAGGTCCTCACTACCAAGGAAAATCACACCCTTGCCCCGATCATTCTCTCAGACATTTATCGGGCGTTGACTTTATGTAAATCAGGGGCAAAAGTCTTCGAAGGATGCAAAATTTTGTTGCAAATGTGGATGATTGAACATCTCCAACATCAGCCCAAGATCATACAGTATGGTCCAAGGAATGATAATTTCATCGAGAGTTATGAGGAAAGAATAAAAGATTATGAGTCCCCAGAAGGGATGAAAGCCTGGGTATCTCATCTAAGGGCTTTAACGGCGAATCAAACTGAGTGGACTTTGGGATGGCTCCCGATAAAGGAAGTGATACACATGTCAACCTTGAAATGTTATTTGCTACTATTGGGATTGAGAAGCATACAGCCATATGCGCCACAGAGAGTTCTAAGACAACTAGGAAGATACCAAGTGGTTCCTGATGATGAAGATTTAAGTATGCAAGTAATCGAGTTACACCCTGAAGCCACTCTTCCCGAGGCTTTAATTCAGCAGATGTGGAATGGATGTCGATACTTAAAAGATGATACGCAAGTCCCAGACACTACAAAGGGCGAGATAAATCCAGGATATGCAAGGTGGTTTGAGAAACGGTCCCGCGTGGATGATGCACCAAAACCCGATCTAAGAAGGCCAACAAAAAGACCCCATGTTCAGACCTTTAACGATAAAATCCAAGAGCGGCTGATTTGGGGAGAAAAAGAAAAGGGGTACAAAGCAACTATCCATACCTTAAAGGAAAATCTGAGGAGCCTCAGTCTGGAGAAAGATTTGCAAGCATAAGAAGCCGAAGGCGAGAAGAAGAGTCTAGCTTGTGAGAATGAAAATCTTCACGCTCAATTTCAAAAAATGAAAAAAGCTTCTGAAACACCAATGAGGAGTTGGAAGGATCAAAAAATCATCGCCAATCTTTTTGAAAAAATGCAAGATTATGATTCCATTGTGGCAAAAACCGAAAAGGCGTTGAGCAAAGCTAAAGAAAGAATCCAACAATTAAACGAAGAGGCCAGATCTAATAAGGAACGCCAAGTAAGGCAATCCGAAGAAGACAGGGCACAATTCAAGAAGGAAAAAGACCATTGGATACGTTCAGAAGACCAACTTCGTGCACAACTGGAAGAAGCGAGAAGATACAACAGAGAACATCAGCACGCAGACATTGACAGAGAAAGAGCACAAGCAAGACTCGATCAGGCCAGACTCCGAGCTCAATTAGAGTCAGCTCTAGATCATGAGGACCGTATCAGAGATATAGCCACCACTCGCCAACAGCAACTGCAAAACCAAGACCAACGTCTCCAAGATTTCAGGGCACAAATCCATGATTTAGCGGTTTACACCTCTCAAAGTTATGTAAACTGCCACGGGATGGATTATGAAAGGTTTATAGAGCATGCACCTATTTTTTCCCGTCATCTGGCAATAGAGTTAGAAAGAATGTATCGTACGCTGGGAGGTCATCCGGGTCAAGCCCCACATTGAGCAGATAATCCAATGATTGACAACAAAAGTGGAAAGTGGGGCATGTTCAGAGATGTTAAGAGTTGTGTCTTTCATTTTGATTTGGGTGTGTGTGTTTTCAAACCATTATCTTATAATGTTTTCCAAATGCGATGTCTGTTCCATCTTTGTATTATTTTCAAGAATAAATAAAAGTGTTTGCCTTACGTCCGAACTACGCAAGGTCTGATTCATGCGGGGGCATGATACGTAGGCAATCTCTATAAGATTCGACCACAATAAAAAAAATATATATAAAAAATAAAATAAAATAAGAGTGAGCAACAATAAAAGACCAAGAAAAGCTGGGATGACAGAAGCAGCCAAGAAAATACATAATAGAAATGGGTTATTTGTCTAGGAGCATTGCATCTCAACGTGTAATTATATATGTGTTAAACTCTCAAAACTAACAAGTTTGCTCATTTCCAGAATTCAAGCAGTTAGTTTCTCTAAAGAGTATACTGGCATATTATCATTATCACACGAGATCAAAAGGACCAATACCCGAAAGTATGTCTATCCCAGATGTCGACACAGGTATTGAGATAGAGGAGATGGATGTCGGTAAAATGAAAGAAGAGATGTTTAAACTCAAGCAGCAAATGGCTGAGATGTACCGGGCCTGGTCCATAGGGCAGTCACCCCCATCTTACCTAACTAACCCTGCTCCATCACTAGCCCAAACTCAGGATAATCTTACCACTGAACTATCCCCAAATTTCCCCATCTATCAACACTACCGAGGCACCACCTCTCAGACACCGCAGTCTCCCCCTCCTAAACCAGTTCCATACCTTCCTCCACCTGTAACTCCTGTCTTTGTGGCACCTCCCACAACTACACTCCACAAATATCCTAGTGAGCCTACATTCCAGGCCCAGGACAACCAATACTACCCGCCGGAGCCTACTCTCAAAGCCTCCGAAATTCATTCATTTACCCCCCGTTTTGACCTCCCAACTGAAATTGACAAACCAGTCAAAAATGCTGAACAAGAAGAGATATTCAGAAAGGTCAAAAGCTAAGAACAATCGTTCCGAGATATGCGAGGGTTGGGAGGACAGGTCAGTGTGGCTTACAGGGACTTATGCTTATTCCCAAATGTGCAATTACCAATTGGTTTTAAGATGCCCAAATTTGACCTATACAACGGTCATGGCGATCCAGTAGCCCACTTAAGGGGTTTCTGCAGCAAGATGCGAGGAGTTGGGGGAAATGACGAATTACTAATGGCTTATTTCAGTCAAAGCTTGAGCGGATCAGCTCTAGAGTGGTATACTCGCCAGGACCATGGGAGATGGTACACCTGGGATGACCTAGCACAGGCATTTGCGTATCACTTCCAATACAATCTAGAAATTATCCCAGATCGACTATCCCTGACAAAATTCGAGAAAAAGCACAATGAGAGCTTTAGAAAGTATGGTTTCTGGTGGAGGGAACAGGCAACAAGGGTGGATCCTCCTATGAAGGAAAGTGAAATGGTAGACTACTTCTTACAAGCCCTGGAGCCAACTTACTATGCCCATTTGGTTTCAGCGATAGGAAAATCATTCAACGAAGTAGTGAAGATGGGAGGTATGGTGGAAGAAGGCCTCAAAACAAATAAAATCATGAGTTATTCGGCTATTAAGGCAACTACTCAAGCTATTCAAGGCGGAGTAGGAGGGATTGGAAGAAAGAAAATGGAGAAAGCAGCAGTGGTTGATTCAGGAACTTGGTCGGGATCCAGAGGTTCACCTCCTTACTATAATCAACATCGACCCCACCAATCAACTTACCACCACAATTCACCCCAACACTACTATCACCCTTCGGAACCTCATTTTTCCATTAACCATGCACAAGCATACAATCAGCCACCTGTTCACGCTAATTGGCGTGCTCCTGTCATACCAAGTACCTACCCTTATACGCGAGCCCACTCCGGACCAGGTTTCAGGCCTAGTCCAGTATTCAGGGGTGAAAGGGGGCAGAAAAGGAAAACCTTCACTCCATTGGGAGAGTCCTACACTAGTCTGTTCCACAGGCTGAGACAGCTGGACATGCTAAGACCAATACAATCCAAGCTACCCAATCCTCCTCCAAAGAATCTGGACTACACCATTAGCTGTGAGTATTGTTCTGGTACACCAGGCCATGATACGAAAAAATGCTGGCATTTAAAGAATGCAATACAAGAACTTATTGATACTAATAAAATTGAGGTTCAAACCCCCGAAGCTCCCAATATTAAAGGAAATCCAATGCCAGCCCATCAGGAGGCCAATATGATAGAAATAGTACAGGCTGATGGGGAAACAAAGAAGCCGTCACAAACCGTCATGATGATCAGGTCTCATGAAGCCAAGCCAGATAAGCAGTTAACAGAGGAGAAGTCGATACCTAAGCAGAACAAAAATGGTGATGAACCATCTGTGGTAGTTGAGAAGGGATCTTCGAGCAAAGTTGACACAAAGCAAGAAAGATCGAAAGTGATAGTACCAGGGGTCGCCAACAAACCCATTGTAGTCGTGGAAGGAGCCCGTATAGATCGGGTCATTATCAATCCGGTAACCCAGTTACCAGTGATCAGCAACAAAGCCATTCCATGGAACTATGAACGGGTGACGGTAATGTATAAAGGAAAAGAAGTCAAGGAAGAAGTCTGTGAGGTGCAAGGCTTGACTTGTTCGGGAAGATGTTTTATTCCCGAGGATCTAAGAAAAACTAAAAATAATCCAACACCAATAAAGAAAGCTGTGACGGAAGAAGAAGCGGAAGAGTTTTTAAGAAAGATGAAGCTCCATGATTATTCTGTTGTGGAACAATTGAAAAAGACGCCCGCTCAAATTTCATTATTGTCATTATTGATCCATTCAGAGGAGCACCGTCAAGCTTTGATGAAATCCTGAATGAGGCGCACGTTCCTGATAAGATCTCCGTAAATCATTTGGGGAGAATAGCCAACAGAATCTTTGAGGCAAATAGAATTACATTTTCTGATGATGAATTGCCTGTGGAAGGTACTGAGCACAATAGAGCTCTTTACCTCACCGTGAAATGTGAAAACTCCGTAGTAACCCGGGTATTGGTTGACAACGGGTCAAGTGCAAACATCTGCCCTCTCTCCACTTTAAACAAGTTGAAAATAAAAGAGGAGAGGATCCAGAAGAATAGTATTTGCGTACGGGGGTTTGTCGGTGGAAACAGAGATTCATTTGGCGACATAGTGATGGAGCTGACAATAGGGCCAGTTGAATGCACAATGGAGTTTCAAGTGTTGGATATAACTGTTTCTTATAATTTGCTATTGGGTCGACCATGGATCCATGCTGCTAAAGCAGTCCCGTCAACACTACACCAGGCGGTCAAGTTTGAATGGGATCAGCAAGAAATAATTGTGCATGGGGAAGAAAGTTTAAATGCTCCCAGCAGTGCCATTGTACCGATCGAAAGAATAGAAAATGACCAAGGACCATGGGTTTACCAAGTGTCCGACACAGTGTCGGTAGAGAAAATTCCAGAGGGGAAGTACCTTCCGAATCCAAAGATAACCTCTGCATCAGTCATGGTAGCCTATGAAATGTTAAAAATGGTTTTGTACCCGGCAAAGGTTTAGGCTCATCTTTGCAAGGAATTATTCAACCAGTATCTCTCCCCGAGAACTGGGGAACATTTGGTTTGGGATTCATACCCACTGTCACAGACGTGAGCAAGGCCAGAAAGCTGAAACAAAAGGCATGGGTTCTTCCAAAACCAGTCCCATATCTATCAAAGTCTTTTGTCAAGACCGGTGCTAAAAATCACCCGATAACAACAATTCCTAAATCCCTGGTCAATCCTGAGGAGGAATTAATTGAAAGATTCGAGAAATTGTTTGACGATGTGAATATGGTGGAAAGCGGGGAAGGTTGTAGCAACGCAGAAGTTCAATTCGTTGGGCCAGAAACAAAGCTTAATAATTGGAAAGCCACTCCTCTCCCCATTCGAAAGGAGTCTTGGTAGTTTATTTTTTATTTTCCTTCAGTTTGTTTGGGTTACCTCAAGGTTGTAATCCCCATGCTTATCTTACAGTTTGTTTGAAGTGTGCAAACCTTGTTATCTTTCATCATCCAATAAAATACAGTTTCTCTTTTCATTATCATTCCTGATAGTTTTCTTTTCTTTTTCTTCTTTTTTCTGTACAGTTCTTTTTACGCTGGCTCTAGTGATATGGCATGCATGAGGAATCCTCAGCCCAGTCTTAAAAATCAATCTGATTCCGAAATAATAATTCAAGAAGTATATTGTGATTATGAATCAGAATATGATGAGGATGAGGCTTTCGAAGAGATTAGTAAAGAGTTAATTCATTTTGAGGAAAAAACCAAACCTAACCTGAGTGATACCGAAGACATCAACATAGAGGACATGAATAATATCCGAGAAACTAAAATAAGTGTCCATATCGAACCAAAGATCCGAGAAGAGTTAATTAAAGCACTCATAGAATTCAAAGATGTTTTTGCCTGGTCATATGACGACATGCCAGGCTTGAGCACTGATTTAGTGGTTCACAAATTGCCCACTGATCCAATGGTGCCTCCTGTCAAGCAAAAGTTGAGAACGTTCAAGCCTGATATGAGTGTGAAAATTAAAGAAGAAATCACCAAATAGTTGGAGGCAAAGGTCATTCGAGTCACTCGATATCCTGTTTGGTTGGCTAATATCGTTCCTGTGCCAAAGAAAGACGGCAAAATTAGAGTATGCGTCGACTACCGCAATCTCAACAAAGCAAGTCCGAAGGATAATTTCCCATTACCTAATATCCACATTTTGATCGATAATTGTGCCAAGCATGAGATAGGATCTTTTGTGGATTGTTATGCCGGGTATTATCAAATTCTAATGGATGAAGAAGATGCAGAAAAGACAGCATTCATCACACCATGGGGAACTTATTGCTACCGGGTAATGCCATTCGGTTTGAAGAACGTCGGGGCAACTTACATGAGAGCAATGACCACGGTGTTTCATGATATGATACACAAGGAGATTGAGGTATACGTGGATGATGTGATCATAAAATCAAAGCATCAGGCCGACCACGTTGGGGATTTGAGGAAATTCTTCTTAAGACTTCGCAGGTACAACTTCAGGCTAAACCCTGCCAAATGCGCATTTGGAGTTCCCTATGGAAAATTGCTGGGATTCATAGTCAGTCGGCGAGGCATCGAGCTAGACCCATCAAAAATCAAAGCCATCCAAGAATTGCCACCTCCAAGGAACAAAACCGAAGTAATGAGTTTGTTGGAGAGGTTGAATTACATCAACAGGTTTATTGCTCAGCTCACGACAACCTGTGAGCCTATTTTCAAATTGTTGAAAAAGGATGCTGCGGTCAAATGGACCGATGAGTGTCAAGAAGCGTTTGATAAGATAAAAGGATACTTGTCAAACCCACCCATGTTGGTCCCGCCAGAGCTAGGAAGACCTCTGATTCTTTACTTGACGGTCTTGGAAAATTCATTTGGTTATGTATTGGGGCAACATGACCTCACCGGCAGAAAAGAACAGGCCATCTACGACCTTAGCAAGAAATTCACAGCTTATGAGGTTAAGTATACTCATCTGGAAAAGACATGTTGCGCCTTAACGTGGGTAGCTCAGAAGTTGAAACACTATTTGTCGTCCTACACTACTTACCTCATTTCGCGTCTGGATCCATTGAAATATATTTTTCAAAAGCCTATGCCAACGGGGAGACTTGCAAAGTGGCAGATATTGCTCACAGAATTTGACATTATCTATGTGACTCGGACTGCAATGAAAGCCCAAGCGTTGGCCGATCATTTAGCTGAAAACCCGGTCGATGAGGAGTACGAGCCATTGAAAACCTATTTTCCCGATGAAGAAATAATGCATATCGATGAGATGGAACAAATTGAAAAACCTGGCTGGAAACTTTTCTTTGATGGGGCCGCTAACATGAAAGGAGTCGGGATAGGAGCCGTAATTATTTCTGAAACAGGGCATTACTATCCTGTTACGGCTCAACTTCGATTTTATTGCACCAATAATATGGCTGAATATGAAGCTTGTATTTTGGGGTTAAGGCTAGCCGCAGACATGGGTATCCAGGAAATCTTAGTCATGGGAGATTCGGATCTTCTGGTACATCAAATTCAAGGAGAATGGGAAACCCGAGACTTGAAGCTCATACCATACCGACAATGTCTACATGATCTTTGTCAGCGGTTTCAATCAGTGGAGTTCCGGCATATTCCAAGGATCCATAATGAGGTTGCCGATGCATTGGCTACCCTGGCATCAATGTTGCACCATCCGGACAAAGCTTATGTGGATCCACTGCATATTCAAGTCCACGATCAGCACGCTTACTGCAATATGGTTGAAGAGGAATTTGACGGTGAACCATGGTTCCACAACATCAAGGAGTATATCAGAATAGGGTTATATCCAGCACAAGCCACAGGGGATCAAAAGAGAACCATTAGGCGATTGGCAAATGGATTCTTCTTAAGCGGAGGAGTTTTGTATAAAAGAACACCAGACCTTGGATTATTAAGATGCATAGACGCCAGACAAGCTACGGCTGTCATGTCTGAAGTACATTCGGGAGTTTGCGGACCCCACATGAGCGGATATGTGTTGGCAAAGAAAATTCTCCGAGCTGGTTACTATTGGCTTACCATGGAGCGAGATTATATCAGTTTTGTGCGCAAGTGTCATCAATGCCAGATACACGAGGATTTGATTCATTCTCCACCATCCGAGTTGCACACAATGTCGGCACCGTGGCCCTTCGTTGCCTGGGGCATGGATGTGATTGGACCAATTGAGCCGGCAGCATCCAATGGGCACAGGTTCATTCTGGTAGCCATTGATTATTTTACCAAATGGGTTGAGGCCAAAACATTCAAATCAGTGACCAAGAAAGCTGTGGTCGATTTTGTTCACTCAAATATCATATGTCGATTCGGAATCCCAAAGGTGATCATCACAGATAACGGTGCTAATCTTAACAGTAACTTAATGAGGGAAATATGTCAACAATTTAAGATTATACATCGCAATTCTACTCCATATCGGCCCAAGGCGAATGGAGCAGTCGAGGAAGCCAACAAAAACATAAAGAAGATACTTCGAAAAATGGTAGAAGGTTTAAGACAATGGCATGAAAAATTACCATTTGCGTTGTTGGGATATCGCACTACTGTTCGCACTTCAGTAGGGGAGACTCCTTATTTGTTGGTATATGGCATTGAGGCAGTAATTCCTGCAGAAGTTGAAATTCCTTCCCTTCGGATCATCGCCGAAGCTAAGATTGATGATGACGAATGGGTCAAAACCCGTTTGGAACAGCTAAACTTCATTGATGAAAAACGATTGGCAGCAGTATGTCATGGCAATTGTATCAAAGAAGAATAGCAAGAGCATACAACAAAAAGGTGCGTCCCCGGAAGTTTGAAATAGGTCAACATGTGCTGAAACGTATTCTTCCACATCAGGTTGAGGCAAAAGGGAAATTTGCCCTGAATTGGCAAGGACCATTCATTGTGACCAGAGTATTATCCAATGGTTCATTATGTTTACAGATATTTAAGGAAAATGCATAGACATGGCTATCAATTCTGATGCGGTAAAGAGATATTATGCATGATTTTTTTCGGTATAGTTGTTAAATGTTTGTATTCGGCATTATTTCGAAGATTGGAATGACAAAGGCAATTTATACTGCTATCCAAACACTATACCCTTTGTTTCCCCTTTGAGCCACATTCGTTTCTTTCTTACCCTCTCTTGGAATCAATGAAAATAAAATTAAAAAAAAATCACTATTATGAGAGTGAACTACGTTTGACCTGATTCCTCAAAGAGGATACGTAGGCGCCTCACGGCTCGGTCATAGGGAGCATAATATGCATAATGTGCACAAAAAGAAACATCAAGAGACCCCAATCAAGAAACTGGGGCAGGAATTGTATCGGTAATAAGAAAAAGATTCCAAGAGTTGTAATTTTAAACCCATATCAAAATTGTTTAACGTTTGATACCTTTTCATTCCAACCACATACCAAAAAGACCTTTCGATCAATCTTAGAAAAATGCCGAGTCGAGCAAATGAAGATGATTCATAACATTCTGGTCCAAACAAGAAGAAGTGATGAAAATGAGAGAGTCTTATAGGTGAAAACCCGCACGGGAACCATAAGACGACGGAAGCTGAAAGAAAGTAAAATGAGAGAGTCTTATAGGTGAAAACCCGCACGGGCACCGTGAGATGACGAAAGCTGAGAAAAAGTAAAACGAGAGAGTCTTATTGGTGAAAACCTTCGCAGGCACCATAAGGTGAAAAGGAATTAAGAAATGAACAAATGAGGAAGGTTTGTTAGTGAAAACTCTTTAAGATATTGCAAGTCGAACAGGTCTGTAAAATGGCAAAAGTAAAGTTGGGTTGTGGAAATTTTGGGAGTTCAAAATGAAACAATTGAAAAAGAGATTGGTTAAAATGACTGGGCTGATTAATCCAAAATGCATACCCTGATCATTGGTGCCAGTAACTCCAATCAGATAAGTTCCTTATTACTTTCTCCAACAGTCATCCAAAGTTGGATTTTTCTTTTCATTCTGTATTGACGAAATCGTCATGTTTCGTCACTAAAAATCTTTCTCTTCTAAAGCTTTTAAGGCAAGTTTTGTTCCAAACAAATAAGAAGGAATGTCAAGGTATACTACCAAGATTCAAGATTGCATAGGGAAAAATACGGCCATGATGGGCAGGAAGTAATAGGATGAAAATAAGATATGGGTGTAAGAAAAGTTGAATCAGAAAAGTGATTCAGTAATGCCAGGAGATACATATGATTACAATTAAAAGGGTTTGAAGTGAAAACAACAATTGGGGATCCTATAGTTAAGGATCAATTACAAGGACAAAAAAGTCTTTTCAACCATGCCAAGGCAGTAAAACAAGACAAAGAGAAACCCCACCCTCAGGAAAAATGCCACAACTAACCACCATGCTTTAAACTAACGAAATTTTCTTTGATTTAAAACAGGGGCAAAAACAACATTTGTATCAAGAAACACCCGGTGAAGGAAGTAAAGGCAATCAGGCGTCCACCTGGAGAATAAGGGAATACAATTGAAGGATCAGCAGTCAGGCGCCCACCTGGAAAATAAGGGAATACAATTGAAGGATCAGCAGTCAGGCGTCCACATGGAGAATAAGGGAATACAATTGAAGTATCAGTAGTCAGGCGCCCACCTGGAGAATAAGGGAATACAATTGAAGTATCAGCAGTCAGGCACCCACCTGGAGAATAAGGAAATACAATTGAAGTATCAGCAGTCAGGCGCCCACCTGGAGAATAAGGGAACACAATTGAAGTATCAGCAGTCAGGCGCCCACCTGGAAAATAAGGGAATACAATTGAAGGATCAGCAGTCAGGCGCCCACCTGGAGAATAAGGGAATACAATTGAAGTATCAGCAGTCAGGCGCCCACCTGGAGAATAAGGGAATACAATTGAAGTATCAGCAGTCAGGCGCCCACCTGGAGAATAAGGGAACACAATTGAAGTATCAGCAGTCAGGCGCCCACCTGGAGAATAAAGGAGCACAATTGAAGTATCAGCAGTCAGGCGCCCACCTGGAGAATAAGGGAATACAATTTCAGGATCAGCAGTCAGGCGCCCACCTGGAGAATAAGGGAATACAATTGAAGTATCAGCAGTCAGGCGCCCACCTGGAGAATAAGGGAATACAATTGAAGTATCAGCAGTCAGGCGCCCACCTGGAGAATAAGGGAACACAATTGAAGTATCAGCAGTCAGACGCCCACCTGGAGAATAAGGGAATACAGTTGAAGTATCAGCAGTCAGGAGCCCACCTGGAGAATAAGGGAATACAATTGAAGTATCAGCAATCAGGCGCCCACCTGGAGAATAAGGGAATACAGTTGAAGTATCAACAGTCAGGCGCCCACCTGGAGAATAAGGGAATACAGTTGAAGTATCAGCAGTCAGGAGCCCACCTGGAGAATAAGGGAATACAATTGAAGTATTAGTAATCAGGCGCCCACCTGAAGAACAGAATGGCAATGTATTTTGACATTACGGGTTGAAGTCAAAAGGCCGCCCATATGAAAAAGGAGCACACGTAAAGTCAATAAAGCAGAGGAGTCCAACCAAATCCCCAGCAGGAAACAACAAGAGTCCCAAACAGATAAAGGAAATACGAGACACAATGAAAGGAAATGCGGAATAAGTCAGAAGCAAAGGATGCCCAAGAGTCACCAAGACATCAAGACAACAAGAAACACAAGGGCAGGATCTATATAAGATTTTGTAATTCATATACCATAGTCTAGTTTAACTTTTTGTGTTACCTTTAAAGCAGGGTGTAATAAGGAGGTCAGCAAGCAGTAAAAGCAGCACGAAACAACAGTAGCATCACAGTCCCATGGTAGTCCCAGCTACCCAAAACTTCCCGAACTACATTGACTTGATTCCTGTTTAGCCCAGGATATGTAGGAAACCTTTGAAGCAAAGGTTTGGTCAAATCTTTTTCAAAAAAAATGCTTCATACGGAGTACTCGGATGGGCAAAAAATCGCTCGCTTTATCTTTGCACGAAAACCCTTCGTGTCTTCGGGCAAAGAAGGGCATCTGTAAGCACGTGATTTTTTGCCAATATGAGAATTACTCCCAAAAAATTCAAAAATAAAATGATTTTTCTTTGGTGTGCAATTTTGTGATATTTTGTGATATTTTTGAATAATTATTTGTATTTGTCTGTGCATGTTTATTTGTTAAATTATTAAAAATACAAAAATATATGTCGCATTTTGCATGTAGGATTTAATTCTACAATTGTTAGTAATTAAATTTGTTTTACAAAAATTAAAAATTACAAAAATAGGCATCGTTTGCATTTTTAGCATTTAATGTCCAAATATACAATTTTATGCTTAATTATTACTTAATTGTGCGTTAATTATTATTGGGAGTTAATTTGCGCTTTTATAACTTAATTTAGTTCTTAATAATAGTTTAAGTATTTTTATAATTTAGTTTTAGAGAAATAAAAGAAGAAAAGAGAGCGAAAATATAAAGAAAGTCGGAATTGGGTCTCTTCTTCGATTTCAAGCTTCAGGCCCAAAAATGGCCCAATCTTCCCAAACGACCCAGTCCATTTCGAACTGGGTCGACCCAGTCCAAATACCCAACACCCTTCTTCATTTTTTCAAAACACAAAAAAAAAAAAAAATACAAAAACCCTAAAAACTAAGAAACCAATCCGCCACCCCCCCTCCTTTTTCTATCTTCTTCCTCAAGCTTCTCCAAGCTCCATCAATGGCTTCCTTCCTTCCCCTCACGCCACACACACTCACTCACGAAATACACACACTCACGGCACACACCACTGCTGTCCGCCATCGTCTTCCTCACCATCTTGCCCAAACGATCCCTCATTCCACGTCAAGCAGCGGCAACTGCTGCTGCGTTGTCCAAACTCACCCTCACGTCCAAACAACCCCGTCGCCATAACCAGCTCCAGCCCCGGTCGTCCACCACCAAAAACGACCCGTCAGCTTCACACCAAGCGGCACTGCGGGTTGCTGTTGCGTTGTTCTTCGCCATTGTTTGCTGCCGGTACTGTTGCCTCGCCTTCATCTTCTTCACTTCATCTTCTTCGCGAAAACCTTCCCAAACGCACCCAGCTGTTCTGTCTCATCATTCAGCTGCGTCGGCTGCTTCATCTTCTTCTTTGTCAACATAGTCGAAGCCATGAATGATGCAATAACGTCCCTCACCATCGCCGGCAACACACATGCACGCCTCATGACCAGCCCGTCATTTCTATTGCTTCTGCTACGCCCAGCTCCAGCATCATTGCACTTTAACGTCAAGAGGGAGTTCTGGACAGAATTGTCGCACAATCTCTTTTGATTTTCTTTGATTTCGATTTGAGTTTCGAAGTGATAAAACTCAAATGAGGGGAAGGTGACAAATCAGCGGGTGTTCGTTTGAATGTTCGGGGTTTTGAGAGTTTGTTTCCGGGCTCATTTGTATTATTCTTCGAACATCAAATTAATGGGAGCAGTCGTTCGTCCGGGCACATTCAAGTGATTTTGATGCTATAATTGTTTCCGGGAAGGTTTCTTTACGCTCGAGTTTTGGTCGAGGTTCGTCAAAACAGTCCGTACATATTTCGTTCAATCCGGTTAGTAGATATTTGATTTTCGGTTTTGTTCATGTTCATATGTTTTGTTGAATTAATTTTCAGATTCAAATGGAACTTTGATTAATTCATTTTTCAGTTTGTTTCATGTTTGTTTTATTGTTCTTGTTTATTGTTTAGTTTAAAAGTTGTTAGTTTAATGTTGGTTAAATAAAAATTGAAGTTTAATTAATTTGTTTCATGTGTTCTATGTATTTTTCCAGAAATTGTTAATATTGTTTAGTTCAAGTATAAATTCATAATTGTTTCTTCTTAAGTTTTGTTTTGTTATTTGCCTAAAATAATTTATTTGTAATAGGGAAGTATGTTGGTTTAATCATGTGAATCCGTCATGTTTTGTTGTTTAAAAATAGATTTAATTCATGTTCATATTATGTTTGGTTGATCTTGAATCCGAAATTTGTATAGTTTGATTTCTTGTTTATCATTTATGATTATTTCTTGAATTTGTCTCATAATCTTGTTTAAGTTTAATATAGGAATTGTTTGTTGTAATGTTGTTAGAGTTGATTTTAAGTTCAATATTATTGAATTTAGAAATCTGAATATACTTGTTTGTTGTTGTTGTTGAAATGTTGAAGAAATCATGTTCATGTGATTTGTTGTTGAAATATTGAAGAAATCATGTTCATGTGATTTGTTGTTTGAACATTGTTAGAAATTGATCAAATTGTCTATATTTTGGTTAAGTTTGATTAATTGATTGTTATAGTTGATGGGGTAGTTTGGTAATTTGTAGTACGTTCAGGGGTAAAATGGTAATTGCAATAAGGTCGGAGGGGTAGTTTAGTAATTGAACATTTTGTAATTCTTTATGTTAAGCATGGGGGAAAAAATATAGTGGGGTGGATTTTTGATATAATTATTTAATTTAATGGGGGACAAGACAAAATGTGGTGGAGGGGAATCTTGTATTTGTTTATGTTAGGCATGGGGAACAAAATATAATGGGGTGGGGTTGATATATTTATTTAATGTAATGGGCATGAGTGGGAAGATAATGGGTTTGGAAGAGAAAATGGGTTGATTTTAATTGATTAAAAGATTTATGGGATGGGATATAAGTAGAAGTCTTGAAATCAGATTTTGGACACACACAGATAGAGAAATATAGAGAGGAATCTGAAAGAGAGATTAAGAAAAGAAGAAAAAAAAACAGAACTAAAAAAATAAAAGAAGAAAGAATCTAGAACAGAAAAATAGAAGAGAAAGAAAGAAAATCTGAAACATTGCTTCTTGAATCTGTCCGGGTCTGTTTGTTGATATTGCTTGGGTTAAATCTGAAATTTCCTAAAATTCCTGCCACTATACGTCTGGGCTTCATGGGTCTTGTTGTTTGTTGTTGAAATCTGTTGAAACATTGGTATATTCTGTTGGTTTAATTGCTGCTGCTACTGCTGAAATATTGCCTCTTTTACCCTCATTTCCAGGTATATATTTTAGACTCATGTTGTGGAAAGCTTCAACATTACCAGCTAAATGAAGTGTGGAATTATAATTATGTCTTTTACTCGTTTAAATCTATTAATTTAAATTTCAGTTTCGTTTCAGTTAGTTAACATGGTAGTATGCTTAACATGATCGCTACTAGTTAATCATTCCCTTTTGAAGTTTGTATAAACGTTGTAATAATGTCATCTATTTCAGAATTTCATTAAGTATAAGTTATGTTCGAATTGTCAAGATAGGGAACATGGCAGAAAGTTGGCCAATAATTCGATCTTGTGATATTGTTAGCTAAGTAAAGAATAGTGTTGAAATATCAAAAAACTATATTATTAGCCTATTTTGTCAAATATCCGATTTTGTTTAAGGCTAGATAATGTTAATTGTATTTCGTTCATATATGGCATAATAACAGGATATGTGAATAGCCATGGTGGAAATGTGAATTGATATAATCCGTCCCGTTTATGATGTTGGAATATGATGAATGGTTCGGACGTACCACTACGTTGCATGTGATGCCATTTTATTGAGTCAATTTGTAAAATAATTCTCTTTCTCACCAACTTGATTTTATCCATCATTGTAAACAAATTAACCAAACAATCATAACTTTGGACTAAAAACAAGTATATGAGAAGGATATGGGATTTATAAGCACGAATTGCAATATTTTATGTCAAAGATATGTAGAAATAGAGTTCGCATTAAATATAACAATGAAAATTCTTCAAAAACTATTAATTTGTTTATCAAATTAATTCTTTTCTCAGTTTTATATGCGATTCGATTTTGGATATACTAATGTTGCATCCACGATAAAAATGGTAGTTTTTAGTTACATATTGTTTGTTTCTTTTTCATATCATTAAATTCTTTAAGATTTGAATAGTTTTAAGGTATATATATAATTCATATGCGTAAAAAATAAGACTTGCGGTCAACACATAATAACTTTTGAGAAAATTTGGAGACGTCTAAATCAGTGTTTCTCTATGGCTTTCATATTAAAATAAGTGGACGCAATAAACAATTTGTAGAGAATTTTATCAAGAATATTTTGTGAAATTAGGGATACGTTCGCGTAGCCTAAATTACATTTTTAAAGGCAGTACGGATTATGCGTTCGCGCAACTTTGAGTCAAAATTTTAATAAAAAGAGATTCGTCGGAGGATCTTAAATTAATTTCACAAAAACCCGAGATGTGCAGTTCACTACTTAATTATACAAGAGCGACGAACGTTCTTAATTTTATTTTAAGCACAATTTCAAACATAAGTCCTTTTTTATAATAAAATGTATAAAAAATAATATTATCAATCTTATTGTGTACACGTATGCGTGACACGATTCTTTACATTTATAAAAAATATATAAGGCGAATATACGTACGCGTGATTCGTTTCAAGAAAATCTTTAATTTGTAAACAATCTAAACAGGAGCGGTGACAGAATCATGCAATAAAAATGTATTTAACAAATCAAGATAATTAAGCCAAATATAATAACGGTTAAGCGACCGTGCTAGAACCACGGAATTCGGGAATGTCTAACACCTTCTCCCGAATTAACAGAATTCCTTACTTGGATTTTTTGGTTCGCAAAATGACAAATAGAGTCATATTCTCCTCGATTCGGGATTAAAACCGGTGACTTGGGACGCCTTAAAATTCCTAGGTGGTGACTCTGAAATAAACAAACAAATCCCGTTTCGACTGTCCTTTAATTGGAGAAAACTCCCTACGCCCCCGCGGGGGAGGAAAAAAGGAGGTGTGACAAAAGTGAACCAACTTTGGAAAACAAAAGGATCAATCTTCACATGTCAAGCCATTAGGAAATTACTCCATCCAAGAATTAACATACTTCACCATCACTACCGTTTCAAGGAATCAAATTCTAATATACTATAATAACTTTATTTCACACAGTGAATCAATTCATCGACCACATTTTTAGGAAGGAAACTTAACATGCCACAAAGGAAATGGAATTTAGAGGGACCTATTCATAACTTGACAAAATAGAATAGCCTTCGTACATGGTCACACATTTGTTCAAGATGTATACACAGTAGAATAAGTCTCAAAGAAATTATACCATTGTATAGATGGAATATCTTAGAAATAAGTAAGATTCATGAGAGAAAATATACTAATTTCCTGCCAAAATATAACATAGAAGTTCATGGTAACCAACGTTTAAATGTCATAGATCTTGTTAAAGTAGATCATGCCTAATCAAAAACTTCTACAGAAGAAAGCTAGTACATCAGTTTTTCAGAGTCCAATATTGCATGAAAAAGCAGTAACAACAACTACAGACAATGTTAAGCAGAACCTAACCGCTTTTTAACCATATATCATGAAGGCTAATATTACTAACTCATAAACACAGTAATTGAATTTTATAGGATTCATTCAACAAGTTCAGAAGTAGCTCAATTAATCATGTAAAATCAAGCAAGAATACAGAGAATCTTCAAACTAACCTGGTTGAACAAGAAAACTCGAATAAACTGACTAAAAACTGAGGAAAACTCGACTGAAGCTCAACAGAAATTTCAGCAATCAATAGCAGCAAACTAACGAGCAAATAATCGGAACTCAACTAGAAACAAAGATGAACATCAACTCCAATAATCGAACTCCCGTTTCAGCTTCAATCTATGGTTTTTGAAATCGAAATCCATCCAAATAAACTAGAGATGCTTTATGAATTTTCGAATTTGAAATACCATTGAAGACTAGAGGAGACTGATTTTCTCCTGATTTTGCTCTTCTTCCGTTCTCAATCGAAATGACTGAATGGGGGGAGGGTTTCCTGATTTTCTAGTGTATGTGAGTGAGATGATTATTAGAGGAGAGTAAGATGAGAAGAGGAGGGAATCGTTGATGGTTCCGAAATGCGAAGGGTTCTCTGTTCTTCTGTTGAAGTAGAGAGGATGAGGGATGCGCCTTTTCTCTTCTCCAAAGCGGAAGGGATCTCAATTTTAGGTCTCTAGTTTTTTTTTGGGTGATGGTCTCCATCTCTAATATGTATGGGAATAGAGGGGCGTTTTAGTAGATGGGGGAAGGAACGACGTCGTTTGCTCATGGAACGGTGTCGTTTGAGGGTCTGCGGCTAGGTGGGTCAGCAAACATGGGCTGGGCTAGTGTAAATTGGGTTGAAGAATTGGGCTGCTGCTCTTGATCCAATTCGCTTGAAGCCTTGGCAAACCTTTCTCTTTCTTTCTTTTAAATTCAAAACTAACCAATTTTATTGAACACCTCTAATCCCTACAAATTTGCAAAATTAACCTAATGATTTTTTTTAAAATAATTAGTTAATTTACTTAACTAATAATGCATGTAATGTTACTAAAGTATGTTTTGGTATTTTATTGTTTTTCAAATGCAATTAATTACGCAGCTGACACCTAAAATGTAAAGATTCAAAATATTTTTGTATTTTCTTTAGGATTTAAAATGTAACTTAAAAATGCATCAAACATGAATATGTACAAAGCAAACTAAGTAAAAATATAGAAAAATAATTTAAAGCTATTTATTTGGAATTTTTAGGAGTAATTTTATATTAGAGCAAAAATTAGGTGCTCACAGTAGTGAGATATCAGAATCAAGTTTTTAGTAAATTTTAAATATATTTTACTATAAACTTGTAGAGGAACAGGGTTATGAGCTTGTTGAAGCTTTTTCTTTATAAAACTGTAGTTATTGCAAGATCACTGAAGGAAAACAATAAGCTCATAACCATTTTCCTCTACAAACCTTCTGTGGTCATTATTTTCTTATGTTTTTTGCTATTTTGTTGTGTGTTTCTTCTGTTCGATTGAAGATATTTTCACATTAAGAACATCAAATCTAACTTGACTTGTTGAATCTTATTTTAGTGTTCATTCTATCTTGACTTGTAAGTGATGTTCAGTAATATTTCTTTTTGACAGTCTGAACTTCAGAATCGTCAAAGTTTCGGAGAAACAACAGATGATGCATTTAGGGTTGTATTTGGAAAGGAGCAGCCTGGTCGAGCTAGATGCTATGGTAGATCAGTCACGATAAGCTCTCTGAAAAAAGATGAGGAAATCAATAAGCTTAAACAAAAGCACGATAATGAAATGACTTCTCTGAAGGAAGAATGAAGGAAATGACGAGAGAGAAAATGCGAAATGTTTTTATTCAGTTGGTACAAAATAACCCTGGACTGGATATTCATGATATACAAGGGTGCGTCAGATCTAATCTTCCTTCACATATTAATGCAAGTAGTGCACGAGCTAGGAGAGGCCAAAATCTACCACATTCTTCTAGCTCAACTCATGCTCCCAGTCTTAAAAAGATATTCAAATTTCACACTCCCGAAAAATACCTCAGCTTAACTTACAAGACCATGCTTTTTTAAACTATTTGCTTTTTTTAGGGTAAACTATTTGCTTTTGATGGTTTTGTTACATAATAACATGAGTTATGAATGAACGGAAGGAAAATATATTTTAGGAATAGATTTCATTTTTTGTAAGTGATTTTTAAAATGTAGTAAAATACCAAGTGAGCCCACAGGATAATAGGAAAAGTTTTTAAGAGTTGGAGAAAATTTTAAATTTTGAACAAGAGGAAGCCTTCTCCAATGATACCAAGTAAATTCATTATTTCTTTGACAGATAAAATTTATAAAGTTAAATGTAACAACACGACTGGTTATTTTGAGGATTAGAGTCCTGTTCAGTGGCTTAAGGTCTCGAGCAGCTTTGTATTATGTGTTATGACATGCATATAATGCCGAGTTCAGTTTTCGGATTATTCGGGATAAATTTGGAAGAAGGATTCTTGTTTTAGAAGTTTAAGCAGTAAGAGTTGACTCGAGTTTTAAATTTTATGTAGACAACTTCGAAATTGTCTTTTGATATATTCAATAACTTCGTATGGTAATTTTATACTTAGGCGTGTGTCCGGATTTGGATTTGGAGGTACGTAGGGTAATTTGGAGTATTTCAGCGAAAATTTGAAAGTTGAAGTTTTGGAAGGTTGAAAGGTTTAACCGAGAGTTGACTTTGTTGATATGCGATTACGAGAGTTGGATTAGCTTCGTTATATCATTTGGAACTTGCATGCAAAATTTGACGTCATTCTAGGTTGATTTGATATGTTTCGGTGCGAGTTTTGGAAGTTGGAAGACATGGAAATTCATAAGTTTGATTCATGGTGAAATTCATAGTTTCGATATTGTTTGATGTTATTTGATACCTAGAATGGGTTCGTGTTATATTATGAAACTTGTTGGTGTGTTTGGACGGGGTCCCAGGGGCCCTAGGCATCTTTCGGATGCGCTACGGGCCATTTTCTTATGTTTTGGAATGCTGCATTTTTGGTGTCTGGTGTCCTTCTCTATGATCGTGTAGGTGTAGCCACGATCGCAAAAGTTGTTTGTGGGCTGGTCCTTTTTCCTCTTCTCGTTTGCATGGATCAGTCTGCGATCGCGTACGTATGGCTTCTACTTCTTCACGCTCTCATCCCTTTTTCCGTGTTCTCATAGAGCCTCTAGTGGGGGGCAGTGTGATGTCTTGTACGCGATCACATTTCTATTTACGTGATCACGTAGTACATTTCTTGGGCATCAGTGTTCCCTTCTTCGAGATCGCATGTATCTGTTCGCAATCGCGTAGTGCAATTTCTGGAGAGTAGTCATTTCCTTCTTCATGATAGCAATTGCATTTCCGCGATCGCGATGTGCAAATACCAGGGCAGTAGAATATTTTTCCAAATAGAGTGTTTAGCCATTTTTACCATATCTTGAGTTGTAGACCTCGGTTTTGAGCGATATTTTGTGCGTTTTTCAAGCAAATCATTAGGGTAAGTGCTCTTCACCCAGAATTTATTATATTCCATGATCTCATCTTTATTTTTATCTTATAATTAGTGTTTTGAGTTGAGGAAAAATGGAACTTTTTGAAGAAATTTTTCGAAATGTAAAATGAGGATTGAAGGACAAATTGATGTGGGAAATTAATAATTTTGGTATGGTTGAACTCGTATCGGAATGGATATTCGGGTTTTGTGAATTTTATCGGGTTCCCAGATGTGGGCCCGGTGTTTAACATTTTAGTTGTAATTAAAGATTGAATCTTTATTATTCAGAATTGTTTCCTATGAGTTTTATTTAAGATTTGAAGTTATTTTAGCTAGATTTGCACCGTCCGGAGGTTTGTTTCACTCGAGAAGGTAGTTTAAGAGTATCGGTCTAGCTTCTTTGAGGAAAGTATCTTTCCTAACTTTCTGTGCGGGAAACTACCCCTTAGGATTTGGGTCATTTGTGCTAATTGTGTTATGTGAAGACCGTGTACGCGAGGTGACGAGTATGTACTCGGGCTTAAATGTGATAATTTGACCATTTATGGCTCTTAGGTTCTCGTGTTCATTAGATATGAAGTTGTTTTGTCTTGTTAAATCTCCCCATTTACTAGTTTCACTTTTACGTGTCTTATTTGGAATTAATTGCTTCATGTTCCACCCTTATTTCCGATTAAACTCTTATGTGCCCTAACTAAAGTTGTTGCCTATTCTATTGCCATGCCATCCTCCCTTTATTGCTTATCCTTAACTGAAGTTATTATTATCTTTTTCTTTTGGAATTGTCTATCCTTAACTGTAGTTATTAATATCCTTTTCGTAATTATTTATCCTTAATTGAATTTTTTGTATCTTTTCTGTAATTTCCCAACCTAAAATAAAGTTTTATTATCCCCGATCATTGTTGACTTATCCTTATTTGAAATTATTGATTCGTGTTATCTCTCTTATCGTGGAATTGTACTTTTGCGGAATCATTGCTATACATTATCTCTTCCTTGTTGAGCTATTCGTATTGATACTATTATTCCCTGTTGTGTCCTCCTTTGTGAGCCTATTCTTCTATCTCTTTTTGTTTTGAAGTTCCTGAGTTGATTTACTTGCCATATTCTCGTGTTATTATCATTTTTGTTGTTGTATTCAGTGTTGTTGAGCTAAGGGCTATGTGTGGTTGTGATATTGAAACTGTTTTGAGGAAATATTATGGCATGTGGGCACATACTGTGAAAGTCATTTATTTAAGTTGTTATGTTTTGGCACACGTGTTGTTGTTGCGAGAATTGTTATGTTGTTTGCACGAGGTTTCTTCCGTGTGGTTGTTATTGTGTTTGCACGAGTTTTCTGTCGTGCAGTTGTTATTTTGTTTGCACGAGACTTATGTTGGGCGGTTGTTATTATGTTTGCACGAGTTTTCGGTCGTGCGGTTGTTATTGTGTTTGCATGAGTTTTCTGTCGTGCGGTTGCTATTGTGTTTGCACGAGACTTCTGTCGTGCGGTTATGATTGTGTTGCATGAGGTTTCTGTCATGGTGTTGTTACGCATGCGGTGGTAAAAGGTTTTGGTGGTGAAACGCATGCAGTGAGATAACGTTGGCTTGTTATTCCTTATATCTCATCCGTAATCGCCCAAACTAAAATGTTATTTTGGGAAGAATGATTTTCAAAAACTAACTATAAAGGCTCCCGCGGTGATATAAGGAAAAGTTGTGATTCAATTTATGATTTGAGACTATGAGGTGGTACCTCGGTAGGGCTCTTGTTGTCATTTCTCCGTTCTTTTATACTTGTCTTTTATTGTTTTTTTCCTCAGCATACCTGTAATTTTCTTCCTTCGTGTTGCAATATTTGCGTAGTTCTATGCAGCCAGTCTTGTTGTGCTTGTCGTTATATCCACTTCATTACTGTCTAATTTACACTGTACGTTTCATAATGATCATTTCATATGTGTCATTCATTGTCTCTACTCTTATTCGTTGACTTGACGTATGGTAGAACACTTGCACAAGCATACACGTAGATGAATCACCCATATCAATTTAAGAAGATGAATCCTGATGTTATTGACCATTACATGTACTCTTGTCTACTTGCCGTCTGTGTGAGATTTTATCTCTTAGCACGTGAGTCGGCGTGTGGTTATGAATTGTAATGTGGGCACAAGATGCCAAGTGATTAGGGTTCAAGAATTGGGACCCATGAGTTGTTCTTATTGAGTTGTTGCTGGTTTTCCTTTCTTTTGGCTCCACTGGACTTAGGCTGTGTACGACTTACTCTACATCATTATTACCTGACTGCTTTCTGTTAAATATTACCGTTATTGGTGTATCGTTGCAAGTATTATTTTGTATTCCTTATCCTGCTTAGTTGTATATTGATATTGTTTCTCTGTTAGTTCCCCTTCATACTTTTTCAGGTTGTTTAGTTTGATAGGTGTCTTGACTGTCCGCCGTCACTACTCCATCAAGGTTTGTCATGATACTTACTGGTTACTGCTTTGATGTACTCAACTACGCTTTTGCATATTTTTGTGTAGATCCAGGTGCCACGGTTGTTGTTGATTAT
This sequence comes from Nicotiana sylvestris, assembly GCF_000393655.2. Lineage (NCBI taxonomy): Eukaryota > Viridiplantae > Streptophyta > Magnoliopsida > Solanales > Solanaceae > Nicotiana > Nicotiana sylvestris. Next base: position 127,818,536 of record NC_091060.1, on the reverse strand, counting down.
TAGTTGGTTGGTCGAGTATTGCTGTGGAGACTCAAGGTAGACATGTCGTCGCATTCGCAGGCCTTGGAGTCACCTTCTGATAGTTTATTTGTAATGCTTAATTCTATCTCGAACAGTTGTATTTAGGGTATTTCCTAGCAAACTCAATAGAGTTTATGACTTGTACTACTAGTTTTGGGAATTTTAAGTTGTGTATAAGGTTTCTATTTCATATTTATCAGTTGATATGTTTAAATTCTTCTATTAATTTAGTAAGTGTTAGTGTAATGACCTGGTCAGTCATTTTGAGAGTTGTAGCCATGTTCCCCTATTTACTGCTCATTTTGTACTTTATAGTTGTTATGTGACTTGCCGGGTTAGTTGGTTTGGGTCTGGAGAGATTTCGGAATGAATTAAGATACTTAGTCTGATAATTGAAAGCTTAAGTTGAAATAGTTGACTGGATATTGACATTATGTGTAAATGACTCCAAAATAGAGTTTTGATGGTTCTGTTAGATCCGTTGGGTGATTTTGGACTTAGGAGCGTGTCCAGATTGTGATTTGGAGGTCTGTAGTTGAATTAGGCTTGAAATGGCGAAAGTTGAAAATTTGAAAAGTTTGACCAGATGTAGACTTTTTTATATCGGGGTCGGATTGGAGTTCCGGAAAATGGAGTAGGTCTGTGGTGTAATTTTTGACTTGTGTGCAAAATTTAAGGTCATTCAGACGTGATTTGATAGGTTTCAGCATTGATTGTAGAAGTTAGAATTTTCTTAGTTCATTAGGCTTGACTCTATGTATGATTCGTGTTTTCAATGTTGTTTGAGGTGATTTTAATGCTCGACTAAGTTCGTATCGTATTTTAGGATTTGTTTGTAAGTTTGGTTGAGGTTCTGGGGGCCTCTGGTTGATTTCGAATGGTTAACGGATCTAAAATGGGACTTATTGCATCGCTGAACTGGGAGCCTTCTGGTGTGATCTCACCTGCGAAGGGCTGGCCGCAGGTGCGGCTGGAGTGGTGCAGAAGCTAGGTTGGATTGAGTTGGGAATTGCCGCAAGTGTGGAAGAAATTTCTGCACCTGCGGACTCATTCCTGCGTGTGGGGATCGAAGAAGCGAGAGTGAGTTAGGAGAGGCTGGTCCGCAAAAAACGGACGTATTGCGCAGATGCGCACGCGCAGAAGTGGGATTTGAGACCGCATAAGCGGTTGGTCGTCAATTGTGACTTCCGCAGATGCGGAAGGTTGGCCGCAAAAGCGGTGCCACAGAAGTGGCTAAATGACCGCATAAGCAAAAAGGTTGGGCAGAATGTTTGAATTCAAGGGTTTGCGATTATTCTTCATTTTAGACATTTCAAGCTCGGTCTAAGGCGATTTTTGACAGGGTTTTTGAGGAGATTCATAAGGTATGTCCCTTGTGCTCGTTTTTTATCAATAATCTTCCCCATTTATTTTTCCACCTAGATTGTGTGGTTTTGAAGTGAAATTTGGGGGTTTGAGACTAAGGGATTTTGAGAGTTTGATTTGGGGATGTGGGCCCGGGAGGGGGGGGGAGGGGAGGCTTTGAGTCGATTTTTGACTTTTGATTAATAACTTCGTATTTTCTTGTGGAATTGATTCTTTTAGCCCGTGTTGATTGTATCGCATTATTTGTGGATATTTCGAGGCATTTGGAGGCTGATTTGTGAGGCAAAGGTGTGGTGGAGTAGAGACTTGCTTCTATTGAGGTAAGTAATAGTTCTTAATCTGGTTCTGAGGGTATGAAACCACGTCTTCTGACTGGTTTGGAGGTGACGCGCATGCTAGGTGATGGGCGTGTAGGCATGCACCGTAGGAATTATGACTTGGTCCATTCAGAGGAACTATGAAATTGAATAACGTATTGTTAGGTATATGCTCTCCATGTGTTATAGAGATTTGACTACAAATCATGTTTAGGCTATGTGTTGGTACTGTAGGGACCCACATGAGTCGTGTACTTGTTGAATTACTTGCTAGTTGTTATCTTGTAATCAGTCACAGTTTTACTTGCGTATCATATCTCAATCTCTTTTGTTCCTTGTTGATGCATTACATCATTTCTGTTTTGGCTGATTTTCATGATTTCTGAGAGCCCGGGTGACTGGAGAGGTTGGTTCCTGAGTGTCGAGCTATGAGTTGTTTATGTATATATATGGATCGGGTTGCACGCTACAACAAGCCTTAGGGATGTATATATGTGGATCGGATTGCACACTGCAACGATCCTTATGGCTATATATATATATATATATATATATATATATATATATATATATATATATATATATATATATATATATGGGATCGGGCTGCATGCCGCAGCGTGTTTAATTGATTTATGCCATGATTGGCTTGATATAGCATTTGGGCTGAAGTAGCCCCTCCGGAGTCTGTACACACCCCTAGTGAGCACAGGTACCTACTGAGTACGAGCGTTGAGTGTTGAGTGCCGAGTGCCGAGTGATTTCGAGGACTGAGTGATTGTGGCTCTGAGAGGATACATGTGATTTCATTATTCCTGCACTTAGCTACCATGTATCATTGTCTCTAAATTTCTGAAAGATATTACACTTTGTTTCACTTAAACATGCCATGGATTAACTGACTGGACTTAAATTGTAAAACTTTAAAGCATACCTACTTTCCTATTTTGAATTTACCGAAGTTGGACTACAATTGCAAAGCTCGTCACTACTTTCAATTTTTTATTTAGTCTTTTTACTTACTGAGTTGGTGTTCATATCCAATTTTTCCCTCATATTTTTAACTATATATACATATACTTTCAAAATAATGCATATGCATCATCATTTGATTTACATACACAAGTATTTTTCATAATTTCCCATGATTTTTGAAGACTTTAAATCAATTTATTTCTGTATTTTATCATATAAATGTCCAATAATTACCCTATAAATTATTTTTTATGATGATTTAATCATCTAAACTTATCATTTATACTAATATGGGGCTTCAAGTGCTTTCAGTGCATTTTTCATAATTACATTTTGCATTTTAGAGCTTAATTGCATATTTTGCAATAATAGCCCATATGCTTATATAATTACATTATTTATACAAAAAATAACTTTTTATATTTAATAATATTAATAATCATTTTAAATTATTTTCATGCATAAGTAATATTTTTTATTTATTGATTGTTTTTATAAATTATTTGTTCAAAAATGGGTATTTAAAATCTAGCCTTAAAATCCCCTATTTTCGGATTTAACCCAACACCCTTACACCAGCCCAATAGCCCTGGCCTAAATCTATTAGGCCAGGCCCCCATACCCATTTTAATACCCATCCCAGGACCCTTTAAATCAGGACCGTTGATCTCTAGATCAATGGTCCACGTTACACCTACCCCTTTAAACCTAACTCAACCCAAACCCTAAACCATTCTTACTCCCCCGCCGCCTTAGAACTCTATCATCTCTCATCTCTCATGAACCCTAGCTTATGTTCCTATCAAACACTCCTAAATTCGACCCCAAATCGGAATCCACCAGGGATTCCTATACCTTATTTTACCTCCCCTAACTACTGGTTCGTCTATGGTGTTACCTAGTTTGCTTGCCTAAACATGGCAAGAAAATCTCTGAGAAATCGAACCAAAACTAGTTCAGTTCTTTGACCCCTCACATCTGTGTTCGTTCTTGTTCTTTTATGGTATGAATCTCTATGAATCTCTGTGTATCTTTGAGATTTTTACATACCCTAAAACTAGGGTTCTCAGATTTTCTTTGATTCGAATTAAAGTTGGTTCAAGCCTTTTATTTTACATATTATCTTGTCTATATTCGCCCTATTATGTGTAGATTTGTTTATTTTTGCCGATTTTTACTTACCCTAATTTAGGATTTCATATCATTTTAAATCAAACCAAATCTGACTCGATTCTTCGATCTGAATAGATTTCTGTCTATGTTCATCTTATTCTATGCAGCATGTGATTTTTACTTTTTTATTTCCGTCAATTTGTGTTCTATGCCAAAAATTAGAGTTCTGGAATTTCTCTTTTCCTTTCTGATTTCAATTACTTTTCTTTCTAGTGTTTGACAGATGATTTTCCATGTTTACATGTTAATCTCTACTACTATGTAAACTCCTGCCCCCATTCCCTTTAGACAAACTTGGAAATCATTATAACTTCACTAGATCTAAAACTTTACTCTATTATTTCGTTTCTATACATTGGTCTTGGCCGAATGAAAGTCGAGGCCATTAAGTTTTGGATTTTTGCTTCTCATTGACGATTCAGAACACTGTGGGTTTTGTTCTTTTCTTGCATTTCTCTTTTAATTGGTCAGTCACTTAACTTCTGCACTTGCATTCTCACATATCCCTAATTTGTACATGTTATTATTGATGAATCCATGATCCAATATGCATAGGAGTGATGGTTAGGCATTATCTTTGTCAGTTGTGTATATCTTAGTCTCTTTAACACTTGTTTGCTCCTAATGTTCCTGTTCTGAAGTTTTTTGAACTCCTTTAAGGTCTATCCAGTTAGTGCGTCAACCTTCGAATGCTTATGAACATGTCTATCCCCTTACCATGGATCCCTGTAGTGAATGTCTCACATTTATAACTCTTGTTGCTAGTTGTAATATACTTCTTTACTATTATTTCAACATGATCACTCGATCCCCACACCCCTTTGATGCATGTTTGTGATGATTGTCTCTCCATTCTTGAATTGCTACTTTGAAATCAACCTTTGATATAACTAGATAACCATTATTTAGATCATCATGACAATGTTACCTACTATCCGACATGATTTTACTGAGTATATGTGTTTTAACTTATGAATGTAAGTTCACCCCTTTGCTAATATGATGCCCCCCTTTCTATGATGCTCCGGTTTCTTAATATTAACATTAGGTTATGTACTTAACCTACTTCAAGCATGCTCTAACTCATTTCGCACCTATGGCTTTGCCAAACTTGGAAACATGCTCTGCCATTTTTCAGCCTAAAAATGCATTTTCATCATGTTGAACTTATGCATCTAAATATCTACTTGCTGAATAAATCTGGTTAAATCTGTTTAAGTCAAACCATGTCCCCCAACCTTAATCTTTTTTTTTCCTTCTTGCTTAAGTTCTTTGAATCTTATTCTTAGCTGGCTGAAAGCCAAGGCCACTTAGGTTCTGTCCTCTGACCTCTCTAGTGTGAGCACTACTTGGGGTCTATTTGAGGCCTTTGTGAACTCTGACACACTAGGACTTGGTCCCTAGTCCCTCATCTGAATCATCTATGTTGGCCTCCCTAATGTGAGTACTACCCTGGGTTCTCGAAGCCCTTGGGAACTCTAACACACCAGGGTCTTGGTTCTATATGCTCAATTTAGTTTTTAAGGTAACTGGGGGAGTCATTCAATTCTTGACTCCTTTATGTCAATGAGTATGTAACATTGATGATGTGGTGAATTGTGAGAATGAAGGCCTGGCCTATCCAGGTGTATTTGGGCCTTCTATAGGCTCCCTCTGGCTATGGCTACTCTATAATTTAAAACATTCATTTTGAGTCTGTAATAATTATTGTAATACATTTTGAGGTATTAGTGAAATTGGGAAAGGGATTTTAATTTATACTAGCAACAAGTTGGGTAAAAATTATGCCTATAGGTTCGATGATGTGTTATATATGTCGTGTGTTAGAAATCATGCCTATAGGTACCTTGTTATGATCAGTCATCATATGATAGCAATCCTACCTATAGGTTCAATACTTGGTTCAATTGCGTTCTATTTTTGGTTGTTAGAGACCATGTTTATAGGAACTAGTGTGATTCAATGTATGTCCAATACTCTGTCTACATACTGCTCTATCCACAAATTATAGAAATCATACCTATAGGTATTTTGGCTTTGCTCGAAACGTGTTGTTTTCCAGTTATTATAGAAATCCTTCCTATAGGTTCTTCCTTTTGGTTCAAATATGCTCTATGCATGCTTGTTAGAAATCATACCAATAGGATTCTAAAATCAGTTTTAATTACAGAAATCATGCAAATAGGACTCTAAAATCAGTTTTAATTATAGAAATCTTACCTATAGGATTCTAAAATTAGTTTTAATTATAGAAATCATGCCTATAGGACTCTAAAATCAGTTTTAATTATAGAAATCATGTTTGTAGGATCCGAATCAGTTAATTAATTATTCTATTCATTCAGTTAATAGTCCTCAATGATGTGTTAACTATTGTCACTAGAAACCATGCCTATATGCTGCGATTGACCAATTCTGAACATAATCCAGTAATCACCATTATTAGTCACTGCATAAAATGCTTAGATACTATACCTATAGGTTTAATCTCCTATACATGTAATCCGTAGGCAACTTTGTAGGTTTCAGAGTTTATAAACTGCCCGCTCATTAAACCCAGATTCATATAGAGATCATGCCTATAGGTTTTTTCAACCTCAACTTATTAAAATCAGCAAGTGTGTTTGTTAATCTGACTTCTGTGCATTTGTTGTCGAAGTGCGGAGGCAAATTTGAGCCCGTACTTGTTTATAAGTGAAAGTCCAATATGTTTTGTATGTCACCTAGTTTTGACATTTTAAGCATCCTAAGTTAAATTCTAGAACCCCCTAAGATAGGGGTCCAAATTCCTCCTGGGCTATAAGCTTGGGACGGGTAGTGCACGCATAGGACACGACTTAGAATTTACTAGTGCGCTTCAGGTAAAAAATTTAAAGATAGTAATTGGGTTGCAGGAGATGATAATCTGTGCCCGCTGAATAATATGAGCAACACACCATCTCGAGGGAGTTACGAATTATTATTTATGTTGCACGGGGTGATCCTTTAGGCTAAAAAACTTAGGACTCCCCCCTCCCCTTGTCTTTCAATCGATTATTCATGTCTAGTAATTCCTTGTTTCTTAGTTTTGATCACATATACTAATTCATATAATTGAATTCGCCAAGGACCTACAGTTGTGGACCTCGAAGAGCGCCTAAGACCTTCTGTTCGAGGTAATTTTGAGCCCTTACCCGATTTTTGGTGATGCAAAACTGGTTAGACAGAGTTATCTACAAATAGGTTCCCTAACGCACCTTAATCTGTTAGGTAGCGACTCTCTCTTTTAAAACACCTTCCTTAAAAGGGTTGTCACGTGTCGAAATCCGATTTTGCGAGAAAAAGGGGCGTGATAGCATGGCGACTCTGCTAGGGATTTTAGACTCTTACCATTACGAACTTGATCTACATGAATTAGTCTCTCTCGATAAGCGTGCTTTTGTTATTTTGTTGTTACTTGAATCTCCCGCTCCCATTTTACTGCTACATGCACATCCTCTTACCTATTTCCCTTTATATAAACTCATATGCAACTCTTCGTTTAATTTGATTACAGCGTGCATTTTCCTTTATTTCCTAATCATGTTCACTTGCTCCAAACTTTTTATTTTTCTATATCATGTCTCTCCCCAATCATTACCCCTTTATTTGCTTTATTACAACTCTTTCATTATGCGAACTAACTTCTTCCTTGTTTTCCTTTCTTTATGTCTTTACATTTATTCAATACTACATTTTACTGCTTTCAACATGCAAAACTATTTGACAACGTGTTATTTTATCTTTGCATAAAGCATGCTCCACATCATATTCCACTCGTTCATATTAATACCATAGCGACACTTGATGAGTATCCGCGCTCTTCCTAAAATCACCCTTTAAATTTGGAAAGGCTTATTTGCAGTAAAACTAGTCGATCAACGGTGCAATCAACAGTTCCGTGCCTTTCCCTCTCAAGGTGTCTGCTTGAGGGTACCAGTCTAGAATTTTCTAGAAACCCCATTCTAATATCAACTATGCATGCATCATGTCCAAACCTAGTACGAGTTAGAACGTTGTCCGCGTAATAACTCGCTAAGCCAAGTCTTCTCCAAAGTCCACCGGGATTTCCATAATCCCAATGTACACAATCACGATCTTTGCATTATTTGGAGAAAACATGCCAATATGTTGATCATTAACGTGTAAATAGCTTAATCTTGATGGGGCAAGGGCTAACTTTATCTGTTTTTAAAAAATAAGGCACGTGGTCCCTAGGTTCGGCATGGTTTTGAATATCCCACCTTTGCTACTGGATTGGTGGAAAAATGTCGCACCAAGTGACAAAAACCATGTGAAAAGAGTTCTTGGGAATTTACCTTCTTTGCTAGACATTCAGTCAAACAATGTACTAATCGAGGCCGATACTATTTTCTAGGATGAAAAGAGGGTTGTTTTCTGTTTTGGTGATATAGAAATGACTCCCTTTCTAGTGGAAATAGGGGGCTTTGTTGGACTTCCCTGGGATAGTCTATTGGTACCTGAGAATCGCACTTATCGAGGGTTTCTGAAAATGATGGGTTTTAGAAAGAATGATGAGTTGGTCTGCCTGAAGAAGTCTTATATACCCATCGACTTCCTTTACAAAAGTTATGGGCATAGCAAATCCTACCACCTTTACCATGATGAGTTTTCCATTACTTCGTTGGGTTGGACCCACCGTCGGGTTTTTGTGTTCATTATCTGTTTTCTGGGGATGCTGGTATTCCCAATGCAAGGAGAAAAGATTCACACATGTTTAGCAATGGTTACTAAGACCCTAATGGAAGGAATTGAGGGACAGACCTACATTATTTTCCTAATGATCGTAACAGAGATATACCGAGCTTTGGACCGCTGCAAGAAATGGTACAGGCATTTTGAGGGTTGTAATTTTCTACTAAAAATATAGTTGTTGGAACATCTTCCAAAGGGACAATACCGACAAGAATTTCCGTGACGATCGTAGAATGACCACATAGCTTTTCACCACCCAAAAAGAATGACTTTTATCCTGGATAGGTTTGCACAACTAGGAAACGGTATGGGATGGGTACACTTCTTTAGCAATTTGACCGACGACAAGGTTCATTGGATGTTTGAATGGTTCCCTACTATCAAGTTCATCATCAGGCCAATAGATGTTCCTTATATAGTTCTAATCAGATTAAGGAGTATTTATCCTTATGCTGCAATCAGAGTCATGAGGCAAACTGGGAGGAAACAAGTCATACCCCGAATTTCCAAGATGGTTCACTACAAAGTAGATTTCCAAGGTGATGCTATTCCATTCAAGTACGAAGCACAACATATGTGGCACCTAAAGGTCATGGTAAAAAAGGATACCATCGAGCCAGTTCGATACCACGCTGGCCATGTGTGTTTCTACCCATCATGGTTGGTCGATGACATAGCAGGAGAAGTCAAACCAGTAATTGATTTGGGAAATAGGGTCATAGACGATGTTGTTGAGGCCCAAGTCAAATATAGGAGATTATGCAAAAGGATTTTTGAATCTGAGGCTAGACATATGGAACAACACAAAGCGAACATGGAAGCATTCAATGAATGGAGAGGAATCGCTACTAAATCAATAGAGAGGTTGGAGTATTTAGAGCAGGGGTTGATGGAGCTGGAAGGGAAGATGAAAAACAGGGTTACAGGCTATCAAAACATGGATGGAAATGAACGACGTCTCCTAGCAAGGGCGTATCTACTGCTGGACATGCGCGACCTGGGGAACTTGATCGATGGAACAAAGAAGGCCAAGCATGGAGAAGTTCCTTATGGGACCAAGTAGATTAGGAATTACGTTTTACTTGCTTTCTAGACTCGTTTAGGCTTTGGTTATAATAAGGCACATGCCATTAGTGACTCTTTATCATTATTGTATTTTTAGTAGAGATTAGATTATTTATCATATTAATGAAATGACGCAGTTATTGGCATCAATTTTTGCCAAACCTATATGTCGTTTAGGCCTACCTTGGGCATAATGAGGTCCTCAAATTAGGACGCAAATTTATGATTCTGCAATATGTGTTTAAATACCACAAACAACATTCTAATACTCCTCACTGACTTGTTTACTTTTGTTTTTCTTTTCTTTATTTGTTTATTCCCATCCCCTATATGTTGGTTCTCGCATATTGGCATCATCAGCATATCATACTAGATCAAGAGGTCCTCCACCTCCTCCTCCTCCGAACAATCTAAAAGGCAAAGGAATGTCCAGAATTGATGATACAAGCAATATCAGGAAAGACAATGCTACGCATGAAGAGAATGTTGAAACTTCAAATGGACGAAGCACTCCAGCACAGAATGATTTGATTTTACGACTGGAACAAAAGATACTGGAGTTACAAGGGGAACTAGAGCAGGTCCAGAACTTGGCAAACCCTTCCCTTCCCTTGAACGTCCCCGACATCAACTTACAAAACACCAAAAACTTAGCACCTCCCCAAAACACACCAAACCAGCATCCACAAAATACTTCTACACCTCATCAATATGCCACACCTACTCAAAACCCCAATCATCCACCAGTACCGACTCCTTCACAACATCATCATCAGCTAACCCAGTATCCACAAACCACTACCTATCACACTCCTCAGAACGTACCACAACCTATCCCCAATCCTTAAAACTCAACCAATGACCCCCACTATACCCAAATTCTTGGAGTCCATCAAAGCAACCCCATATACGTAGAAACCTTACCCCACACTCCATATCAGACCTTATACATATGGGAGTCTACCGAGAAAGACCTGCTCAACAAGAACATGGCAGTAGAGCTCGAGAAGCTTACTAGTCAAGTCCAGGGTGTTGAAGGTGGTAAAGGCATCAAAGGTTTGAACTATAAAGATTTATGTATTCAGCCAGACGTAGAACTGCTGGAGGGTTACAAATCTTCCAAGTTCGAAATGTTTGATGGGACAGGTGACCCAAAGGTGCATATAAGGACATACTGTGACAAGCACGTAGGAGTTGGTAAAGATGAAAGAATCTTCATGAAGTTATTTTTGAGGAGCCTCACTGGAGATGCCTTGTCTTGGTATATCAACCAAAATCCAAAGAAATGGGTTAACTAGGTAAGCATGGCATCAGATTTCGTAGATCGATTCAAATTCAGCATAGAGAATGCACCAAATGTCTTCTATATCCAGAATCTCAAGAAATAGCCAACAGAAACTTTCCATGAGTATGCTACTCGGTGGAGATCGAAAGCTGTAAAAAAAGGTCGGCATTAGAAGAAGAGTAAATGAACAAATTCTTTGTCCGAGCCTAGGATCCTCAACACTACGAGAGATTAATGGTTATTGAAAATCATAAATTTTCTAACATCATCAAACTAGGAGAAAGAAAAGAAGAGGGAATTAAAAGCGGAATGGTGACAGACTTTGAGGCACTCCAAGATACAAATAAGGCCTTGCAGTCAAGTAGCATATCTGAGAAAAGGGAAGTAGGGGCCCTGACGATAGCTCAGGGACCAAAATCTCCTCTCACATACCAAACACCTCCACCCACATATCAGCCTTCATCTCTCAGATACCAACAACCCGCCGCCACCTACCATACTTATAACACACAATCTGTATATTACCACTCACCACTACCAGCCCGCCAAAACTATCAGAAACCCAGACCAAATTCCAACCGTAGACCACCCAGACAATACACTCCTATTGCTGAACCCATCGATCAGTTGTATGAAAGATTGAAGGTTGCAGGTTATGTCAGCCTCATTCCCGTTGTTGCTATGGAAAACTCTCCCAGTGGGTTAATCCGAACAAGACATGTGCCTATCACTCAGGCATGAAGGGGCATATTATTGATGAATGTCGCACTCTGAAGGATAAGATCTAGACATTATTTGACACAAAAGTTATACAAGAAGAAGAGGCTGCACCAAATATCTGCAACAACCCCCTCCCAGATCATAGGGGCGAGGGGGTAAATTTGATCGAAACAGATAAACAATGGGATCTGGAAGGATTAATTGGACTCATTCGTGAAGGGGAAGAACCCAAAGTACCTCTAGTCACTCTCACACCTATTATAGTGCAGATGCAATCGCCAATTAAGGTTGAATTAGCCACGCCAACTCCATTTGAGGTTAAAGCAACAATGCCCGAAGCCGTACCAGCTTCGTTTGACGTGGAAATGACCACACCCTTCACTGTGACGGTAGCACCCACACCATCCTTTAATTCTAATGTTATACTATGGGACTATGCTGCAGAGGCGAAAAGAAAAGGAAAAGGGAAGATGGAAGAAATAGGTGCCGCACAAGGCATGACCAGGACCGGTAGGGTTTACATGCCCAAGCATTTGGTAGGAACAAGTAAAGAAGCCGCCCCAAACAACATATCATTGAAACTGGCCTAGATGATCTTTAGAGAAAGGTGCAAGCAAGGGAATACTCTGTAGTGGACCATTTGAACAAAACCCCTGCTAAAATTTCCATTTTGTCACTGCTGCAAAATTCTGAAGCACATAGGAATGCACTAGTGAAAATATTGAACGAGGATTATGTACCCAACAACATTACCGGTTGAGAGATGGCCAATATGGTAGGGTAAGTATTGGATAGCCACAAGATCACTTTTCACGAAGACGAACTGCCACCTAAAGGACTGAGTCATAAAAGGGCGCTGCATATCACAGTACAATTTGAGGATAAATTCATAGCCAAGGTCCTGATAGATGGGGTTTAAAACCTCAATATTTGTCCATTGACGACTTTGAATAGGTTGGGTAAAGCCTTGCACGAGATACAGGCAGCAACTATGAATGTGAAAGCATTCAATGGGTCTCGAAAGGCCATGATCGGGGAAATAAACCTGTGTCTACAGATGGGTCTGACTTAGTTCGATATTGAATTTCAAGTATTGGACATATCCGCCATATACAATCTGTTATTGGGATGACCTTGGATACATGCTGATGGAGCTGTAGCTTCTAAGCTACACCAGGCCGTGAAGTTCAAATGGAATCACCAAGAAGCGATCATTTATGGAGACGGGAGTAATCCCATTTACACCAATTAAACTCTTCTAGTTGTCGAGAATAGAAGGAAGTTGGGTGGAGAAACGTACCATCGCATCGAGGGTGTCAATGAAATTGAAAAGGACAAATGGTGGAGCAATAAAATAGAAAGTATATTGGCATGGACAGGGTATGAACCCGGCAAGGATCTTGGCAAGAATCTCCAAGGGATCACCAAACCGATATAGTTAAAGTGCCACGGTACAACCTTTGGGCTTGGGTACGAATACACCTTGTAACGCCCCCTTTTTTTCCATCGCGGAGAAAGTCCGGGTTCTGACATTCATAGGGAGTAATAACTCATTTCCCTTTTGGTATTTGGGTATTTGAAGAGTCGCCACCTAACGGATTATGGTGTGTTAGGGTACCTAGAACGATTAACTCTTAGACTAGTTTGCATTACCAGAGATTTGGGGTAAGGGCTCGAAATAACCTTGAGGGGAAGGTGTTAGGCACTCCTCGAGGTCCACAATGGTGGGTCTCGGACGAACATATACTTATATAAATTAGTCCTTTTAACAAATAAATAGTCTAAACAAATACTTACAAATAAAGGCATATTTTGGTATTTTTTGAGCACATGCATGATTCAAGTAACGAAAGAAAAATACTTGAACAAGTGACACATATATAAAGGAAAGTAAAATTTACTTAAATGACAGGCGTTGAGAAAGAAGGGTCCTAGGTTGGTTAGCCTACTAGATCATACCCACACGATGCCCGGTAATCACTCCTCAATGAGGGGCTACATGTGACGCCTTATTGTAACGCCTTGTTTGTGGCCTGTAATGCCTCAAAATTCATTATCATCCCTCTTTTGATGCCTTCCTCAATTCTCTCCCCAAGCTTGATGATATCAGAGAAATTATGGTTTTCAATGACCATAAATCTTTCATAATACTGCAGATCCTATGCTCTGACAAAGAACTTGTTCATCTGTTCCTCGTCCAAAGATGGCCTGACCTTGGCCGCTTCCGAACTCCAACGAGTAGCATACTCGCGGAAGATTTTGGTGGGTTTCTTCTTAAGTTTCTGGATGTAGAAAACATCAGGTGCATTCTCTGTATTGAACCTGAACTAGTCCATGTAATTCGATGCCATATTCACCCAATTAGGCCACTTCTTGGGATCCTGGCTGATGTACCAGGACAAAGCATCTCCAGTAAGACTCCTCATAAAGAGTTTCATTCGGATCTTTTCATCTTTTCTAACCCCGACAAACTTGTCACAATAGGTCCTTAAATGAACCATGGATCACCTGTACCATCAAACATCCCTAACTTGGGAGGTTTATACCATTCTGGCAGTTCTACATCTGGCTATATGCATAAGTTTTCATAGTTCAACCCTTCTATTCCTTTGCCGCCTTTGACACCCTGAACTCAACTCGTCAACTTCTTGTGTTCTTCAGCCATGTTTTTAATGAGCAGGTCACTCTCGGTGGATTCCGGTGTATAAGAGATTGATTGGTTGGATAGAGTGAGGTACAGTTTCTACGTATATAGGGTTGCTTTGATTGGTGCCAGGGACTTGGGTGTAATGATGGTCATTGGTTAAGTTTTGAGGATCGAGAGCGGGTTATGGTGTGTTTTGGGAGTGTGGTAGGTGGTGGTTGGTGGGTACTGAATTGGTTGATGGTGATATTGTGACGGAGTTGGTATTGGTAAGGGATTGAGATTTTGCGGTGGGGTTACGTATTGAGGTGGTGCAGGAGGGTTCTATGGATGTTGATTTTGTGTGTTTTGGGGAGGTGTTGGGTTCTTTGTGTTTTGTTGGTTGATGTCAGGGCCAATCAGGGTGAATAACAAGTTTGCCAAGTTGCGAACCTGCTCAAGTTCTCCTTGCAATTCCAATATCTTTTGTTCCAATCTCAAGACTAGATCATTCGGTGCTAGAGTACTCCGTCCATCTGAAGTTTTTGCATTCTCAACATTCTCATTTCGGATACCACTTAAGTCGTCCATTTTTGCTTTTCCTTTGCCTTTTGTATTGCTTGGAGAAGGTGGTGGAGGGCCTCTAGAAATAGTGTGATATGCTGATGATGCCAGTATGAGCGAACCAACCTTAGGGGATGGGGATAAAGAATAAAGAAAAAACAAAAAGAAAGACAAGTCAGTGAGGATTTTGAAGTGTTTGCAATATTTAAACACATATTGTGGGAATATAAATTCGGTCCTACTTTGGTAGCCTCGTTGTGCCCGAGGTAGGCCTAGCGACAAGTAGATTTTGATAACTTTAGATGCCAGTAAATACTTTATTTCATAATGTAAAAATAGACGAATCCCAAAACGACACTAAGACAATAGAAAAGTAAGTCACTACAGGTACTTGGCCTTATTATATTTAGGAAAGCAAATAAATCTAGCCTATTTGGACCTAGAAGGACCTTCCCCAAATTCGATCTTCTTGACTCCATCATACAGGTTCCCCAACTCGCACAGACCCAGCAGCAGGTAGGCTCTGGCCAGATGTCCTCCTTTACTTCCTTCAGTATTCTGGAAATCTTCAATCCGCTTTATGACTTTACCCTCCAGCTCCACTAATCCTCGCTCCGGATATTACAACTTTTTTGTTGGAAGTGATAGCCATCTCTTTCCACTCATCGATCAATCTCATGTTTTTCTTGTGTATTTCCCGGTGCTCATTCTCAGAGTCATGGACCCTCTTGCGCAGCCTGTTGTATTTGACTTGAGCTTGAGCTTCTTCATCTATGATCCTATTCCCTCGACAAGTTCTTGGCATCACCATCCCTTTCAGATTGTCCTCTAACCATGTTGGGTAAAGAGGTTCACACCCTGCATGATACCTGTCTGGCTCAATGGTGTTCTTTTCCAAAATGATCTTGCAGTGCCATATATGCTAAGCTTGGCCCTTGTAAGGGATATCATCATCCTGAAAGTATGCACTAAAGTGGCTCATTTAGGTGATCTTGGGTACAACATGTTTCCTGCCTGCTTACCTCATGACTCGGATAGGGACATAAGGGTATATCCCTCTCAACCCAATCAGTACCAAGTGTGGATCATCCCTAGATTTGTTGATGAATTCGTTTGTTAGGAACCATTCAAACATCCATTGTACATGCTCCTCAGTCAGATTGTCGAAGAACTCTAAACACTCTTTGGCGCTTTCCGGTTGAGCAAACTTGTTGGGAATGTGTGTCATCCACTTGGGGTGATGGAAGGCAATATGGTCATTCCAAGCCCTTTGCAGAAATTCTTGGCTATAGTGACCCTTTTGAAGATGCTCTAATAACCACAACTGCAGCAATAAGTTACAACCCTCGAAATGCTTGACCCCTTTTTGACAGCGCTCTAAAGCCTTGATGTCGGCTATGATCATGGGAACTATAGTGTATGTTTGCCCATTGATCCCCTCCATCAAAGTCTTGGCGACCATGGCCAACCTAGTGTGGATTCAGTCCCTTTTCATCGGGAATACTATCAGGCCCAAGAAGCATACGATGAACACGAACACTTTGTGGTGGATGTGTCCCAGAGAAGTGATAGAGAGCTCGTCGTGGAAGGTACGATAGGACTTGCTATGGCCATATCGCTCGTACAGGTACTCGAAGGGTATGTAGGACTTCTCCATGCATCCCAAGTCAGCATTTTTCTTCAACCCCATCATCTTTAGGAACCCCTTACCAGTATGGTTCTACGGTACCAACAACCTAGGGCTTTCCCAAGTCAATCCCGCAAGTCCCCCAATTTCCTCTAGGAGTGGAGTCATTTCTATGTCATCGAAACGGAACACATCCCTTTCACTGTCCCAGAATAAAGTGGCAGCCTCGATCAACCTGTTGTTTGGCTGAATGTCTAGCAGGGAAGGCAAGTAACCCAGGTACTTTCTTACATGTTTCTTGTCACTTGAGGAAATGTCCTCCCACCAATCTAGCAGCAATGGAGTAATGTTGCTAACCATACCAAATCTAGGGACCTCGTGCCTCATTTTCTGCAAAACAAACTGGTTAGGCCCTTTTCCCCCCACCAGACTCGACTATTTATGCATTCATGATTAGCATATTGGCATTTAGTTCTCCAAATTAATGCACAGAACGTGGTTGTGTCCGTTGGGATTATGGAAACCCCCGTGGACTTTTGGATAAGGCTTGTCTTAAAGGACCATTATGTGGACAACATATTGATCCGACTAGGTTTGACCATGATACATGCACAATTTCAATAAGAGTAAGGTTACTATAGGGGTCTAGACTGGTACCCTCAAGTGGACGACTTGAGGGGGAAAGGCACAGAACTGTCGACTGCACCGTTGATCGACTAGTTTTACCGCAAATAAGCCTTTTCGAATTTAAGGGGAATAAATAGGAAGAGCGCAACCACTCATCAAGCGTTGCTATAGGATTTAATACGCACGAGTGGAGTATGATGTGGAGCATGATATATTCAGCAATAAATAGCAGGTAGTCAAGTATTTGTACGTAGGAAAAATAAATATAGTATGTAAATAATAGAAAGACAGCTACGGTAAAATAAAACAAAGAGGCAAGTCAGTTTCTGGAAAAGGAATCATTAATGCTTGAAAATAAACAATTAAGTGCAAACAAGGGAAAGGGTATGGGATAAGCCATGCTTGGACTAATTCACAAAAGATAAGTTCGTTATGGTAAGAGCCTAAAGATACCCCTAGCAGAGTCGCCATGCTGTCGCGCCCCCTTTTTTCCTCCATGGAGAAAGTCCGGGTTCCGACGTTCATGGGAGTAATAACTCATTTCCCTTTTGGGATTTGGGTATTTGAAGAGTCGCCACCTAACGGATTAGGTGTGTTAGGGCACCTAAAGTGATTAACTCTTAGACTAGTTTACATTACCAGAGATTTGGGGTAAGTGCTCGAAATAACCTTGAGGGGAAGGTGTTAGGCACCCCTCGCGGTCCACAACGGTAGGTCCCGGCAGAACTTATATATATATAAATTATTCATTTTAACAAATAAATAGTCTAAACACATACTTGCAAATAAAGGCATGTTTTGGTATTTTTTGAGCACATGCATAATTCAAGTAACGAAAGAAAAAGACTTGAATAAGTGACACATATATAAAGGAAAGTAAAATTTATTTAAACAACGGGAGTTGGGAAAGAGGGGTACTAGGTTGGTTATCCTACAGGATCATACCCATACGATGCCCGGTAATCACTTTTCAATGGATGGGTTACACGTGATATTAGCGCATAGTCATCATATCCTTACTGCCCAGTTCCCTCCTTATGGTCATAGTCTAAAGCGCTCTAATAACCTTGATAGATGTCCGATGCGTGCACTACCCGTCCCTTCCTTGTGGTCCTGGAGGTATTTAGGACCTCTAATTTTAGGTAGTTCTAGACCATCCTAAAGTTTTAAAGGATAAAAGTCCAGGCGCCAATCAAAACAATTAGGACTACACTTAAAGGAGGAACAAATAAAGGCTCACATTTTATCTCCACAATCATAACAAACAAGTGCACATCTCAAACAACAGTCAAGTATTTAAGAGAAAATCCTAGAACATGATATCTAGGTGAGCAGGGATTATACAACATTGAATTAGGACCAAGCGTCAAGACCTATTTTGCTTGCCTACTAATTTTAGACCTGTGAATATGAGCAGTTTTGAATAACAAAGCGTAGTTTTATAGTTGCAGGACTTTAATCGCCCTATAGGCTTATCTAAGCGCATAACAGTGACGTCCTAAAGGCAAGATATCTATATTGATTAGGAATACAGTAAAATAGTAAAACGATTTTAAACGACAACTTGAGATCTTATAGGCATGCTTTCTAGCATTATTAATTTAAGGCAGTGTTTGAAAACTTATTAAAAAAACAGACAGATTAATTAATTAAGCTGATCCCGAATATATAAACACGAATTTGAATTAATTTATTTAACTAAACTGGTTTTAAGTTCTATAGTAATGATATCTAATCATTAAAAACTGACTTTTGAACTTATAGGCATGATATCTAAGGAGACGGATTTGAATATATGATGTAATGAAAACCGAACTTCAATTACCTTACACTCTATATGCAAGATAACTAATTATAAAGCTGATTTTAACCCTATAGGCATGATCTCCATTATTAAAGCCATTTAGATCTTATAGACATGGTTTCTAATATTGTGGAAGTAAAGCAAACATAGCAAACACATTTGAATCAACACGACCCTATAGGCATGGTATCTACCCAATTTACCCAATATATATATAACTACCCACCCTTTTCACTAATCACCCCAATGTTTGTTTACATTAATTATTATAGACCAATGAATTAAATAAAAATACATAAATAAATAAATAGGAGTGAATCTATAGGGGGCCTGCATTAGGTCCAAATGACTTCCAAGCCTCCAATAACCTCAAATGCCCAAAGTTCCATAGCCAATTTCATGTCTAGGTGTGTCAGAGTTCCCTAATGGCCTCAAGGATCCCGGGCAGTGCTCACTCCGAGACCTTTTCTCAAACAGTAACTGATTTAGGTGCAATGTGGAAAGGTCAGCTCTGACATGCCAGAGTTCAGAGAGATCTCAAGGATCTTAAGGCAGTACACATATCAGAGGGGCAGAACCTAGTATTCTAAGAGTAAAGTGAGAGTACTTGACATAGTTTTGAAAAGGTTTTGAAAATAACACAGAGATGACTTTAGGAGTGGAAAAGGTTTTCAAAAACACAAGATAGTTTGGCAGTAAAAGACAGTTTGGGGAGAGTACCAAAACAGCAGACAATCAATTGGTCATAAAAACATCCAGATTCAGAAAACACTTAACAAACAGATCTCACATGGGGATAAAGGGATTGGGGAACATAAGAGTCATATTGGGGTACATTGATAGGGTATAGAGGAAACATATAGTCAATCAGACTGCATAAACACTTAGGATCTTTGGGACTTTAGCGGGCTAGTCATGGACAATAAGTAATTATGACATAGATCAGGATTAAACATACAGTTTAGACATGTTAGGTAAAGAAATAAGCAGGAAAGAGTGCAGAATATAAAGCATACACTGAACAGGACAGAGTTTAAGACATGGTAGCCAAAGAAGTAAGTAGGAAATAGTGTAGAATACAAAATATACATTGAACATGACAGTGTTTTAGACATGCTAGGCAAAGGAGTAAGCAGGAATACAAGTTGAATTCATAACTGATAAACTAGTGCAGGAATGAAATATCTATGGTTTGGATTTCAAAACTTAACTAGAGACGTATTAGTTGAAGAAAAGGGTGCAGAATATAAAGCAGATGAAGTTAAAATATCTAGCTTTGGATTTCAGTCGGCTAGATCAGTGAGTATCACAAGTAGCAGAAGAGAAAGAGAACTTTAGAGTGTAAGTGTGCTTTTTGTGAATTAATGTTCTATCTTCAGAAGTGAGAATATAAGGGAGTATATAGTAATAAAAAGCTTAGCAAAATAAGGTAAGTGATCAATTAAGTAATTAGAGAGATTCAGGGGATCAATCACATCTAAAAATCAGCAAGTCTTCCCCTTAATCAAGAGATAATCAAATCAACGATAAAAGCATGCTAGATATTTAAGGAAATGAATCAAGTAAGGTTCGGGTATGGAGTAAGTAATTAGGAGTAAATGAATAGAAGTTTAAATTAAGGTAAAAATCAATAAAGATCAGCAAATAACAAATAAGGCAAGGGGAAAGCTAATTAAGGCAAAGGGTTCAATCAAAGATAAGAATCAAAATTTGTTAAGGAAAAGAGTTCAAATCAAATCAGGGAATAAGAATTTTAGAATTGTCAAGGAGAAAATCATGTATAGAGTCACAAGTTTAGCAAATAAAATAATCTAAGAAATGAATAGTCAGGATTCAACACGTAATTTTAACGAAATAAATAGTTAAATCGACATTGATTTAAGGAGAAAGATATAGGTCTTAACATGAATAGTCAGGATGAACACAAGCATATAGAATCAGTGAAAGTTTGAACTAAGAAATTCAGAAGAGGCATATTAGGACAAGAAAATCACGAGGAATCACAAGAACCAAAGCAAGAACACAATCAGTATACCAATACTTAGAAACCAGACGAAGAACGTTAAAAATTAGGGCTTTTAGTACAAGCGAGTTAAGGTTTACAAAATTAGTCAAAACACATAAGAAGTAGAATATTAAACACTCAAAAATCATCAAAAAGTTTGTAAAAAAAATTTCCAGAAACCCTAGTTTAGAAAAAGATGAAAATCACTTGAAAATCATACGATTCTTGTAAAGAAAATCATATGATTCTTGTAAAGAATCTCAAGGTTGTTGTAAAACTAATATGAAACAAGTTCAAATCATATCAAATCTATATAGATCTAAGAGGTCCAAAAAAGAAATTAGGGTTTCGAAGAGAACAACACAGAGGTGAAGAAACATGCTAAAAACCCATAGATCATAGTCAATATAGGACGATCTTACTCGGAATCACACTGGAACGGCCTGAAACATGCGAGAAAGGGACCATAGATGCAAGCCAACTGACCCTGGTCCCTTGAGGACCATGGAGATGGCGATATCAATGTGAGAGAGGCTAATAGGGGCCTGGGGGTGGTGAGAAACCACCAGAGATAGCCATAGACGACTGACGATTAGGTTTGATTAGGGTTAGGTTTCAGAGCGTTTGAGAGAAGCGAAAGGTTTCAGGGCAGCGTATGGTGTAGAATGAAAGGGTTTTTTTTGGGGGGGGGGGGTCGTTTGGTTTATTTTAGGAAGGGTCATTTGTAGCCGTTGATCTCTATGATCAACGACCGAGATTGAAGGGGTTTTGGGGCCGGATCGGGTAGCATGATTTGGGATGGGTAATTTGAATTATAATTGGGCTACTTATTGGGTCGAGATAGGGCTAAAAAATTGAAATAAAATAGGTCAGATTTTAAATAGCCACTTTAATAGCTACATAATTTATAAAAATAGTAAATGAGTTCCAAAAAATACTTTCATGTACTAAAATGATTTAAAATAGTTATTTAACATTTTAAAAATATAAAAGACCATTTTATGCATCAATAATTTAATTATACGTTAGCATGGGCTAGTATTGCAAAGATGTGCAATTTAGCCAAACAATGTAAATGCAATTATAAAAAATGCACTAAAAATATTTAAACAATTATGATGGCATAAATAATGAATTTAAATGACCAAATCATTACAAAAAATAATTTGAAAGATAATTATTGGATATTTTATAAATAAAAGAGGAGAAATAAATTGATTTGGAGCTTTTAAAATTGTAGAAAAATTATAAAAATGCTTATGCATGCTTATAACTGAATGAGTACCATTTTAAAAGTATACATATGTATTAAAAAATATATGAAGAAAAATTGGGTATCAACATACTTGGTAGGAGTACGATGATTGGTTGCCGCCATGGCATGGTCCCTATACCCTCTCGAATAGCCAATACCACATTTACACCAGATGTTTCAACAAGCTGACATGATATTGGGATCTAAAGAAGATGAGGCCTTAGCTGGCCTAAGAAATCTATTTTGGGACGATGAAGACATAGACTTCAATGCAATAGTTGAGGATCAGGAGGAGGAAGACCTTACCATTCGGACCATGGAGAAAGGAGTTGTTCTTAAGTATTGGACTACTACACCATCCCAGGCCCGTCGAGTTCCTGGGTAGCCTGGCTATTAACATGATCTATTTTTAAAAGCAATTAAGACATTTTTCAGTATTTCATTTTAGACATTTTTGTTTTGAAAATAATTGCTCGAGTCATCGAGTCGTACTCGTTTTAATGTTTTCAAAGATTTATTTAATGCATTGCTATTTTAGTATTTATTGTTATCCTTTACATTTTCTCTCCACAACATTATAATTACTTGTCCTGATGAACCAACGATTGTGACATGTAATGAGACAACGCAACATAAGGATAGTGATTCAGAGGAAAAAGAAGAAGAAGATATAATCCCTGAGGAAATTGTTAGAGAGCTAAAAAATTTAGAGAATATGCCTAGGTCAAATTTGGACGAAACCGAGATAGTCAACTTGGGAGATTCTGAAAAAGTCAAAGAAACTCGCATAAGCATCCACATGTCACCATCAGAAAAAGAAGAGTACACCTGTTTCCAGAAAGAATACAAGGATATCTTTGCATGGTCTTATGTTGATATGATCGGGTTGAGCACATCTATCATATCTCACAAACTACCTACCAATCCAATGTGTCCGCCTATAAAGCAGAAACTCAGAAATTTCAAGCATGATATGAGTTTGAAAATCAAAGAGGAAGTCACCAAGCAGATCAAAGCTAAGGTTCTCAAAGTGGTTGAATATCCTACTTGGTTGGCCAACATCGTGCCAGTTCCAAAGAAGGATGGGAAGGTTAGAGTATGTGTCAACTATCGGGATTTAAACAAAGCAAGTCCCAAAGATGATTTCTCGTTACCCAATATACACATACTGATCGATAATTGTGTCAAGCATGAACTCCATTCCTTTGTGGATTGATTCGTGGGATACCATCAGATCTAGATAAATGAGGAAGATGCCGATAAAACAGCCTTTATCACTCTATGGGGGATGTATTGTTATAAAATGATGTCGTTCGGCCTAAAGAATATTGGAGCCACTTATATGAGAGCCATGACGAATATTTTTCATGACATGATTCACAAAGAAATAGATGTGTACGTGGATGACATCATCATCAAATCCAGAAGAAGCACAAATTATATAGCAAATTTAAGGAAATCCTTTAATCGGCTTCGAAGGTATAATCTGAAATTGAATCTTGCACAGTGTGCCTTCGGAATCCCTGCTGGAAAATTGCTAGGTTTCATTGTCAGTCGCCAGGGGATTAAGTTGGAACCTTTAATGGTCAAAGCTGTCCAAAATTTTCCACCTCCAAAGAGCAAGAAAGATGTGATGAGCTTCTTAGGGTGTCTCAATTACATCAGTTGATTCATAGCACAATCGACCATGATTTGTGAGCCAATTTTCCAAATGCTGAAGAAAGATGCTGCAACAAGATGGACTGAAGAATGTCAAAAAGCCTTTGACAGAATCAAGGAGTACGTATCCACACCACCAGTCTTGGTCCCGCCGAAACCTGGTAGGACTCTGCTACTCTATTTGTCCGTACTAGATGGATCTTTCGGTTGTGTATTGGGACAACACGATGAGATGAGAAGAAAGAAACAATCCATATACTATCTAAGTAATAAGTTCACACCCTATGAGGCACGACATTCTTTGCTGGAACGCACCTGCTGTGCCCTGACATGGATAGCTCGGAAATTGAGGCACTATTTCTATGCCTACACTACATATCTTATATCAAAGATGGATCTCCTAAAATACATCTTTCAGAAACCAATGCCTACAGGGAAACTAGCAAATTGGCAGATATTGTTGAGTGAGTTTAATATCGTCTGTTTGACTTAGAAGGCAGTCAAGGGACAGACATTAGCGGATCATCTTACAGAAAATCCTATAGGAGGAGAATATGAACCACTGAAAACGTATTTTCCTGATTAAGAAGTATCATTTGTAGGTATATCACCAAATCTAAAGATGGTTGGATAATGTTCTTTGACGTGGTCGCAAATTTCAAAGGAGTAGGTATTGGAACCATTTTGGTGTCAGAAACCGGTCAACATTATCCAATATCCGCAAAGCCCAGGTTTTCGTGCACCAACAATATGGTAGAATATGAGGCTTGCATCATGGGGCTCAATTTGGTCATCGACATGAATATTCAGGAATTACTGGTAATTGGTGATTCAGATCTTCTGGTACACAGGTTCTAAGAGAGTGGGCTACCAATAATACCAAAATATTGCTATATATGTATCACGTACAAGAGTTGATGAAGAGGTTCACAGAGATTGAATTTAAACATGTTCTGAGAATCCAGAACGAGTTCGCAGACGCACTGGCTACTTTGTCTTCCATGATACAACATCCGGGTAAGAATTTCATTGACCCTATTCCAGTAAGAATCCATAACCAACTGGCTTATTGTGCTCATGTTGAAGAAGAAACAGACGAAAATCCATGGTTTCACGATATCAAGGAATATTTGGCAAAAGGACCCGGAGCATGCAAATCATACTCAGAAATGCACGCTCCGGAGATTGTCCAATCATTTCTTCCAAAGAGGAGGAATTTTGTATAGAAGGACTCTAGAACTAGGGTTATTAGGTATGTTGACGCCAAAGAAGCTTCCAAACTACTCGAGGAAATACACGCTGGAACCTGCGGACCACACAAGAATGGTTTTGTTTAAGCCAAGAAGATACTAAGAGCAGGATACTTTTGGATTATTATGGAAAATGACTACGTCACGTATGTCCAAAAGTGTCAACAGTGTCAAGTATATGCTGATACAGGTACCACCAAATGCGCTCAACGCAAAAAGTGCACCTTGGACTTTCGCCGCTTGGGGAATGGATGTCATCGGTCCGATCGAGCCCGTCGGTTCAAACGGGCACATGTTCATTTTAGTGGCCATAGACTACTTCACAAAATGTGTTGAGGCTGCATCTTACAAGGTTGTAACCAAGAAAGTCATCGCATATTTTGTCAAGGGTCGTATTGTTTGCCAATTGGGAGTACCAGAATCCATCATTACCGACAATGCCGCCAACCTCAACAACAATTTAATGAAAGATATGTGTGAAACCTTCAATATCAAGCATAATAATTCCACAACATACAGACCTCAAATGAATGGAGGAATGGAGATTGCCAAGAAGAATATCAAGAAAATATTGAGGAAAGTGGTAGACAACCACAAGCAATGGCACGAGAAATTACCATTTGCCTTATTGGGGTATCGTACCACAGTTCGCACATCAATCGGAGCAACTCCCTACATGTTGGTTTACGGTACTGAAGCTTTCATTCCATCCGAAGTCGAAATTCCTTCTTTGATAATTATACAAGAAGCAAAACTTAGTGATGAAGAATGGATATGGAGTCACTACGAACAACTGGCTCTTATCGACGAAAAAAGAATGGATGCAATATGTCATGGTCAAATTTATCAGAACAGAATGTCCAGAGCTTTCAACAAAAGAGTCAAACCTAGATAGTTCACACCGGGCAGCTGGTGTTGAAACAAATCTTCCCGCATCTAGATGAAGCCAAAGGAAATTTTTTACCCAATTGGCAAGGGCCCTACATGGTTCCCAGGATACTAATAGGAGGAGCACTCACACTTGCAAAAATGGACGGAGAAGTTTGGCCAAAGCCTATCAATTCGAACGCAGTCAAGACATACTATATTTAAATTGTTTACATTTCTTCATCTGATGTATTCATGACTTGATACCCATTTAAGAGGGGATACGTAGGCAGCCATGTGGGTTCGGTCATAATTCAATAAAATTTTGATTTTCCCTACAACCAGAAATTGGGGCAGAATTTTAAGGAGGACCCTCAAAATTCCGGAGCAAGTCCAGCCGACATCATCACATGTAAGACAGTCAGAGAATCGGCTAAGTAGCTAGGGCAGAATTTAAGGAGGACCCTCAAAATTCTGGAGCAAATTTAGCAAACTTTCTCATGCGCCGAACGGCTGAAGAAACGCTTATTAAAGTGGGGTAAAATATTGAGGAGGACCCTTAAAATTCTAGCGCAAAGAAATCGCAATGTCTTTAAAAGTGTCGCAATCATTGGTTCATCTAATTTAATTGATATTACATACTACTATGTTTTCAAATAACTCTATTTATCAAGTGTATGCATATTTTTCGAAAACTTTATCTCTATGGCAGCCAGATGCTACCTAGGGTAACGCAAATAGGACCTCTGGAGCAAGGCATAGCAAAGCAAGTAGGCGAAGACACGAACCGATTGGAATTCACAAATCTTTATTGGAATGCAGGCACAGTAAGACAACGATACTCAAAGATACATCATAACACGGCCCTCAATACAATGAATTATCTAGCATGAACATCTTCGCTAAGAAATACTTTACTTTTTCATTCGTCTCCTCTTTTGCATGGGCTAAGCCCTGCCTTCCTAATTGCATAAGGCTAAGCACTACCTTCCCCTACATGAGACTAACCATTGTATCCATTTTGCATGAGGCTAAGCATTACCTCTCTATTTACATAAGGCTAAGCATTGCCTTCCCCTGCATGAGACTAAGTATTGTCTCCATTTTGCATGAGGCTAAGCATTGCCTCCCTATTTACATAAGGCTAAGCACTACCTTCCACTACATGAGACTAAGCATTGTCTCCTCTTCTTGCATGAGGCTAAGTCCTGTCTCCCTAATTGCATAAGGCTAAACATTGCCTTCCACTGCATGAGACTAAGCATTATCTCCATTTTGCATGAGGCTAAGCATTGCCTCCCTATTTGCATAAGGCTAAGCACTGCTTTCCCCTGCATGAGACTAAGCATTATCTCCTCTTCTTGCATGAGGCTAAGACCTACCTCCTCAATTGCATAAGGCTAAGCATTGTCTTACACCATTTGAGACTAAGCTCTGTCTCCTCTTCTTGCATGAGGCTAAGCCCTGCCTCTCCAAATGCATAGGGCTAAGCTCTGCTTTTCCTTGTCTAATACCGAATGCTACGCTATTTGAAATCTAGCACTATTCTGCCTTTCCCGGGGCTAAGCTCTGTCCCAATTTTATGCAAGACTAAGCTCTGTCTTGTTTCGCTTATATGATCCATCATCGTGACTCTGCATTTCATGGGCTGAAACATTGCCATTTGTCCGAAGGCGCTATAGTCCGAAGGTATCATCCTCATATCCCAAAGATACCATGTCATGGCCTGAGGATCTCTCAATGCTGCATATCATCATTCAAAGGCGTCATGGTTTAAAAGCACCATTCTCATGGCCAGATAACATCATTTCATGGCCTGTGAATCCCTTATCATGTGATTCATGGCCCAGAACTTCATGGTCTAAGGTCATTATCCTCACCGTCCAAAGACAATCTTCATGGTTCAAAGAGAATTTGCATCATGTTTAAATTGTTGCAATAACCCATATATATTTGCAGGCATCAAGTTTTAAGTTTTGCAGGTAAATCAGTAAATAACCTTTCTTCAAACGGGAGCAACCTTCGCTCCGGTTTTCGCTTATAACATTCACAACTTACAATCATTTCAAACGTAACCGACTCCCAGCAATTGAACACTTTTTACTCTATGACCATTTAGATATTTTCTCTATAATATATTTGTACGTTTCAGATTCATATTCAAAACTCTGCACCCGATTCTATCCTTCCCAAAGGAACCCTTTCCGAAACACATGACCATTCTTATAATAACACCATCGGTTTCGTTCACCGTTGGATCCAGAACTACACATGGCCCGATTCCTGTAAAACCAGGGATATGTAGGTAGCTCAGAGACCAGGGTTCGGCCTATATTTTTTCAAAATCACTCCATTCGGTCAAAATCAGTCATCATTTCTCTACCTGACATCTCTTTCATCCTTCCCGGGTAAAGAGGGGCAGCTGTTGATACCCAATTGTTTCCTCATATTATTAACTATACATACATACACTTTCAAAATAATGTATATGCATCATCATTTCATTTACAAGCATACACAAGTATTTTCATAATTTCCCATGATTATTAAAGACTTTAAATCCGTTTATTTCTGCATTTTTATCATATAAATGTCCAATAATTACCCTATAAATTATTTTTTATGATGACTTAATCATCTAAACTTATCATTTATACCAATATGGGGTTTCAAGTGCTTTCAGTGCATTTGTCATAATTACATTTTGCATTTTGGAGCTAAATTGTACATTTTGCAATAATAGCCCATATGCAAATATAATTACATTATTTTTACAAAAAATGACTTTTTATATTTTATAATGTTAAGTAATCATTTTAAATCATTTTCATGCATCAATAATATTTCGTTATTTATTGATTATTTTTATAAATTATTTATTTGTTAAAAATGGATATTTGAAATCTAGCCCTAAAATCCCCTATTTTCGGATTTAACCCAACACCCTTACACCAGCTCAATACCCTTGGCCCAAATCCATTAGTCCAGTCCCCATACCCGTTTTAATAGCTAGCCTAGATGTGACGACCCGACCGGTCATCTAAAGAATTAACGCCTTGATCCCCTATGAACTGTTTTCCCCAAGTTTATTTCTGTTAATTTGTTTTGTCGGGATGTTCGGTTTTGAGTTTCGGAGAGTTTTGGGACACTTAATCCCCAAATGAGAGCGTAAGTGTTGGAAAGTTGTCAGTAGTCAAAATAGTGTGGAGACGACCTCAGAATGGAAATCTGATGGTTCTGTTAGCTCCGTTAGGTGATTTCAGGGTTAGGAGCATGATTGGGATGTGTTTTGGAGGTCCGTAGCTAATTTAGGCTTAAAATGCCAAAAGTTGAATTTTCGAAGTTTCCGGTTAGATAGTGAGATTTTGATCCAAGGGTTAGAATAGAATTTTGGAAGTTGCAATAGTTCCGTCATGTCATTTGGGATGTGTGTGCAAAATTTCAGGTCATTCGGACGTGGTTTGGTTAGGTTTTTTATCGAAAGTGTATTTTGAGGAAATTTGGAGTTCTTAGGCTTAAATCCTTGATTAATTCGAGTTTCCGATGTTGTTTTAGGTGATTTAAGGATTGGTATAAGTTTGAATAAGGTATTAGGTAATATTGGTGATTTTGGTTGAGGTCCCGGGGGCCTCGGGGTGAATTCGGATGGTTAACGGAGAAAATTTTGGAGTTGAAGTTGTGCAGCAGCTGGCCTTCTGGTATTTCCGCATTTGTGGTTTGGGGACCGCAGATGCAGAGCCGCAGAAGCGGCGTAGAGACCGCAGAAGAGGATGTTGGTGTTTTCTTCAGATTCCGCAGATGCGGAAGGAGTACCGTAGATGCGGTTTCGCATCTGCGAAAAAGAAATTGCAGATGCGGCTCCTAGGCAACTAACTGAAAGTCGCTGATGCGACGTGGCTTCCGCAGAACCGGGTCCGCAGATGCGGTCCCAGCACCGCAAATGCGGATGTCGCTTGGCAAAACATATAAATAGTTGCCTTTGCAAAAATTGGCTATTCTTCCACCATTTTTATCTGAGTTTGAAGCTTCTAAGAGGGTTTTTTGAGGAAATCAAAGGGAAATCACTTGGAGGTAATGTCCTTGACTTCATAACTCGCTTTTATGTGATTATAGACCTAATTAATGGTGAGAAATTTGGGGAAAATGTAATAAGGGCTTGAGTTTAAGAGACCTTTAATTGAGGATCTGAGGGGTCATTTGGACTCCGATTTCAGTGTTCTTGTTATGTATAGACTCGTGATAGTACGAGGGTTCTGAAAATATAAATTTTACCCGATTCTGAGACGTTGTCCCTAGGGGCATTTTGGTCATTTTACATGTTTCCGCATATTAGCTTAGAATTTAATTGTAGAATCAGTTACTTGAAGTGTTATTTACAATATGCGATTGAATTGAATAGATTTGGGCCATTTGGAGTCGGATACTCATGGAAAAAGTGTGGTTTCAAGTTGATTTTGAGCCAGTTCGAGGTAAGTGGCTTGTCTAACCTTGTGTGGGGGACCTTCCCCTTAGGATTGGTATGTTTAGTGATTGAATTGCCTTGTGCGTGAGGTGACGGGCGTGTACTTGTGCAAATTTTTGGAAATCCGATTTTCTTTAAGTATTTATTAGCATGATTCCTTTCCTGCTTTATTATACTTGCAAAATTTAGCATGTTGTTAGTTAGAAATAATGTTTAGTTGACTTGAATTGCCTATTTGCTTAAATTTCCTTGATTGCACTACGTGAAGCATGTTTGGCTAAAATTACTTATTTCCTTGATATGAAATTTCATTTCTGAATATCTTCTTGTTATTGCTGCGTATTTACATTGGGGCTACGGATGTGGGATTCCGGTAGCTCCCCCCTTGTTTGTTTACTTTGGGACTACGGGTTAGATTCCCAGTATATCCTCCTGTACATTTACTTTGGGACTACGGGTTAGATTCCCGATAGATCGCCCTGCATATTTACTTTGGGACTACGGGTTAGATTCCCGGTAGATCCCCCTGCATATTTACTTTCGGACTACGAGTTAGATTCCTGGTAGATCCCCCTGCATAGTTATATGGAACTAAGGGAATGCACCCGGTAGATTTCCCCAGTACTGGGTATTTACATTTGGGACTATGGAACGGGATTCCGGTAGATCCCCGCGCACTTTGAGTTGGACTACAGGACGGTATCCCGGGAGATCCTTTGGATATATATATATATATATATATATATATATGATGGACTATAGGACAGTATCCCCGGAGATCCACTGGACATGTAAAGATGGGACTACAGGATGGTATCCTGGGAGATCCCCAATTGTTACTATCGATGCTGAGTTGTGTTCCCTTTCCATGTTTACCTGGTTCTGTATAGTTGTCACTGTTCTGTTCACTCTGTGTTGTTTTACTGTTGTACTCATTTATAATGTTCCATTCTATAGTGTCAATCTTTATATTTTATTTAATCTCAGTAGGGCCCTGACCTTCCTCGTCACTGCCCAACCGAGGTTAAGCTTGGCACTTACTGAGTACCGCTAGGGTGTACTCATGCCCCTTCTGCGCATGTTTTTCATGTGCAGATCCAGGTACTACTGATCAGGCCTACTATCATTGAGGGAGGCGACTGCCTAGAGACTCCGAGGTACATCTGCCGCGTTCGCAGACCAAGGAGTCCCTTTTTATTCCTGCCTTTAGTATTTAGCCCTTCTGTACTTCTCTGTTCTTTATTAGAAATTCCGGCGTTAGAGCCATGTAGTATTGTTTTTCTTAGATTGTGATTCATGGGGCTCCGGGTCTTGGATTTATGTTTAGTTTTGAGAGTTAAACATGGTGTATGCCGAGCGGAACATTTACACACTGTTATTGTTGTATTTCTATTTTTTAAATTGTTTTACATCCGCAAGTTTGGTTATTTTCTGCAAAGTTAGGCTTACCTAGTCGTAGAGACTAGGTGCCTCACGATGGTTCACAGAGGACGAACCAGGGTCGTGACACTAGGACCCTTTAAATCAGGATCGTTGATCTCCAAGATCAACGGTCCACATTACACCTGCCCCTTTAAACCTAACTCAACCCAAACCCTAAACCATTCTTACCACCCTGCCATCTTAGAACCCTCTCGTCTCTCATCTCTCATGAACCCTAGTCGTCGTTCCTATCAAACCCTCCTAAATCTGACCCCAATCGGAATCCACCAAGGATTCCCTTACCTTATTTTACCTCCCCTAACTACTGGTTCGTCTATGAGGTTACCTAGTTTGCTTGCCTAAACATGGCAAGCAAATCTCTTAGAAATCGAACCAAATCTGGTTCACTTCTTTTACCCTTTACATTTGTGTACGTTCTTGTTCTCTTATGGTATGAATCTCTATGAATCTTTACGTATCTTGGAGATTTTTACTTACCCTAAAACTAGGGTTCTCAGATTTTCTTTGATTCGAATCAAAGTTAGTTCAAGCCTTTTATTTTACACATTATCTTATATATATTCAACCTATTATGTGTAGATTTGTTTATTTTTGCCGATTTATACTTACCCTAATTTAGGGTTTCAGATCTTTTTAAATCAAACCAAACCTGACTCGATTCTTCGATTTGAATAGATTTCTATCTATGTTCATCTTATTCTATGCAGCATGTGATTTTTACTTTTTTATTTCCGTCAATTTGTGTATTGTGCCTAAAATTATGGTTCTAGAATTTCTATTTTCCTTACTGATTTCAATTGCTTTCCTTTCTAGTGTTTGACTGATGATTTTCTATGTTTACGTGTTAATCTCTACCACTATATAAACCCCTTCCCCCATTCCCTTTAGACATACTTGAAAATCATTATAACTTTACTAGATCTAAAATTTTACTCTGTTATTTTGTTTCTATAGTTTGGTCTTGGCTGGCTGAAAGCCAAGGCCATTAAGTTCTGGGTTTTTGCTTCTCATTGACGATTCAGAACACTGTGGGTTTTGTTCTTTTCTTGCATTTCTCATTTAACTGGTGAGTCAATTAACTTCTGCACTTGTATTCTTACATATCCCTGATTTGTACATGTTATTATTGATGAATCCATGATTCAATATGCATACGAGTGATGTTTACGCATTATCTTTTTTAGTTGTGTATGTCTTAGTCTCCTTAACACTTGTTTGCTCCTAATGTTGCCTGTTCTGAAATTATTTGAACTCTATTAAGGTCTATCTAGTTAGTGTGTCAATCTTTGAATGTCTATGAACGAATGACTCACATATGTAACTCTTATTGCTAGTTGTAATTTGGGTCTTTACAATTATGTCAACATGATCACTCGATCCCCATACCCCTCTGATGCCTATTTGTAATGAATGTCTCATCATGCTTGAATTGCTACTTTAAAATCAACCTTTGATATAACTGGATCACCTTTGTTTAGATCATTATGACAATGTTACCTGCCATCCGACATGATTTTACTGAGTATATGTGTTTTAACGTATGACTGTAAGCTCACCTCTTTACTAATATGATGCCCTCCCCCTTTCTATGATGCTTTGGTTTCTTGATATTAACATTAGGTTAAGTACTTAACCTACTTCAAGCATGCTGTAACTCATTCTTCACCTATGGGTTTGCCAAACTTGCAAACATGCTATGCCATTTCTTTGCCTAAAAATGTGTTTTCATCATGTTGAACTTATGCATCTAAGTGTTTGCTTGCTGACTCAATATGGTTAAATTTGTTAAAGTCAATTCTTGTCCCCCCAACCATAGTCTTTTCTTTTTCCCTTCTTGCTTAAGTACTTTGAATCATATTCTTAGCCGGCTAAAAGCCAAGGCCACTTAGGTTTTGTCCTTTGACCTCTCTGTGTGAGCATTTCTCGGGTTCTATTTGAGGCTTTCGTGAACTCAGACATGCTAGGACTTGGTCCCTAGTCCCTCCTCTGAATTATCTCTGTTGGTATCCCTAGTGTGAGCATTGCCCTGGGTTCGCGAAGCCCTTGGGAACTCTGACACACTGGGGTCTTGGTTCTATATGCTCAATTCTATTTTTAAGGCTACTAGGGGAGTCATTCCATTCTTGACTGCTTTATGTCTATGAGTTTGTAACATTGATGCTGTGGTGAATTTTGAGAGTGAAGGCCTGGCCTGTCCAGGTGTATTTGGGCCTGTTGTAGGCTCCCTATAGCTATGGCTACTCTGTAATTTACAACATTCTTTCTGGGTCTTTAATAATTATTGTAATATTTTTGGGGGTATTAGTGAAATTGGGAAAGGGATTTTATTTTATACTTGTAACAAGTTGGGTAGAAATTATGCCTATAGGTTCGATGATGTGTTATATATGTCATGTGTTAGAAATCATGCCTATAGGTACCTTGTTATGATCAGTCATCATATGATAGCAATCCTGCCTATAGGTTCAATACTTGGTTCAATTGCGTTCTATTTCTATTTGTTAGTGACCATGCTTATAGGAACTAGCGTGATTCAATGTATGTGCAAAATT
The DNA here is from genome assembly GCF_000393655.2 of Nicotiana sylvestris. Lineage (NCBI taxonomy): Eukaryota > Viridiplantae > Streptophyta > Magnoliopsida > Solanales > Solanaceae > Nicotiana > Nicotiana sylvestris. The sequence continues at coordinate 127,784,143 of NC_091060.1, read as the reverse complement.
CTGTCTACATGTTGCTCTATCCACAAATTATAGAACTCATGCCTATAGGTATTTTGGCTTTGCTCGAAACGTGTTATTTTCCAGTCATTGTAGAAATCCTGCCTATAGGTTCTTCCTTTTGGTTCAAATATGCCCTATGCCTGCTTGTTAGAAATCATGCCTATAGGATTCTAAAATCAGTTTTAATTATAGAAATCATTCCTATAGGACTCTAAAATCAGTTTTAATTATAGAAATCTTGCCTATAGGACTCTAAAATCAGTTTTAATTATAGAAATCATGCATATAGGACTCTAAAAACAGTTTTAATTATAGAAATCATGCCTATAGGACTCTAAAATTAGTTTTAATTATAGAAATCTTGCCTATAGGATCTGAATCAGTTAATTAATTGTTCTATTCGTTTCTTTAATAGTCCTTAATGAGGTGTTAACTATTGTCACTATAAACCATGCCTATAGGCCCCGATTGACCAATTCTGAACATAATCCAGCAATTACCATTATTAGTCAATACATAAAATGCTTAGATATTATACCTATAGGTTTAATCTCCTATACTTGGAATCCGCAGACAACTTTTTAGGTTTCAAAGTTTATAAAATGCACGCTCATTAAACCCAGATTCATATATAGATCCTGCCTATAGGTTTCCGCAACCTAAACTTATTAAAATCAGCAACTGTATTTGTTAATCTGACTTGCGTGCATTTGTTGTTGAAGTGCGGAGGCCAACTTGAGCCCTTACTTGCTTATAAGTGAAAGTTCAATGTGTTTTGTATGTCGCCTAGTTTTGACATTTTAAGCATCCTAAGTTAAAGTCTAGAACCCCCTAAGATAGAGGTCAAAATGCCTCCTGGGCCATAAGCATGGGACGAGTAGTGCACGCATAGGACACGACTTAAAATTTACTAGTGCGCTTTAGGTAAACAATTTAAAAATAGTAATTGGGCAGTAGGAGATGATAGTCTGTGCTCACTGAATAATATGAGTAACATCCCATCTCCAGGGAGTTATGAAGTATTATTTATGTTGCACGGGGTGATCCTTTAGGCTAAAAAACTTAGGACCCCCCTCCCCCTTGGCTTTCAATCAATTATTCATGTCTAGTAATTCCTTGTTTCTTAGGATTGATCACATAGACTAATTCATATAATTGAGTTTGGACGGGACCCACAGTTGTGGACCTCGAAGAGTGCCTAACACCTTCAATTCGATGTAATTTCGAGCCCTTACCCGATCTTTGGTGATGCAAAATCGGTTAGACAGAGTTATCTGCAAATAGGTGCCCTAACGCACCTTAATCCGTTAGGTGGTGACTCTCTCTTTTAAAACACCTTCCTTAAAAGGGTTGTCATGTGTTGAAACCCGATTTCACGAGAAAAAGGGGCGCGACAGTTGGTTGTACTCACGCTACAACCTGCACTTCGTGTTATCCAGGTGTTTCCGGACATGGTGGGTGTTGATTTCATCGTGCAGTTGATTTTCTAGGAGATTCCAAGGAAGCTGGCCGGCGCTTCACAAAACTTATTTCTCCTTCCCTATCTTTTGCGCTTACTGTATTTAGTTTCGGACTATGTTAGACAGTATTTTCAAGACTTGTGATATTTCGATGCTCGTGTACTCAGTGATACCCCGATATTTGGAGTTTCTGCATTGTGTTTGGATTTTCTATCCTGTTTATGAGAAGTTTTACTGTTTAAACTACTTTAAATCCATTTTTGTTAAATGTGTTGGAGTAAATTCATAAATGTCGGCTTGATAGTACCACATTAGGCGCCATCACAACAGGCTAGTTTTGGATCATGATAAGTTTGTATTAGAGCCTAGGTTACATGGGTCTTACGAGTCATGATCAGTTTTAGTAGATTCTTGCGGATTGGTACAGAGACGTCTGTAATTATTTTCGAGAGGCTAACGAATCCTTAGAAAAATTCACATTTTTGTATTCTTTTCATGAGAATATGTTGATTTCGGTAACTAAATGTTTGTTACTCTATTCCCTCACACATGGTGAGGACACGTGCTACCGGGAAGGATGGACAACCACCAGTACCACCAGCTAGGGCTACGAGAGGCCGAGGTCGCGGTAGAGGCCACGGTAGGGGCAGAGGTGCAGCTCGTACAGCAGCTAGAGTTGCACCTGTAGACCCACCAGTTGCTCCAGCTCAGGAGTAGGTACTAGATAAAGTTATGCCAGTGGGGCCAATCCAGGCACTATTGTGCCCATCGTGATTCCATGCCTTCACTTAGATTCTGACCGTATGCAATAATCTTGCTCAGACGGTCTCTATTCCAGTTGTAGTAGCCACTTCTTAGGCCAGGGAGGTACTCAGACTCCCACCGACTGCACACTAGAGCATGTGATGCAGGGACTCCAGACATCGGGGGTTCTACCAACCCAGCCGGTTGCAGCTGCTCAAGCCCATGTGGTCCCTATTATTATTTATGATGAGCAGAGGAGATTAGAGTGGTTTGGGAGGCTTCAACCTCCATCTTTCAGTAGGGCAGAGTTGGAGGATGCCTAGGGTTCTTGGAAAAGTGTTAGCGAATTCTTCGTACAGCAGGTATTCTGGAGACCAGTGGAGTCTCGTTCACTATTTATCAGTTTATTAGGGTTGCCTTCAGATAGTGGGAGGTTATGAGAGGCACAGGCCGATCGGTGCAGCACAACTTACATGGAAGGAGTTCTCTGTTCTCTTTTTGGAGAAGTTCGTGTCGTACTCTCGCAGAGAGGAGCTGTGCTGACAGTTTGAGTAGTTGCATCATGATGGCATGTCTGTGATGCAGTACGAGATGAGGTTTTCTGAGTTGTCCTGTCATGCAGTTTGGTTGGTTCCCTCTGATAGGGAGAGGATCAGGAGGTTCATCGATGGCCTCACATATCAGCTGCGGTTGCTTATGACTAGGGAGAGGGTATCTGGTGCTACTTTTGATGAGGTGATCGGCATTTCTTGGTAGATAGATATGGTTCCCAATCAGGAGCAGTGTGAAAGGAAGGCAAAAGGCCTAATGGATCGGGTGGTTTCAGTGGTGTTCCTTCTGGAGGTCAGTTCTACCACGACCGGGGTCGTCCTTATAGGCATGCTTAGACGGCTCTTCCAAGTCACCATTGTGCATCATCCGGCCGTGGTTCATACAGTTCTCATTAGGGTCAGTCATCTCTCAGTGCCCTTCTATCTTAGAGTTCGTCCCTGCTCCATCAGTTGAGGGTTCATCTATGTCGGGTCCTTCTAGCAGTTATCCCGTGCTCGAGGCTCTCTTCAGTCCCCACTACCACTGTCAGATCAGGGTTGCTATGAGTGTGGGGAGCTTGTTCATATCAGGAGGCAGTGTCCTTGTTTCTTGGGAGGTCCAACTCAGCAGAGGAGTTACACTACGACTTCAGCACCAATTACTTCACCACCCGCCCAGCTAGTTCAGGGTGGAGCTCAGGAAGCTAGGGGTCTCCCTATAGGGGGAGGCCGATCAGGTGGTGGCCAGGCCCATTTCTATGCTCTTCCTGCCAGACCTGATGTCGTTGCTTTAGACACATTGATCATAGGTATTGTCTCAGTATGCCACAGGGGTACTTCTGTATTATTTAACCCTGGTTCCACTTATTCGTATGTCTCGTTGTATTTTGCTCATTATCTGGATATGACTCATGAATCTTTAGTTTTGTCTATTCATGTATCTACGACAGTGGGCGATACTACTATTGTGGACCATGTATATAGGTCGTATATAGTGACTATCAGGGAATTGGAGACTAGAGTTGATCTCTTGCTGCTTAGTATGGTTGATTTCGATGTGATCTTGGGTATGGATTGGCTATCTCCATGTCATGCTATTCTGGATTGTCACGCTAAGATCGTGACATTGGCGATGCCGGGGTTTCCAAGGATTGAGCGGAGAGGTTTTATAGGCTATGTTCCCACCAGAGTGATTTCATACTTGAAGGTCCAACAGATGGTTGGGAAGGGTTGTTGATCATATTTGGCCTTTGTTAGGGATGTTAGTGATGTTACTCACACTATTGATTTTGTTCCGGTGGTGCAGATTTTCCGAATATGTTTCTTGCAATCTGTCGGACATGCCACCCCACAGGGATATTGATTTCGGTATTGACTTGGTGCCAGGCACTCAGCCCATTTCTATTCCATCATACCGTATGGCACCAGCTGAGTTGAAGGAATTGAATGAGAAGCTTCAAGAACTCCTTGATAGGGGGTTTATTAGGCCTAGTGTGTCACCTTGGAGTGCACTGGTTCGATTAGAGAAGAAGAAGCATGGTACTATGAGAATGTGCATTGATTATAGGCAGTTGAATAAAGTCACAATCAAGAACAAGTATACTTTATCGCATATTGATGATCTGTTTGACCAGCTTCAGGGAGTAAGGGTGTTCTTTAAGATTGATTTGAGGCCTAGGTATCACCAGTTAAAGATTCAGGACTCAGATATTTTAAAGACAACATTTAGGACTCGTTATGGTCATTATGAGTTTCTTGTGATGTCTTTTGGGCTAACCAACGTCCCATCAACGTTCATGCATCTAATGAACACAGTATTTCAGCCTTATCTCGACTCGTTTTTCATAGTATTCATTGATGACATCCTAGTGTACTCTCATGGCCAGGAGAAGCATGCCCAACATTTGAGTATTGTGTTGCAGCGGTTGAGGGAGGAGAAGCCTTATGCCAAGTTCTCCAAGTGTGAGTTTTGGGTTAGTTCAGTGGCGTTCTTGGGGCACGTGGTGTCCAGTGAGGGGATTAAGGTGGATCTAAAGAAGATGGAGGCGGTTTAGAGTTTGCCCAGGATGTCCTCAGCTTCAAAGATTCGGAGCTTTCTTGGCTTGGCCGGATATTATCGTTGCTTCGTGTAGGGTTTCTCATCTATTGCATCGCCCTTGAACAAATAGACCCAAAAGGGTGCTCTTTTCAGGTGGTCGTATGAGTGTGAGGGGAGCTTTCAGAAGCTGAAGATTGCCTTGATCATAGCTCTAGTTCAAGATTTGCCTTTAGCTTCAGGCTCATATATATTGTATTGTAATGCTTCTCGGATCGGTATTGGGTGTGTCTTAATACAGAAGGGTATAGTGATTGCTTACTTTCGCGCCAATTGAAGCCCCATGAGAAGAATTACCCTGTGCATGATTTGGAGTTGGCTGCCATTGTGCATGCATTGAAGTTTTGGAAGCATTATCTCTACGGTGAGTCTTGTAACATGTTTACGGATCATTAGAGTCTCTAGCACTTGTTCAAATAGAAGGATCTTAATTTGAGGCAGCGGAGATGGTTGGAGCTGCTAAAGGACTATGATATAACTATTCTATATCATCCGTGGAAGGCCAATGTGGTAGTCGATGCCTTGAGTAGAAAGGCAGTGAGTATGTGTAGCCCGACATTCATTCATGTTGGGGAGAGACCTCTTGCAGTTGATGTTCAGGCCTTAGCCAACCAATTCGTGAGATTAGATGTTTCGGAGCCCAATCGGGTTCTAGCTTGTATGATATCTCATTCTTCCTTATTTGATCGCATCAGAGAGCACCAGTATGATAATCCTCATTTTCTTGTCCTCAAGGACAAGGTTCAACACGGTGATGCCAGAGATGCTACTATTGGAGATGATGGGGTGTTGAAGATGTAGGGCCAGATATGTGTGCCAAATGTTGATGGGCTACGTGAGTTGATTCTCGAGAAGGCCCACAGTTCGCTATATTCCATTCATCCGGGTGTCGTAAAGATGTATCGGGACTTGAGGCAGCACTATTAGTGGAGGAGGATGAAGAAGGATATAGTGGTATTTGTAGCTTGGTGCCTTAACTATCAACGGGTGAAGTGTGAAAATCAAAGACCGGGTGGATTGCTTCAGAGGCTAGAGATTCCAGAGTGGAAATGGGAGCAGATCACCATGGATTTCATAGTTGGGCTCACAGAGACTTCGAGGAAGTTCGATGCTATTTGGGTGATTGTGAATCGGTTGACCAAGTCCGCGCACTTCATTCTAGTTGGGACTACTTATTCTTCAGCGCAGTTTGCTGAGATTTACATTCGCGAGATTGTTTGGCTTCACGGTGTGCTAGTGTCCATCATTTCAGATCGCGTCACGCAATTTACATAGCAATTTTGGAGAGACGTACAGCGAGAGTTGGGCATCCAAGTTGAGTTGAGTACAACATTCACCCTCAAACGGACGGACAGTCCAAGCTCACTATTCAAATATTGGAGGACATGTTACGCGCTAAGGGTGTACATAGGTCGGGTTGGTTCGAATTTTACAATCACCAAGCTAAACCAATTGTGTCAGATTATTAAATCTAAAGACCAAACCAAATCAATAAAACTCGGATTTTTCAAGATTTTTCTCGGGTTTTCTCAGATTTTCGGATTATTCGGGTTTCTTACCGATAAGATCTTCGTAGAACAAAACATATAACTTGTGCTCAAAATACTTCTTTAATCATGTAAGATACAACTATATAAAGTATTTTCCAAGAAAATAATACAAAATATGAGATTTGTCATGCCATTATCCTAAAATATTCAACAATAAAGACAATAAAATTATGTAATATCAATATTGCTAATTAAAAAGCCATAATAAAAATAAACATAATCTAAAAGTACTAAGTCATGCTAAAATAAGTACACTAATAAGAGAGTATTAATTACAAGACTAAACGCTAAAGAAAAAATCAAAATAGGTTATGCATTTTTATCTAAATTATTGCAAAACAAAAAAAATAGATATTCAATACATTCCGGTTCGTATTATTGAATTGAATGTCTTTTGTTAGCATTAGTATTGATTTGATTTTGGTTTGTACTTTTGTTTGCATTATTTAATTTTCTAATATTAATGGCTATAAAACTTATTGGAACATTCAAAAGTTCTAAGTACAACCTTGAAATAATACCTTAAAAGATAAAATTATGAAAAACTTTAAGAAATATTTATAAATTACATCACAATAAGTATATTTATATATTAAATATAGCTAAAATTTCTATATATGTAATGTCGGGTTGGTTTGGTTTCGATTTGACTTTCTTTAGTTAAAACTAAACCAAATCAATTATGATCGGGTTTTTTTTCCTACACCAAACCAAACCATAGTCGGATTTTTTTTCTCTGTTTGACTCGGATTATCGGGTTGGTGCAGTTTGTCGATCTCTTTTGTACACCCCTACTATGCGCTTGTGTCATTTACTTTGGGGGTTCATGGGTGCAGTTTCTATCGCTCCCGGAGTTCGCCTACAACAATAGCTATCAGTCTAGCATTCAGATAGCTCCGTGTGAGGCTTTGTATGGGAGACGGTGTCGATCTCCGATGGGTTGGTTTTAGATGGGTGAGGCTAGACTATTGGGTAATGACTTGGTTCAGGATGCTTTGGACAAGGTTAAATTGATTCCGGAGCGGCTTCACTCGGTGCCGTCTAGACAGAAGAGCTATGCCAATAGGAAGGTCCGTGATGTTGCTTACATGGTTGGGGAGGAAGTTCTGTTAAAGGTTTCACTCATGAACGATGTTATGAGGTTCGGTAAGAAGGTCAAGTTGAGCCATCGGTATATTGGGCCATTTGAAGTACTACGGAGAATTGGAGAGGTTGCTTACAAGTTTGCCTTGCCACCTAGTTTGTCGAGTGTACATCAAGTATTTCATGTTTCTATGCTTCGGAAGTATGTTAGCGATCCGTCTCATGTTTTGGATTTCAGCACGGTTCAGTTGAATGGTGATTTGACTTATGATGTGGAGCTAGTGGTCATTCTGGGTCGACAGGTCAGAAAGTTGAGGTCAAAGGATATAGCTTTAATGAAGGTGCAGTGGAGAGGTTAGCCAGTTGAGGAGGCTACTTGGGATATCGAGCGGGAGATGCGGAGCAGATATCCACTCCTATTTGAGACTCCAGGTATGATTCTAGGCCCGTTCGAGGACGAACATTTGTTTAAAAGAGGGAGGATTTAATGACTCGGTCGATCATTTTGAGAGTTTTAGCCTCCTCCCCCCATTTACTTCTCATTTTGTAATTTATATCTATTACATGACTATTCGGTTTATTCAGTTCGGGTCCGAAGAGATTTCGGAATAAATTGACACACTTAGTCTCATAATTAAAAGCTTAAGTTAAAATGGTTGACATGATGTTGCCTTATGTGTAAACGACTCCGAAATGGAGTTTCAATAGTTCTGTTAGCTCCGTTGAGTGATTTGGGACTTAGGAGTGTCCGAATTGTGATTTGGAGGTTTGTAGTTGAATTAGGCTTAAAATGGCAAAAGTTGGAAATTTGGAAAGTTTGATCGGGGGTGTGATAATTTAGGATTTCAACATGTTTTATGCCCCTACTTGCCTATGATTTGATCATATATTGTTACAAAATAGTCCTAAAAGGCTTACAAGTTGTGCTTGATTGCAGGTTTTATCGACAAAGTGACGAAATGTCAACTATTGGCTCAAAAAGGAGTGAAACCTACTCAAATATCAAAGACCAAGGAATATAAGAAAAGAAGTCCTAGTGCAGACCACGCAATATGGAATGCGGTCGCACTAGGTGGTTCAGAGAGTTGGTGATTTAGGCTAGAAGAAGTGCGGCCGCGGTACACATCTCGCGGTCTGCGGTGAAGGCTCCGCGGCCGCACTACTCTTTTGTTCGGTCCGCGGTCATGACATTCAGACAGATGAAGTTTTCAAAGCCAAAGCCATGCGGTCCGCGGTCGTGAGTGCACGGACTGCACCAGCTCCCTCCGTGGTCGTGGTACATTCTACGCGGTCTGCGGAGTCCAAATTCAGAGAAGCAAAAGTGAACCCAGTGCGGCCGCGGTCCATTTAATGCGACCTAGTATAAATAGAACATTTTACCAGTTTTTAGGTATCAAGATAGATCAGTTGATAGCTGCGCTCGTGAGACCAACTTTTGTAGCCATTTTTGGCACTTTTGCTTTACATTTACAACAGATTCTTGTAGATTAATTTTATCAATTAATTAATATGTTTAGTTCTTCATCTATTCTTTATCTAGCATGAGTAGCTAAACCCATTAGCTAGGGTTGTGGCTCAACCCTAGTGTGGGTAATTGATGGGTGTTGCCATCTAGTGTGAGATTGACTATGGGCGTTTGCTATTTGGGTTGGTTTTATGTTTTAATCGAGAGTTGGTGGTTGCAAACACTGATTCATGCCTTGTGGGCTTAATTCTTCTTGAGAAAAAGAATCTATGACCCCAAAATTAACCCAACAAGGAATTGGGATGGACTCATGAGAAATGATAGTCCCAATTAACGGGTTAAACCTTGAGAGAGTAATTACCCTACTTGAACCCTAGTTGTTTGGTCTAATTTGCCTACCTATTTGGTCTCGAGAGAGTCAATTGGGCAAAATCACTCTCTCTACCGAGAGGTGTGAGAGTGGGTAAATTGTGCAACGGTTATAGTATAAGCCCTAATTATGTCAATCGAACCTTAGTAACATCTACTCGTCAATTAGCCACCTAGGTAGTGTCACGACCCTAGTACCCTTCTTCCCATTAGATACAACTTAGCACTATTCTCGTAGCATAATATAGAGTTACTCAATAGTTTTATAAAATTAGTTATAATTCAAGAACTCAAAAATGTTTGAAGTGACATTAGGAGTACAAACACATCTCTAGGATAGACAGACAATCCAACTCCACTTCTAGCTCCCTGAGGAAATCGATCCCGACCCTCATATTGGGTAAAAGCTATTGCGACCCGCTCTTCCTACCTTAGTGTAGCGCCGAGTTGGCTGCGATCACTTTTTGGTGCCGTTGCCGGGGAGCTTACGGTGTTGACTATCTGTTTATTTAGTTTTTTGTTTTGCTTCTCTTTCCTTCTTGTTTACTAATTTTGTTTGTGTCGATCAATCAGGTACAAATGGCTCTTAATTCAAATGACCCTCTCGGCAATGTGATAGCGGGGGAGGAGGTAGAGGAACTAGAACAAGATGAGGTATTACCTCAATTTCCACGGAGAGGCCGAAATGCCAATGTAAATGCAAATGAGAACAACAATATTCTAGAACCTGCTCCGCCACCGCCGAGAGTGGATCCCAGAGTTTTACCAAATCAAGGATACACCAGTGCTATTGTTCCTCCCCGAATCCGGGCGGGGAACTTTCAAATCACAAATGTATGTTGACCTTGCTCGAGCAAAGAGGTTATTTCACAGGTGCCTCCGATAAAAATTCCTACAAGCACTTGAAGGGGTTCATGGATACATGCTGGGGTAGCAAGCAGACAAACGTGTCCGAGAATGCGTTGAGATTGATGCTTTTCCCATTCTCTCTTCGGGGTAAAGCATTGGATTGGTTAGAAAGGCTCCCCAATCATTCTATTACAACATGGGATGAATTGGCGGACAAATGTATTGCCAAGTTCTTTTCTCTAAGTCATATGGCAGCTCTTCGGGATGAAATTCTAGATTTTAAGCAAGATCCAACAGAACCTTTGCACGATATATGGGAAAGATAAAGAACAATTGTGAAAAAGTGCCCTAATAACGACATGACCGAGGCTATGCTTCAATAAACCTTTTATCGGTTCATCAACACCACGAATCAATGCATTGTGAATCAATTGGCCGGAGGGAACTTTATGAAACTTTCTTACCAAGAGGCATGTGATGTACTTGATGAAATGGCCGACACCTCTTCGGCATGGCAAAGCCGAGCAAATGTGCCCAAAGGTGACCCCATGGTAATCTATTTGCACAAGGAATTGCACGATCATGGCCAATCCATCGCCGAGCTTACAACAACTATGAATCAATCGGTAAAGGCACAATTGCAACAAGTCCAAAACCCGCGCCGAGTCAATGCAATGGAAGGTGTTTCTATATTGAAAAGGAGGCAAAGAGGACAACAACCTCAAGGTAATTGTGAACAATATCACAACAACAATGATGGTGGTGGTTATTCAAATGAGTGCTATGATGATCAAAGAAAAGAGGTCCAATATGTCAATAACTACCAAGGGAATAGAGGCAACTCTTCGAATCAACAAGGCGGAGGTAATTGGAATAACAACAATCAACAACAAGGCGGAGGTAATTGGAATAACAACAACCAAAACAACAATTGGGGTAATCAAAGCAACCAAGGGAATTGGAATGGTAATAACAATAATTGGGGCAACAACAACAATCAAGGAGGGTGGAACAATAGCAGGAACCAAGGCAACCGGGGGCAAGGCTTTCAAAGGCCCCCCATGTACCAGCAATCGAACAATCCACCCCCTTTCCTTCTCAAGGTCCAAGTTCTTTCGGAAGTGATATGGGGAGAATTGAAAGCATGTTCGAGCAAATGATAAAAAAGAACCAAGATTCTGAGGCCCAATTAGCGTCTCATAACACATCTATCTGGAACTTGGAGGTGCAATTAGGCCAAATCTCTCAAGCATTGAATACTCGTCCCAAGGGTGCTCTACCAAGTGATACAGTGGTGAAACCGAAGGGAGGGAATAATAATCATATGATGGAGGTTACAACAAGAAGTGGGAGACGCAGTGATGTAATTGCCTCAATACAAAAGCAAGTTATGGATGAAGATGTTGAGTTGCGGGATGATGATGTGCCTTTGATTGTTGATGATGTGGTTAATCAAAATGTGAACAATGATGTGCGAATTGATATTGATGATGAAGCCGAGGTAGAGACTCAAGATGTCGTGAACCCGTCTAGGGAACATATGATTGACATGCCCGATCAGGTTGTACAAAAGGCCAAGGCACCTTTGCCTAGGCCACCTCCACCTTATCCTCAACGGTTAGTATAGCAAAAGAGTGACAATCAATTCAAAAAATTCATTGACATGATAAAGAACCTCACATCAATGTGCCTTTGGTGGAGGCACTTGAGCAAATGTCGGGGTACGCTAAGTTCATGAAAGATTTGGTAACAAAGAAAAGGTCAATGGAGTGCGAAATAATTAAAATGACTCATCAAGTAAGTGCCATAGTGCATTCAATGGCTCCCAAGCTTGAGGACCCTGGAGCTTTTACTATCCCTTGTACTATCGGAAGTGCGGATTTTGCCAAGGCCTTTTGTGACTTGGGAGCTAGCATAAATTTGATGCCTTACTCGGCCTTCAAGACTTTGGGAATTGGACAACCTTGACCTACCTCAATGAGACTTCAAATGGCGGATCGATCGATGAAGCGACCGTTAGGCACTATTGATTATGTGCTTGTCCGGGTGGATAAGTTTATATTGCTGGCCAACTTTGTCATATTGGATTGTGAGGTGGACTTTGAAGTGCCGATTATTCTTGGTAGGCCTTTCCTAGCTACGGGGAAGGCATTGGTTGATGTTGAAGTGGGTGAGTTGACTTTTCGAGTGGGGGATGAGAAGGTGGTATTCCATGTTTGCAAATCAATGAGACAACCCATTAGCACAGAGGTGTGTTCATTGGTGGACATTGTCACAACTGTGATAGTGGATGACACAAGTTCCATGATCCATGTTGAAGATCCCCTTGATGTCGTGCTTCTTAATATGGATGTCAATGATGATGCTAGTAGAGTGGAGTGCGTGAATGCATTGCATGGTATGGGTTCATATTCTTATGAGCCTAGGAGGCTATCTTTAGATCTTGAAAACCGCAAAACTCCACCAACAAAGCCATCGATTGAGGAGCCACCGGTGTTGGAGTTGAAGCCACTTCCTCCACACCTCATGTATGACTTCTTGGGTTCAAATTCTACTTTACCGGTTATTCTTTCTTCTTGCCTTACTAACATGTAGGTTGAAGCCACCTTGGCAGTTCTTCAAAAGCGAAAAAGGGCAATCAAATGGACATTAGATGATATTTGGGGAATAAGCCCCGCATATTGCATGCACAAAATCATCTTGGAGGAGGATGCAAAGCCTTCCTTGGAGCATCAAAGAAGATTAAATGAGGTGATGCAAGAGGTGGTGAAGAAAGAGGTTATCAAGTGGCTAGATGCTGGGGTGGTTTATCCTATTTCTGACAGTTCATGGACTTCTCAGGTACAGTGTGTGCCAAAGAAGGGTGGTATGACCGTGGTGACCAATGACAACAATGAGCTCATTCCCACTAGAACGGTCACCGGGTGGAGAGTTTGTATGGATTACCGGAAGCTGCACAAGGTGACTAGAAAAGATCACTTCCCATTGCCATTCCTTGACCAAATGCTTGATCGTCTTGCGGGCCGGGCTTTCTATTGCTTTCTGAATGGTTACTCGGGGTACAATCAAATTCTAATTGCCCCGGAGGACCAAGAGAAGACCACCTTTACATGTCCTTATGGCACATTTGCTTTCTCTAGAATGCCATTTGGATTGTGTAATGCTCTGGCGAGCTTCTAACGATGCATGATGGCTATTTTCACCGACATGGTGGAGGATATCTTAGAGGTCTCCATGGATGATTTCAGCGTTGTTGGGGATTCTTTTGAGGAGTGCTTGGTAAACTTGGATAGAGTGTTGGCCCGATGTGAAGACACCAACCTTGTTCTCAATTGGGAAAAGTGCCATTTTATGGTAGAAGAAGGTATACTATTGGGTCATAAGATCTTGAAGCGACGAATTGAAGTTGATAAGGCCAAGATTGAGGTTATTTCGGGGCTTTCCCCCTACTTCTGTCAAAGGGGTGAGGAGTTTCCTTGGCCACACGGGTTTCTATCGGAGGTTCATAAAGGAATTTTCTAAAGTGGTACATCCATTGTGCAAGTTGCTAGAGAAAGATGCAAAGTTCTTGTTCGATGAGAGTTGTATGCAAGCATTAGAGCTTCTCAAGCTCAAGTTAACTTCGACTCCTATCATTACCACACCAAATTGGAGCTTGCCTTTTGAGCTCATGTGTGATGCTAGTAATGTTGCGGTTGGGGCTGTTCTGGGCCAAAGAATCAACAAGATGTTTCATCCGGTGTACTATGCAAGCAAAACCATAAATAAGGCTCAAAGAAATTATAGAGTCACCGAGAAATAATTGTTCGCTATTGTGTTTGCTATGGAAAAGTTTCAACCTTACCTTATGGGGGACAAAGTTATAGTGCACACCGATCACGTCGCCCTTAGGTATTTGATGACCAAGAAAGACTCCAAGGCGAGATTGATCAGATGAGTGCTACTTCTTCAAGAGTTTGATTTAGAAATTGTTAACTGTAAGGGTAGTGAGAATCAAGTGGCAGACCACTTATCCCTCTTGGAGGAGGAGGGGAGGCCGTGTGACAGCCTTGAGATCAATGATTCATTTCCCGACGGACAACTCATTGCGGTGTCAATGAAGGATATGTCATGGTTTGCTGATGTTGCCAATTACCTTGTGACCGGAATAATCCCGTGTGAGCTCTCTTCTAACCAAAGGAAAAAGCTCAAGCGGGATAGTTTGGATTTCTATTGGAATGAGCCATACTTGTTCAAGATTTGCACGGATAGTGTGATTCGTAGATGTGTCTCGGAGAAGAACAATTGAGTGTCCTTTAGGCTTGCCATTTTTCACCCTATGGTGGCCATCATGGCGGGGCGACAATGGCTTCTAAAGTGCTTAGCTGCGGATATTATTCTCCCACCCTGTTCAAAGATGCGGGCGAATTGGTGAAGAGATTTGATGAGTGCCAAAGAGCCGGTGGAATTTCAAAAAGGGATGAGATGCCCCTCAATAAAATTCTCGAAGTGGATATTTTTGATGTTTGGGGCATCGATTTCATGGGTCCTTTTATGAGCTCTTGTGGGAACACATACATTCTCGTGGCGGTGGACTATGTCTCAAAATGGGTTGAATCCGTGGCTTTGCCCAACAATGAAGCCCGGAGTGTTGTGCCATTTTTGAAAAAGAGTATTTTCACAAGGTTTGGAACTCCTCGTGCTATCATTAGTGATGGGGGGTCTCACTTTTGCAACAAGGCTTTCGACACGTTGCTTTCTAAGTACAGTGTCAATCATAAGGTTTCGACCCCCGATCATCCCAAGCTAGTGTCCAAGTGGAAGTCTCCAACAGAGAAATTAAGAGTATCTTGTCTAAAACTGTCAATGCTAATAGGACCGATTGGTCGAAAAAGTTGGATGATGCTCTTTGGGCTTATCGGACGGCCTACAAAACTCTGATTGGTATGTCACCGTATCGGTTGGTGTTTGGAAAAGCTTGTCACCTTCTAGTGGAACTAGAGCACAAGGCCATGCAGGCTTTGAGGAAGTTGAACTTAGAATGGGATGTTGTGGCAAATCTGCGGGTTGAACAACTTAATGAGCTTGATGAGTTTAGATTCCATGCCTACTCCAATTCGTCCTTGTACAAGGACAAAATGAAATATCTTCACGACAAATATGCTTGGGGTAAGGAGTTTAAGGTTGGAGATATGGTTCTCTTGTTCAATTCCCAGTTACGTCTATTTCCATGTAAGCTCAAGTCAAAGTGGAGTGGGCCATTTGAAGTTGTGTTCGTGACCCTATTTGGTGCTCTTGATCTACGGAACAAGAATGGTGAAGTATTCAGAGTCAATGGACATCGGGTCAATCATTATCTTGGGAAATTTGATGATGTCCATGTGGTGGCACTTCTCCATCTAAAGTGATGTTCTGGTAACATGCGTCGTGCCGCGACGTTAAATCAGGCGCTACTTGGGAGGCAACCTATGTCTTTTTCTTATTGTTGTTTTCTGTGTTTTCTTGATAGCGTAGGTTTGGTTTTTGAGCTAACTAATTGTGAGTTGTTGTAGGGATTGAGTTGATGCAATGCAAAATAGTGTGAAAAAAATGAACCGTCTATGAAGATTGCCAGTTTGACTGCGGTTGCTTTTGTGTTGTCTGCACTAGTAATAGTGAAAAGCGGTGCTCTCTGAAGTTTGCCACCGCGGCCGCATACCATTTAGTGCGGTCCGCGGTGGACCTCCGTGGCCGCGATCTATTTTGTGTGGTCCGCGGAGGTTGCCTACTCAAGCTTCATTTGAACAAACCCAGCACAGTCCGCAGTCGATTTTGTGCAGCCGCGCTGGTAGGTAGGTATGGGTCCCACTGTTTTCTATAAATAGAACCCATGGGTCACTATTTACCCTTTTCAAACTTTTTACACTCAGACCCCTAAAAGTTACTGTTCACTCTCTCTTCTGATAATAATTCTTGCTTAACCTGATTAATTGCATCTCATCATCACAATCTGGTAACATTTCATCATCTTTCCTTGTTTTATATTATAATTTCGTCTTGTTTTTCATGCCCAGTAGCTAGAGTCTCTTCTTTTTTCCAATTTTTTATTTCATTTGTTAGCCAAGGAATGTGTAATAGTTGGATACTGTGTGTTTAGGAACATTTGTGAACTGGGTAAATTGAGTAGGGACAAGTTAGGTGGAAAACTTGAACAAAAATAGCAAAAAACCTTAAGCCCTACCTTAGTGCCTCTGAAAAATACTCGTCGCGGCCTGCGGTCGCGTTTGTGCGGTCTGCGATGCCCTTATGCGGTACGTATTTCCATTTTGCACAAACTGCGGTACCCGAGTGACTGAAAGTAAACCTATGACCAGCGCGGCCGCATTTCATTTTACGCGGTCTGCGCTAGCCCACCGCGGTTGTGGTGCTACTTTGTGTGGGCCGCAGTGGTTGGATTCAAAGAGGTGGTGTTACAAACTTTACCTCAGAGCGGAGTGCGGTCACTTTTGTGCGGTCCGCGGTGCCCTCAATCCAGCCGCAGTACCCTTTGCGCGGTCCGCGGTGCTCCCAGTGCGGCCGCACTCCTGTTTGTGTGGGTCGCGGTGCTCTGCTCTATAACTGTTTCTGCAACATATAATTTGATGTCTGCAGTTCAACTTCAACACTTGTTTCACTACCTGTGCTGATACTAACCATGTTAGATGTGTATGATTGCAGATAATGGTCAAACAACGAGGCGGAGGTGCCAAATAACCCGGGCGAGGTAATTCCTCCCGGAGAGGGAAGCAAAGGATGGTTAAACTTACTCCCCAGTCTAGAAAAAACATAAAAGAAATTAGGAAAGCAATAAAAGCGGCTGACAGAGCCATTGACAACTCGGGGAGTGAGTATGAGCCATCCCGGGAGATCTCTTCAGATTCAGTCCCTCTCTACATCTCGTATCTGGAGAATTCCATACATAAAGACACTCCTCCATCTTCCCCCAATGCTCTAGCCTCAATCAACATTTCTTCTGGGTCGTCTGAGGGCTCAACGGCAGGTAGTGGGGATGACTACTCTACATCTTCCACAGCGTCACTATCTGGAGGAGGTGCTAAGGGTGATGAGGGAGATAGGGAATTGCCTGAGGGTGGTGTGCCTCATGTTGGGGGGTTGACCGGACTAGGAATCCCGCTGTTTGGAAAGACAGATTCGTCAGCCAGGTGGAGTTCCACAATTTTAGGGAATGGTGGCCGTCACGGAAGTTGATTCTTGAGAGGAGCTTCATTGACAAAGACCTTCTACCCCTACAGCCCAATGTGCATAGACAGTTTCAGGCTTGAGTGGGTTGGTAGTTCTTTAAAGACAATTGTGTGAAGGCGAATGAGCATATGGTCAAGGAGTTCTATAGCAATGTGGCACATATCTTGAAGGGCACTAAGGTGACCAAAGTGAGAAACAAAAGTGTGGTATTTACCGGAAAGGCACTGAATGAATACTTGGGGTTCAATGATGAAGATGAGTCCCTTTATAATGAAAGGTTAGCAATGGGCGAGGAGGTTCGTCTGTGGTTAGCTTCATACCTGGAAATCCCGGGTACGGTTCAAGAGTGGTTACAACCAAGGGCAAAATACTTTGGAGAACTTTCAACATCGAGGCTATAGGGTGGTTGACTTTTGTGTGCAGTCGGCTCGACCCCACTACCCATGATCAGACTATTCCACTTGCCCGGGCAGCTCTTATTGCTTCTATTATGGCGGGATATCCTATCAACGTAGGCAATGTGATGTCCCGCGTCATTTCTGCAGTGGGGGTTGAGCATGACCGGAACTACCCTTTTCCCAACATCCTCACTATGTATTTCCGGGACTTGGAGGTGGAGAAGAGACTGTTTGATGTCAAGGTCAAACTTGTGGCTTCATTCTCCTGGTACAGTTTGAAGGGGTCAGACAACCCCAAGGACAAAAATTACAAGCCACATGTTTCTTCCCCAACCGGCCAGTCTGAAGAGCCGGTTGTGGTAGAGCCCTCCACTAAGCCTACTTCCACAGTTGCTGACATGCCTCCCGGACCTTCCACTACTGCTGGTCCCTCTACTTCAGCTGGCCCGGGGATTCCATCTTCCCGAGCCCATCCTATCACCACCCACCAGCTGAGCCATACACTTCATAGCCTGAACAACTGGATGGCGACTGCTTCATCCAAGTTGTCCACCTTGACTTCTACCATTGCGGCTTAGTCGGCACCACAGCCAGTGCAGCTGCCCCAGCCTATCGAGGATGCACTTAAGGAGATTCTTGCAAACCAGTAAAAGATCCTCGATTCTCAGACTGCCTTGGCTAAGGCAGTAGATTCACATGGCAAGGCCATTAGGGAGCTTGGTAGGGAGCACAAGAAGCTGCGCAGAACACGGGCTTCCAAGGAGTCTGTGAAGGCACTGAGAGAGGATGTTGACAAGCTTAAGGAAGACCATGTGCCTTTAGAATTGCTATTTGAGGACCCAACCCCAACAGCAGCACCAGTAGAAGAGCCACAGCATGAGAAGACTTAGAGGCTTCCTAGGAAGAAGAGGAAGCTCCCTAGTGCAGACGAGGCGGTCATCCGGTTGGCAGACGCACAGGAGGTTTCCTCCAGTCAGCCACAGGTTGCTCCAGATATTCAGCCCGTACAGGTCCAGGCCCCAGTCCCAGCAGTTGAGCAGTAGGAGATTGGGAACCAGTCTAAGGTTCCCGTACATACAGAGGACCCGGGGACCACTCATGTTCCCATGCATACAGACGAGGCTTAGGGAGCTCATATATCATTTCCTCTTATTTTATGATGCTTATTTGTTTAGTTGGAATTGGAGACAATGCCACCTTTTATTTGTGGGGGGTGCGCCCTACTTTTTATCCGGATGATTGTATATATTAGTTGACTTAGTTTATGTTTCTGTTGATATTTTTTTTATTTTGTTTGTATATAACTTTACATTAATTTACTTTTATCGCACTTTTTATCTTCTCTTTGGTTTGTATATAAAGTTACATTCTTGTATATATATTCATCCCTCGTTGTATATTCTAAACCCCGATTGTAAATATTTACTCTATTTTTCTATTTTCTATTTTCGTACAAATTTTTCATTTTTAGTTAGTAGATAGGCTCGTAGCCTTTTTGTTTAGTTTTGGCGCTTTCAATAAGCCCTTGGTTTTCTTAATACCACAGTTCTTTCCAAGGGTAGAGTATTGTGCAAACCGGGTGGCTCTTCCCGATGATGGATGGCATGACAACCTTCTTAAGGGTTTGAGTCCGTTTTTGATTTTTCTTTTGTTTTTAGTAGTTTATAGTTAAGGGTACCTCAAAAAAAGTTTCACTTGGGCCTAACACATTTGCCTTTGATCCCATGGTCAAAGACAAGTGGTTGTGTTTAGGATGGTGAAAGTAGTGACCTTGAGACTCTTGTTTTGACCAAACAAACATCATGTGGTCTTTCGGGACTATTGTGAGCTCAATCGTGTCTAAGGTTGGTGTGGGCCCCCGACTCTATGTCTTCAACAATCCTTGAGTGTGTGTGGTGAGAAATCGAATTGTGAGTCCAAGTCCTGAGCCAATGGTCTAGAACTTGCCCTGAATGTTTGTTGAGGCGAAATTTTGAGTGAAATTCGACTTGAGAAGTGATTGTAGGCTCTCCTTGATCCAAAAAATAGTCGAACAATTCCATAGCCTACCAATGATATAATCCTTAGCTAGCCCTTTTGAACCTTAAACCTTTTTCTTTCAAGAACCAATGCTACAAGCCTATACCCGTTCTAAATTATACCCTCTCTTGGCACCCAAATCGTCCCTTAAGTAATGGCAAAAGTCTAAGTTTGGGGGGGAGAGACAAGAAAGGAAATGAAGTAGTAAAAGTAACAAAATCAAAAGAAAAGGAAGGCGATGAAAAAGAAAGAAAAAAAGACAAGAAGAAAGCCCAATGTGCAAAGAATAAAATAGGATTCAAGAAAAATAAAGTGAAAAAGGTATGGAAAAAGTAGAAAAAGGATAAATGTTTTGAATTGCATAAGAAAGAGTGACAATGTGTCTCTCTAACCCTTTGAAATGAAGTGAAATACTCAAAGAGTCAAAGAGAATTGTGCCAATGAATCAAACTAAGTGCTTAAGGGAAGATGAAACCCATATAAACCAACAACTTTTCCTACCCTGAACCAAAAGCCTTCACATTGACTCCAAAAAGACCCTATATGATCTTGAGTTGGATGACGCTCGCATTAGTGGATACTTACATGAGGATCAAGCATATGGTGCTTAGAGCCGGATCTGTGACCTTTCCTTGAGAGAGACGAGTGAATTCCCATTAACCTTGGGTTGTGTGCTTGTACTCTAAAAGGTGAGGTTTGCCTAGGGAGAGTTGAGGACGTGTGAGTTTGGATTCCACAACGACCAAAGTAATTGAGAGAGTTCTTTGATGTACTGAGTCAATTCTTGATGCTCATGTGTCATACTTGATACATAGTTTTTCAAAGTTTAAGTTTTGTTAATGATCCATTCGTATTGAGGGCAATTGTTAGTCCCAATTGATGCTTGTTGAGGTTACCTTAGGACAGCTAGAATTACTCGGATTTTCCTTTAAGGGGTGGGTCTTATTTTGTTTGCTTGAGGACAAGCAAAGGTTTAAGTTTGGGGGAGTTGATAATTTAGGATTTTAACATGTTTTATTCCTTTACTTGCCCATGCTTTAATCATATATTGTTACAAAATAGTCATAAAGGGCTTACAAGTTGTGCTTGATTGCAGGTTTTATCGACAAAGTGACGAAATGTCAAAGATTGGCTCAAAAAGGAGTGAAACCTGCTCAAGTATCAAAGACCAAGGAATCTAAGAAAAGAAGGCCTAGTGCGGACCGCGCAAAATGGAATGTGGCCACACTAGGTGGTTAAGAGAGTTGGTGATTCAGGCTAGAAGAAGCGCGGTCGCGGTACACATCTCGCGGTCCGCGGTGAAGACTCCGCGGCTGCACTTCTCTTTTGTGCGGTCCACGGTCATGAGATTCAGAGAGATGAAGTTTTCAAAGCCAAAGCAATGTGGTCCGCGGTCGTGAGTGCGCGGATCGCACTAGCTCCCTCCGCGGCCACGGTCCATTCTACGCGGTCCGCGAAGTCCAAGTTTAGAGAAGCAAAAGTGAACCTAGTGTGGTCGCGGTCCATTTAATGCGGCCCGCACTGACCCTGCATGGGTATTTTTGTCCAGTTTTTCCAGCCTAGTATAAATAGAATATTTTACCATTTTTTAGGTATCAAGATAGATCAGTAGATAGCTGCGCTCGTGAGACCGGCTTTTGTAACCATTTTTGGCACTTTTGCTTTACATTTACAACATATTCTTGTAGATTAATTTTAGCAATTAATTAATATGCTTAGTTCTTTATCTATTTCTTTAATTTCTTTATTTAGCATGAGTAGCTAAACCCATTAGCTGGGGTTGTGGCTCAACCCTAGTGTGGGTAATTGATGGGTGTTGCCATCTAGTGTGAGATTGACTATGGATGTTTTCTATTTGGGTTGGTTTTATGTTTTAATCGAGAATTGGTGGTTGCAAACACTGATTCAAGCCTTGTGGGCTTAATTCTTCTTGAGAAAGAGAATCTATGACCCCAAAATTAACCCAACAAGGAATTGGGATGGACTCATGAGAAATGATAGTCCCAATTAACGGGTTAAACCTCAAGATAGTAATTACCCTACTTGAACCCTAGGTGCTTGGTCTAATTTGCCTACCCATTTGGTTTCGAGTGAGTCAACTGGGCAAAATCACTCTCTCTACCGAGAGGTGTGAGAGTGGGTAAAATTATGCAACGGTTATAGTGTAAGCCCCAGTTATGTCAATAGAACCTTAGTAACATCTACTCGTCAATTAGCCACCTAGGTAGTGTCACGACCCTAGTGCCCTTCTTCCCATTAGATACAACTTAGCACTATTCTCATAGCATAATTTAGAGTTACTCAATAGTTTTATAAAATTAGTTATAATTAGGAAACTCAAAAATGTTTGAAGTGACATTAGGAGTACAAACACATCTCTAGGATAGACAGACAATCCAACTCCACTTCTAGATCCCTGAGGAAATCGATCCCGACCCTCATATCGGGTAAAAGCTATTGTGACCTGCTCTTCCTACCTTAGTGTAGCGTCGAGTTGGCTACGATTAGGGTGGACTTTTTGATATCGGTTCAGATTGGAGTTCCGGGAGTTGGAGTAGGTCTATGGTGTCCTTTATGACTTGTGTGCAAAATTTGAGGTCATTCGGACGTGATTTGATAGGTGTCCATGTTATTTGTGGATCAGGTTGCACGCCTGTAATGACCCGCGGTCATTTTGACCATTTGCACTTCCCTTGGTAGTTTGGCAGTACGAGTAGCTCTGTATGATGTATTAGGACATGTGAACATAATTTGAGTTCATTCCGAGTTGATTTGATATGTTTTGGCGCGAGTTTTTGGAAGTCAAAAGTTTGAAAGTTCATTAAGTTTGATTTGTGGTGTGTTTCATTATTTCAATGTTGTCATGCGTGATTTGAGGCCTTGAGTATTGTCCGTGTTATGTTAAGAGACTTGTTGGTATGTTCGTACGGGATCCCAAGGGACTCGGGTGAGTTTCAGATAGGTTTGGGCTGTGTTGCGCTCGTTTATCTTATATTTTGACATCGTTTCTCCAAGCATAAATGGTACCACATTAAACAAATGAGCTCTAATTTCCATTTTTATTGAAGCATTAGATCTGTATCATAATTGCGGAGCCATAGCAAAAAGAATCGTCGAATTTAGACATCGTACAAGGATTTTATGGTCATTTTACTAAGAACTAGGTAGCCAGATTTTTTTCAGATTAATTACGAAATTGCTACTGACTACGTATTTAAAAATCTGCACTATTTTCAAATATTGAAACAACCATATTTCTTTCATTATAAGGTCAAATGGAGTAATTCAAAAGCCTAACTTGACTGAAATTTCACAAGGAATGAATTGAAGGCATCAAAAATGAGTTTCGAGGACAATTTGGCATGCATAACGAGGTAAAATAGCTGGGCAAAAATACTTAATATCGAAGGTTTGTTCATTTGGTCTTACTTTGAGTTGGGGAGCTTGGATTTGGACATGTTTTGGAAGCAATTTTCACCATATGGATTGGGTTTCGAGCCGTTCGGAGGTCGGTACGTGCGGGATGGCATTTTTGGAGCATCGTTTGACTTGCTGGGTATTGGATTTGGCTTGTTCGAGGTAAGTAACATTTCTAAACATGGTGCTGATGATATGAAACCCCAGCTCACGTATTATGTGTTTGGTGTTAAGGTGATGCACATGCTAGGTGACGGGCGTGTGGGCATGCACCGTGTGAATTGTGACTCTGTTATTTCTGTGGTACTGTGTAGTTACTTGATCTTATATGTAACAATAAAATCTCTACGTACTATTGCTATTGAACTCTGATCCATGTTAGAAACCATGTCTAGGCTTCATGCTTATTCTGTTGGGGCCTGTTAAGGTCATTTCTATTGTTGAGTTATTTGCTTACATTTCAATTTCATGCTCAGTCATGCTCATTCATTTCATATCATATCTCAGTCTCTGTTGCTATTTATTGACATGTCATGTCATCATTATTGGGCTAGTTTCATGGCATTTTGATCCCGAGAAACTGGAGAGATTGATGACTGAGTGAGGTCGAGGGCTTTATTGTGAGTGATATTATGGGATTGGGCTACACGCTGCAGCATGTTATATTTATTTATGCCTGGATCTGGCTTATTATTGTGCTTGGGATAAAGGAGGCCCTTCAGAGTCTGCACACATCCCTATGGAGCGCGGTTAATATATATTGAGAGATGAATCTTCCCTTGCCATGGATTCTACCCGAAGCATTTATATTTGGGGATAGATCTTCCCAGGGCTATATTGGCCTTATACAGTACTAAGTGACTGACTGTCAGTTGCTATGTATATATTGGGGATGGATCTTCCCCGGGCTGGATTGGTACTGAGTGACTGACCATGTCGAGTGGTTGAGCATAATGAGTGGAAAATGTGACATTGAGTACTCTAAAAGTATGAGTACATGAGTTCATCTCTGAGATACATTTCATTGACATGCACACATGACATATGGGCATAGAGATGTATTTTCCTCATGCTATTTGAAAATGAAACACTTACCTGTTGAAAGCTTTTTGGGAAAAATTACAGTTTTTAAATTTACTCATATTTTGATGATTTCGGTAAAAGATTTGAGTTTTCACTGATATACTTGAAAATAGGCCTATTTTCTAGAACTGTGAACGAGCTGGGCATTTTATATCGGAGTTACTTCTTCTATTACTTTCATTATGTTGTTATGAATTGTTGTTGGCTATTGGTGTTGGACTCTGACCTTTGCTCCAGCTTGTCACTACTTTCAACCTAAGGTTAGGTTTGTTACTTATCGAGTACATGGGATCGGTTGTATTCATACTACACTTCTACACATTGCATGCAAATGTTGGATGTTGATGTTGATGTGATCGACGGGACTTGGAATTGAAGACGTACTGCGTTCCAGATGTAGCTGCCTCTTGTTCATGGTAACCTTAGATATATAAAGATCTATTTATGTACATTTCGAATAGATAATGTATTTATTTCATACCAGCTTAGTAAATTCTAATATTAGAAGATCATGATTTGTACTACCAGTCCTTGGGAAATGTATAGGATTTAGATATTTTCTTTTACCTAATTGTCTTATTAAATTTCAGTGGAATTGGATAGTTGCTAATTGGCTTACCTAGAGGGTTGGGTTAGGTGTCATCTCGACTAGTTGGATTTCGGGTCGTGACAAGTTGGTATCAGAGCTCTAGGTTCATAGGTTCTACAAGTCATGAGCAAGTGTCTAGTACAGTCTTGCGGATCGGTATGATGATGTCCATACATATCTTTGAGAGGCTACAGGAAATTTAGGATATACTTCTCAGCTTTCTTTCCTTATCGTGTGGCAGTAATTCAGCTTGAAGCGTAAGTCTTTGAATTCCTTCCATGCATTCGTATGCGCATGTGAGCGCTCGATATCGACTGTGCATCGACGGCTTGTGATTCTGTGGATGAGGTGTGAGATGTGATTTCGGTGTGCTGATGATAGGCCAGTCTAAGGACTTGAGGCCATGTTTTGACTGTAGCTTAAGCACGGATGTTTCGGTTATGTGAGCACGTGCTTCTGGACTTATATGTCTGGTAGTGTCCCTACGGGTGGAATTTATGGTTCGATGAGTGGTTGGATGGCTATATGGTGAGTATAATGTGACTGTAGGAAGTGTTCAGATGGATTGAATGTGACTTGAAGAGTTTGCTTGAGATGTAAAAAGGATTATTTGGTGTTTGATTTCTGTCTTGATGTCACGTATTAGCTCGAGTTGTGGGTGTGTTGAGGATCTTTCATGTTGTATAATTATGGAGTGAAGTAGATTTTCATGTCTTGTTGTGAGTTCAGACTCAGGAAGGTTAAGTAATTACGTGGTAGTTGTGGCAGTGGAAAGGTATAAAGAGATGGCAGTTTGATGCTAAGCATGTGGATTATAACCTGCTAGGTAATCTATGGATGTGTGATATTTATGATGTTTTTTGGAGGCTTTCTTTTCTACCAGTGGGTTATATTTATGCGATTTGAGTTTGGATCGGTTGTAATAGTTGACCTGACCATCACGAGGATGAATGCAAGATTTGCAGATGATTTGAGATATTAGATGGTTTGTATTACATGAGCTTATGAAGGATTAAGTAGAACTTCGGTGTGGGATTATGGCAGTAACAGAGTATGGGTATTATGAGTTATCAAGTGTTTTGTTCTATGGCTTTGAGCCAAGTGGGGGAGTCTGCTATCAACGATTTGATTGCATGGTTATATGTTGTACTGGTTTCATTTTGAGGCATACTTGTGAATCAGATATGACTTGCAGAGGTTGAGATTGAGGATGACTCGAATAAATGAATATCTAGATACAGGTTTAATTACACTTTATGGGTATGTGGGAATCACGGAATGATTGAGTTGTTATTCGTGAAGGATGTAGTGCACTTGGAGTAAGAATTTTACTTGGTTGCTTAGAGGTGTGGATTACTTCTTTGGGTATTGTCATGCTGATAGGACACAGGTCCTTCATCTCATTTTGGTGGTGAAATTGACATTTGAGCAGGGTGGATGACTCTCGAGAAGGTTTTGATGGATTCAAGATTTATATGTAGCAATTGAGAATTTTGAATTAGTATATGGTTAGAACCTGAGATTTACATTGGATGGTATTGGGACTCGCGGTATTTCTATATCATTATGGATTATACACTTCAGTATCAAAGAGGTGAAGGAAATAGTTTTAGCTTCACATAAGGTCTCTTTAGAGTGGGTGTATCAATTGTGGTGTTTTGGGGTGCTTAAGATGGAATTCAGCAGCTTATAGGCCTTAGGGCGGTGTGATTTTATGCTAGGACCTCGTGGGGTGAGTTTTGGTTAAAGATCGTGGTGTTCTGACAAGGAGAAGTATCAACTTGAGGGTAATTCGGAAGGAACTCGGAGAAAAATGATAGCTTGGTAGTAGGTTGTCTCAGCACGGTAATGGGTGTGATGTTTTTTTGGGTACTTATGATGTGGTGAGTCTCTACAGGTGTTTTATGGTAGTATTCTTGGGTTTTGGTGACCGCATGGTTTGGTTGAGTTAGATGGATTCGGTTCTGATAGCTTGGTTATGTGAAAATGGATTTCCAAAGAATTCTCGATGATGTCTATCACGGTTTGAGGTGGATATTTCCTACTGGCGAGAGGAGCATGTTGAGTATTGTGATTTTCTACTGGATGGGATCAATGGAAGGTTTTTGACTGATTGTATATGTATTCTACTTTTATGAGGCTCTAGTATTTTTCATATGATGGCATGATAGATGCGGTATATTGTGTGGAATTAAGGTTTGCATGTGCAAGGTCACGGTTTAGTTTAAGGGAAAGGTCATAAATTCATACACGGGATGGATGGTGATGTTTAGATGAATGTTATACTATTTGGTATTTGTTGAGGCGAGTATGCATTTCAGAAGGTGCACTGTGTTTTGACTTCGGATGCTTCATTGGTATTGAGGTACTCACCTGGTTAATCGACTACTGATATTAATATTTTTCTATGTGGCACGAAAGAAAATTATGGAAGTATTCCTCATGGGATTGTCACGTGTGGGAGATATGGTAAACATTCGGTTGGTGGAGTTGGGATCAGATATGGAGATTCATGTGTTCTATGAATTTAGAGACCGAGAGTTCTGAGAAATAGATTTTTTTGTGGTTGTGGACTGTGAAGATATGGCCAAAGCTAGCTAGATGATAGTACGCTTTATGGTTTAGTCATTGTGGACTTTTGGAGGGTTATGTATCTATTTGTGGTGACCAGAGTTGATTTGGGGTCCATAGGTAGGCCCAATGAGGAGGTGTGTTCTACACCGGGTCGAATTGGTTAACTTCGTACTACTGTTATTGAGGGATGTTCCATTCGGTTAGAGTTGCGATTATTCATGTTCTGAGATGCTCTATGAGTCACCCTTTTATACTACAAGGGGTTGTGATTCGTTGGTTATATACACACATGGTGCAATTTTATTTAGGCTTTATAGAGGAATTTGAGCGAGATCGGTATTAGGGTGTTGAATGATAGATTATGCATTGATTATGTTCATTCCGGACTATGGTAGTGGGTTATTTGCTTCTTAGTGGTTATAGTCTTGCACTTTTGGTGCTAGACGTCAAATTGCTTGTGGTTGTTGATTTTATGCACCGTGACTTGAGATATTTCATGTGGACTAGTGTTTGGATGGGGTCACGCATTGTAGTGAAGTTATGTTGGGATATGATCCTTTGTGTTAGATTCGTGTGTTTTGGTTCTACGATATCTGATGGGTTCTAAGCATTGTGTTGTGGTGGTACTTGTTGAGCTTGCGGGACGGTTCTCTTATTGGAGTCATTTTCTATGTTTGAGTACATTTGAATTGTTGCGTATTGGTCCAAGGATTGCACGGTTTGTGTCTCTGGGTAGTATTTGTGTGGCATGTCAGTAGAGTAGTTTGTATTTGATAAGATGAGGTCGTCGGACATAGAATGGGTGCCATCGGATTTGATTGCGGTATAATTGGCTACAGTTCTTGTCGAAGGAGAGGGAGCTCCATGACTTCTTGATCTAATGAATGGTTATGAGTTTTTGCGTGTTTCTTTCATCATCTGTAGTACATAAAGGCTTTAGAACGAGGTTTTATTTGACATGAGGTTTATTACCGGTATGGGGTTGTTTTGAGCAGCTACTGTGATCAGAAATTTTGCTAGGAGTATGTGAGCCGTGTGGTATGTCGGGTGATTACCTCTTGGGTTGTGGTTATGGCTTGATATATCTTGTTCAGAATTATACAGTGTGTAGATGCGAAGTTCGTGTCATGTAGTAAATTCTGTATGTTGGAAATTGGATTCAGTGATTTACGGATTAAAGTTGAAGTAATGATCTTCAGTTATGTTGTGTTTTCGGGCCTATATGAAATAGGGTGATGTGGGATCACCCCCGTATATGTGCATGGTAAGGTTACACGGCGGTTTGATGGCTTAGGAACAACTCTTGGCACATTCGAGGATGAAAGTATGTTTAAGTGGAGGAGAATGTAACGACCTGGCCGGTAATATTGAGCATTTGCACTTCGCTCGGTAGTTTGTGCGCATGAGTAGCTCTATATGATGTATTAGGACTTGTGGGAAAAATATGAGTTCATTCCGAGTTGATTTGATATGTTTCGGCGCGAGTTTTTGGAAGTTCGAAAGTTCATTAAGTTTGATTTGAGGTGCGTTTTGTCGTTTCGATGTTGTTATGCGTGATTTGAGGCCTCGAGTAGGTCTGTGTTATTTTATGGGACTTGTTGGTATGTTCGTATGGGGTCCCGAGTGACTCGGGTGAGTTTTGGATAGGTTTGGGCTGTGTTGCACTCATTTATCTTATGTTTCGGCGTCGTTTCTTCAAGTATAAATGGTCTTACATTAAACAAATGAGCTTTAATTTCTGTTTTTATTGAAGCATTAGATCTATATCATAATTGCGGATCCATAGCAAAAAGAATCGTTGAATTTGGACATCGTATGAGCATTTTATGATCATTTTACTATGAATTGGGTAGCCAGATTTTTCAGATTAATTACGAAATAGCCATTGACTTCATATTTAAAAATATGCATTATTTTCAAATATTGTAACCAACATATCTCCTTCATTATAAGGTCAAATGGAGTGCTTTTGATTGAAATTGTACAAGGAATCCATTGGAGGCATCAAAAGCAAGTTTCGGGATCGTTTGGCACGCAAAACGAGGTAGAACAACTAGGTAAAAATACTTAATATCGAAGGCTTGCTCATTTTGGTCATATTTTGAGTTGGGGAGCTCGGATTTGGATTATTGTTTGAGGTAATTTTCACCATATGGATTGGGTTTCGAGCCGTTTGAAGGTCAGTACGCGCAGGATAGCATATTTGGAGCATCGTTTGACTTGCTAAGTATTGGATTTGGCTTGTTCGAGGTAAGTAACATTTCTAAACTTGGTGTTGATGGTATGAAACCCCGAATTATGTATTATGTGATTGGTGTTGAGGTGATGCACATGCTAGGTGACGGGCGTGTGGGCGTGTACCGTGTGAATTGTGACTCTGTTATTTTTGTAGTACTGTGTAGTTACTTGATATTATCTGTAACCATACAATCTCTATGTACTAGAGCTATTGAACGGTGATCCATGTTAGAAACCATGTCTAGGCTTCATGCTTATTCTGTTGGGACCCGCTGAGGTCATTTCTGTTACTAAGTTATTTGCTTACATTGCAATTTCATACTCATTCATTTCATGTCATATCTCAGTCTCTGTTGCTATTTATTGACATATCATATCATCATTTTAGGGCTAGTTTCATGGCATTATGATCCCGAGAGACTATAGAGATTGATGACTGAGTGAGGCCAAGGGCGTGATTGTGAGTGATATTATGGGATCGGGTTGCATGTCGCAGCATGTTATATTGATTTATGCCTAGATCTGGCTTATTATGGCGTTTGGGCTAAAGGAGTCCCTCCAGAGTCTATACACACCCCTAGTGAGCATGGTTGATTTATATTGAGGGATGGATCTTCCCTGGGCATGGATCTTGCCCGAAGCATTTATATTTGGTGATGGATCTTTCCCGGGATACATTGGCCTTATACAGTACTGAGTGACTGACTGTTAGTTGCTATGTATATATTCAGGAAGGATCTTCCTTGGGTTGGATTGGCTATATACAGTACTGAGTGACTGAGCATGTTGAGTGGTTGAGCGTGATGGCTGGAAAGTGTGATATAGTGAGATTTCATACTCTGAGAATGTGAGTACATAAGTTCATCTCTGAGATACATTGCATTGACATGCACACATGACATATAGGCATAGAGATGTATTTTCCTCATGCCATTAGAAAATGAAATATTTACCTATTGAAAACTTTTTGAAAAAAATTACAATTTTCAAACTTTCTCATATTTTGGTGATTTTGGTAAAAGATTTGGATTTTCACTAATATACTTGAAAAGCGGGCCTATTTTCTGGAACTGTGAACGAGCGGGGCATTTTATATCTGAGTTACTTCTTCTATTACTTTCATTATGTTGTTATGTATTGTTGTTGGATATTGGTGTTGGACTCCGACCTTTGTTCCATCTCATCACTACTTTCAACCTAAGGTTAGGTTTGTTACTTATTGAGCACATGGAGTTGGTTGTACTCATATTATACTTCTGCACCTTGCGTGCAGATGTTGGATACTGATGTTGCTGTGATCGATGGGAGCTGGAATTGAAAATGTACCTGCGTTCCGGATGTAGCTGCCTCTTGTTCAAGGTAGCCTTAGATTTATAAAGATCTGTTTATGTACATTTCGAATTGATGATGTATTTATTTCATACCAGCTTTGTAAATTCTAATCTTAGAAGCTCATGATTTGTACTACCAGTCCTTGAAAATTTTGTAAGATTCAGATATTTTCTTTTACCTAATTGTCTTATTAAATTTCATTGGAATTGGATAAATGTTAATTGGCTTACCTAGTGGGTTGGGTTAGGTGTCATCACGACTAGTTCAATTTTGGTTCGTGACAATGCCGCAACAAGCCTTAGTGTTGTATATATGTGGATCGGGTTGCACGCCTATTACGACCCGGTCGGTCGTCTTAAGAATTAAAGCCCCGATCCCCCATTTAACTACTTTCCCCGTGTTTATTTCTGCTATTTCAAGTTGCCAAGATGTTCGATTTTGAGTTCGGAGAGTTTTGGGACACTTAGTCCCTAAATGAGAGCTTAAGTGTTGGAAAGGTGACCGTAGTCGGAACAATGTGAAGACGACCTCGGAATGGAATTCTAATGGTTCTGTTAGCTCTGTTGGGTGATTTCGGGCTTAGTGGCGTGATCAGATGGTGTTTTGGAGGATCGTAGCTAATTTAGGCTTGAAATGCCGAAAGGTCGAATTTGAAGTTTCTGGTTCGATAGTGAAATTTAGATCTGAGGGTCAGAATGGAATTCCAAAAGTTGGAGTAGCTCTGTAGTGTTGAATGTGACATGTGCAAAATTTCAGGTCATTCGGATGAGGTTTGATAGACTTTTTGATCGAAAGCGTATTTTTAGAGTTTTGGAGTTCTTAGGCTCGAATCCGTGGTTGATTCGTCGTTTCGATGTTGTTTTAGGTGTTTTAAGAATTGGTATAAGTTTGGACAGTGGTATTAAACTTGTTTGTGCTTTTGGTTGAGGTCCCGGGGGCCTCGGGATGATTTCGGATGATTGTCGAAAGAATTGGAACTGGTTTGAAGCAGCTGAAGCTGCTGATATATCTCATAACCGCACCTGTGGTTGGGTCCCACAGGTCGGAGCCACAGAAGCGGAGGAGAAATTGCAGAAGCGGAATTGGGGAGGATCAGCAGGGTCCACAGATATTACACAATTTTGAGACGTGGGCCCGAGGGGTGTTTTGGTCATTTTACCTAATTTCGCGTATTAGCTTAGAATTTCTTTGTAGAATCAGTTACTTGAAGTGTTATTTACATTATACAATTGAATTGAATAGATTTGGGCCATTTGAAGGCGAGTACTCGTGGCAAGAGCGTAGTTTCGGATTGATTTGAGCTGGATCGAAGTAAGCAGCTTGCCTAACCTTGTGTGGGGGACCTTCCCCTTAGGATTTGGAATATTGATAATTGAAATGCCCTATACGTGAGGTGACGAGTGCGTACTTGAGCTAATTGTTGAAAATCCGGTTTTCTTTAAGTAATTTCAATTGTATTCCTTTTTCCTGTTTCATCTTACTTGCAATTTAAACCTGTTGTTAGCTTAGAAAAAGCATGTCTAATTGACTTAACTGTTTATTTGGTTAAACTGCCTTAATTGTATTATGTGAAGCAGTTTAGGTTAGAATTACCTGTTTACTTGGTACGAAATTGGGCTTAAATGAGTATTCCTTGTGTTGTTGCTTCATGTTTTACTTTGGGACTACGGGACGGCATCCCGGGAGATCCCCTGCACGCATTTATGATTTGAGCTGAGGTGCGGGATACCGAGAGATCCCAAGCATGGATATTGAGGATACCAAGATATCCTAGGGATACCGAGAGATCCATAGCACGTATATTGAGGATACCAAGAGATCCCTAGCATATATTGAGGATACCGAGAGATCCTCGGGATACCAAGAGATCCTTGGCATATATTGAGGGTACTAATAGATCCTCGGGATACTAAGAGATCCCAGGTTATTCCTTTGTAATTGTTTTGCCTCTGTTTCAGTTATTGAATTCCTTGTTTTCCTGTATTAAATTCTTATTGTTAGCTTTCAACTGTACTACTTATCTTATACTGTCATACCTTATATTTTTATTTTTATCTCAGTAGCGCCCTGATCTTCCTCGTCACTACCCCATCGAGGTTAGGCTTGGCACTTACTGAGTACCGCTGTGGTGTACTCATGCCCTTTCTACACATTTTTTTTCATGTGCAGATCTAGGTACTTTGACTTAGTCCTATCACCTTTGAGGCGAGGCGACTGCTCCAGAGACTTCGAGGTATATCTGCCATGTCCGCAGAGCGAGGAGTCCCTTTCCATTCTATCTTGTAGTGATAGCCCTTCTATTTTCTTCTGTTGATGTAGACATTCCGGAGTTAGAGCATTTTTATTATATTCGTAGCTTATGATTCATGGGTTTTCGGGTTTTGGGAAAATTTTATTACTTTGTGAGAGTTGGTACTTTGTATGCCGAGTGGCACTTTCAAATGTTGTTTTATTACACTATTTCTATTTAAAAATTGTTTTTCTTTCTTTCCGCAAGTTTTGTTTATCTTCCCTATTTTAGGCTTACCTAGTTGTAGAGACTAGGTGCCGTCACGATGGTTCACGGAGGGAAAACTGGGGTCATGACAAGTTGGTATCAGAGCTCTAGGTTCATAGGAGTCATGAATGACAAGCCGATTTATTAGAGTCTCACTGATCAGTACGGAGACGTCTTTACTTATCTATGAGAGGCTATGTAACTGTTAGGAATATTCCACTTTATTTGATTTCCTTTTTGTGCGAGATTTTGATATCACAATTCTAAACTTTTGTCTTTTATTATCTCATAGATGGTGAGGACACGCGCTAGCCGAGATGATCAGGCACTCGCGCCCCCTACTGCAGCAGTCAGAGGTTGGGGTCTGGGTAGAGGCCGAGGACGTGCGTGTGGTGCAGCCAGAGCACCTGCACTAGCTGCCACCGAGGTACCACTAGCATTTATAGACGGAGTTCAGGCACCTGATACGCCTACTAGTACCACTACTCTAGCACTTCAGGAGACTCTGGCACAGTTAATGAGCAATACACCACTTTGGCTCAGGTAAGGTTTCTTCCCCTTGCTGCAGCCGCATCTCAAGCTGGGGGAGGAGCACAGACTCCCGCCGCTCGCACTCCTGAGCAGCGAGTGAATGTTGATCAAGTCACCGAGATTATTCCTGTACAGCCTGCAGTCCGAGATCAGCCCAAGGACAGGGCAGTGGTGTCCGAGGATGAGCAGCTGAGGCTTGAGAGGTTCAAGAAGTACAAGCCTCCTATATTCAGTGGTCTAGCATCGGATGATGCTCTAGGATTTCTTAACGAGTGTTGTCGTATTCTTCGTACCATGGGTATATCAGGATCGAGCGGGGTTTCCTTCACTACTTTCCAGCTTCGAGGAGCCGCCTATGAATGGTGGCGCACCTATGAGTTAGACAGTCCGGATGAGGCTACTTCCCTGACTTGGACCCAGTTTTCAGATCTGTTCCTCTGAGCCTCAGGGATGCATGGCGTGCAGAGTTTGAGCACTTGCAGTAGGGTGTTATGACTGTCTCTGAGTATGTTGTCTGCTACACTAGTTTGGCTAGACATGCCCCAACCTTGGTTTCTACTATTCACGAGAGGGTTCGCCGGTTTATTAAGGGCCTTATTCCCAACATCAGGTCAAGCATGGCTCGTGAGTTGGAGATGGATATTTCTTATCAGCAGGTGGTGAGCATTGCTAGGAGGATTGAGGGTATGCACGCTAGGGAGAGAGAAGAGAGGGAGGCCAAGAGGTCTCGAGAGTTGGGCCAATATTCTGGTGACCATACCCCAGCTACAGGCCATCATGGTAAGGGTTATATGAGTCGCCCTGTTCATTCAGCTCTTCCAGCAGCCAGTGGTATTCTAGCTCCTCCTAGACCTCAAGAGCCTTATTATGAACCTCCGGTATCTAGCACGCCTCCTACGCGGGGTGCTTTTAGAGGTCAGTCCAGCAGACCTGGACCGAGCCAGTCACAGCCATCACGTCCTCCTAGAGCTTATTTTGAGTGTGGTGTCACACGCCATGTGGTGAGGGATTGCCCTAGACTTGGGAGGAGTACGCCTTGACAGACTTCTCAGCCACAGCGCGCCCCGCAGAGATCTCAGGCTATGCTTACAGCTCCAGTTGCTACCCCACCTGCTCAGCCAGCCAGAGGTGGAGGTCGGGGAGGTAGAGGTCACCCTAGAGAGGGATGTCAGGCCTAATACTATGCCCTTCCTTTCCATACCGAGGTTGTTGCCTCTAATTCTGTCATCATAGGTATTATATTGGTTTGTCACAGAGATGAATCGGCTGTATTCGATCCAGGCTCCACTTACTCTTTTGTGTCTTCTTATTTTTCTCTACATTTGGGTGTACCTCGGGATTCTTTGAGTTCCCCTGTTTATGTTTCCACTCCTGTGGGAGATTCTCTTATTATGCACCGCATTTATCAGTCGTGTTTGGTTTCTCTTGGTGGTTTTAAAACCAGAGTTGATTTATTGTTGCTTAGCATGGTAGATTTTGATATTATCTTGGGCATGGACTGTTTGTCTCCCCATTTATCTATTATTGATTTTCACAAAAAAACTGTGACGTTGGCTTTGCCAGGTATACTGCGTGTTGAGTGGAGGGGTACTTTAGATCACACTCCCAGTAGAGTTATTTCTTTCCTTAAAGATCAGTGTATGGTTGAGAAGGGGTGTGATGCGTATTTAGCTTATGTGAGAGATGTTAGTATTGATACCCCTTCAGTTGATTCAGTCCCAGTAGTACGGGATTTTCCCGATGTGTTTCCAGCTGATCTTCCGGGCATGCCGCCTGATAGAGATATTGATTTTGGCATTGATATGTTGTCGGGCACTCAGCCCATTTCTATTCCTCCGTATCGTATGGATCCTCCTGAGTTGAAGGAGTTGAAGGATCAGTTACATGAATTGCTTCATAAGTGTTTTATTCGGCCCAGTGTATCACCTTGGGGTGCTCCTGTCTTGTTTGTGAAGAAAAATGATGGTTTTATACGTATGTGTATTGATTATCACCAATTGAACAAGGTTACAGTGAAGAATCGTTATCCTTTGCCTCGTATTGATGATCTGGTTGACCAGCTTCAGGGCGCACATGTGTTTTCTAAGATTGACTTGTGCTTAGGTTACCATCAGTTGAAGATTCGGGAGCCAGATATCCCGAAGACTGCTTTCAGGACTCGATATGGTTATTACGAGTTCCTTGTTATGTCATTTGGGCTGACCAATGCCCCAGCAGCCTTTATGCATTTGATGCATAGTGTGTTCTGGTCGTATCTTGACTCGTTCGTCATTGTCTTTATTGATGATATTCTTGTGTATTCCCGGAGTCGGGAAGATCATGAGCAGCACATGAGGACTGTGCTTCAGACTCTAAGAGAGAATAAGTTATATGTTAAGTTCTCGAAATGTGAGTTTTGATTGGATTCTGTGGCATTCTTAGGCCACGTAGTATCGAGTGAGGGTATTTAGGTGGATCCGAAGAATGTAGAGGCCATGTAGAGTTGGCCCAGACCATTCTCAGCTACAGAGATCCGTAGTTTCCTTGGCTTGGTGGGTTACTACCGTCGTTTTGTTGAGGGGTTTTCATCGATTGAAGCCCTTATGACCAGACTGACCCAGAAGGGTGCTTCGTTCCAATGGATGGAAGAGTGTAACGTGAGCTTTCAAAAGCTCAAGACAGCTTTGACTACAGCACCAATTTTGATATTGCTTATAGGTTCGGGGTCTTATACGGTCTATTGTGATGCCTCGAGGATTGGCCTCGGAGCGGTGTTGATGCAGGACGGTAGGGTGATTGCCTACGTGTCCATACAGTTGAAGGTACATGAGAAAAATTACCCTGTCCACGACCTTGAATTAGCTGCCATTGTTCACGCCCCGAAGATTTGGCGTCATTATTTATACGGGGTTCCCTATGAGATTTATACTGATCATCGGAGCTTGCAGCACCTGTTCAAGCAAAAGGATCTAAATTTATGCCAGAGGAGGTGGTTAGAGTTGCTGAAGGACTATGATATCACCATTTTGTATCACCCGGGCAAGGCCAATGTGGTGGCCGATGCCTTGAGTCGTCGGGCAAAGAGCCTGGGGAGTTTGGCTTATTTACCAGCATCGAAGAGACCTATGGTGATGGATATTCAGTCCTTAGCCAGCCAGTTTGTGAGATTGGAACTTTCAGAGCCTAGTTGGGTTCTAGCTTGCGTGGTCTCTGAGGCTTCCTTATTTGATCGTATCAGGGAGCGTCAGTATGATGACCCGTATTTGCTTGTCCTCAAGGACAAGGTTCGGCATGGGGATGCTAGAGATATGACTATTGGTGATAATGTGGTATTGAGGATGCAGGGTCGGATTTGTGTATCCAATATTGATGGGCTTCGGGAGATGATTCTGGAGGAGGCCCATGGTTTGCAGAATTCCATTCATCAGGGTTCCGCGAAGATGTATCAGGATTTGAGGCAGCACTACTGGTGGAGGCGAATGAAGAAAGATATAGTTAGATTTTTAGCTCGGTGCCTCAACTATCAGCAGGTGAAGTATGAGCACCAGAGACCGGGTGAGTTGTTCAGTAGATAGAGATTCCGGAGTGAAAGTGGGAGCAGTTCACCATGGACTTTGAAGTTGGGCTCCCACGGACTTTGAGAAAGTTCGATGCTATTTGGGTGATCGTGGATCGGCTAACTAAGTCCGCGCACTTCATTCCGGAGTGTACTACCTATGCTTCGGAGCATCTAGCGGAGATTTATATCCGGGAGATTGTTCATTTGCATGGTATTCCAGTTTCCATCATTTCAGATAGAGGTACACAGTTCACACCACGATTCAAGAGGGTCGTTCAGCAAGAGTTAGGTACTTGGGAGGAGTTGAGTACGACATTTCACCCTCAGACAAACGGACAATCCGAGTGCACTATTTAGATTCTTGAGGATATGCTCCGTGCGTGTGTAATTGAGTTTGGAGGATCTTGAGATCAATTCTTGCCATTGACGGAGTTTGCTTACAATAACAAGTATCAGTCCAGCATTCAGATGGCACCATATGTGGCTTTATATGGTAGGTGGTGTAGATCCCCGGTGGGTTGGTTTGAGTCGGGTGAGGCTAGATTATTGGGCATAGACTTGGTTCAGGATGCTTTGGAGAAGGTTAAGGTGATTCAGGATAGACTCTGCACAGCTCAGTCAAGACAGAAGAGTTACACGGATCGAAAGGTTCGTGATGTCTCCTATATGGTTAGAGAGCAGGTTCTGAGATTTGGAAGAGGTTTATTGGCCCTTTTAAGGTATTGAGGTGTGTTGGGGAGGTTGCTTATGAGCTTGCATTACCTCCCAACTTGGCAGGAGTTCATCCGTTTTTTCATGTTTCGATGCTCCAGAGGTATCACGGTGATCCTTTGTACGTGTTGGATTTCAGTTCAATCCAGTTGGACAAGGATCTATCCTATGTGGAGGAGCCAGTGGCAATATTGGACAGGCAGGTTAGAAAGTTGAGGTCAAAGAACATTGCATCCGTGAAGGTTCAGTGGCGGGGTCAGCCGGTCGATGAGGTGACCTGGGAGACCGAGCAGGATATGTGCAGTAGTTACCCTCAAATTTTCACTACTTCAGGTATGTCTCTATGCTCGTTCGAGGACGAATAAGTGTAGGAGGATGTGACGACCCGGCCGGTTGTCTTAAGAATTAACACCCCGATCCCATATTTAACTGCTTTCCCTGTGTTTATTTCTGCTATTTTAATTTGCCGGGATATTCGGTTTTGAGTACAAAGAGTTTTGGGACACTTAGTCCCTA
This sequence comes from Nicotiana sylvestris, assembly GCF_000393655.2. Taxonomy (NCBI): domain Eukaryota; kingdom Viridiplantae; phylum Streptophyta; class Magnoliopsida; order Solanales; family Solanaceae; genus Nicotiana; species Nicotiana sylvestris. Next base: position 127,745,355 of record NC_091060.1, on the reverse strand, counting down.
AATGAGAGCTTAAGTGTTGGAAAGTTGACCGTAGTCTGAACAGTGTGAAGACGATCTCGGAATGGAATTCTGATGGTTCTGTTAGCTCCGTTGGGTGATTTCGGGCTTAGGGGTGTGATCGGATGGTGTTTTGGAGGTCAGTAGCTAATTTAGGCTTGAAATGCCGAAAAGTCGAATTTTGAAGTTTCCGGTTCGATAGTGAGATTTTGATCTGAGGATCGGAATGGAATTCCGAAAGTTGGAGTAGCTCCGTAGTGTTGAATGTGACGTGTGTGCAAAATTTCAGGTCATTCAGACGAGGTTTGATACACTTTTTGATCGAATGTATTTTTAGAATTTTGGAGTTCTTAGGCTCGAATTCGTGGTTGGTTCGTCGTTTCGACGTTGTTTTATGTGTTTTAAGAACTGGTATAAGTTTAGACAATGGTATTACACTTGTTTGTGCTTTTGGTTGAGGTCCCGGGGTCTCATGATGATTTCGGATGGATGTCGGAAGAATTGGAAATGGTTTGAAGCAACTGAAGCTGCTGATATTTTTCATAACCGCACCTGCAGTTAGGTCCCGCAGCTGCGGAGCCGCAGAAGCGGCGGAGAAATTGCAGAAGCGGAATTGGGGAGGATTAGCAGGGTCCGCAGATGCGGGAGAATTACCGCAGAAGCGGTACCGCATCTGCGAATGAGTAATCTCAGTTGCGGAAGCTGGTCTTTAAGTGAAAGGTCGCAGATGCGACCAAGTCCTCGCAGATGCGGTCCCAGGGCCGCAGAAGCGGGTTAACTGGGCAGAAACATACAAATACTTGTCTTCGCGAAATTTAGCTATTTTCATCTCTTTTCAAACGGGAAGAAGCTTGGGGAGCATTTTTTTAAGAGGGATTTTGAGAGGAGTTCATTGGGGTAAGGTCTTTGGTCCCTAAACTCGTTATTGGAGAGATTTTTATCATTATAACCATGAAAAATTTAGGAAAATCATTGGTAATTTGGGGGGTAGGGCTTGACTAATTAGAGACCTTTGAGTGATGATTTGAGGGACCATTTGAGATCCGATTTTGGTACTTTTGGTATGACTGAACTCGTGAGAGTGTGAGGATTCTAGAAATGAAAATTTTACCCGATTCTGAAATGTGGGTCTGAGGGGCGTTTTGGTCATTTTACCTAATTTCGCGTATTAGCTTAGAATATCTTTGTAGAATTAGTTACTTGAAGTGTTATTTATATTATGCAGTTGAATTGAATAGATTTGGGCCATTTGGAGTCGATTACTCGTGGCAAGAGCGTGGTTTCGGATTGATTTGAGCTGGTTCGAGGTAAGTCGATTGCCTAGCCTTGTGTGGGGGACCTTCCTCTTAGGATTTGGTATATTGATAATTGAAATGCCCTGTATGTGAGGTGACGAGTACGTACTTGAGCTAATTGTTGAAAATCTGATTTTCTTTAAGTAATTACAATTGTGTTTCTTTTTCCCGTTTCATCTTACTTGCAATTTAAACCTGTTGTTAGCTTAGAAAAATCATGTCTAATTGACTTAACTTTTTATTTTCTTAAACTGCCTTTATTGTATTACGTGAAGCATGTTAGGTTAGAATTACCTATTTACTTGGTACGAAATTCAGCTTAAATGAGTATTCCTTGTGTTGATGTTGCGTGTTTTACTTTGGGACTACGGGACGGCATCCCGGGAGATACCCTGCACGTATTTATGATTTGAGCTGAGGTGCGGGATACCGAGAGATCCCTAGCACGTATATTGAGGATACCAAGAGAACCTAGGGATACCGAGAGATCCCTAGCACGTATATTGAGGATACCAAGAGATCCCTAGCATATATTGAGGATACCGAGAGATCCTCGAGATACCAAGAGATCCCTAGCATATATTGAGGGTACTAAGAGATCCTCGGGATACTGAGGGATCCCCGATTATTCCCTTGTGATTGTTTTGCCTCTGTTTCAGTTATTGAATTCCTTGTTTTCCTGTATTAAATTCTTATTGTTAGCTTTCAACTGTACTGCTTATCTTATACTGTCATACCTTATATTTTTATTTTTATCTCAGTAGGGCCCTGACCTTCCTCGTCACTAACCCAGCAAAGTTAGGCTTGGCACTTACTGAGTACCGTTGTGGTGTACTCATGCCTTTTCTACGCATTTTTTTCATGTGCAGATCTAGGTACTTTGACTTAGTCCTATCACCTTTGAGGCGAGGTGACTGCTCCAGAGACTTCGAGGTATATCTGCCGTGTCCGCAGATCGAGGAGTCCCTTTCCAATCTATCTTTTAGTGATAGCCCTTCTACTTTCTTCTGTTGATGTAGACATTCCGGAGTTATTGCATTTTTATTATATTCATAGCTTATGATTCATGGGTTTTCGGGTTTTGGGAAAACTTTATTACTTTGTGAGAGTTGGTACTTTGTATGCTGAGTGGCACTTTCAAATGTTGTTTTATTACACTATTTTTATTTAAAAATTGTTTTTCTTTCTTTCCGCAAGTTTTGTTTATCTTCCCTATTTAGGCTTACCTAGTTGTAGAGGCTAGGTGCCGTCACGATGGTTCACGGAGGGCAAATTGGGGTCATGACAAGTTGGTATCAGAGCTCTAGGTTCATAGGAGTCATGAATGACAAGCTGATTTATTAGAGTCTCGCTGATCAGTACGGAGACGTCTTTACTTATCTACGAGAGGCTATGTAACTGTTAGAAAAATTCCACTTTATTTAATTTCCTTGCCGTGCGAGATTTTGATATCACAATTCTAAACTTTTGTCTTTTATTCTCTCACAGATGGTGAGGACACGCGCTAGCCGAGATGATCAGGCACTCGCGCCCCCTACTGCAGCCGTTAGAGGTTGGGGCCTGGGTAGAGGCCGAGGACGTGCATGTGGTGCAGCCAGAGCACCTGCACTAGCTGCCATCGAGGTACCACCAGCAGTTACAGCCGGATTTCAGCCACCTGATACGCCTACTGCTACTACTACTCTAGCACTTCAGGAGACTCTGGCACAGTTCATGAGCAATACACCACTTTGGCTCAGGTAGGATTTCTAGCACGTATATTGATGATCTCAAGAGATCCTCGGGATACCAAGAGATCCCTAGCATATATTGAGGATACCGAGAGATCCTCGGGATACCAAGAGATCCTTGGCATATATGATTGTACTAATAGATCCTCGGGATACTGAGAGATCCCCGGTTATTCCCTTGTGATTGTTTTGCCTCTGTTTCAGTTATTGAATTCCTTGTTTTCCTGTATTAAATTCTTATTGTTAGATTTCAACTGTACTACTTATCTTATACTGTCATACCTTATATTTTTATTTTTATCTCAGTATCGCCCTGACCTTCCTCGTCACTACCCCATCGAGGTTAGGCTTGGCACTTACTGAGTACCGTTATGGTGTACTCATGCCCTTTCTACACATTTTTTTCATGTGCAGATCTAGATACTTTGACTTAGTCCTATCACCTTTGAGGCGAGGCGACTGCTCCAGAGACTTCGAGGTATATCTGCCGCGTCCGCAGACCGAGGAGTCCCTTTCCATTCTATCTTGTAGTGATAGCCCTTCTATTTTCTTCTGTTGATGTAGACATTCCGGAGTTAGAGCATTTTTATTATATTCGTAGCTTATGATTCATGGGTTTTCGGGTTTTGGGAAAACTTTATTACTTTGTGAGAGTTGGTATTGTGTATGCCGAGTGGTACTTTCAAATGTTGTTTTATTACACTATTTCTGTTTAAAAATTATTTTTCTTTCTTTCCGCAAGTTTGGTTTATCTTCCGCATTTTAGGCTTACCTAGTCGTAGAGACTAGGTGCCGTCACGATGGTTCACGAAGGGCGAACCGGGGTCGTGACAATGCCGCAATAAGCCTTATGGCTATATATATATATATATATATATATATATATATATATATATATATATATATATATATATATATGGGATCGTGCTGCACGCCGCAACATTAATTTATGGCATGATTGGCTTGATATAGCGCTTGGGATGAAGGGGCCCCTCCAGAGTCTGTACACTCCCCTAGTGAGCGCATGTACCTACTGAGTACGGGTGTTGAGTGTTGAGTGCCAAGTGCTGAGTGACTTGGAGGGCTGAGTGACTGTGGCCCTGAGAGGATACATTTGATTCATTATTGCTGCACTTAGCTTCCATGTATCATTGTCTCTAAATTTTTGAAAGATATTACACTCTGTTTCACTTAAACTTGCCATGGAGTAACTCAGTGGACTTAAATTGTCAAACTTGAAAGCATGCCTACTTTCCTATGTTTGAATTACCGAAGTTAAACTACAATTGCAAAGCTCTTCACTATTTTCAGTTCTTTATTTAGTCTTGTTACTTACTAAGTTGGTTATACTCACGCTACACCCTACACTTCGTGTGTAGATCTAGGTGTTTCTGGACACGGTGGGTGTTGATTTCATCGCATAGTTGATTTTTGGGGAGAGTACAAGGTAACTGCCCGGCGCTTCGCAGACATTGTTTCTCCTTCCCTATCTTTTCCGCTTATTGTATTTAGTTTTGCACTATGTTAGACAGTATTTTCCAGACTTGTGATATTTAGATGCTCATGTACTCAGTAACACCCTGATGTTGGGAGTTTCCGCATTGTGTTTGAATTTTCTATCCTATTTATGAGAAGTTTTACTATTTAAACTGCTTTAAATCCATTTTTGTTTAAGTTGTTGGAGTAAATTGGTAAATGTCGGCTTGCCTAGTACCACGTTAGGCACCATCACAACAGGCTAGTTTTGGGTCGTGTCAGTTAGGCTTACTTAGTCTTAGAGAATAGGTACCGACACGACATCCTACAGAGGAAAATTGGGATCGTGACATTAAATGATATCAATTGTTTCAAAGGTTCAGAAGCTTACCCATTGTAAATTAATGTTTGCTCCAGTGGGACGGTAAACTGATGCCTTAAGGTATAGCTGGAATAGGAAAGAGTTCATGTCCCCATAAAAGTCAGCATGCTTCTCCCATGGTTGAGAAGCATAACCTCCATAAATATAGCCTTCTTTATCTTTTGTTATCAATAAAGTTGATCCTTTGTCATCTCTGCAATTCAAGTTGGGATTTAATACTTGGATAAAGAGTTTAACAATTGGCTAAAAAATGATACTACAGCAACCAGACATAAAATGAGAGGAAAAAAGTGATAGCATTTATGCTTAAACTGTTTTCTTTTGCTAATTGCAAGAGTTTTGAGCAAAAAGTTAAGCATTTGTTAATATATATATATACTAGTTTCTGATTGCACGTGTATACCGAGTCATATAGAAACTATTGCGTATTGAAAATTCAAATCTTTAGTTTTCTTAGAAAAACAAAAGAACTCGTCCAATAATTTTCCAAAAGAGCATGTTCAATTTGATTACGCTACAATTCTTTCGTCACTTTTGGTTAATCCGAAAATGGAATACTGACCGCTTTCATGTTTAAGTGACTAAATTTATTTTAGCACTTTCTCAATGTAATAAAATTGACTCAATAGGTATAACTCCAATATTTCTCTTAATCTTAATACTAATATGGTAGATATTAAATTTTCAAGATCCTTTCCTTCAAATGTGCAAGGTATAAACCTCTTCGTTTTTGTCATGCCATTATATCATTGCTTACGATCAACAAATCAACAAATTAACGCAAAATAATCGCATATCCTCTGAGAATATGTGAGAGTTGAAGAAATACAAATTTAAATATATTTTATATTTCAATTTCTTTAAATTATATTAAATATTAAGTCTGGTATTGCCTTCTAATTTGAAATAAAATACCGTAACACTTTAATTATTTCAAGTGACTTTTATAATTTATGGATCAATCCTAACTCACTATTTCATTTCATCATCAAGTTAAGGCGCTGGAATGCTACACACACATTTAAAACGACACTACTTTCATAGAGTATCTTTACTCTTTAATTTAATGAATTAAAAGTGATACTATCAAACGATAAATATTGTTTATTTATTTTTTAAGAATTAAAGTGGTTTAAATGAAGAAATCTTCGCTCAACAATGGGAGATATAAACAGTTAGGGAGCAAAAAATTTAAAATTACAGGTGCTCCACTATCTTTAACATAAGCTTATCATCGGCTACATATCTAAACTACATATATTTGGTTGGTTGCTTCGGTTTTGATTTAATCCGGCTTGATTTAGAGATACAAAAAAATGATCATATATACAAATTAATTAGTATATCCATCTTCGGTTAAGATCAGAAGTATCCTCTTTATTGGCGAAATGTATTTATTTTGTTAATACTTTAGCAATCTTGTAAAATAATGTAGTAATTTTTCCTACTTTCTTTTAACATTATAGCTGTCAATATGGGTGGGGTCGGGCTAGCCCAGTCCCGCCCATATCGGCTTTAGCAATTGACGGTTTGGGCTGGCCTAGTCAACCATTTTGATGGGCCTTATAATGATCATCTGACCCCATCCCTATGTGGGTTACGGGCCCCCACGGGCCGGCCCATCAATTTTTAAAATATAATTTTATATTTTTTTCTTTAATTTATAAACTAAAAAAAGATAAATATTTCAAAGTTAAATAAGTCTATTGGAAATATTTCACAAAACTTAATAACTTTTTATACGGTTCTAATATATCATAATAAACACTAAAAAAGTAAAAGACAAGACTATATTTCAGTCACTAAAAGCCAAAACTCAAAACACACTATTTAAGAGAACGCCCATGACGCTTATGGGATATCTAACACATCATCTTCATCAAATACATTTGAATCCGCTTATGAGAAGGTTGTCTTAACATCTTCACTTTCTTCTACATCTACAATTCGTATGCAATATTAATTAGTTAAATATTGAAAATAATTAAATTTTAACGTTTTAAGATTTTGATCTTTTAATATGATGAGCTTAATAAACTTTAAGGTTGGGATACTCTTCTTTTTATTTTTGGTATCATATACTTTTTATATTTTGTACATTTAAATACGTATTTTTATTAGGCCCACGGGCCGGCCTAGCCTAACTTCAGTCAAGCCTCACGGGTCACGGGCTTACTTGGGCTGGGCTTAAAAGCCTCATTTTTAAATGGGCTCCAAAAATTTTAGCCCAACCCTGCTAAATCATATGTTGGGCTGAGTTGGCTCAACGGACCAAGCACATATTAACGGCTCTATTTAACATCTACTGCAGTACTATAATCTAAAAATTCGACAAATACAAAGGGAGGCTAATAAAATTTTAAGCAATTTTTCACATGTAAAGAAATGTTTCCATCCTAATTCTCAAGAATTAGTAATAATTTCTCCAACGAACACATGTTCATTTTAAGTTGAAATCATGTCACATAATTGAATGCACTTGTAATAATATTAATTCATAATTACAATTAAAATTAATCAATTTTAAATTAATCAATTTCTATTGAGGAACTCATATCATTAACTTTCACAAATTGTCACGTAACAACAATTTTTTTTGATCAAATTCATATAACTTTATTTTTTCACACAATAATCATAAAAGTTTTACTAATTCATACAAAAATAGTGACTGATAAATACAATTTTTAGTAGTATTTTCTTATTTTACGGGTTTTATTTTTTTTATTTTTAGTCTACTAAATAATAATAAAATGAAAATAGGAATTATACAACCCGACCTTACCATATATATATATATATATATATATATATATATATATATATAATACTCAAAGTTTGTGACGACCCGGCCGGTCGTCTTAAGAATTTACGCCCCGATCCCCCATTAACTGCTTTCCCCAAGTTTATCTCTGCTATTTTGATTTGCCGGGATATTCAATTTTGAGTTTCGGAGAGTTTTGGGACACTTAGTCCCTAAATGAGAGCTTAAGTGTTGGATAGTTGGCCGCAGTCGGTACAGTGTGAAGACGGCCTCAGAATGAAAATCGGATGGTTCCGTAGCTCCGTTGGTTGGTTTTGGGCTTTGGGGTGTGTTTGGATTGTGTTTTGGAGGTCCGTAACTAATTTAGGCTTGAAATGCCGAAAGTTGAATTTTTGAAGTTTCTTGTTCGATAGTGAGATTTTGATCCGAGGGTCAGAATGGAATTTTAGAAGTTGGAGTAGCTCCGTAGTGTTTAATGTGACGTGTGTGCAAAATTTCAGGTCATTTGGACGAGGTTTGATAGACTTTTAGATCGAAAGCGTATTTTTAGAGTTTTTGGAATTCTTGGGCTTGAATCCGATGAAAAATAGGTGATTTGATGTTGTTTTGAGCGTTCCGAAGGTTGGAACAAGTTTGAATGATGTTTAAGATTGGTTAGCAGGTTTGGTTGAGGTTCCGGGGGCCTCAGGTGTGTTTCAGATGCTCAACGGGTCATTTTGGAACTTGTTGGAATTGTAGAATTGCTAGTATCTGGTTTCTTTAATCGCATTCGCGCCCTTCCCTCCGCGTTCGTGTAGTGTAATTTCAGAGGATGATTTAATTGTTCTTTGCGATCGCATGTTTTGACTCGCGATCACAGAAGTCTGCCCCCTCCTTCTTCGCGTTCGCATCCCTCCATTCACGTTCATGTAGTAGAACTAGGAGCCGGGGGTACTATGACCATTTCCCCTTCGCGTTCGTATTTTCTGTCCGCGAACGCATAAGCCTGCCCTTTTCCTCTTCTGCGTTCGTGTGCTTCATCACGCGTTCGCATAGCCCAGTTCAGGAGCCATCAGATTTTCCTTTTCGCGATCGCACATCATTTTACGCGCTCGCAATGTACAAACACCTGGGCAGATTATAAAATTTCAAAGTCGAGGGTTTGGCCATTTTTATCAAAATGTAAGCTTGGGAGCTCGGATTTGAGCGAGGTTTTGAGTGATTTTTAGAGATATCGATTGGATAACGATTCTTAACTCCTTTTTGCTTGTAATACATTAATCCAAACATGAATTCATCATTTAATTTCGGACTTTGTATGAAAATTTGGGGGAAAGTTCTTAGACCAAAAGTTCGAGTTTTGATTGGGGATTTGACATTGGATTTGGATAATTTCGGTATGGTTAGAATCGTGGGAGTGTGAGGATTCTGGAAATTTAATTTTTACCCGATTCCGAGACGTGTGCCCGAGGGGCGTTTTGGTCATTTTACCTAATTTCGCGTATTAGCTTAGAATTTAATTATATAATCAATTACTTGAAGTGTTATTTACATTATGAAATTGAAATGAATAGATTCGGGCCATTTGGAGTCGAATACTCGTGGCAAGAACGTGGTTTCGGAGTGATTATTGAGCCGGTTCGAAGTAAGTGGCTTGTCTAACCTTATGTGGGGGACCTTCCCCTTAGGATTGGTATATTTGGTAATTGAAATGCCTTGTACGTGAGGTGACGAGTGCATACTTGTGCTAATTGTTGGAAATCCGGTTTTCATTAAGTAATCACTAGTATGTTTCCTTTCCTGTTTTTACTACTTGCACTATTAAGCATGTTGTTTGCTTAGGAAAGCGTGTCTAAGTGACTTAATTGCTTTATTTGCTCAACCTGCATTACCTGAATTCTGTGCAGCATGCTAGGCTAGAATCACTTGTTGCCTTAATATGAAATTTTGTCATTTCTGTATACTTTCCTGTTGTTGCTGTGTATTTATATTAGGACTACGGATGTGGGATTCCGGTAGCTCCCCCTTGCCTGTTTATTTGGGACTGCGGATGTGGGATTCTGTTAGATCCCCATTGTCTGTTTATTTGGGACTACGGATGTGGGATTCCGGTAGATCCCCTTGCACAGTAACATGGAAATACGGGACTGCACCCGGTAGATTCCCTCAGTACTGGGTATTTACATTTGGGGACTACGGAACGGGATTTCGGTAGATCCCCGGCACATTATGAGTTGGACTATGGGACAACACCCGAGAGATCCATTGGACTTTTACATTTGGGGGCTACAGGACGGTATCCTAGTAGATCCCCGGTTGCTATCTCTGTGTTGAATTGTGTTCCCTTGGTGAGTAGTTTTGCCTCTGTTCTAGTTGTTGTTGCTCTTTCTATTCTATGTTATTTCTTATTGTTGCACTTAATTATACTGTCTTGTTCTACACTATTATACTTTGTATTTTTTTTAACCTCAGTAGGGTCCTGACCTTCCTCGTCACTACCCGACCGAGGTTAGGCTTGGCACTTACTGAGTACTGTTGTGGTGTACTCATGCCCCTTCTGCGCACGTTTTTCATGTGCAGATCAAGGTACTTTCACTCTTTCTTATCATCCTTGAGGCGAGCCGCTTTTGTAGAGACTTCGAGGTATATCTGCCACGTCCGTAGACCGAGGAGTCCCTTTCTATCTTTCTGTAATAGTATATCCCTCCAGTATTTCCCTTTTGTTAAACATTTCTGGAGTTAGAACTTCTTATGTATCTCTTAGCTTGTGATTCATGGGTTTCCGGGTTTTGGGAGATATATATATTGGATTTGAGAGTTATAATATGTATGCCGAGCGGCACTTTTAAAACGTTGTTTTATTACATTATTTTTGTTTTAAATTGTATTCTTCCGCAAATTGGTTTATCTTCCGCGTTTTAGGCTTATCTAGCTGTAGAGACTAGGTGCCGTCACGATGGTTCATGGAGGGCGAACCGGGGTCGTGACAAGTTGGTATCAGAGCTCTAGGTTCATTGGAGTCATGAATCATAAGCTGGTTTATTAGAGTCTCGCTGATCGATACAGAGACGTATGTACTTATCTACGAGAGGCTATGTAACCATTAGGAAAATTCCACTTCATTTAATTTCCCTGTCGTGCGAGATTTTTGACATCACGAATCCTAAACCTCTGTCTTCCATTCTCTCACAGATGGTGAGGACACATGCTACCAGAGATGATCAAACACCTGCACCCCCTGCGAGATCCGTCAAAGGTCGGGGACGGGGTAAAGGTCAAGGACGCACACGTGGTGCAACCAGAGCATCGGCGTGAGCTGCCGCCAAGGTACCACCAGGAGTTCCAGCTGGAGTCCAGGCACCTGACATGCCTACTACCACTATTACTCCAGCTCTTCAGGAGACTTTGGCACAGTTCATGAGTATGTACACCACTCTGGCTCAGGCAGGGTTGCTTCCCCTTGCTGCAGCTATATCTCAGACCAGGGGAGGAGCACAGACTCCCGCCGCCCGCACTCCTGAGCAGTGAGTGCATGTTGAGCAGGTCCTTGAGATTATTCCTGTACCGCCTGCAGTGCCAGTTCAACCCGAGGGCAGGGCAGAGGTTTCCGAGGAGGAGAAACTGAGGCTTGAGAGGTTCATGAGGTACAAGCCTCATGTATTCAGCGGTCTAACATCGGAGGATGCTCTGGGATTTCTAGATGAGAGTTACCAAATTCTCCGTACCATGGGTATATCAGAATCGAGCGGGATTTCCTTCACTACCTTCCAGCTTCGAGGAGCCACCTATGAGTGGTGGCGCACCTATGAGTTAGACAGTTCGGATGAGGCTGCTTCCCTAACGTGGACTCAGTTTTCGGATCTGTTCCTGAGAGAGTATGTTCCTCAGAGCCTCAAGGACGCATGGCGCGCAGAGTTTGAGCATTTGCGCCAGGTTACTATGACTGTCTTAGAGTATGCAGTTTGTTACACTAGTTTGGCTAGGCATGCACCAGCATTGGTTTCTACTGTTCGCGAAAGGGTTCGCCGGTATATTGAGGGCCTTATTCCCAGCATCAGGTCTAGCATGGCTCGTGAGTTGGAGATGGATATTTCTTATCAGCAGGCGGTGAGCATTTCTAGGGAGAGAGAGGAGTGGGAGGCCAAGAGGTCTCGAGAGTTGGGCTATTTCTCTGGTGCCCGTGCCCCAGCAGCAGGTCGTCATGTTAGGGGTTATATGAGTCGCCATATTCATTCAGCTCTTCCAGCAGCCAGTGGTATCCCAGCACCTCCTAGACTTCAGGAGCCTTATTATGCACCTTCAGTATCTAGCGCGTCTCCTGCGCGGGGTGCTTTCAGAGGTCAGTCCAGTAGACCTGGCCCGAGCCAGTCACAGCCACCACTCCCAGAGCTTGTTTTGAGTGTGGTGACACACGCTATATGCTGAGGGATTGCCCCAGAATTGGGAGGGTACACCTCTACAGACTTTTCAGCCATAGCATACCCCGCAGAGTTCTCAGGCTATGGTTACAGCTCCAGTTGCTACCCTACCTTCTCAGCCAGCCAGAGGTGGAGGTCAGGGAGGTAGAGGTCGCCCTAGAGGGGGAGGCCAGGCCCGATACTATGCCCTTCTTGCCCGTATTGAGGTTGTTGCCTCTGATTCTGTCATCACAGGTATTATACTAGTTTGTTACAGAGATGCATCGGTTCTATTCGATCTAGGCTATACTTACTCTTATGTGTCTTCTTATTTTGCTCCGCATTTGGGTGTATCTCGGGATTCTTTGAGTTCCCCTGTTTATGTTTCTACTCCTATGGGAGATTCTCTTGTTATGGATTGCGTTTATCGATTGTGTTTGGTTGCTCTTAGTGGTTTTGAGACCATAGCCAATTTATTGTTACTTATCATGGTTGACTTTGATATTTTCTTGGGCATGGACTATTTGTCACCCCATTATGCTATTCTTAATTGTCACGCCAAAACCATGACATTGGTTGTGCCAGGTGTACCGCGTGTTGAGTGGAGGGGTACTTTAGATCACACACACAGTAGAGTTATTTCTTTTCTTAAAGCTCAGTTTATGGTTGAGAAGGGGTGTGACGCGTATTTAGCTTATGTGAGAGATGTCAGTATTGATACCCCTCTAGTTGATTCAGTCCTAGTAGTACTGGATTTTTCCGATGTGTTTCTAGCTGATCTTCCAAGCATGTCGCCTGATAGAGATATTGATTTTGGCATTGATCTGTTGCCGGGCACTTAGCCCATTTCTATTCCTACGTGTCGTATGGCTCCTCCCGAGTTAAAAGAGTTGAAGGATCAATTACAGGAATTGCTTGATAAGGGTTTTATTCGGCCCAGTGTATCACCTTGGGGTGCTCTTGTCTTGTTTGTGAAGAAAAAGGATGGTTCTCTGCGTATGTGTATTGATTATTACCAGTTGAACAAAGTGATAGTTAAGAACCATTATCTTTTGCCTCGTATTGATGATCTGTTTGATCAGCTTCAAGGCACACAGGTGTTTTTAAAGATTGATTTGCGCTTAGGTTACCATCAGTTGAAGATTCGGGAGCTAGATATCCCGAAGACTGCTTTCAGGACTCGGTATGGTCATTACGAGTTCCTTATTATGTCATTTGGGTTGACCAATGCCCATCAGCCTTTATGTATTTGATGCACAGTGTGTTCCGGCCGTATCTTGACTCGTTCGTCATTGTCTTTATTGATGATATTCTGGTGTATTCCCGGAGTCGGAAAGATCATGAGCACCACCTGAGGACTGAGCTTCAAACTCTAAGAGAGAAGAAGCTATATGCTAAGTTCTCGAAATGTGAGTTTTGGTTGGATTCAGTGGCATTCTTAGGCCACGTGGTATCAAGTGAGGGTATTCAGGTTTATCCGAAGAAGATAGAGGCCGTGCAGGGTTGGCCCAGACCATCCTCGGCTACTGAGATCCACGGTTTCCTTGGCCTGGCAGGTTACTATCGTCTTTTTATGGAGGGGGGTTTCATTGATTGCAGCCCCTATGACCAGGTTGACCTAGAAGGGTGCTCCGTTTCAGTGGACGGAGGAGTGTGAGGTGAGCTTTCAGAAGCTCAAGACAGCTTTGACTACAGCCCTAGTTTTGATATTGCCTACAGGTTCGGGGTCTTATACGGTCTATTGTGATACCTCGAGGATTGGCCTTAGAGCGGTGTTGATGCAGGACGGTAGGGTGATTGCCTACGCATCCAGACAGTTGAATATACATAAGAAGAACTACCTCGTTCACCACCTTGAGTTAGTTGCCATTGTTCACGCCCTGAATATTTGGTGCCATTATTTATACGGGGTTCTCTGTGAGATTTATACTGACCATCGGAGCTTGCAGCACCTATTCAAGCAAAAGGATCTAAATTTCCGCCAGAGGAGGTGGTTAGAGTTGCTGAAGGACTATGATATCACTATTTTGTATCACTCGGGCAAGGCCAATGTGGTGGCTGATGCCTTGAGTCGACGAGCGGAGAGTTTGGGGAGTTTGACCTATTTACCAGCATCAGATAGGCCTATGGCGATGGATATTCAGGCCTTAGCTAGCCAGTTTGTGAGATTGGATCTTTTGGAGCCCAGTCGGGTTCTAGCTTGTGTGGTTTCTCGGTCTTCCTTATTTGATCGTATCAGGGAGCGGCAGTATGATTGCCCTCATTTGCATGTCCTCAAGGACAAGGTTCAGCATAGTGATGCCAGAGATGCGACTATTGTGTGATGATAGGGTATTGAGGATGCAGGGTCGGATTTGTGTACCCAATGTTGATGGGCTTCGGGAGTTGATTCTAGAGGAGGCCCATAGCTCGCGGTATTCCATTCATCCGGGTGCCGCGAAGATGTATCAGGATTTGAGGCAGCATTATTGGTGTAGGTGGATGAAGAAAGATATTGTTAGATTTGTATCTCGGTGCCTTAACTGTCAGCAGGTGAAGTTTGAGCACCAGAGACCAGGCGGGTTGCTTCAGCAGAAAGAGATTTTGGAGTGGAAGTGGGAGCGGACCACCATGGACTTTGTAGTTGGGCTCCCACAGACTTTGAGAAAGTTCAATGCTATTTGGGTGATTTTGGATCGGCTGACCAAGTCCGCTCACTTTATTCCTGTGTGTACTACTTATTCCTCAGAGCGGTTGGCGGAGATCTATATCCGGGAGATTGTTCGTCTGCATGGTATTCCGGTTTCCATCATTTCAGATAGAGGTACTCAGTTCACATCACGGTTCTGGAGAGCCGTTCAGCATGAGTTGGGTACTCAGGTGGAGTTGAGTACAGCATTTCACCCTCAGATGGACGGACAGTCCGAGTGCACTATCCAGAATCTTGAGGATATGCTCCGAGCGTGTGTGATAGAGTTTGGAGGGTCTTGGGATAAGTTCTTGCCATTGGCGGAGTTTGCTTACAACAACAGCTATTAGTCCAACATTCAGATGGCACTGTATGAGGCTTTATATGGTAGACGGTGTAGATCCCCTATGGGTTGATTTAAGCCGGGTGAGGCCAGATTACTGGGCATAGACTTGGTTCAGGATGCTTTGGAGAAGGTCAAGGTGATTCAGTATAGACTCCGCACAGCCTAGTCCAAACAGAAGAGTTACGCGGATCGGAAGGTTCGTGATGTTTCTTATATGGTTGGAGAGCGGGTTCTGCTTCGGGTTTCACCTATGAAGGGCGTTATGAGATTGGGGAAGAAAGGGAAGTTGAGTCCGAGGTTTATTGGCCCTTTTGAGATATTGAGGCATGTTGGGGAGGTTACTTATGAGCTTGCCTTACCTCCCAGCTTGGCAGGAGTTCATCTGGTATGTTATGTTTCGATGCTCCGAAGGTATCACGGTGACCCGTTACACGTGTTGGATTTTAGTTCAGTCCAGTTGGACAAGGATCTATCTTATGTTGAGGAGCCAGTGGCAATATTGGACAGGCAGGTTAGAAAGATGAGGTCAAAGAACATTACATCTGTGAAGGTTCAGTGGCAGGGTCAGCCATTCGAATAGGCGACCTGGGAGACCAAGCAGAATATGGGCAGTTGTTACCCTCATCTTTTCACTACTTCAGGTATGTCTCTATGCTCGTTCGAGGACGAACGAAAGATTAAGTGTAGGAGGATGTGATGACCCGGATGGTCGTCTTAAGAATTTACTCCTTGATCCCCCATTAACTGTTTTCCCCAAGTTTATCTCTGCTATTTTGATTTGCCGAGATGTTCGGTTTTGAGTTTCGGAGAGTTTTGGGACACTTAGTCCCTAAGTGAGAGATTAAGTGTTGGAAAGTTGACCGTAGCTAGAACAGTGTGAAGACGAACTCGGAATGGAAATCTGATTGTTCCGTTAGCTCCGTTGGGTATTTTGGGCTTAGGGGTGTATTCGGATTGTGTTTTGGAGGTCCGTAGCTAATTTAGGCTTGAAATGTCGAAAGTTGAATTTTTTAAGTTTTCGGTTCGATAGTGAGATTTTGATCCAAGGGTCGGAATGGAATTCCGGAAGTTGGAGTAGCTTCATAGTGTTTAATGTGATGTGTGTGCAAACTTTTAGGTCATTCGGACGAGGTTTGATAGACTTTTTGATCGAAAGCGTATTTTTAGAGTTTTTGGAATTCTTAGGCTTGAATCCGATGAAAAATAGTTGTTTTGATGTTGTTTTGAGAGTTCCGAAGGTTGGAACAAGTTTGAATGATGTTTTAGGATTGGTTAGCAGGTTTGGTTGAGGTCCCGGGGGCCTCAGGTGTGTTTCGGATGCTCAACGGGTCATTTTAGAACTTGTTGGAATTGCAGGACTACTGGTATCTAGTTTCCTTAATCGCATTCGTGCCCTTCCCTCCGCCTTCGCGTAGTGTAATTTCGGAGGATGATTTAATTGTTCTTCACGATCGCATGTTTTGGCTCGCGATCTCGAAAGTGTGCCCCCTCCTCCTTCGCGTTCGCGTAGTAGAACTAGGAGCCGAGGTTACTGTGACCATTTCCCCTTCGCGTTCGTATTTTCCTGCCCGCGAACGCATAAGCCTGCCCTTTTCCTCTTCCGCGTTTACGTGCTTTATCACACGTTCACATAGCCCAGTTCAGGAACCATCAGATTTTCGTCTTCGCGATCGCACATCATTTTACGCGATCGCGATGTACAAACACCTGGGCAGATTATAAAATTTCAAAGTCGAGGGTTTGGCCATTTTTATCAAAACATAAGCTTGGGAGCTCGGATTTGAGCGAGGTTTTGAGGGATTTTCAGAGATATCAATTGGGTAATGATTCTTAATTTTTTTTTCTTGTAACCTATTAATCTAAACATGAGTTCGTCATTTAATTTCGGACTTCGTATGAAAATTTGGGGGAAAGTTCTTATACCAAAATTTCGAGTTTTGATTGGGTATTTAACATTGGATTTGGATAATTTTGGTATGGTTAGACTCGTGGGAGTGTGAGGATTCTGAAAATATAAATTTTACCCGATTCCGAGACGTGGGCCCGAGGGCCATTTTGGTCATTTTACCTAATTTCGCGTATTAGCTTAGAATTTAATTGTAGAATCATTTACTTGAAGTGTTATTTACATTATGAAATTGAAATGAATAGATTCGGGCCATTTGGAGTCGAGTACTCGTGGCAAGAGCGTGGTTTCAGAGTGATTATTGAGTCGATTCGATGTAAGTGGCTTGTCTAACCTTGCGTGGGGGACCTTCCCCTTAGGATTGGTATATTTGGTAATTGAAATACCTTGTACATGAGGTGACGAGTGCGTACTTGTGCTAATTGTTAGAAATCCGGTTTTCATTAAGTCATCATTAGTATGTTTCCTTTCCTGTTTTTACTACTTGCACTATTAAGCCTGTTGTTAGCTTAGGAAAGCATGTCTAAGTGACTTAATTGCTTTATTTGTTCAACCTGCCTTACCTGAATTCTGTGCAGCATGCTAGGCTAGAATCACTTGTTGCCTTAATATGAAATTTTGTCATTTCTGTATATTTTCCTGTTGCTGCTGTGTAATTATTTTGGGACTACGGATGTGGGATTCCGGTAGCTCCCCCCTTTCCTGTTTATTTGGGACTACGAATGTGGGATTCCCGTATATCCCCCTTGTCTGTTTATTTGGGACTACAGATGTGGGTTTTCGGTAGACCCCTCTGCACAGTTACATGAAACTACGGGACTGCACCCGGTAGATTCTCCCAGTACTGGGTATTTACATTTGGGGACAACAGAATGGGATTCCGGTAGATCCCTGACGCATTATAAGTTGGACTACGGGACGACACCCGGGAGATCCACTGGACATTTATATTTGGGGGCTACAGGACGGTATCCTAGTAGATCCCCGGTTGCTATCTCTGTGTTGAGTTGTGTTCCCTCGGTGAGTATTTTTGCTCTGTTCTAGTTGTTGTTGCTCTTTCTATTCTATGTTAGTTCTTACTGTTGCACTTAATTATACTATCTTGTTCTACACTGTTATACTTTGTATTTTATTTAACCTCAGTAGGGTCGTGACCTTCCTCGTCACTACCCCACCGAGGTTAGGCTTGGCACTTATTGAGTACCGTTGTGGTGTATTCATGCCCCTTCTGCGCATGTTTTTCATGTGCAGATCAAGGTACTTTCATTCTGTCTTATCATTCTTGAGGCGAGATGCTTCTGTAGAGACTTCGAGGTATATCTGTCACGTCCGCAGACTGAGGAATCCCTTTCTATCTTTTTGTAATAGTATAGCCCTTCAGTACTTCCCTTTTGTTAGATATTTCTGGAGTTAGAGCTTCTTATATTTCTCTTAGCTTGTGATTCATGGGTTTTCAGGTTTTGGGAGATATATATATATATATATATATATATATTGGATTTGAGAGTTATATTTTGTATGACGAGCAGTACTTTTAAAACACTGTTTTATTCCATTATTTTTGTTTTAAATTGTATTCTTCCGCAAATTGATTTATCTTCCGCGTTTTAGGCTTACCTAGTCGTAGAGACTAGGTACCGTCACGATAGTTCACGGAGGGCGAATCGGGGTCGTGACAAAGTTAATCCTTCGCAACATGATAATTCTATCTTTTATTTTATTTTCAAGATTTTTGTTCAAATTGATAGCATTTGTTTCAAGTGCTCTCTAATTATACCCTTTTTATTTTTATTTTTTATTTTTGTCGGAATCTCATGCATTCCAGACTAAGTTAATTTTTTGTGGGGGAAAGATTCGTTTTTATTATTATTTTAATTTAAATTATGTATATGGGTAATGGGTCAAGTTGGGTTGGGTCATTCCTATTTTAAGGGTAAATACTAAATCGACCGGTCGGCCGAAACTAATTTCATTCGCTAGCAAACTATATATGTATATAACACACACACACACACACACACACATATATATATATATATATATATATATATATATAATTGGATTATTATTTATAAGACTGAAAATAAGAAATAAAAAAACGTGGAGTAAGAAAATACTTCCAGAAAATTATGTTTTTTGGTCACTATGATTTTTGTGTGAGTTAGTGAAAGTTTTATGATTGTGTGAGGAAACGAAGTTATATGATTTTGGTTCAAAGGAGACATAGTTATATGACCATTTGTGCAATTTTACTCCACGTTGGCAGTTTCGTTGCCATTCCCCTTTTGAAATTTTGTAAAAAAACGTTATTAGAAGATTAACCTTGAATACACAAAATTGTTGTAGACGATCGTATTGATGTTCATCATACTTATAAGAATAAACATGACTCAATGGCATATAGACATGCAACATCAAATATTTAACATCATTCACGTTGCAGGTTCTTGCTGCTAAGTAGAACTAGCATAGTGATGGAGTAAAGCAGAAACTTACACTAAGTAAATAGTTTCCAGTGCATAAGTATCGTTGAACATATCATAGGCTATATAATCATATTCACTCAAATTGCATTCAATAAAGGCATCAGTTGAAATTAGGAAGGGTAAAAGAAAACCCAACCTTTTTCACACAACTAAAAAGATTGAAATCTCTGTATGTATTTCCTTTGTTTGAAGTTTAAACATCCAATTGACGGAAAAAGTTTCGGATGCTTAACAATGATTATCAGGACATTGACATAATAATCTTCGGTTAAGAATTTTCCAACAAAACTTCTTTCAGTTATAATCTCAGAAGAGGAACAAAATTTAGATTGAGGTATGAGGCACAGATTTTCGACTATTTAATTAACCACGGATGTAAATAGCGTTGCGTTCAGAAGAAACAATGCAAAATGGCATCTCTTCGTTGGAACAGGCATTTTCTTCAAACAGGCGAGGAAGCGTTGCTTCTCTTTGTAGGCTTTACGTTTTTCTTGTTAATTGTAATTTAACTTTTTAATTAAATAAGAAGGGTAATAAAGTAATTTAACTTTTTAATTAGGGCTTCCTGCTTTTAATATATTGTGTATATATATATATATATATATATATATATATGCTAATAGTACAAAGAGGTAAAGAGGACTATAAAAAGTTATATGAAATGGCTTGATATTTTAAATTGAAATATCGAAAAGCTACTTGAGTTTGACGCCTGCACCTCTTCTTGTACAAGAATTTGCTTATTTGTAGTCGTTTTGCAGCAAATTGTCATAGATTAAAACATTAGGACTGCTTTCATTGAGGATCAGTCAATTTTCTTGTCTTATGGACAATCAGTGTTACCAAAGACGAAAAGCGCAAAAAATATCTAAGATCTGTTTAAGAAAACTTATCATTTAGCTGAAGAAGAATTAAGGCTACATGAAGATGGTATGTTGTGAATCATGTGATAGGATTCATGCACATAATATTTCTTTGTGGTTGTCAATAGCCCTTCCAAGTCTTCGACAACCGATTCTCGAATCATTATTGGATTTCTCTAATTGGATTATAGATACCTTATTAGTTTTTTGATTAGGTTTGAGACTCAGTTTATGCAAGTTTATGAAGATATTCAATGATTCTTGCTTTATTGAGATCTAGATACTACTGTTATGCATATGCTTTCGTGTCAACTTTGTGGGTTATCAATCTAGGCAAAGTTCTCTGCATATTATATGTAGGTTTTTTACTAATTTTTAATTTATTTTAAATGTGTAGGAAAATATGGGTAATGCAACTGGAAGTGGTGGCCACAAATCAATTTGACCTATTGAAGTGAATGGGGAAGGCTTTTTAAATAATTGTGATGTCTATTATTATTGATACTTATATGACTAAATTTTATTTTGTAGCGTTTATTGGTAGTGAACTTGAAGCAGTGGTTTATTAGTATGGGCAATACTACAGTATATTTCTTTATTGAAGTTTATTTCAAGTATATACATTTGACCAATTTTTATTCTGTTACTTATTATCTAATTTAATGCTTCAGATCATAACGTATATGCTTGAAACAAATGTGAATACAACATTTAATGTAGGCAACTAAAATTTCTTAACCACACAATTGTGGCAAATATAAATATTTTTAAAATGATTTTACAGTGTACACAAAATTGCCACGTTTAAAAAATGTGGCCATAGGGACTAGCAATTTGGCGCTATGATTGATGAATGTTTATTTAGAAGCCATGCTTTGGTCACGATCCGGATTTTCCACCCTCGGGGGTCGTGATGACGCCTACTAATGAAAGTTAGGCAAGCCAACTATTTGAACCAATTATCTTTTTCCCATTTTTAATCCTTTAACAATTATGAAACAATAGCTTATAAACAGCGGCGTTTTAAACAAGCGGAAGAAACAATAAAATCATTTGAATACATATCCAATACAACATCTTAAACAAAGTCTACCTAGAACTAGTGCCACAACTCCACAGCCGGTCTAGAATTACCACAAACAAGGTCTGAAAAATAAATAATACACTATTTCTGAAATATCTAAATGAAACAGGATGAAGGGATAGAGGGAGACGCCAGGGCCTGCGGACGCCTGCAGGACTACCTCGGAATCTCCGACTGAACTGAAGGTAGCCACCCAAGCTAAGGTCCGAATGCTGCTGCTCCCAGATCTGCACATAGTGCAGAGTGTAGTATCAGCACAACCGACCCCATGTGCTGGTAAGTGCCTAGCCTAACCCCGGCGAAGTAATGACGAGGCTAGAACCAGACTACCAGATAAACATGTGCAGTTATATCATATAAAGTGAAAAATAAAACATAAATATACAATTAAGGATGGGAGGGGGACATGCTGCGGGGGAATATTATTTACCAACAGTAACTCAGGATAAAAGCATAAAGAACAATTTAAAATTTACGGCAGAAAGAATAAGGAAACCGTAACCAATCAATAACCACTTTTATCATTTATTGTTGCGGCGCGCAACCCGATCCAAATCATAAAAATACTGTTGCGACGTGCAACCCCATCTATATCATTTATCACTGTTGCGGCGTGCAACCGATCCAATTATAATGTTGTTGTGGCGTGCAATCCGATCCAAATATAATACTGTTGCGGCGTGTAACCCGATCAAAACATAATATTATTGCGGCATGCAACCCGATCCCAATATACAATTCAACACCAATCACAAAAGAGTCCCAGCAAGGGAACAATAAGGAAACAACACTATCCTGGCAAGGGAATCGATAGTATAAGTAAATACGTCCCAGCAAGGGAATCAACTATAACCAAACTTGTTCTAACATTTAACTTCACAAAAGAAACCTCAACTAGCACCAATACTAAACCATAAGCAATTTCCACGAGAATAATCATAATTCTTGCCCAACACAGAGAATCAACAACTTAGGCATTCGTAGTACTTATTAAGAACACAACGATTTCAATTTAAGACTCACGGCATGCTTGACACCAACATATAGATACTCGTCACCATGCCTATACGTCGTACTCCACAAATAACACATAGCAAGTAGGATACGGCTCCTTATCCGTCAAGCTAAGGTTAGACCAAACACTTACCTCAAACTCCTACGGCCAACTCAAGCCTCAAACACCACTTTTCCTTTAGAATTCGCCTCCAAATAACTCATATCTAGTCCAAATTAATTTAACAATATCAATAAATGCTAAAGAATTCATACCCAATGCTTAATTATAGATTTTCTATCATTTTCCCCAAAAAGTCAAAAATTGAGCCCGGGGTCCGCTTGGTCAAAACTCGAGGTTCGGACCAAAATCAGATCACCCATTCACCCACGAGCCCGAATATGCAATTAGTTTCGGAATCCGACCCCAAAACTAAGTCTAAATTCCAATTATTCAAAAAGCCCTAACTCTACCCAAATTCCCCAATTTCTACCATGAAAACCGTAGATTTTAGGATGAAAATTGATGAAATGAATGGGAAATCGAAAGGAAAAGATTTAGAATCATATACCAATGTTTTGGGGAAGAAATTGTTCTTTGAAAATCGCCTCAATGCTCTCAAATTTTGAAAATATGAAGTAAATGGGTTCTGCCCGTTTTTTTGCTTCTGTTTTAAAATCACCACGCAGGCCTTCATTGCGTTCGCTATAGGCCTGTCGCGTTCGTGATGGGTCAGGCCCAGATGGCCATCACGTTCGCGTTCAAGGGCTCGCGTTCGCGGAGCTTCAGCTCCTCGAGCCTTCGCGTTCACGGTCAAGTAGTCGCGTTCGCGTAGAGTAAAATCCCTCTCCCCCTGGCCAGGCCCAAAGGCCTTCGCGTTCGCGATAGCATGTCCGCGTTCGCGAAAGGAAGCACCCTCAAAGCTTCGCGTCCGCGACCTGTTTCTCGCATTCGCGTAGAAGGAAAATTCCTTCAGCCTGACTTACCCTTCGCGTTCACGAGAGTCCTTCCGCGAACGCGAAGAACAAAACTCCAGAACACCAGAAACTGAAAACTTGCAACTTTTCCTAAGTTTAAAACCTTTTGAAACCTATCTGAAACTCACCCGAGCCCTCGGGGCTCCAAACCAAACATGCATATTAACTCAAAAACATCATATGAACTTATCTGTGCGATCAAATCACCAAAATAACAACTTAAACAACGAATTTAGCATAGAAATCTAAGGAAAATTTCAAAACTTTCGAAGTATCAATTTTCACAACTACAGGTCCGAATCATATCAAACGACTCTCGTTTCTTACAAAATTTTACAGGCTCGACTTAAATCACATATAAGACCTATACCGGGCTCCGAAACCAAAATACGGGTCTGATACCAACAAGTTCCAAACATTTTTCATTTCTAAAAACTCATATATTCCAGAAAATAATTTTCTTTAAAAATTCATTTCTCGGGCTTGGGACCTCGGAATTCGATTCCGGGCATACGCCAAAGTCCCATATTTTCCTACGGACCCTATGGGACCATCAAATCACGAGTCCGGATCCGTTTACCCAAAATATTGACCGAAGTCAACTTAAATTCATTTTCAAGGCAATATTTTTCATTTTTCATGGATTTTGACATAATAGCTTTTCGGTAACGCGTCCGGACTGCGCACGCAAATCGAGGTGATGCAGAGAGAGGTTTTTAAGGTCTCAAAATACAGAATTTATTTCTAAAACAAGTGATGATCTTTTGGGTCATCACAACTTTAAAAGTGTGTTCTATAAGGAACCAAAGATCACGCTTCAAACATATAGCTTTACGTCATAAAAGTGTGGGTATAAGAGAAAATATAAAGCATAGCTTTTTTTACCGCATTGGCCACACTTGTGAAGCATGGCTTCTAAAGGGACACGTAAAAAGCGTGATCATAGGTCAAAGGTTATGGTTCTTTAGGCCACCCCATAAAAGCATAGCTTAAAGGCCTTTGATTAAATGCTACACTTCTTGACATCTTAGACTACACTTTTCAGGAATGGCTGGAGTCCTTAAATGTTATAGTGTATATATTATCCACACTTAGATTTATACATTTTCCATCACTTTGAGTTTTTAGTATTCTAAAAATACTTTTATTTTTCTTAAAAGAAAGTAATAAAGGAAAAAAAATTCAAGAAAAACTTTTTATGTGCGTATGTTTAGCAAATTTAAGCTATGATTAGTTCTGTGTACATATATTATATGCATATAAATATCTAATTATATGAATCTGTTCTGTAACGTTTGCCTTTTATTTTCATTTCTTTTCCTTTTTAACCATTTTATCTTTTAACTTTTCCTTTTTCCCTTTGCCCCCTTTCTTACTTCTCTAGCCGTTCACTTTCTTTAAAAAATATCAAATCTCTTTTCCTTTCTTCAACTTCCTAATAATAATGACAACTAACCAAAAGATAATAATTCTCAAATCTAAACTTAAACTATAAAAAGATCTAAAATTAGTGCATAAAAATATACTCCATTATAGGATATGATTATTATTACGCATTAAATATCCGATTTAATTAGAGATTACGAAAAGAAGCAGTTTAATTAGAGAACACATTGTTAGCAACATGAAAAGCACTAACATTACATAATTTTTCTTTTTTGATCATTGAACTTAACAAATTTTCTTAGAATTCTTATATTAATTTGATTCATGTCTTCTTCGTGGTGGTAGTCACTTCCTTTTTTTCAATTTCGTTTTACCATTTCATCCTTTTAATGCTAAGCGTATAGTGAATTATGTTTAGTTGTTGATTATTGGGTAACAATAAATATGAATTTTTCCATAGAACACTCATATAATTTTGGGTTTGTGAACGCCAACATGAATAACCTTCCATTACAAGTAACATTTTTTTAATTGGCCACCGAAACAATTACCAAGTGGAGTAGTCCAACAAACAACAATAAGAATAAGATTCAAAGCTTAAAAATAAATGCATAACTTAGTGTGAGATTCCTATCTTTGTAAATAAAATAAAAACAAAACAAAAACAATTTCCTTGCACACAAGTAATTTCTTTATTTTCTTCATTGCCGTAGAAATATGAACGATTTTATCCTTCAGCCTCCATTGTAAATTCCAGGAACATTTACATATTGTTTTTCTTTACTAAATAAATGATTAGAGAGCCTAAATAAGTAAAACAACTGGGTAAAGCTAATACATGTTTAACATCTTTTGGTTTCTCAAGTTGAATTAACTTAACAATATAACACGGTTCAAGATTTTCTTCAAACCAATATCATTATCTTTACACTATAAGATCACTCGTTCACCTAATTAAAAATTATACTTCAACGCATGTTTCATCAGAAGTTCAAATTCTATTATCAATAGTAAATAATAATTATAGTAAAAAACAATTAAATCCATCCAAACCAACGAAAGAAATTAATATCCCCTTCTGCAATTTATTTTCAATTTCACAGCAAATGCTATTATTTCTTGTCAACCAGTTAAGTTTTGCCTCTAGTTTCAAATCATTGAATTTCATAAACAGCTTCCAAAATTATACCATGTCAAAAAGACATTATGAACTTTGCACGAATAAGAAATTAAAACAAATAGGAGTAGGAAAAATTTATGAACGTAAAGAGTGAATCTAATTACCTTAAAGAAAAGCATCCAACATTAAGGTGAATACCATGCCCACAATGTAGATGAGATAGCACTAATTACCAAAATCTAGCAAATATTGAGTAAGAAGCAATTATGGGACTCAAAACTAAAAACTTTTAAAAATATAGGCATACTTTTGCCGATAAGGAAATGGGTCCATTTGAACTGTTAGGTGTTATCTTTATTTTCTTACTATATTTATTTGTCATATCTCTTGAAGGAAAGGGCAACATGTTTACCATAATTGGATTTTCTTTTTTTAGAAGGAAAATATAATTCTTCCATATTTGGCTAGTCCTTTTTCTTGTAGGAAAATATTTGCGCTTCTGTAAATTGAAGATCCTTCTTCTCATTCAGTAGCATCTGCAATGTAGCCATTGGGGGCTTGGGACTCTTGTTTAGGGGGAGAACTTTACGGGACAAGTGTTAGTGTGTCACTTGTGTTTTCCTCTTCATGAGGTTGTTCTGTTGATATTTTGTACTCTCTTTTTATATAGTGGATTGATCATCTTCGCCGTAGATGTAGGTCAATTGACCGAACCACATTAAATATTTGTATCTCTTTTTGGTAAATTTTTCGTTTATTGTCTGATGTATCGTCATTCAGGATTTGCTTTACTAGCTTCTGCATGACACCTGATTATTTCGATCTAACAAGTGGTATCAGAGTGAGGTTCAAGACAGGTTCATCTTGGTAGATTTAGTTCTAGCCGCAACCTATTTGACGATAATCATGATTTTTGTTTGAGAAATTTGACCGGAGTGCTACGCACGTTGAGACAAATTTTATGGTAGAGATTTGGAGATGTGACCTATTGAAAGTTATGTGAAGAAGATGGATCAAATTTATTTTGTCAAAACATTCAGGCTAGGGAAGGAGAATTATTAGGTATTGTCCTTATTTTCTTACCATATTTGTTTTTCCTATCTCTTGAAGGAAAGGGCAACATGTTTACCATAATTGGATTTTCTTTTTGTAGAAAGAAAATATAATTCTTCCATATTTGGCTAGTCTCTTTTCTTGTAGAAAAATATTTGGACTTTTATAAATTGAGGATTCTTCCTTCTCAATCAGTAGCATCCACAATGTAGTCATATAGGGTTTGAGAGTCGTGTCTAAGGGGAGAACTTTATGGGACAAATATTAGAGTACCACTTGCGTTTGCCTCTTTGTGAGGTTGTTCTCCCGATATATTGTCTCTCTTTTATGTATATATTGTCTCTCTTTTATGTAGTAACTTGTTCATCTCCGTCGGTGAACGTAGGTCAATTGACCGAACCACGTTAAATGGTTGTGTCTCTTTGGTATATTTCTCTTTTGTAGTCTGATTTATCGTCGTTCAAGGTTTGTTGTACTAACTTCTGCATGACACCTGGTTTTTTCAGTCCTAACATGAATATGATGCCAAAATGGAACATACATATAAGTTCAATCAAGATAGAATATGTCACGATCTAAAATTCCACCTTCGGGACCGTGATGGCGCCTAACATTTCACTTGCTAGGAAAGCGAATGTTAGATGATTCTTTAAGCCAAATTTTAGTCAATTTCAATAACAGAATCAATTAAGACAAATAGAAGCTAAAACTGAGTGCAGAATAACATAAAGCCCATAATATCTAATACAATCCGGATCTGGAGTTACAACTCACGAGCTTCTAGAATTTTCTACAAACAGAGTTTGAAAGAAATACAACTGTTTTGAACGAAAAGAAATAGGAAAATAGAAGGGGACGTCAAGGTCTGCGGACCCAATAGATCTACCTCGAGTCTCCAACAAGCAATCCAAGTTGCTACGCCTCATGAATAGCTAGGGCCGATATCAAAATCTGCACAAGAAGTGCAAAGTATAGTATGAGTACAACCGACTCTATGTACTCCGCAAGTATCGAGCCTAACCTCGACGAAATAGTGACGAGGCTATGACAAAACACCCTCGTAATAAACCTGTGCAGATAATAGTATACGTGCAAGATAACAGCAAATAAAGGCTAAACATGTACTAGTGGGAGGGGAACATCTTAAACGGGAATATAAGATATGAGAAATTCAGCGGAACGATAACCAGAGCAGTCAATATGCCTTTAACCAGTAAAAACAAGTAAGCACAATGAAGAAAATTGTACGGCATCACCCTTCATGCTTTTACTCTCAACCTCACAATGAAATAATGATACTACACGGCATCATCCTTTGTGCTTTTACTCTCACTCTCAGTATAAACCAATAGATATGGCACGAAATAACCCTTCGTGCATTAACTCCCACAACATGGCACGGCATCACCCTTCGTGCATTATCACTTACAATATGGCACCGCATCACCCTTCGTGCATTAACACTCACATACGGCACGGCATCACCTTTCATGCATTAATACTCTCCCTTACCATATACTAATGAACAAGTAACAACATGGAGATAGAATAATAAGAACAAGCCTTACGGCAGCAATGGTCCATCAATACCAATCTCAACTTTAGCAACAATACTCAATTATCACAAAACACCGTAAACATGATAAGAACGATCAATATAGTGAATAACTAGTCTAAGCATGGATAACACGATCAAAGTAAATAATAAATTACAAGGAACAATCCCCACTCGCATGCTTCAACCCAACAAAAATGCATAAGTACTCGTCACCTCACATATACGTTGTACCCAACATCTAAACATGTAGAAAATAGACAAACAAGTCTTAATCCCTCAAGTCAAGGTTAACCATGATACTTATCTCGCTCCAAGGATCAATTCAAAACTCAACCATAACTTTGCCTTTCAAACAAGCCTCTGAACCAATAGAATCTAGCAAATTCCCAACAAACAATTCAAATTAAGCCTTTGAAACTACCCACGATTGCAAAGAATTCAATTTAGGTCATTATTGAAAAAGTCAACTCCCAGGCTCGCTTGGTACAGACTTGAAATTCGGACCAAAACCCGATTACTCATTCACCCCCGATCCCGATTATGTAATTTGTTTACAAATCCGACCTCAATTTGAGGTCTAAATCCCTATTTTACAAAAATCACTAATTCTACCCAAACCCCTAATTTACACCATGAAAACACAAGATTTTTGACTGAAATCTTAGGAAATGTAATGAAATATTGAAAGAAACTAGTTTAGAATCACTTACCAATAATTTGGGGAAGAAGAGTTCTTTGGAAAATCGCCTCTAGGGTTTCTAAGTTTGAAAATTTGAAGAATAAACAAAAATCCCGTCTAACTCTCATTTTGATCAGTTGCAGATGTCGCATTTGCGACCTGGGGTTCGCAAATGCGAACCCTGTAAATGCGAATTCCTTCCCATCTCTGCTTCCATCATAAATGCGATGAACTGTTCGCAAATGCCAACTGGTCCTGATCGCAAATGCGACCCATTGATCGCAAATGCGAAGTAACTCCCCACCCCCACCCCAAGTCCTCATCGCAAAAGCGAAGACCTGGTCGCAATTACGCAACTGGGTCTCTTCGCAAATGCGAACCTGACAGGTATGCTGCCATATCGCAAATGCGAGGCCAAACCTCGCAATTGCGAGGTCTGAGACCTGCATCAGAAACTGAAGAACACCAGCAATGTTTCTAAGTCCAAATTCACTCCGTAGACTATCCGAAACTCACCCGAGCCCTCGATGCTCTAAACCAACTATGCACACAAGTCTAAAAATATCATACGAACTTGCTCGCGTGATCAAATCGCCAAAATAACACCTAGAACTATGAATTGAACACCAAATCAAATGAAATTTTCAAGAAAACTTTGAAACTTCTATTTTCACAAATGGACGTCCGAATCACATCAAACCAACTCCGTTCCTCACCAAATTTGAAAGACAAATCATAAATATAGTATTGAACCTATACAGGGTTCCGAAACCAAAATATAGACCCGATATCAATAAAGTCAAACATTGGTCAAATATTTCAAAGTCATTAAGCTTTTAACTTTCAAATTTCAACAAAGTCTAATACTCGGGCTAGGGACTTCCGAATTCGACTCCGGATATACGCCCAAGTCCCAAATCACGATATGGACCCATCGGGACCGTTAAAATACGAATCCGGGTCTGTTTGCTCAAAACGTTGACCGAAGTAAACTCAAATGGATTTTAAGGCAAAAGTTTTATATTTTTCTCAGTTTTTAACATAAAAGCTTTTCGGAAAAACACCCGGACTATGCACGCAAATCAAGGAAGGCTAAGATGAGGTATTTAAGGCTTCAAAGCGTAGAATTAGGTTCAAAAATATAAGATGACCTATCAGGTCATCATATTCTCCTCCTCTAAAACAACCCTTCGTCCTCGAATGGACATAGAAAGTACCTGGACTGGTGAAAAGGTGTGGATATATACTCTGCATGTCCGACTCAGACTCCCAACTAGCTGCCTCGACGGGCTGACCTATCCACTGCACTCAAACTGAAGGATAACTCTTCGACTTCAACTGACGAACCTCCCAGGCTAGAATAGCCACTGGCTCCTCCTCATAAGTCAAATCCTTGTCCAACTAGACAGAGCTGAAATCCAACACGTGGGACGGATCGCAATGATACTTCTGAAGCATGGACACATGGAACACCAGATGAACTGCTGATAAACTAGGTGGTAACACAAGTCTCTAAGACACCTCTCCCACTCTCTCCAGAATCTCAAATGGTACGATATACCTAAGGCTCAACTTTCCCTTCTTCCCGAACCTCATTACACCCTTCATGGTTTATACCCGGAGCAACACTCTCTCTTCGACCATGAATGCAACATCACGAACCTTTCGGTCGGCATAACTCTTCTGCCTGGACTGACTGTGCGAAGTCGATCCTGAATAATCTTGGCCATATCCAAGGCATCATGTACCAAATCTATGCCCAACAATCGAGCCTCCCCCGGCTCAAACCATCCAACTGGAGAATGGCACCGCCTCCCGTATAATGCCTTATAGGGAGCCATCTGAATGCTCGATTGGTAATTGTTATTGTAGGCAAACTCCGCAAGCGGCAAGAGCTAATCCCAAGAACCTCCGAAGTCTATAACACAAGCGCGGAGCATATCATTCAATATCTGAATAGTGCGCACGGACTGTCCGTCCATCTAAGGATGAAATATTATGCTCAACTCAACCTGCATGCCCAACTAACGTTGTACTGCCCTCCAGAAGTGCAAGGTGAACTGAGTACCTCGATCAGAAATGATAGACATGGGCACACCGTGAAGACGAACGATCTTGCGGATGTAAATCTCTGTCAACCGCTCTGAAGAATAGGTAACTACCACAACAATGAAATGCGCTGGCTTGGTCAGTCTTTCCATAATGACCCAAACTGCATCAAACTTCCTCTGAATCCGTGGGAGTCCAATGATGAAATCCATAGTTCTCCCAATTCCACTCAGGAATCTCTAACTTCTGAAGCAAACCACCAGGTCTCTGATGCTCATACATCACTTGTTGACAATTTATACACCAAGCTACATATGCAACTATATCCTTATTCATCCTCCTCCACTGATAATGTTGCCGCAAGTCCTGATACATCTTGGCGGCGCCCATATGAATAGAATATCGGGAACTGTGGGCCTTCTCTAAAATCAACTCATGAAGTCCATCCACATTAGGCACACAAACACGACCCTGCATCCACAAAACTCCATCATCTCCAATAGTAACCTGCCTGGCATTACCGTGCTGCACTATGTCCCTAAGGACGAGCAAATGAAGGTCACCATACTGCCACTTCCTGATGCACTCAAACAATAAAGACAGAATGACTATACAAGCTAGAACATGACTAGGCTCAGAAACATCCAACCTCGCAAACTGATTGGCCAAGGCGTGAACATCTAATGCAAGCGGTCTCTCACCGACTGGAATGAACGCAAGGCTGCCCATACTCACTAACTTTCTACTCAAAGCATCGGTCACCACATTCGCCTTCCCGGAATGATACAAGATGGTGATATCATAGTCTTTCAATAGCTCAAACACCTCCTCTGCCTCAAATTGAGCTCTCTCTGTTTGAACAAATACTGCAAGCTCTGATGATCCGTGAATACCTCACACGAAACGCCGTAAAGATAGTGCCTCCAAATCTTCAGCGCACGAACAACGGCTGCCAGCTCTAAGTCATGAACAAGGTACTTCTTATCATGAACCTTCAACTTCCATGACGCGTATGCAATCACCCTACCTTCTTGAATAAATACCGCACCAATTCAATACGAAATGCATCACAATATACTGTGTAAGATCCTAAACTTGAGGGCAACACCAACACTAGCATCGTAGTCAAAGCAGTCTTGAGCTTCTGAAAGCTCACCTCACACTTGTCTGACCATCTGAACAGGGCACCCTTCTGGGTCAACCTAGTCAACGGGGCTGCTATAGATGAGAACCCCTACACAAACCGACGAAATAACCCGCCAAACCCAAGAAACTTCAGATTTCTGTAGCTGAAGTGGGTCTAGGCCAATTCTGAACTGCCTCAATCTTCTTAGGATCCACATGAATAACCTCTGATGATACAATGTGCCCCAAGAAAGTGACTGAGCTCAACCAAAACTCACATTTTAAAAACTTACCATATAACTGGCTGTCCTTAAAGTTTGAAGTACGATCTGAAGATGCTGCTCATGCTCCTCTCAGCTACGAGAGTAGATCAAGATATCATCAATACACAATCACAAAGGAATCTAGATAGGGCTTGAACACTCGGTTCATCAAATTCATAAATGTTGTTGGGGCATTTATCAGCCCAAATGAGATCACTAGAAACTCATAATGCCCATATCAAGTTCGAAAAGTTGTCTTAGGGACATCGGATGCCCTAATCCTCAACTGATGGTAGCCAGACATCAAATCAATCTTCGAAAAGTCCTTGGCACCCTGAAGATGATCAAATAAGTCATCAATCCTCGGCAATGGATACTTGTTCTTCATGGTGACTTTGTTCAATTATCTGTAATCTATGCACATCCTAATTGATCCATCATTTTCTTTATAAACAACACAGGCGTACCCCAGGGCGAGACACTAGGTCTAATGAAGCCCTTATCAAGCAAATCTTGCAACTGCTCCTTCAATTCTTTCAACCCTGGCGGGGCCATACGGTACGGTGGAATAGAAATGAGTTGAGTGTCTGGAGCCAAATCAATACAGAAGTCGATATCTGTCGGGTGGCATCCCCGGCAGGTCTGTAGGAAACACCTCTGTAAAGTCATGAACAACTAGTACTGAATCCATGGAATAAACCTCCGCACTAGAATCGCGGACATAAGCCAAATAAACTAAACACCCCTTCTCGACCATATATCGAGCCTTCAAATAAGAGATAACCCTACTAGTAGAATGGTCAGGAGTCCCTCTCTACTCTAATCGAGGCAACCCCGTCAAGGCTAAGGTCATCGTCTTGGCATGACAATCCAATATAGCGTGATGAGGTGATAGCCAATCATACCCAAGATGACATCAAAATCTACCATATCGAGAAGTAGAAGATCTACACTCGTTTCAAGATGCCCAATAGTAACCACACATAAATGATAAGCACGATATACAATAATAGCATCCCCCACATATGTGGACATATACACAGGAACATTCAAAGAATCACGAGGTATAACCAAATATGAAGAAAAATAGGATGACACGTAGGAGTAAGTTGAACCCGGATCAAATAGAACTGAAGCATCTCTACTGCAAACTGAAATAGTACATGTGATAACAGCGTCAGATGACTCAGCCTCACGCCTAGCTAGAAAAGCATAGCATCGGGACTGGGCCCCACCACTCTAAAGTACATCTCTAGGATGGGCCCTAACTGGCTGGCCTCCACCTCTAGCGGCTTAACCTTCACCTCTAATGGCCTAACCTCCACCTCTAGTTGTCTGACCCCTACCTCTAGCTGGCTGAGTGGGCGGTGAAGCACCCGGTGCTGGAACCATGGCACGAGAACCTTGATGTTGTGAACTGCTTGATGCTCGAGGGCAGAATCTAGCAATGTGCCTCGGATCACCACAAGTATAACAGGACCTCAGATGCTGTGACTGCTAACCCTGAACCTAGCCCTGTCATCCTGAGTAACCACCTTAAAAACTCTGGAGCAGAGGTGCACTAATAGGAGCTGGTGGTGCACTGTAGGCTAGCTAATCGAAATAAGGCATATGAGGGCCACGACCACCTGAAGCACCGTGGGATACCTGGAGTGATGAATGAAATGGCTTGGGAGGATGGCCTCTACCAAAAGTATCCCTACCTCCATATGAGGCACCACTGAATCCACCGAAATGATGAGGCCTCTTGTTAGACCCTTGACCTCCCCCCTATGCAAGAACCATCTCGACTCGCCTGGCGACATTGGCAGCCGTCTAAAAAGAAATCTCACTCCTGGTCTCCTTGGTCATCTGCAACTTGATAGGCTGAGCAAGTCCCTCAATAAACCCCCTCACTCTCTCTCTCTCTCTATCTCTCTCGGTAGGAAGCAGAAGAATAGCATGACGGGCCAGATCCACAAAACGGGTCTCATACTGAGTGACAGACATGTTGCCCTGCTGAAGATGCTCAAACTGCATGTGATTGTCACATCCCAACCTCAGGAGGCGCAATCAACACTCAATCGATTGAACCCAACAAAGCAAGCCTTTTTGGACACTTTCTACCTGTCACGACCCGGATTTTCCACCCTCGGGAGTCGTGATGGCACCTACTAATAAGAGCTAGACAAGCCAACCCTTAACTATCTAAGTCCTTACCAAATTACTTCCTTTTTAATAATTACAAGCAATAACATAAAAATAGCAGAACTTTACATAATTAAGCTAAAGATAACCATGAAATATCTGAAGGCTACGTATATTACAACTTTATAACCTCAAATACCCCAAAACCTGGTGTCACAGTGTCACAGACTGTCTAAAAGTTTCTACATACAAGGTCTAAAGAAATGCAATACAATGTTTCTGAACAAAGAAAATGAAACAGGAAATAGAGATAGAGGGAGAGGCCAGGGCTTGCGGACGCCTACAGGTCTACCTTGGGTCTCCGAGTGGACTGAAGGAAGCCCTTCAACTACTGTCCGAAAGATGCTCCGGGATCTACACACGGTGCAGAGTGTAGTATCAGCACAACCGACCCCATGTGCTGGTAAGTGTCTGGCCTAACCCCGGCGAGGTAGTGATGAGGCTAGGACCAGACTCTAGATAAACCTGTGCAGTTATATAACATATGGCGGAAAAGTAACAAGTAATAAGCAATTAAAGCTGGGGAAGGGGAACATGCTCCGGGGGTAGCTAACAAAACAAAATAACAAGAAATAACAAGGAAGCTAACAATATAACTTCTAACACAGATAAAGAGAAGTAAAGACAGCTTTCACTTTTAGTTTCCATCTTGTTGCAGGCATGCAACCCGATCCCATTTCTCATATGTTGTGGTTGGCGTACCACCCGCTCCCACTTCATCATATCTTGTGGTAGGCATACCACCCGCTCCCATTTCATAATATCTTGTGGTAGGCATACCACCTGCTCCCATTTCATAATATCTTATGGTAGTCATACCACCCACTCCCATTTCATCATATCTTGTGGTAGGCGTACCACCCGCTCCCATTTCATTATCTTGTGGTAGGCGTACCACTCGCTCCCATTTCATTATCTTGTGATAGGCGTACCACCCGCTCCCATTTCATTACCTTGTGGTAGGCGTACCACCCTCTCCCATTTCATTATCTTGTGGTAGGCGTACCACCCGCTCCCTTTTACAGTTCATCACACAATCACAAGAAATCCCGGAAAGGGAACATAAGTGATATAATAACTTCCCGGCAAGGGAACAAAAGCAATATAAAAATTTCCCAGCAAGGGAACAACAATATCGAAATAGTCATCCCAGAAAGGGAGAATCAGCTATAACCAATCTCACTTAGCTGGTACTCAGTTCAATTAATGGAAATGCTCAATCATAGAAGATCATTAATTAAAGCATACAAAGTGTCATTCAAGAACATGACAACTTTCAATTTAAGACCCACAGTCATGATTGACACCAACGTATAGATACTCGTCACCATGCCTATACGTCGTACTCAACAAGAAGCAAGTAGAAAGTATGACTCAAATCCTAATCCCTCAAGCTAGGGTTAGACCAAACACTTACCTCGAAGCTTTGAACACCACTCAAGCCTCAATTATAGCTTTACCTCTTGCTTCTCACCAATCCACTCGAATCTAGTCACAAGTTACTAAATTACATCAATAAGTGCTAAATGAATCAACCCCAATGCATGAAAATGAGTTTTCCCAAAGTTTTACCCAAAGAGTCAAAATCACCCCCCGGGCCCACGTGGTCGAAACCCGAGGTTCGGACCAAAACCCGATTACCCTTTCCCCCACGAATCCAAATATATAATTTGTTTTGAAATGGAACCTTAAATTGAGGTCCAAATCCCAATTTTAGAAAAACCCTAGGTTCTACCCAAAACACCCAATTTCCCCATGAAAATCTTTGATTTGAAGTTGAAATCAGGTTAAAAGATGTTAAGGAGTGAAGAAAATGGGTTAGAAATCACTTACCAATGTTTTGGAGAAGAAAGTTTGTTTGAAAAATCGCCTCTTATGTTTTTGGGATTTTGAAAAGTGAAAAATAGCTGAAATTCCCGTTTATTTATACCCCTCTCAGACCCCATGTGCGGACCGCATCAAATGGACCGCGGCCGCACAGGCCTCTCTGAAAACCTGCAGTTCAGCACCCTGTGCGGACCGCAAAAAGGCGACTGCGGCCGCACAGCCTCCACCGCGCTCCGCACAAAGGCGATCGCGGTCGCACGCGATTTCTCGCGGACCGCACTAAAGGGTTCAGAGACCTGGAACTTCCTGAACCTGCAACATCTGACTTTCTAATCCTAAGACATCCCGGAACCTACTCGAAACTTACCCGAGTCCTCGAAACTCTAACCCAAGTATACACACAACCTCAAAAACATCCTACGGATATATTCGTGTAATCAAATTACCAAAATAACATCACGAGCATCGAATTAAACCTCGAGATCAATGAAATTTCTCAAAACTCTTTTAAACATCAAATTTCTCAATTAAGGTCCGGATCGCGTTAAACGATGTCCGTTTTTAACCAAATTTCACAGGAATGACTCAAGTCATATATAAGACCTATACCGGGCGCCGGAACCAAAATACGGGCCCGATACCATTGCTTTCTAATCAGTTTTCATTTAAAATTTCCTTAAACAATTTCACTTAAAAATTCATTTCTCGGGCTTGGGACCTCGGAATTTGATTTCGGGCATACGCCCAAGTCCCATATTTTCCTACGGACCCTTTGGGATCGTCAAATCATGGGTCCGAGTCCGTTTACCAAAACCATTGACCGAAGTCAAATTAGCTCATTCTATAATCAAAACTTATTATTTTTCACATATTATCATATTTAAACTTTTCGGCTACGCGCACGGACTGTACACGCAAATCGAGGAAACTCTAATGAGATTTTCAAGGCCTCTGAGACATACAAATCAATTGAAAGCAAGTGATGACCCTTTAGGTCGTCACATTCTCCACCTCTAAAACAACCGTTCGTCCTCGAACGGACAAAAGAATGAAGTACCTGAGTCGGGGAAAAGATGAGGATAACGGTTACGCATATTGGACTCGGACTCCCAGGTCGATGCCTCAGTAGGCTGACCTCTCCACTGAATACGAACAGAAGGAAAACTCTTCGACCTCAACTGTCGAACTTGCTGGTCTAGAATAGCTTACGGCTCCTCCTCATAAGACAAGTCCTTGTCCAACTGGACAGTGCTTAAATCTAACACGTGGGATGGATCATCGTGATATTTCCGAAGCATAGACACATGAAACACTGGATGCACGGCTAATAATCTCGGCGGCAATGCAAGTCTATAAGCCACCTCTCCCACTCGATCAAGAATCTCAAACGGGCCAATGAACCTAGGGCTAAGCTTGACCTTCTTCCCAAGTCTCGTCACGCCCTTCATAGGCGACACTTGGAGCAATACCCGCTCACCAACCATAAAAGCCACATCTCAAACCTTGCGGTCTGCATAACTCTTCTGCCTAGATTGAGTTGTACGAAGCCTATCCTGAAAGATCCTGACCTTGTCCAAGGCCTCCTGAACCAGATCGATACCCAACAACCGAGCCTCTCCCGGCTCAAACCACCCAACCGGAGATCAACATCGCCTACCATACGAAGCCTCATAAGGAGCCATCTGGATACTCGACTGGTAGCTGTTGTTGTAGGCAAACTCTGCTAAAGGCAAGAACTGATTCCACGAGCCTCCAAAGTCAATAACACAAGCTCTGAGCATATCCTCCAATATCTGAATAGTCCGCTCGGACTGCCCGTCCGTCTGAGGATGAAATGTTGTACTCAACTCAACCTGGGTGCCCAACTCTCGCTGAACTGCTTTCCAGAAGCGCGAGGTAAACTGCGTACCTCGGTCCAAAATGATAGATACCGGTGTGAGCACGTGATTTTTGCCCTATATATGAATAATTCCCAAAATCCCAAACAAAATAATTTTTCTCTTTATTTTTACCAGTTTTTGTGCATCTTGGTGTTATTTCTTGATATTTGTTGCATTTTATTTGCACATGTTAATTTTTATAAAATACAAAAATATGCATTTTGGCATTTAGGCTTTAGTTTTATATTTTAGTATCCATTAGGTCTAAGTTGTTTAGAACAAAACATGAGAAATCACAAAGATAGTTCACTTTTGCATTTGTCATGAAATAGTTTTTTTTTACTTAAAACAATTTTTAGGAATTAATTAATCTTTGTTTCGGAATAATTTCATGTTAGTTTTACAATTTTACAAAAATTAGAAAATTAGGAAAATTGTAAAAAACGGAAAAAAAGAAGAGAAAAAGAAAAAAAAACAACAAAAAAACAATAAATACATAATAGAATTAAACTTGTTTAAGTCCCGGAATTTGGGCCAAAGGCACCAAACGTTCAGGCCCAAACGCCTCAATTTTCTTAAATCAAATCCAGCCCAAATCCCCAACCCAGTCCGGTTCATAACAAATCCAAACGACGTTGTTTTGGGGCCCTTGGATCAGGACCGTTGGATCTCATCAATCCAACGGTCCGGAACTAACGAGGTTTCAAGTATATATATGTCCGAATCAGATCCCCCCCCCTACCCCTATTTACGTCGTCTTCCCCACCCCACCCTTTCTCGCCTAACCCTAATCCGCGCCGCCCTAAAAAACCTTGCCGGCGGTGAACGTGACTTACTCCGTTCACCCTGAAAATAACACCTTGGGTTCCCCTAACCTTCCTCTTGCTACTACACTCGTTGGTTTGCCTCGAATAGGGCCGGAACTCTTCGAATCTCGATTTGAAGTTTTCCGGCCAGTTGATAGTTTGTCCGATTCGGCCCAAATTCACACCCTACAACCCCCATCCTTTCCTCAACTCCAATTTGTGGTTGTTTCTTCTCGAATCACCCTGAAATGTCCCAAATATTAGATCTAAGAATCACGGCCCAAACCCTAAAATCAAATCCTTCTGATTTCGAATCGTAGCACCCTTAACCATGTGTTCTCGTGTAAGAACACATGGTTGGGGATGTTACGCGTCAAAAATCTAAAAGGGTTCGTATGTTCTTGACTGGCCGGAGTTTTTTTTTTTGCCTTGGTGAGTTGTTCTGTTCTTTCTTTTACTGATCTTTACTCGCATGGTTAAAATATTACTTACAGTCATTGTTTCATTATTGTCCTGTTAATTTTTAGTTTAACTTTGGGTTCTGTTAATTTTTCTAAGTTTGTTAGTTGATTGAATGATTATAATTTTGTGGATTAATAATTAGTTTAAGTTCTTTTAATGTTATTCATGGTAGCTTAATCACAGTCTATTTTCGTTTTAGCTTATTTGAGTTGGTTAGTTGAACATCATTGAGTTAGTCAGTCTGATTAGCTGGTCTCTGTTTGTTAATTGATTAATTTTAGTTGGTTTCTGATTATTAATTAATTGATTTAGATTAGTTTCAGACTGGGTTAAGGTATTGGGTTTAGTTATTAAGGGTAAGGGTAAGGTCAGTGATTCTAAGAGGCTTTCAGGGGTAGTCTGGGTAGGGAAAATGGTAGTTCTGATAAGAATAGTAATATCAAGGTATAAAGAAGGGCAGTATGGGTATTGTAGGGGTAGAGGAATGCTTGAGGACCTTCTAGAAAGGGTTTCAAGTGTAAATTTTAATAAGTACACTGCAGCTACTTGTTTAGCAAGATAAGAATAGAGGGACCAAAATGAAAATAGAAAGGGACTAATTAGAGAAATCAAAACTTAGTTCATTCTTTGGGGTTTTTGCCTATAAAAGGACATTAGATGCCTTGGAAAAGGGGGCTGCTCTCAGATTTTCTGCCTTGAGCCTTAAGTTTTAATCTGAGCATTCATTACTTCTGTATTTTAGTTGGCATTTCAATTTAAAGTTATTCAGAAAACAAAACATCAAAAATGGAAATCTGAAATAGTTCCAGAGTTTCATTCTCAGTATTGGGTTTCAGTTATGAGGGACAGGGGTATGTTAGCTTGATTTGTGGAAATGGGCTTGCATTTCTGATTTTGAAGTAATTTGTATGTGTTTCTGTGTTGTCACATTGCTGGGTTGCTGCTGCTGTTGTTCAAAATACTTGAACCCTCACCTTTTCTCTATTTCATATTCAAATTTCCAGGTACATTTCCCTGAATCTCAATGGTGTATGTTGAAGTTGAAATGAAGTGTTCCAGGGCTTGTTATTCAATTGAAAGTAGTCTGTCTCTTTAATAATAGCAGTAGTGTACTTCCTTGTTATGTAATTGGCAGAATGTGTATATTGAACTTGTTCATTATGGTAGATTACATGTTTAGAACTGTTTAATTGGGCATCTGGGTAGTCAAATTCTTGTGTATAATCCGGGGTGAAGTTCTTTGAAAATGAGCATTGCATGTTTATATTGTTATTATTTTCTGTTGCTTAAGTTTCATGGTATGCTGAAATCAAATTTGCAAAAGTAGCAATTAATTTAGAATTCAACATGTTTGGCTGTTTTAATTTTGGATCTAAAATGAGTTGGGCACAGTTTCATGCTAGATCAACTTTGGGCCTGGCGGATGTGCAGGCAGCCCAGACTGTGGTTAGACAAGGGATTGAAATAGGGCCCAAGGATTCAATCCCTGGGCTGTGGGAATGCAAGCCCAGTCTTGGGCCTGCTCTGGGCCTGACGCCAATGTGCTCTAAAGGGGTTGTGTCCACAGCCTCGGCTTGGTTGGGCTTCGTGACTCAGGGCCCATTCATTTGGTATTTTGTCCGTATTTTCTACTTCAAATTCAACAAATTATAGGCCCAATTAATTAAAATCCTTAAGTAGTTAATGACACAATTACTCTATTGCATAGGCTAGGAAATGGTGTTTAGCGAATTTCACCGCATTTCCAAAATAACAATACGTTAGAATCTTTAAGCACGTCCTTAATTAAATCACTTTCTTAAACTCAGGTGCGCATTGATGCGACCCAAATCCAAATCTGGATAAAGCCAAAATGTGTCGATAATCGCGGGTGCATTGATTGCAACGTGGTTCAAAACATGTTTTCGCGACATCGTAATTCTTATAAAATAAATAATGATAGAAAAGAGCTTTACAAATTGAGACGGGCCTTATTGCACGAATTGAATAAAAGTGGGTCCTTTAGTAAATAATTATCGAAATAATTAGAATTTGGGATAGCCATTTAGCGAACTTCATGGTTTTTCCCCAAAGTGACACTACGTTAGTATCTTGAGGCACGATTTAATTAAATAACTTTTCTAAAAAATCGGGTGCGCATTGATGCGACTCAAATCCAAATCTCGATGAAGTCGAAATGTGTTGACAACTACGGGTGCATTGATTGCGACGCGGTTCGAAATGTGTTTTCCTGACATCGTAATTCTTTAAAAATAATTATAATAAAGGCGATTTACGAATAAAAAGCTCTAAGTTAACATGTATTAAAATCAGATAGAATCAAATACAACAGGTAAGCGACCGTGCTAGAACCACGGAACTCGGGAATGCCTAACACCTTCTCCCGGGTTAACAGAATTCCTTACTCGGATTTCTGGTTCGCAGACTACTAACAGAGTCATAATTTCCTCGGTTCGGGATGCAACCGGTGACTTGGGACACCATTAATCTCCCAAGTGGCGACTCTGAATAATTAATAATCAAATCCCGTTCCGATTGTCCTTTAATTGGAAAAACTCCTTTACGCTCCTCTTGCGGGGTATAGGTAAAAAGGGAGGTGTGACAGCTCTGGCGACTCTGCTGGGGATCGAACCCAGAATCTCTGGTTTTGCAGGGTTCAGAATTCGAGCTTAAGATAAATTGTTGTATTTGGTTGTATCTGATTTTCCTACATGTTTTGTGCTGAATGTGCTAAATGTTACCGCTTTAATATTATCTGAACTGTATATAAACTGTGCCGACACCCTTCTCTCTTCACCTCCGGGGATGTGCTTACTGGTTGAGACTCCCTATTCTATTAGTGTCATACCCTGAAATAAGAAAGAGGCCGGACAAGTTACGAAGCCGGATGGCCTTTTGGTTCCCGGTAAGTTGCCCCCTCCTCGACTCGAGTTGTCCGCTCAAGTACACAGTCTAGAACACCGACCCAGGTTTTGAACATAGAATAACGTGACTTCATGCAGGATCCCTAGTAGGAACGCTTATTTGTATCACGTTGCATTTGACCTAGGGGACTCAACACAGGGGTTGGGTCCGTCTAGGACTAGCAACCTGAAATGAAAAGACCATCCTGATGCATCCTATTTGCTCTGTACATATATTTGTTTCGAACCTGCATGTTGACCGGTTTTTAAATCTCGGGAATGTTTGAAAATAGAAAAAAAAAAGAAAAGAGGAAAAAAAAAAGAAATATCAGTTAGGGAGTTAATTGATTATCAATGACCAATTACTGGCGAAACTCTGCGAAATTTTGAAAAAAAAAAGAGGAAAATGTTTTATTTTGTTTTACTAAAAAAAAGCAAAGGAAAAAATAGAAAAAAGAGTCTTTTATTTTTGGAAAGTCGGTTGTTGAAAAAGAAAAGGATAAAAAGAGTCTTTGTTTTAGTTTGAAAAACATAAGTCGTTTCATTGTTTGTTAAAAAAGGAAAGGAAAAAAAGAGTCTTTTATTTTTAGTTTGGAAAAATAGGTTGTTTTATTGTCTGTGGAAAATAAAAAGAAAAGAGTCTGTTATTTTTAGTTTGGAAAATAGGTTGTTTTATTATTTGTTAAAAAGAAAA
The DNA here is from genome assembly GCF_000393655.2 of Nicotiana sylvestris. Taxonomy (NCBI): domain Eukaryota; kingdom Viridiplantae; phylum Streptophyta; class Magnoliopsida; order Solanales; family Solanaceae; genus Nicotiana; species Nicotiana sylvestris. The sequence goes on along the minus strand of NC_091060.1, from coordinate 127,702,019 downwards.
AAAAAGAGTCATGTTTCTAAAAATAGTTTTTATTCGCTTATGAAATGCCAAAAATAAAAATGGAAAAGAGTCATGTTTTAAAATAGTTCGGTTAATTTGCCCGAACTACGTATGGTTTGATTCTCACAGGGCGTGAGATACGTAGGCAACCCTTATCGGGTCCAACTTCCCTTTTGCAAAAATAACCAAAAATATCAAAAATTTTAAACCAGGTGATGCCGTTTTTGTCAACAATAGCCAAATGTTCCCAAACGGAGCGCCGAAAGGCTGACTTTGCATAAAACAACCACCTTTGGTCGTATTTCGATTTTTGACCCTCACAGCATTAAAATCTTCGCACTCAGGCATTGAAAGGCCGTGTCGCAATATCGGGTCTTGTATCTAAAAAAAATTAGAATTGAGAATTGAGTTTTTTTACATGAAGTATAGGGGTAATTTTGAGTCAATAATATAGGTAGTTATTTCTTGGAATAAAATAAAAGTTATCCTTTTGTTTGCTTAAACACTTTAATAAATGTGCAGGATGAGCACGATGATAAACGAGCCTTTTTCAATAATGACCAAAATCCCTTTTGAGCTGCAATTGTGGTGGAATGATCTGGGTAACGAAGGGCAAGACGAAGTGAGAAAATATTTGAAAGACCTTCCTGATTTATTAAACATTCAGCCTCGGGGGGATATCGTCAGGGCATTGGTCGCTCATTGGGATGCAGCACATAATGTGTTTCATTTTTCAGACTTCGAACTCACCCCAACGTTAGAAGAAATAGCGGGGTACATTGGAAGTGACCAAGCTCCATTGAGATTCAAATACTTGATTGCTCCTAGGGCCATTACCATACACCGATTCTTGGATTCCTTGAAAATACCCCGAAAAGTTCATCATCCAGATTTTGCAAAGGGTTTCTGCAGTTTCCGCTTCATGTATGATCGATATGGCCATGTAGGCGGGTTCAATAATCCAGACTTTAAGCTGTGCAGCAAAAATAGCCGACAAAAATGGGAGGACCACAGACGAGTGGCATTTATGATAGCTTTTTAGGGTCTCCTAATATTCCCAAGGAAAGATGGCAATATTGATTTGAAAATAGCAGGCATCGTCAGTACTTTGCAAACCATGGGGAAAAGCACTTTAGCACCTATGATTGTGGCTGATATCTTCAGAGCTCTCACTGCGTGCAAAGCTAGGGGCAAATTTTTTGAGGGATGTAACTTATTGTTACAGATGTGGATGATTGAGCATTTGTGCCCACGCTCTCAGGTATTGAGTTATGGTTCAGCTGAGAAAACTTGTATAGGGGAATTTTGTACGAGAATCAAAGGGGCTAGTCTACCTGAAGGAGTCACGGCTTGGGCATTATTATTTCGGAACCTCAAAGCTAGCCAGATACAGTGGGTGCTTGGATGGTTGTCTGTCGAGGAAGTCATATATATGCCAGCAGCCCGACCGCATTTTTTGTTAATGGGACTCAAAAGCATACAACCTTATGCACCATATCGGGTTCTGAGGCAACTCGGTAGATATCAAGTAATACCGAGAGATGAAGATTTAAGTACCCAAGTGATCGAAATTAGTCCGACGGTCGATTCCCCGAGGAAGAGGTTCGTCAAATTTGGAGTGAGTGTCAATATCTGATGGCAAACACTTGTGTGTCTGATAGGGTCAAAGGGGAAATTGCTCCAGGGTATCACGAATGGTTCAGAGGTGACGTGGCATATGGGAGACCGGCTAAAAGACCTCATCTCGAAGATTTCGTTAAGTCATCCCAAGAGCAGTGGGATTGGTTAGCAAAGGAAGAAAGCTATCGAGTTGAGATTGGCAAATTAAAGCAACAAGTCAAGAGTCTGAAATTCGAGAACAGTGTACAGGTTGTCGCGGATCAAGGTGAAAAGAATAGACTAGCCAAAGAAAATGAAGCACTTAGGGCTCAGATCCGACAGTTGAAGATGACCATTGATAAGCAACCCAGGAGCCGGTCCGATGAACAATCAGTAAAAAGATTGGAAAGTGAAGTCAGAGAACGGCGAGATGAGTTAGGGAAGTCTGAAAAGGCCATGGCAGAGCTTAAGGCCCAGTGGGCGATGAGAACCGAGGAGCGTCGCCAATACTTGAATCAGTTGAAAAGGGACCATGAGAAAATTGCTGCCAATTTAAAGAGAAAGGTGGTGGCCCTTGAGGGTAAAGCGGTTAGGCAGGCCAGAGACTTCAAAACTGAAAGCGGCCACTGTTACAACTTGTTAGCCCAAATGGAGGCAGAAGTGCAACAGCTGCAAGACCAGCACTTACAAGACTCCCTAGCTTTAAAGACATGCAGCGATCAAATAAGACGCTTGTTCATAGAAAAGAAGCGAACAAAAGATAGGATTAGAGCCATTGCTCATGCTATTGTCAGGAGATGCCGGGTTTGTGAAGACATGACCCGTACCACTTTTATCTCAGCAGTGATGATCTATGTGAAGAAAACCATGAATGAGTTAGAGAAGCTTGAAAGGGATTTGGATCCTAGACCCGCGGCGAGGCCGAACGACGCCCCGCGGACACCTAAGTTTGAAGCACTAGAATATGAATAGTCTATGTCTGTAAGTGTTTACCATTTCGAGTCAGTCTTTTGTATGTTCGTCACCTCTCTGAGTTGAGTGTGTTTGCAAGTTTAGAGTTTTTGGTTTGATGGCAGATTGCATTTGTTAGTTTCTTTCCAAAACAAAAGATGTCAAGTTTGTAAGAGTCTGTTTATTAATGAAAGTTGAGCATTTTATTTTCAACCTTATTTTACAAACTACGCTTGGTCTGATTCGTGCAGGGTCACGATACGTAGGCAATCTTCGTAAGATTCGACCATAACCAAAAGGAAAAACAAACAAATAGAAGGAAAACCAAAAAAGAAAGAAAAAACGAAAGAGTGGAAAAACAAAGGGGAAGAAAGAAAAAGCGGAAAAACAAGAGAGGGATAAGGCGAAGAGAAGAAAAATGAAACAAGAAGTAAAATGACCGGGATGACGCATGCAATCAAGAAAACGCATAGTAGAAAGGATTAACTGTATAAGTGCATTCATGCCAACATGTGGTTATTAAATCTGTTAAGACTAATCACTAACAAAGTGGTTGTCTAAATGTGTGAGTCCAGGCAGGTGGTTAGTTGATTGGCAATTCTGGCAACTCATCCATACAACACCCGGTCAAAAGATCAAGTAAAAATGACAGGGCAGGATTCGGAAATCAGCATCGTAGACCCTTCGAACGAGGCCGAGGTAACAGATGTGGGTGCTATGAAAGAAGAGATGAGGAAATTAAAGGCACAAATGGCTGAAATGCATCGGGCATGGTCGCAAGGACACCCAGCACCACTATATCCTGCCAACCCGTCTTACATCCCACCCCTGACTCAAGCTCAGGAGCCTACCACTCCCTACGCGTCGTCAGCATTCCCTTATCAGGCCCAGGGTTATGGTACTACATCATACGCTCCCCCAGCTCCACCCTCTAAACAGAACCTTCCACCACCCATGGTTCCCGTCTTTGTGCCACCGCCCCCAGCTCCACTACATAGATCATCTAGTGAGCCGCTATTCCAAACTCATGACACCCAATATTACCCTCCCGAACCCACCTTTAAAGTACCTGAACCATATACCTATTCTCCCCATTTTGAAATCCCAGGAGAAGTTGAAAAACCGGTTAAGAATGCGGAGCAAGAGGAGGTGATTCGTAAAGTCAAAAGTCTGGAGCAATCCTTCAGGAACATGCATGGCTTAGGAAACCAAGTTAGCGTCGCATACAAAGATTTGTGCCCTTTTCCTGATGTACAGTTGCCTGTGGGATTTAAAATGCCAAAGTTTGACTTGTATGAGGGGCACGGTGACCCAGTAGTCCATCTTCGTGGTTTCTGTAGCAAAATGAGTGGTGCCGGGGGAAAGGATGAGTTGTTGATAGCATATTTCGGTCAAAACCTGAGCGGGTCAGCACTAGAATGGTACACGAGGCAAGACCCCGGCCGATGGTATACATGGGATGATTTGGCCCAGGCATTCATTGGCCATTTTCAATATAACCTCGAGATAGTACCCGATCGTCTGTCATTGTTAAAACTGGAAAAGAAGCCTGGAGAAAGTTTTAGAGAATTTGGTTTCTGCTGGAGGGAACAAGCTTCAAGGGTTGACCCTCCCATGAGGGAGAGTGAGATGGTAGATTATTTCTTGCAAACATTGGAACCTACCTATTTCGGTCATCTAGTGACATCTGTCGGAAAGTCATTTAATGAAGTGGTAAAGATGGGAGCCATGATTGAAGAAGGATTGAAATCTAACAAAATTTGAGCTACTCGGCGTTGAAAGCAACCACCCAGGCCATCCAAAGCGGCACTGGTGGTGTGCTAGGGAAAAAGAAGAAAGAAGAAGTTGCCGCAGTTGAAGCTAATGTTTGGTCCAGGCACAATAACCACCCACACTACTACAACCAACCCAGACCCCACCACCCAAACTATCAATATACCTCATACGGTTCAACGCAACATTATTATCCACCACCAGAACCACACTTTTCTATTCACCACGCCCAGACCTACACTCAGCCCCCAGTGCACTCACAATGGCGTGCACTGAACCCCCAAAGCACACATCCACCCTCACAAAACACCTATCCACTTCCCAGGGCTAACAGACCAGGAACCAACTTCCGCCCAAACCAAGCCTTTAGAAATGAGAAGGCCCCAAACAGAAAAACGTTTACTCCGTTGGGAGAATCTTACACTTCTCTTTTCCACCGATTGAAACAGTTGGGGATGTTGACTCCAGTTGAATCAAAAGCACCAAACTCTCATCCCAGAGACTTGGACCACTCTGTTAGTTGCGAGTATTGCTCAGGGATGCCGGGGCACGACACTGAAAAGTGCTGGAAATTGAAAAATGCAATCCAAGAGCTCATTGATAATCGCCGTATTGAGGTACAGGCTCCAAAGGCCCCAAACATCAATCAAAATCCGTTGCCAGCACATTATGAGGCCAACATGATTGAACTGATACATAAGGGAGCAGAGCCTAAGAAACCTTCGCAGGTAGTGATGATGATTCGTTCTACGGAGACCAAGGAAAAAACGTTGAGTGCAAGGTCAGGGGTTCAGTTAAAGGCAATAAAAGACAAGCCAGTGGTAGTAATGGGGAAAGTACCATTTGTATCTGAGAAAAAGCAGGAGCCAGTCAAGATAGTGGTACCAGGGTCAGTATCGGCGCCCGTGGTGTTTGTGAAGGGAGCTTATGTAGAACCGGTTGTCATAAAACCGGTAGTCCAGTTACCCGTGGTTGATAGCACAGTCGTACCGTGGAAGTATGACAAGATAGTGGTGACATACAAAGGAAAGGAGATTGAGGAAGAGAGTTGTGAAGCACAAGGACTAACCCGGTCGGGACGTTGCTTCACTCCTGAGGAGTTGAGAAAGGCTAAAGGCGCAAAAGACAATCCAGTGCCAGTTAAAAAAGCTGTAACGGAAGAAGAGGCAGAAGAGTTTCTGAAAAGGATGAAGGTACAAGATTATTCCATTGTTGAACAACTGAGAAAAACACCAGCCCAAATATCGCTGTTGTCGTTGTTACTTCACTCTGAGGAGCATTGCCGAGTTTTGATGAAGATATTGAATGAGGCTCATGTGCCTGACAAAATTTCAGTGAACCATTTAGAGACAATTGCCAACAAAATCATTGAAGTGAACAGGGTAACATTTTCTGATGATGAATTGCCTATGGAAGGCACAGAACATAACAAGGCTCTGTATTTGACGGTCAAATGTGAAGGTTCAATGGTTACTCGGGCACTAATTGATAACGGGTCGAGTGCTAATATCTGCACGTTATCCACATTGAACAAGTTAAAGATTGATGAGGATAGAATCCGCAAGAATAGCATTTGTGTTCGGGGGTTCGACGGAGGAGGAACAAACACGGTAGGGGATATTGTACTCGAATTGACTATTGGCCCAGTCGAATTCATGATGGAATTTCAGGTGCTGGATGCTGCAGTATCATATAATCTGTTGTTGGGTCGACCATGGATTCATGCAGCAAAAGTCGTGCCCTCCACGCTGCACCAAGTGGTCAAATTTGAGTGGGACCGACAAGAAATTGTGTTACATGGGGAAGACCCCACATACGCCATGAATGATGCCATTGTGCCCTTTATAGAGACCGAAGATGATAAGGGTCCATGGGTGTATCAGATCCTTGACACGGTTCCGGTGAGCAAGGTGCCCGAGGGTAAAAGCGTGCCATGTCCCAGGGTGTCAGCTGCGACCGTCATGGTAGTATCAGAAATGATGAATAACGGGTTCGTTCCCGGGAAGGGTTTGGGGGTTGAACTGCAGGGCATTACTCAACCCGTGTCCTTGCCCAAAAATGTGGACACCTTCGGGTTAGGGTTCAAACCAACAGCGGCAGATGTCAGAAAGGCCCGTAAGTTGAAGAAGAAAGCTTGGGTGCTCCCTAAACTAATTCCTCAATTGTCCAGGTCCTTCGTCAGGCCGGGTATCAAGAAACAGTCATTGGCAAAAATATCAGGCTCGTTAATTGAGGCGGAAGGTAATTTGGATAAGGTGTTCAAGAAAGTATTTGCTGAAGTAAACATGGTTGAGGCCGGGGAAGGGTCAAGCAGAGCAGACATACAGTACATCAGACCACGTGCTAACACCAACAATTGGGAAGCTACTCCTCTTCCAGTTCGGAGGGAGTCGTGGTAGTGGGTTTTGTTTTCCTTTTTGTCACCTGGATTATTCAAGGGTTTGTAGTCCAGTTGCTATGTTCCGTCCGTTTGGATGAGTTAAAACCTTGTTATCTTTATGTTTAATGAAATGCAATCTTCTTCGCCCCTAATTCTCTTTCCATTTTTCTTTTCTTTTCTTTCTTTGTACAGTTCTTTTTATGCTGATATCAATGACATGACATGCATGAGGAATCTTCGGCCCGATTTTAAAAGCCAATCTAGTTCAGAAGTAATAATACAAGAGATCGGGTGTTATGATGGGTTAGATTGTAACAGTGATGAAGCTTACGAGGAAATTAGCAAAGAATTAAGTCATTTTGAAGAAAAAACCAAACCTAACCTAAATGACACAGAAGCGGTTAATCTAGGGGACCAAGACAATGTACGGGAAACTAAAATAAGTGTTCATTTGGAGCTACAACTCAAGGAAGAGATAATTGGAGTGTTGCATGAGTACAAGGATGTTTTTGCATGGTCTTATGATGATATGCCGGGTCTAAGCACTGATTTGGTGGTTCATTAATTGCCCACTGATCCAGCACTCCTCCCTGTCAAGCAGAAGTTGAGAAAGTTCAAAACAGACATAAGTGAGAAAATCAAGGAAGAGATTACCAAGCAGTTTGAGGCAAAAGTCATTCAGGTGACACGATACCCTACCTGGTTAGCTAATGTTGTGCTTGTGCCAAAGAAAGATGGCAAGACCAGGGTGTGCGTTGATTATCGAGACCTTAACAAGGCAAGTCCAAAAGATAATTTCCCATTGCCCAACATCCATATACTGATCGACAATTGTGCCAAACATGATATTGGCTCTTTTGTGGATTGTTATGCGGGTTATCATCAGATTCTAATGGACAAGGAAGATGCAGAAAAGACGGCATTCATCACGCCGTGGGGAACATATTGTTATTGAGTCATGCCCTTTGGTTTGAAAAATGCTGGGGCAACTTATATGAGGGCCATGACAACCATATTCCATGATATGATACATAAGGAAATCGAGGTATACGTGGATGATGTGATCGTGAAGTCTAGACAGCAATCCGACCATGTCAGGGATTTAAGAAAATTCTTTCAAAGGCTTCACAGGTATAATCTTAAGCTCAATCCTGCGAAATGTGCTTTCGGGGTGCCATCGGGGAAGTTGTTGGGATTTGTAGTCAGCCGAAGGGGTATTGAATTAGACCCGTCAAAGATCAAAGCTATTCAGGAGTTGCCACCTCCAAAAAACAAAACCAAGGTGATGAGTTTGTTGGGACGATTGAACTATATCAGCAGATTCATTGCTCAGCTCACGGCAACGTGTGAACCAATTTTCAAGTTATTGAAAAAAGATGCCGCGGTCAAATGGACTGAAGAATGTCAGGAGGCTTTTGATAAGATAAAGGAGTATTTGTCAAACCCACCTGTGTTGGTCCCGCCAGAACCAGGGAGACCTTTGATTTTATATCTGACAGTTGTGGACAGTTCATTCGGCTGTGTACTGGGATAGCATGATGTTACGGGCAGAAAGGAGAAGGCTATCTACTATCTCAGTAAGAAGTTCACATCTTACGAGGTCAAGTATACGCATCTGGAAAGGACATGTTGTGCCATAACTTGGGTAGCACAGAAATTGAAACATTACTTGTCATCCTACACCACTTACCTTATATCTCACCTGGACCCGCTGAAGTATATTTTTCAAAAACCCATGCCCACAGGAAGGCTTGCAAAGTGGCAGATCTTACTTACAGAATTCGACATTGTCTATGTGACACGGACTGCCATGAAAGCACAGGCATTAGCCGATCACTTGGCGGAGAACCCCGTTGATGAGGATTATGAGCCTTTGAAAACCTATTTCCCTGACGAAGAGGTGATGCACATTGATGAATTAGAACAAGCCGAGGAGTCTGGATGGAAACTTTTCTTTGATGGGGCTGCAAATATGAAGGGCGTGGGGATAGGAGCAGAGCTTATTTTGGAGACAGGTCAGCATTACCCCGTTACAGCTCGGCTTCGTTTCTACTGTACAAATAACATGGCAGAATACGAGGCATGTATATTGGGACTGAGATTAGCTGTGGATATGGGTGTACGGGAAGTCTTAGTCATGGGTGATTCGGACCTACTAGTACACCAGATTCAAGGGGAATGGGAAACGCGGGACTTGAAACTTATACCGTATCGGCAGTGCCTGCATGAGCTTTGCCAGCATTTTCAGGCCATAGAATTCAGGCATATTCCAAGGTTGTTGACGCTTTGGCTACTTTGGCGTCAATGTTGCACCATCCAGATAAGGCTCACATTGATCCGTTGCAGATTCAGGTCCGCGATCAGCATGCTTACTGTAATGTGATAGAAGAGGAAATCGATGGAGAGTCGTGGTTCCATGACATCAAAGAGTACATCAAAGCAGGAATATATCCAACGCAGGCCACCGGTGATCAGAAAAGAACACTTTGACGGTTGGCAAGTGGGTTCTTCCTTAGTGGAGGGGTACTGTACAAAAGAACGCCAGATCCTGGATTGTTGAGATGTATAGATGCACGGCAGGCCACAACTATCATGACTGAGGTGCATTCCGGAGTTTGTGGACCGCATATGAGTGGGTATGTTCTAGCAAAGAAGATTCTCCGAGCAGGTTATTATTGGCTCACGATGGAGCGGGACTGTATCAATTTTGTGCGCAAGTGTCATCAATGCCAAGTGCATGGAGATTTGATTCATTCTCCGCCTTCAGAGTTACATACGATGTCCGCACCGTGGCCTTTTGTGGCGTGGGGCATGGATGTCATTGGGCCAATTGACCCAGCAGCAACAAATGGGCATAGGTTTATCTTGGTAGCTATAGATTATTTTACCAAATGGGTGGAAGCTAAGACATTCAAGTCTGTGACCAAGAAGGCTGTAGTTGATTTTGTGCATGCAAATATCGTTTGTCGATTTGGGATTCCAAAGGTAATCATCACAGATAATGGGGCTAATCTCAATAGTCATCTGATGAAAGAGACATGCGAGCAGTTTAAGATTACTCACAGACATTCGACTCCGTACCGTCCCAAGGCAAATGGTGCGGTTGAAGCGGCCAATAAGAATATAAATAAAATACTCCGAAAGATGGTTGAAGGATCCAGACAATGGCACGAGAAATTGCCTTTTGCAATGTTAGGATATCGCACCACCGTGTGTACTTCAGTAGGGGCGACTCCTTACTCATTGGTATACGGTACCGAGGCAGTAATACCCGCAGAAGTAGAAATCCCATCTCTGTGAATCATTGCAGAGGCTGAGATCGATGATGATGAATGGGTGAAAAGCCGTCTTGAGCAGTTGAGTTTGATCGACGAGAAAAGATTAGTATCAGTGTGTCATGGCCAACTGTACCAACGAAGAATGGCAAGAGCATACAACAAGAAAGTACGTCCGAGGAAATTTGAAGTCGGGCAATTAGTACTGAGGCGGATCTTGCCTCATTGGGCTGAAGCAAAAGGAAAATTCGCCCCAAACTGGCAGGGACCATTTGTAGTAACCAGAGTGTTGTCTAATGGAGCATTGTATCTGACCGATGTAGAAGGAAAATGTGTAGAAATGGCCATCAATTCCGATGCGGTCAAAAGATATTATGTATGATTTCTTTATCAATTCTGAATGCGTTTGTTTGTATTTGGCATATCATAAAATTTGAAATGACGAAGGCGTTTTGTTCTGCTATCTAAACACGTTACCCTTTTTTCAACCTCGTTGAGCCTTATTTGTTTTCCTTCACACCCCTCTTTCGGAATCAATGACACTATCAAAGAACACAGGTGCCGAACATAAGGAAAAGGAAACAAAAGAGGAAGAAAAGCAAGGGAAAAAGAAAAGAAAAGAAAAGAAAGAAGAAGAAAAATAAATATATAAAAATAATAATAATAATAATAATAATAATAATAATAATAATAAAAAGAGAAAAGAAAAGAAGAAAAATAGAAGAAAAATGAAAGTGAAGGAAAAGAGAAAGAGAAGGAAAAGAACAAGAAAAGAAAAGACAAGAAAGATAAAAAAATAAAAATAAAAAAAAACAAAGATAACTATGATACAATGAACTACGTTTGACTTGATCCCGAAAGGGTACGTAGGCAGCCTTACTCCGAGGCTCAGTCATATCAAATAAAAATCCTAAAATTCCCAAGCAAGAAATTGGGGCAGAAATTGCGAGTGTTATGAAAGATGGATTCCGAAAGTTGTATTTTGAACCCAGTTGAATTGTTTTGAGCCTTTTATACTTTTCTTTCTAACCCAATCCAAAAGCCTACATTACGGTCCAAGAAAGACCTTCTGATCAATTTTTGATAAATGCCAAATCGAGCAGGTAGCGGTAATTCATGACAACGGCCACACTTTGGTTCAAGCAAGAAAGAACGAAAATAAATGAGAGAGTCTTATCGGTGAAAACCCTCACGGGCACCGTAAGGCGACTGGAGCTGAGAGAAAAATAAACGACAGAGTCTTATGGGTGAAAACCCTCCCGGGCACCTTGAGGCGAAAGTGAGTTGGAAGACAGTTAAAAGGCAAAAGTTTGTTGGTTGAAGAATGTTTCGAGGTACTGCAGGAAAACTAGGGAAAGGTCTGGGTAGTTTAAACAATTGACGGAAGTTCTGGGCAACAAAGTATGGCAATTGAAAGTTGGTTATTTGGACAGATTAGGACGATTAATCCAAAATGCATGTCATGACCATGGGTACCAGCTGTCTCGCTCAGATAAGTTTCTTTTCCTTCTCTTCCTAAAAACAGTCATCTGGTTTTGGATTCTTCTTATCCTTAATTCAAAAATCGGTGCGTTTCATTTTCTGTTAAAGGTCTTCATTTAGCAAAGATATTCCGGTACTAGTTTTGGCCAAAGCAGGCAGAAGGGACTTCAGAGTTCACTACCAGCTTCCGGAATTGTGAAGCACAATGTGGTCAGAGTATGTCAAAACAACGTAATGTAAATGGAGTTGGGGAAGTCACCGAAAGTTGCATCGGTAGAATATTTGGGAAACGTTATGGGAAATATGAAGGTTCAGGTAAAAGGACCAAAAAGATAAGACAACAGTATGGGTACAAAAGCATTCAGATGGTTAGAAATTGGGGGAATCAATGAAGGTTCCATCGGGAAATGATTGGGAAATATCGTGGGAAGGGCAAAGCTCAGACAAAAAGTCAGAAAGTAAAACAACAGCAGGGAGTTAAATACTCAGGGCGCTGGATGTTGGGAAATTTAAAAGTTGGTCAGACAGTTAACACAAAGCAGTGCAGGGGAAGGATTTTTCAGCAAAAATGTCATCAACTAACCACCATTTTAAACTAATGAAGTTTTCTTTGATTGCAACAGGGGCAGAAAGTCAGTTATTGAAAAGGGAATGGCAAAGTGCGGTTTGATTGAATACAAGATAACCTTGAAGTGCATAAGGGGAATCGAATTGGATCACAAAGTTAGCATAGTTAAAACAAGTGTAAGATGTCAGGACCTTCCTGGATAATAGGATGAAGTTCAGATACCCGGAAGTCAGGAGTCCGCCTGGAAAACAGAGACATGTCTTTTGAAATTTAAATCAGGATGTCCGCCTGGAAAACAGAGACATACAAATGAAATTTTAGCAATCAGGAGTCCGCCTGGAGAACAGAGACATTCCTTTTGAAACCTAATAATCAGGATGTCCGCCTGGATAATAGAGACATGTATTTGTGATTTTAGCAGTCAGGAGTCCGCCTGGAGAACAGAGACATGCCTTTTGAAACCTAATAATCAAGATGTCCGCCTGGAGAATAGAGACATGTATTTGTGATTTTAGCAGTCAGGAGTCCGCCTGGAGAACATAGACGTGCCTTTTGAAACTTAACAATCAGGATGTCCGCCTGGAGAATAGAGACATGTATTTGTGATTTTAGCAATCAGGAGTCCGCCTGGAGAACAGAGACATGTATTTTTGAAATTTAATAATCAGGATGTCCGCCTGGAGAACAGAGACATGTATTTTTGAACTTTAGCAGTCAGGAGTCCGCCTAAAGAATAAAGACATACAGTTTAAATTTAGCAATCAGGAGCCCGCCTGGATAACAGAGGAATACATTAGAGTTCAGGATTACTCGAGTTCAGCAGTTTGGAGAGAGAGGAGAACATATTAGTTAACCAGTTGAAATAGCAGCACGGAGTTTTTAGCGAGGCAACACAAGACAACAAGGCAACAAGGAAGTACAAGAGCAAGTTGGAAGAATCTAGATAGGACTTTTGTAATTCATAGTTCATAGCTTAGTCTAACTTCTTCTATTTTTACACGGTGTAATAAGGGAGGTCAGCAAGAAGCAGCAACAGCACTCGCAGTGAAATCACAGTTCCCGGTAGTCCCAGCTACCAGTCATTCCTGAACTACATTGACCTGATTCCTGTTTAGCCCAGGATATGTAGGCAACCTCCGAAGCAGGATGCGGTCAAGCTTTTCAAAATGCTTCATACGGAATTTTAGCGAGGCAACACAAGACAATGAGGCAACAAGGCAACACAAGACAACAAGGCAACAAGGAAGTACAAGAGCAAGTTGGAAGAATCTAGATAGGACTTTTGTAATTCATAGTTCATAGCTTAGTCTAACTTCTTCTATTTTTACACGGTGTAATAAGGGAGGTCAGCAAGAAGCAGCAACAGCACTCGCAGTGAAATCACAGTTCCCGGTAGTCCCAGCTACCAGTCATTCCTGAACTACATTGACCTGATTCCTGTTTAGCCCAGGATATGTAGGCAACCTCCGAAGCAGGATGCGGTCAAGCTTTTCAAAATGCTTCATACGGAATTTTCGAACGGGCAAAAATCACTCGTATTTGCTCACTTGTCTTTGCCCGGAAACCTTTCGTGTTTCCGAGCAAAGAGGGGCAGCTGTGAGCACGTGATTTTTGCCCTATATATGAATAATTCCCAAAATCCCAAACAAAATAATTTTTCTCTTTATTTTTACCAATTTTTGTGCATCTTGGTGTTATTTCTTGATATTTGTTGCATTTTATTTGCACATGTTAATTTTTATAAAATAAAAAAATATGCATTTTGGCATTTAGGCTTTAGTTTTATATTTTAGTATCCATTAGGTTTAAGTTGTTTAGAACAAAACATGAGATATCACAAAGATAGTTCACTTTTGCATTTGTCATGAAATAGTTTTTTTTTACTTAAAACAATTTTTAGGAATTAATTAATCTTTGTTTCGGAATAATTTCATGTTAGTTTTACACTTTTACAAAAATTAGAAAATTAGGAAAATTCTAAAAAACGGAAAAAAAGAAGAGAAAAAGAAAAAAAACAAAAAAACAATAAATACATAATAGAATTAAACTTGTTTAAGACCCGGAATTTGGGCCAAAGGCACCAAACGTTCAGGCCCAAACGCCTCAATTTTCTTAAATCAAATCCAGCCCAAATCCCCAACCCAGTCCGGTTCATAACAAATCCAAACGACATCGTTTCGGGGCCCTTGGATCAGGACCGTTGGATCTCATCAATCCAACGGTCCGGAACTAACGAGGTTTCAAGTATATATATGTCCGAATCAGAACCCCCTACCCCCATTTACGTCGTCTTCCCCACACCCACCCTTTCTCGCCTAACCCTAATCCGCGCCGCCCTAAAAAACCTTGCCGGCGGTGAACGTGACTTACACCGTTCACCCTGAAAATAACACCATGGGTTCCTCTCACCTTCCTCTTGCTACTACACTCGTTGGTTTGCCTCGAATAGGGCCGGAACTCTTCGAATCTCGATTTGAAGTTTTCCGGCCAGTTGATAGTTTGTCTGATTCGGCCCAAATTCACACCCTACAACCCCCATCTTTTCCTCAACTCCAATTTGTGGTTGTTTCTTCTCGAATCACCCTGAAATGTCCCAAAAATTAGATCTAAGAATCACGGCCCAAACCCTAAAATCAAATCCTTCTGATTTCGAACCGTAGCACCCTTAACCATGTGTTCTCGTGTAAGAACACATGGTTGGGGATGTTACGCGTCAAAAATCTAAAAGGGTTCGTATGTTCTTGACTGGCCGGAGTTTTTTTTTTTTTTTCCTTAGTGAGTTGTTCTGTTCTTTCTTTTACTGTTCTTTACTCGCATGGTTAAAATATTACTTACAGTCATTGTTTCATTATTGTCCTGTTAATTTTTGGTTTAACTTTGGGTTCTGTTAATTTTTCTGAGTTTGTTAGTTGATTGAATGATTATAATTTTGTGGATTAATAATTAGTTTAAGTTCTTTTAATGTTATTCATGGTAGCTTAATCACAGTCTATTTTCGTTTTAGCTTATTTGAGTTGGTTAGTTGAACATCATTGAGTTAGTCAGTCTGATTAGCTGGTCTCTGTTTGTTAATTGATTAATTTTAGTTGGTTTCTGATTATTAATTAATTGATTTAGATTAGTTTCAGACTGGGTTAAGGTATTGGGTTTAGTTATTAAGGGTAAGGGTAAGGTCAGTGATTCTGAGAGGCTTTCAGGGGTAGTCTGGATAGGGAAAATGGTAGTTCTGATATGAATAGTAATATCAAGGTATAAAGAAGGGCAGTATGGGTATTGTAGGGGTAGAGGAATGCTTGAGGACCTTCTAGAAAGGGTTTCAAGTGTAAATTTTAATAAGTACACTACAGTTACTTGTTTAGCAAGATAAGAATAGAGGGACCAAAATGAAAATAGAAAGGGACTAATTAGAGAAATCAAAACTTAGTTCATTCTTTGGGGTTTTTGCCTATAAAAGGACATTAGATGCCTTGGAAAAGGGGGCTGCTCTCAAATTTTCTGCCTTGAGCCTTAAGTTTTAATCTGAGCATTCATTACTTCTGTATTTTAGTTGGCATTTCAATTTTAAGTTATTCAGAAAACAAAACATCAAAAATGGAAATCTGAAATAGTTCCAGAGTTTCATTCTCAGTATTGGGTTTCAGTTGTGAGGGACTGGGGTATGTTAGCTTGATTTGTGGAAATGGGCTTGCATTTCTGATTTTGAAGTAATCTGTCTGTGTTTCTGTGTTGTCACATTGCTGGGTTGCTGCTGCTGTTGTTCAAAATACTTGAACCCTCACCTTTTCTCTATTCCATATTCAAATTTCCAGGTACATTTCCCTGAATCTCAATGGTGTATGTTGAAGTTGAAATGAAGTGTTCCAG
Source organism: Nicotiana sylvestris (assembly GCF_000393655.2). Lineage (NCBI taxonomy): Eukaryota > Viridiplantae > Streptophyta > Magnoliopsida > Solanales > Solanaceae > Nicotiana > Nicotiana sylvestris. The sequence goes on along the minus strand of NC_091060.1, from coordinate 127,686,127 downwards.
GACTTGTTATTCAATTGAAAGTAGTCTGTCTCTTTAATAATAGCAGTAGTGTACTTCCTTGTTATGTAATTGGCAGAATGTGTATATTGAACTTGTTCATTAGGGTAGATTACATGTTTAGAACTGTTTAATTGGGCATCTGGGTAGTCAAATTCTTGTGTATAATCCGGGGTGAAGTTCTTTGAAAATGAGCATTGCATGTTTATACTGTTATTATTTTCTGTTGCTTAAGTTTCATGGTATGCTGAAATCAAATTTGCAAAAGTAGCAATTAATTTAGAATTCAACATGTTTGGCTATTTTAATTTTGGATCTAAAATGAGTTGGGCACAGTTTCATGCTAGATCAACTTTGGGCCTGGCGGATGTGCAGGCAGCCCAGACTGTGGTTAGACAATTGATTGAAATAGGGCCCAAGGATTCAATCCCTGGGCTGTGGGAATGCAAGCCCAGTCTTGGGCCTGCTCTGGGCCTGACGCCAATGTGCTGTAAAGGGGTTGTGTCCGCAGCCTCGGCTTGGTTGGGCTTCGTGAGCTCAGGGCCCATTCGTTTGGTATTTTGTCCGTATTTTCTACTTCAAATTCAACAAATTATAGGCCCAATTAATTAAAATCCTTAAGTAGTTAATGACACAATTACTCTATTGCATAGGCTAGGAAATGGTGTTTAGCGAATTTCACCGCATTTCCAAAATAACAATACGTTAGAATCTTTAAGCACGCCCTTAATTAAATCACTTTCTTAAACTCGGGTGCGCATTGATGCGACCCAAATCCAAATCTCGATGAAGCCAAAATGTATCGATAATCGCGGGTGCATTGATTGCAACGTGGTTCAAAACATGTTTTTGCGACATCGTAATTCTTATAAAATAAATAATGATAGAAAAGAGCTTTACAAATTGAGACGGGCCTTATTGCACGAATTGAATAAAAGTGGGTCCTTTAGTAAATAATTATCGAAATAATTAGAATTTGGGATAGCCATTTAACGAACTTCATGGCTTTTCCCCAAAGTGACACTATGTTAGTATCTTGAGGCACGATTTAATTAGATAACTTTTCTAAAAAATCGAGTGCGCATTGATGCGACTCAAATCCAAATCTCGATGAAGTCGAAATGTGTTGACAACTACGGGTGCATTGATTGCGACGCGGTTCGAAATGTGTTTTCCTGACATCGTAATTCTTTAAAAATAATTATAATAAAGGCGGTTTACGAATAAAAAGCTCTAAGTTAACATGTATTAAAATCAGATAGAATCAAATACAACAGTTAAGCGACTGTGCTAGAACCACGGAACTCGGGAATGCCTAACACCTTCTCCCGGGTTAACAGAATTCCTTACTCGGATTTCTGGTTCGCAGACTGCTAACAGAGTCATAATTTCCTCGGTTCGGGATGCAACCGGTGACTTGGGACACCATTAATCTCCCAAGTGGCGACTCTGAATAATTAATAATCAAATCCCGTTCCGATTGTCCTTTAATTGGAAAAACTCCTTTACGCTCCTCTTGCGGGGTATAGGTAAAAAGGGAGGTGTGACAACCGGCACACCATGAAGACGAACAATCTCCCGGATATAAATCTCATCTAACCTCTCGGATGAATAGGAGACTGCCACAGGAATGAAATGCGCTAACTTGGTCAGCCTATCAACAATGACCCAAACTGCGTCGAACTTCTTCCGAGTCTGCGAGAGTCCAACAACGAAGTACATAGTAATCCGCTCCCACTTCCACTCGGGAAGCTCCATCCTCTAAAATAGTCCACCAAGCCTCTAATGCTCGTACTTAACCTGCTGACAATTCAAACATCGAGCCATATATGCAACGATATCCTTCTTCATTCTATGCCACCAATAATGTTGTTGCAAATCCTAATACATCTTCGCGGTGCCCGGATGAATAGAGTACCGGGAGCTATGGGCCTCCTCTAAAATCAACTCTTGAAGCCCATCCATATTAGGCACACAAACTCGACCCCGTAATCTCAAAACTCCATCATTACCTAAGGTAATCTGCTTAGCACCTTCATGTTGTACCGTGTCTCTAAGGACACACAAATGGGGATCATCAAACTGTCGATCACGGATACGCTCCAATAATGAAGAACGAGCGATTGTGCAAAAAAATACTCGGCTAGGCTCAGAGATATCCAATCTCACAAATCGATTGGGCAAAGCCTGAACATCCAACGTAAGCGGCCTCTCCCTGACCAGAGTATAAGCAAGACTGTCCATACTGGCTGACTTTCTACTCAGAGCATCGGCTACCACATTGGCCTTTCCCGGGTGATATAAGATGGTGATGTCATAATCCTTCAGCAACTCCAACCACCTTCTTTGCTTCAAATTCAACTCCTTTTGCTTGAACAAATACTGAAGACTTTTATGATCCGTGAACACCTCACACGCCACACCATACAGATAGTGCCTCCAAATCTTTGATGCGTGAAAAATGGCTGCCAAATCTAAATCATGAACCGAATAGTTCTTCTCGTGAATCTTCAACTGCCTTGAAGCGTAGGCACTGACCTTGCCATCCTGCATCAACACTGCGCCAAGACCAATAAGGGAAGCATCACAATAAACTGCGTAAGGCCCTAAACCTGTGGTCAAAACTAACACTGGTGCCGTAGTCAGAGCTGTCTTGGGCTTCTGAAAGCTCGCCTCACACTTGTCCGACCATCTGAACTGGGCACCCTTCTAGGTCAACCTGGTCATCGGGGCTGCAATAGATGAGAACCCCTCCACGAATCGACAGTAGTAGCCTACCAATCCCAAGAAACTCCGAATCTCTGAAGCTGATGCTGGTCTAGGCTAGTTCTTGACTGCCTTAATCTTCTTCGGATCAACCTGAATACCTTATGTTGATACGACATGACCCAGGAATGCAACTGAACTCAAACAGAACTCACACTTTGAGAACTTAGCATATAACTGACTATTCTTTAGAGTTTGAAGAACCACTCTAAGATGTTGCTCGTGCTCCTCCTGGCTGTGGGAATATATAAAGATATCATCAATGAAGACTATCACGAACGAGTCCAAATAAGGCCTGAACACTCGGTTCATCAAATCCATAAAAGCTGCTGGGCATTTGTCAACCCGAATGACATAACCAAGAACTCATAATGCCCGTACCGAGTGCGGAAAGTTGTCTTAGGGACATCGGATGCCTTAATCCTCAACTGATGGTAGCCAGATCTTAAGTCAATCTTTGAAAATACCTTGGCACCCTAAATCTGATCAAACAAATTATCAATCCTCGGCAGTGGATACTTATTCTTGATGGTGACCTTGTTCAACTGCCGGTAATCAATGCACATTCTCATCGAACCATCCTTTTTCTTAACAAACAAAACCGGCGCACCCCAAGGCGAAACACTGGGTCTAATGAAACCCTTCTCAAGCAAGTCCTGCAACTGCTCCTTCAACTCTTTCAACTCTGGCGGGGCCATGCGATACAAGGGAATAGAAATAGGTTGAGTGCCCGGAGCCAAATCAATGCAAAAGTCAATATCCCTGTCGCGCGGCATACCCGTCAGGTTTGAGTGGAATACCTCAGGAAACTAACAAACAATGGGCACAGAATCAATAGAGGGAACCTCCACACTAGAATCACGAACATAAGCTAAATAGGCCAAGCACCCCTTCTCGACCATATACCGAGCCTTCATATAAGAAATAACGCTATGGGTAGAATGACCAGGAGTTCCTCTCCACTCTAAACGAGGCATACCTGGTAAAGCTAAGGTCACAGTCTTGGCATGACAGTCCAAGATAGCATGGTAAGGTGATAACTAGTCCATACCCAATATAACATCGAAGTCGACCATGTCTAGAAGCAACAAATCCACACGAGTATCAAGACCCCCCAATTACAACTACACAAGAGCGATGGACTCGATCTACCACAATAGAATCACCCACCGGTGTAGACACATAAACATGAATACTCAATGAATCACTATGTATGACCAGATACGGTACAAAATAAGATGACACATACGAGTATATAGACCCTGGATCAAATAGCACTAAAGCATCTCTATCACAAACCAAAACCGTACCTATAATAATAACATCTGAAGCCTCAGCCTCGAGCCTGGCTGGGAGAGCATAACATCAGGGCTGGGCCCCACCACCCTGAACTACCTCTCTAGGACGGCCTGCAGCTGGCTGGCCTCCACCTCTCGTGGCCTAAGCTTCACCTCTAGGACCTCTACCTCCACCTCTAGCACCTCTACCCCCACCTCTAGCTGGCTAGGTAGGCTGTGGAACATCTGGTGCCTGAACCATAGCACGGGAACCCTGATACGGAGAACTGCTCGAAGCTCGAGGGCAATACCTAGAAATGTGCCTCGTGTTGCCATAAGTAAAACAAGCCCTCGGCTGTTGGGGCTGATGACCCTGAAAACTCTGAAGCGGTAGTGCACTGATAAGTGCTGGTGGTGCAATAAGGATTGTTGATCAGAATACTGCATCGGAGGACCACAGCCACCTGAAGCACCGTGAGAAACCTGAAGAGCTGACTGAAAGGGCCTAGGAGGATGGCCTCTACCATATGAATCTCTACCTCCAAATGAGGTACCACTGAATCTGCCTGAATTGTGGGGCCTCTTATCTGACCCATTACCCCCTCTCTGTGACAGAACTATCTCAACTTTGCAGGCCACATTGGCCGCCTCCTGAAAAGTGATCTCACTCCCGGCCTCCTTGGCCATCTGAAGACGAATCGGCTAAATAAGACCTTCGATAAACCTCCTCACCCTTTCTCTCTTGGTAGGAAGTATGACAAGAGCATGGCGAGCTAAGTCGATGAACCCGATCTCATACAGGGTGACAGTTATGGAACCCTGCTGGAGGCACTCAAACTGCCTCCGATAGGCCTCTCTCTAAGTAACGGGAGAAACTTCTCTAGAAACAATACTGTAAACTGCTCCCAAGTCAAAGATGGCAATCCGGCTGGCCTAGATAAGCAATAATCCCTCCACCAAGTCTTGGCGGATCCAGACAAGCGAAATGTAGCAAAATCGACCCCATTAGTCTCAACAATGCCCATGTTCCTGAGAACCTCGTGGCAGCTATATAGGAAATCATGGGGATCCTCAGAAGAAGCACCGCTGAAAGTAGTAGTGAAGAGCTTGGTGAACCTATCCAGCCTCTACAAAGCATCGGCAGACATCGTCGCTCTATCACCGGTCTGAGCTGTGACACCCGGCCGAACTGCTCCAACTGGCTGAACCGCTAGAGTCTGAATTTGGGGAGCTACCTCCTCCGGAGTGAGTGTAGTAGGAGTCTGAGCCCTTCCTCCAGCCTGAGAGATGGATGGTGCTACAAGAAGCAAGCCTGCCTGGGTGTCACTCTCCATGAGGCCCACTAATCGGACTAGAGCATCCTGAATAACTAGGGTAGCAATAAACCCCTATGGGACCTGAGTTGGGCCTACCGAAACTGCTGGAGCCGGAACCTCCTCATCAAAATCAACCTGAGGCTCCGTCACTCGAGCTACTGCTTGGGGCTGAGATCTGCCCCTACCTCGGCCTCTAACACAACCTCGGCCTCGCCCTTTACCCCTCGTGGGAGCTGCTGCTAGGGGCTCGGGCTGCTGAGCGATAGATGAGGAAGCACGTGTTCTCGCCATCTGCGAAAGAACAGAGTAGAGATTCAATCAGTGTTGGGAAGCAGAACCGCATGACAAGAGAGAACAAATGTGAAGTTTCCCTGACTCTGTAGCCCCTGGGATAAATACAGACGTCTTCGTACCGATCCCTCATACTCTACTAAGTTTGTTTGTGAATTGTGAGACCCATGTAACCTAGAGCTCTGATACCAACTTGTCACGACCCGGATTTCCTACCCTCGGGAGTCGTGATGGCGCCTACTAATGAGAGCTAGGCAAGCCAACCCTTAACAAACTAATTCCTTACCAAATTACTTCCTTTTTAACAATTACGAGCAATAACATAAAAACAGTAGAACTTTAAATAATTAAGCGGAAGATAACCATGAAATATGTGAAGGCTACGTATATTACAACTTTTAAAACCTCAAATATCCCAAAAACTAGTATCATAGTGTCACAGACTGTCTAAGAGTTTCTACATACAAGGTCTGAAGAAATGCAATACACTATTTCTGAACAAAGGAAATGAAATAGGAAATAGAGATAGAGGGAGACTGTAGGGCCTGTAGATGCCTACAGGTCTACCTTGGGTCTCCAAGTGGACTGAAGGAAGCCCTCCAACTATTGTCCGAAAGCTGCTCCGGGATCTGCACATAGTGCAGAGTGTAGTATCAGCACAACCGACCCCATGTGCTGGTAAGTGTCTGGCCTAACCTTGGCGAGGTAGTGACGAGGCTAGGACCAGACAACAGATAAATTTGTGTAGTTATATAACATATGGCGGAAAAGTAACAAGTAATAAACAATTAAAGCTAGGGAAGGGGAACATGCTCCGGGGGTAGCTGACAAAACAAAATAACAAGAAATAACAAGGAAGCTAACAATATAACTTCTAACACAGATAAAGAGAAGTAAAGACAGCTTTAACTTTTAGTTTCCATCTTGTTGCAGGCATGCAACCCGATCCCATTTCTCATATCTTGTGGTAGGCGTACCACCCACCCCCATTTCATCATATCTTATGGTAGGCATACCACCCACTCCCATTTCATAATATCTTGTGGTAGCGTACCACCCGTTCCCATTTTATAATATCTTATGGTAGGCATACCACCCACTCCCATTTCATCATATCTTGTGGTAGGCGTACCACCCGCTCCCATTTCATTATCTTGTGGTAGGCGTACCACTCGCTCCCATTTCATTATCTTGTGGTAGGCGTACCACCCGCTCCCATTTCATTACCTTGTGGTAGGCGTACCACCCTCTCCCATTTCATTATCTTATGGTAGGTGTACCACCTGCTCCTTTTTACAGTTCATCACACAATCACAAGAAATCCCGGCAAGGGAACATAAGTGATATAATAACTTCCCGGCAAGGGAACAAAAGCAATATAAAAATTTCCCAGCAAGGGAACAACAATATCGAAATAGTCATCCCGGAAAGGGAGAATCAGCTATAACCAATTTCACTTAGCTGGTACTCAGTTCAATTAATGGAAATTCTCAATCATAGAAGATCATTAATTAAAGCATACAAAGTGTCATTCAAGAACACAACAACTTTCAATTTAAGACCCACGGTCATGCTTGACACCAACGTATAGATACTCGTCACCATGCCTATACGTCGTACTCAACAAGAAGCAAGTAGCAAGTATGACTCAACTCCTAATCCCTCAAGCTAGGGTTAGACCAAACACTTAGCTCGAAGCTTTGAACACCACTCAAGCCTCAATTATAGCTTTTCCCCTTGATTCCACTACCAATCCACTCGAATCTAGTCACAAGTTACTTAATTACATCAATAAGTGCTAAATAAATCAACCCCAATGCATGAAAATGAGTTTTTCCAAAGTTTTACCCAAAAAGTCAAAATCACCCCCGGGCCCACGTGGTCGAAACCCGAGGTTCGGACCAAAACCCGATTACCTTTCCCCCACGAATCCAAATATATAATTTATTTTGAAATGGGACCTCAAATTGATATCCAAATCCCCAATTTTAGAAAAAAACCTAGGTTCTACCCAAAACACCCAATTTCCCACATGAAAATCTTTGATATGAAGTTGAAATCAGGTTAAAAGATGTTAAGGAGTGAAGAAAATGAGTTAGAAATTACTTACCAACATTTTGGAGAAGAAAGGTTGTTTGAAAAATCGCCTCTTATGTTTTTGGGGTTTTGAAAAGTGAAAAATAGCAGAAATTCCCGTTTATTTATACCCCTATCAGACCCCATGTGCGGACTGCTTCAAATGGACCGCGGCCGCACAGGCCTCTCTGAAAACCTACAGTTCAGCACCCTGTGCGGACCGCAAAAAGGCGACTGTGGCTGCACAGCTTCCACTGCACTCCGCACAAAGGCGACCGCGGTCGCACGTGATTTCTCGCGGACCGCACTAAAGGGTTCAGAGACCTGCAACTTCCTCAAACTGTAGCATCTGACTTACCAAGCCGAAGGCATCCCGGAACCTACTCGAAACTCACCCGAGCCCTCAAAACTCCAACCCAAGTATACACACAACCTCAAAAACATCCTACGAATATATTCGTGTAATCAAATTACCAAAATAACATCACGAGCATCGAATTTAACCTCGAGATCATTGAAATTTCTCAAAAGTCTTTTAAACATCAAATTTCGCAATTAAGGTCCGGATCGCGTCAAACGACGTCTGTTTTTAACCAAATTTCACAAAAATGACTCAAGTCATATATAAGACCTGTACCGGGTGCCGGAACCAAAATACGGGCCCGAAACCATTGCTTTCTAATCAGCATTTCAAATTTCCTTAAACAATTTCTGATAACAATTTCACTTAAAAATTCATTTCTCGGGCTTGGAACCTCGGAATTCGATTCCGTGCATATGCCTAAGTCCCATATTTTCCTATGGACCCTCTGGGTCCGTTTACCCAAAACATTGACCGAAGTCAAATTAGCTCATTCTATAATCAAAACTTATCATTTTTCACATATTATCATATTTAAGCTTTCCGGTTATGCGCTCGGACTGCACACGCAAATCGAGGCGACTTTAATAAGGTTTTCGAGGCCTCAGAGACACAGAAATCAACTGAAAGCAAGTGATGACCCATAGGGTCATCACACTACCCAACTACTATGATCAAGAAACCATGCTTTCATTTATTTAGACAGTAGGAAAGATCGTACATATAACGTTGCTCATTCATTTTATATTACAACCCTTAAACCATAGTTAAGTTTCCAAAATTTCATACAGTTACAGTTTAGAAGAATAGGAGTTTAGAATTACAACATAGTCCAGTGACCCATCTAACGCCCGTACATAACCTACACGAACATCTACGGAGCCTCTAAAGATACAAAAGACAGACATGATAATGCTGGCAACAAGGCCTCGGCTATACCTCAAAAAGTGGTAATTTATAACAAAAAATATATTGCATAACCCCGGGAAGAAGAGGGGCTCACCAAAATTGCTGAGAGGAGGATGCTTGGTACCTGCGGTCGGTGCTGTCTACTACGGAACCACCTACATCCATTCAAAGATATAGCACCCCGGCAAAAGGGACATTAGTACCATGGAATAGTACTAGTATGTATAACTAAATACCATCTCATTAGAAAGAACAACCACACAAGAATAAGGAAATCATAAGGATTAACAAAAGTTTTAAACAATCACCACATCATCAAATAAAAGGGATCACATAGCTTTCACACAAATTCTATGGCTTTAGGTTGGGACATTTAATACTGTTGCATCATCATTCACAATACCACCGCTTTCTTGCGCGGAGTCCGATCACGGCCCGATTGGCTAAGCTGCCTCATTTGAGACATATACCTCAATCACAATTTCATTCTCACTTTCCGGTTTCAATATCAGCATAATACCACCATGTGTGCAGCATAGCGTCCGATCACGGCCCGATCAACTAAGCCATCTTACCAAGACGTTTCCCTTTTCCATCAATCATCTTACTTCAATTTTTGTTTCACATACATCAGTTCATCGGCACTTGGGGCCACAATTATCACAGCATACTTAGCACTAGGCCACATTTCATAACTCAAATCCTTTTCCCCCACATCGCACATCATTTCCACTTTCAACATTAATCTTGCAATTTAAGATAATGGGCACATACTAGAGCAATTCAAGTTGTAAGCATAGAGAGGATTTCACATAGTTCGGCATAATAATCACAGTTTAAACTTGAATTGAGATCTAGGCATATTAGCACATAGTTCACATTCTTCACACATCCTTAATTTACCAAGAATAGCATATTGAACACATTGAGACTCACCTTTCACATATATTCTTGCAAGACCAGTTTACTTGAAATATCTAGTACTACATCAATCAAATTTCTGGCTTACAACATTTGCATGGGCACCAAGGGAGCTCAATTTCTAAGAAGAAGGGGTTTTAGCCATACATACCTCAATAGAGCTTTCCTTAAATTCTTACAATAATTCTAGAACTCTTAGTAACTTCGATCTATTTTATGAGAATTACAAGTTGAACCAAAAATTAGAGAGATAATCAAGATTCTAGCTTATTTGAGAACATTATCAAGCACTAAGTGTGCATTATGATTTTAAGACCTTTTTGTGAGGGATTCTATCATCTTACACCCATTTGTTACATTTTTAACTCACAATCTCCCCATACCCTTTTATCATACATGCATGCAAGATAATCAGCCCTTATACCCATGAACCCACTTGTTCATTACTTATTTTAATAGGAATTTCGAAATCAAAGGTTAGGGCACAAGTTCTTACCTCTTAGGATGAAGTCTTAGTAACTTTACTTGATAATCTTCAAAGATTTCGGCAAGGATTGAATAGTGACTTGGTGAGGATCACTTTCTCCCTCTAGAACTCTTTCTCTCACTCTAAATGTAGTAGAAAATAGCACAAGAGGGTCTAATGGGGTATTTTTAACGGAATGGGGTCAGGTTCTAAAAGTTAGAAAATAGGAGCCCCGACTCAATCTGCAGTCGCATATGCGACCGCATAACTAATATGCAGCCCGCAAAAGGGACCGCAAAAGTATCCCTCAAGACTTGAATATTCTACCTAGGTATGCGACCAATATGCAGTCCGTATACTAGTTCTGTTGTCGCATAATGCATCGCAGAACTGCCCTTCGCGAAAATCCCAAAGAGGTTATGCGACGAATATGCGGCTTGCATATCGATTATGCGATCGCATGATTGGCCACATAGTTGTCCTCAAAATTAGCAAACATTCTGCCTCACTCTGTGGCAGCTATGCGGCCCGCATTGCTATTATGCAGCTACATAATGGGCCGCAGAAATGCGCTCTTCTAAAAAATATGTTTCCTTAACTTTTTAATGCACAGATCCATCCAAAAGGTCCAAACTGCGGCGAGCTTGCGAGCTGCGAAGAATTTTATAAATTTCTAACACATATTCTTAACTTGGCACTAAGAGATTTTGTGTTTTTGAGTAAAAATTTCACGGGGCCTTACAGTGATAATCCTCTCTTAATATGACAGGAAGCAACTTCTCAAGAAATATCTGAGAGAACTGCTCCCAAGTAAGAGCAGGCGACCCAGCTGGTCTGGTCGATACAAAGTCCTTCCACCATCTCTTGGCGGAACCCATCATCTGGAACACAGCAAAATCAACCACATTGGTCTCCACTATCCCTAGGTTCCGCAACACCTCATGGCAGCGAACAAGATAATCATGTGGATCCTCAGAAGGTGCACCACTAAAGTGAACTGGAAAGACATTGGTGAACTATTCCAATCTCAATAAGCCCTCAAAAGACATAGTTGGTCCGTCACCGGCCTGTGCCATAATAATCGGCTGAATTACCCCAACTGGCTGGGCTGGTGGAGTCTGATACTGGGAAGCCATCTGCTCCGGAGTGTGAGTAGCGGGAGTCTATGCTCTTTCTCTAGCCTGAGAGACGCCTGGTGCCATAGGAAACATATAGGCCTGGGCCACACTCTCCATAAGGCCCATTAAATGGACTAGAGTGTCTTGAAGCACTAGGGTGGCGATGAACCCCTCCGGGACCAGAGCTGGTTTGACAGGCATAGTCTGGGCTAGACCTCCTCATCAAATTCCACCTGAGGCTCCACTGTTGGTGTTGCTGCTCGAGATCTGGGCTGAGCTCTGCCCCTGCCTCAGCCTCGACCTCTGCCCCTTATAGGATCTGCCACTAGGGGCTCTGGTTGCTGCTCAGTTAAAGATGCAGTATGTGTTCTTCGCCATCTGTGAGAGAACAAGAGTAGAAAAGTTCAATTAGCAATGAGAGAACAAAATTGCACGATAGAGAAAAATAAAAGTGAAATTTGTTCCTAAACTTCATAGCCTCTAGAAGATACGTACAGATGTCTCCATACCGAACCTCCAGACTTTACTAAGTCTGCTCGGGAATTGTGAGACCTAGGCAATCTAGTGCTCTGAAACCAACTTGCCACGACCCGAAATTCCCACCTTCGGGACTGTGATGGCGCCTAACATTTCACTTACTGGGCAAGCTAACGTTAGAGGATTCTTTAAGCAAAATTTTAGTCAATTTCAATAATAGAATCAATTAAGACAAATAGAAGCTAAACCTAAGTGCAGAATAACATAAAGCCCATAATATCTAATACAATCTGGACCTGGAGTCACAACTCACGAGCTTCTAGAATTTACTACAAACAGAGTCTAAAAGAAATACAACTATTTTAAACAAAAATAAATAGTAAAATAGGAAAATAGGAGGGGACTTCAAGGTCTGCGGACGCCAGCAGATCTACCTCGAATCTCCAATAAGCAATCCAAGTTGCTATGTGATTGCTGCCAACTCGACGCTACACTAAGGTAGGAAAAGCGGGTCGCAATAGCTTTTACCCGATATGAGGGTCGGGATCGATTTTCTCAGGGAGATAGTAGTGGAGTTGGATTGTCTATCTAGCCTAGAGATGTGTTTGTACTCCTAATGTCACTTCAAACATTTTTGGGTTTTCGAATTATAACTATTTTTATAAAACTATTGATTAACACGAAATTATGCTACGAGAATATTGCTAAGTTGTATCTAATAGGAAGAAGGGCACTAGGGTCGTGACATTACCTAGGTGGCTAATTGACGGGTAGATGTTACTAAGGTTCTATTAACATAACTGGGGCTTATGCTATAACTGTTGCACAATTTTACCCACTCTCACACCTCTCGGTAGAGAAAGTGATTTGACTTTCTCGAGACCAATTGGGTAGGAAAATTAGACCAAGCAACTAGGGTTCAAGTAGAGTAATTACACTCTCGAGGTTTAACCCATTAATTGGGACTATCATTTCTCATGAGTCCATTCCAATTCCTTGTTAGGTCAATTTTGGGGTCATAGACTCTCTTTCTCAAGAAGAGTTAAACCCACAAAGCTTGAATCAGTGTTTGCAACCACCAATTCTAGATTAAAACATAAAATCAACCCAAATAGCAAACACCCATAGTCAAATGGTAAAATGTTCTATTTATACTAGGCTGGAAAAACTGGACAAAAATACCCCTGCGGGATCAGTGCGGGCCGCACTAAATGGACTGCGGCCGCACTGGGCTCTTTGACTTTGACTTGTGCTTCTATGAAAGTGGACTCCACGGACTGCGTAGAATGGACCGCGGCCGCGGAGGGAGCTGGCGCAGTCCGCGCAATCACGACTGCGGATCGCATGGTGTTGGCTTTGCAAATTTTTATCTCTCTGAATCTCATGACCGTGGACCGTACAAAAGAGTAGTGCGGCCGTGGAGCCTTCACCGTGGACCACGAGATGTGTACCGCGGCCGCGTTGCCTCTGGCCTGGTTTACCAACTCTCTGAACCACCTAGTGCGGCCGTATTCAACTTTGTGCGGTCCGCACTAGGCCTTCTTTCCTTAGATTTCTTGGTCTTTGATACTTGAGCAGGTTTCACTCCTTTTTGAGTCGATATTTGACATTTCGACACTTTGTCGATCAAACCTGCAATCAAGCACAACTTGTGAGCCTTTTAGGACTATTTTGTAACAATATATGATCAAAACATAGGCAAGTAGGGGCATAAAACATGTTAAAATCCTAACTTATCAACTCCCCCAAACTTAAACCATTGCTTGTCCTCAAGCAAACAAAATAAGACTCACCCCTTAAAGGAAAATTCAAGTAATTTTAGTTGTCCTAAAGTAACCTCAACAAGCATCAATTGGGACTAACAATTGCCCTCAATACGAATGGATCATTAACAAAATTTAAACTTTGAAAAACTATGGATAAAGTGTGACACAAGAGTATCAAGAATTGACTCATTACATCAAAGAACTCTCTCGATTACTTTGGTCGCTATGGAACCCAAACTCACACATCCTCAACTCTCCCTAAGCAAACCTCACCTTTTAGAGTATAAGCATACAAACCAAGGTTAATGGGAATTCACTTGTCTCTCTCAAGTAAAGGTCACAAGTCCGGCTCTAAGTACCATATGCTTGATCCAACTCAAGATCATATAGGGCTTTTGTGGAGTCAATGTGAAGGCTTTTGGTTCAGGGTAGGAAAAGTTGTTGGTCTATATGGGTTCCATCTTCTCTTAAGCACTTCTCTTGATTCATTTTGGCACAATTCTCTTTGACTCTTTGAGTATTTCACTTCTTTTCAAGGGGTTAGAGAGACACATTGTCACTTTTTCTTATGCAATTCAAAGCATTTCTTCTTTTTCTACTTTTTTCCATACCATTTTTACTTTTGTTTTTCTTGAATCCTGTTTTATTCTTTGCACATTGGGTTTTATTTTTGTCTTTTTCTTTTCTTTCTTTTTCATCGCCTTCCTTTCCTTTTGTTTTTGTACCTTTTACCACTTTGTTTCCTTTCTTTTCTCCCCCCCCCCAAACTTAGACTTTTGCCATTACTCAAGGGACGATTTGGGTGCCAAGAGAGGGTATAATTTAGAATGGGTATAGGCTTGTAGCATTGGTTCTTGAAAGAAAAAAATTTAAGGCTCAAAAGGGTTAGCTAGGGATTATATCCTTGGTAGGCTATGGAATTGTTCGACTATTATTTGGATCAATGAGAGCTTATAATCACTTCTCAAGTCGAATTTCACTCAAAATTTTACCTCAACAAACATTCAGGGCAAGTTCTAGACCATTGGATCGGGACTTGGACTCACAATTCGATTTCTCACCACACACACTCAAGGATTGCTAAAGACATAGAGTCAGGGGCCCACAACCACCTTAGACACGATTGAGCACACAATAGTCCCGAAAGACTACATGATGTTTGTTTGGTCAAAAAAGAGTCTCAAGATCACTACTTTCACCATCTTAAACACAACCACTTGTCTTTGACCATGGGATCAAAGGCAAATGTGTTAGGCCCAAGTGAAGCTTTGCTTGAGGTACCCTTAACTATAAACTACTAAAAAAGAAAAATCAAAAACGGACTCAAACCCTTAAGAAGGTTGTCACGCCATCCATCATCGGGAAGAGCCACCCGGTTTGCACAATACTCCAACCTTGGAAAGAACCGTGGCATTAAGAAAATCAAGGGCTTATTGAAAACGCCAAAAACGAAACAAAAAGGCTGCGAGCCTATCTACTAAACTAAAAATGAAAATTTTGTACGAAAATAGAAAATAGAATGAATATTTACAATAGGGGATTAGAATATACAACGGGGGATGAATATATACAATAATGTAACTTTATATACAGACCAAATGAAAGATAAAAAAGTGCGATAAAAGTAACTAAATGTAAAGTTATATACAGACCAAATAGAAAATCAACAGAAACATAAACTAAGTCAATTAATATATGCAATCATCCGGATAAAAAGTAGTGTGCACCCCCACAAATGAAAGTTGGCATTGTCCCCAATGCCAACTAAACAAATAAGCATCAAAAATCAAGATGAAAGGATATAGGAGCTCCCTAAGCCTCGTCTATATACATGGGAACATGAGTGGTCTCCCGGTCCTCTACATGTGCGGGAACTTTAGACTGGTTTCCGGTCTCCTGCTGCTCAGCTGCTGGGACTAGGGCCTGGATCTGGACGGGCTGAATATCAGGAACATCTTGTGGCTGACTGGAGGAAGCCTCCGGTGGGTCCGCCAACTGGATGATCGCCTCATCTGCACTAGGGAGCTTCCTCTTCTTCTTTGGAAGCTGTTGTGTCTGCTCCGGCTGTAGCTCTACTGTTGTAGCTAGATCCTTAAATAACAAGTCTAAAGGTAGTTGGTCTACCTTCAGTTTGTCAACATTCGCCCTCAGCGCCTTCACAGACTCCTTGGAAGCCCGTGTTTTGCACAGCTTCTTGTGCTCCCTGGCAAGCTCCTTCAGGGCCTTGCCATGTGAATCCGCTGCCTTAGACAAGGCAGCCTAAGAATCAAGGATCTTTTGCTAGTTGGCAAGAATCTCCTTAAGTGAATCCTCGATAGACTGGGGCACCTGCACTGGCTGTGTTGCCGACTGAGCCGTAATGGCAGAAGTCAAGGTGGACAACTTGGATGAAGCAGACGCCATCCAGTTGTTCAAGCTATGAAGTGTCTGGCTCAGCTGGTGGGCGGTGATAGGATAGGTCCGGGAAGATGGAATTCCCGGACCAACTGAAGTAGAGGGACCAGCAGTAGTGGAAGGTCCGAGAGGCATGTCAGCGACTGTGGAAGTAGGCTCAGTGGAGGGCTCTACTGCAACTGGCTCTTCAAACTGGCCGATTGGAGCAGAAGCAGGTGGCTTGTAATTTTTGTCCTTGGGGTTGTCTGACCCCTTCAGACTGTACCATGAAACCGGAGCCACAGGTTTGACCTTGATGTCAAAAGGTCTTTTCTCCACCTCCAGGTCCCTGAAATACATAGTGAGGGTGCTGGGAAAAGGGTAGTTCCAGTCATGCTCAACCCCCACTATAGAAATAACGCGAGACATCACATTGCCCACATTGATAGGGTATCGCGCCATAATAGATGCAATAAGAACAGCCCAGGCAAGCGGAATAGTCTGATCATGGGTAGTGGGATCGAGCCAACTGCATACAAAAGTCAACCATCCCCTAGCCTCAAAGTTAAAAGTCCTCCGAAGTATTTTGACCCCTGCTTGCAACCACTCAGGAACCGTACTCGGGACTGCCAGGTATGAGGCTAACCACGGACGAACCTCCTCGCCCATTGCCAACGTTTCATTGTAAAGGGACTCGTCTTCTTCAATGAACTCCAGGTATTCGTTTAGTGCCTTCCCGGTAAATATCACATTCTTGTTTCGCACTTTGGTCACTTTAGTGCCCTTCAAGATGTGGGCCACATTGCTATAAAATTCCTCGACCATGTGCTCATTCGCCTTCACACAATTATCTTTGAAGTGTTCCCAAACCACTCGAGCTCGAAATTGTCAATGTACATTGGGGTGTAGGGGTAGAAGATCTCTGTCAATGAAGCTCCTCTCAAGAATCAGCTTTCGTGTCGGCCATCATTCCCTAAACTTATGGAATGCCACCTGGCTGACGAATCTACCTTCCCAAACATCAGGATTTCTAGTTCGGTCAACACCCCCAACTTGAGGCACACCACCCCCAGGTAACTCCTCATCTCCCTCATCATCTCTAGCACCCTCTCCAGATATTGACGCTATGGGAGAGGTAGAGTATTCATCCCCACTACCTGCCGTTGAGCCCTCAGACGACCCAGAAGAAATGTTGATTGAAGCTCGAGCATCGGGGGAAGAGGGAGGAGTGTCTCTATGTATAGAGTTCTCCGGATATGGGATATATAGAGGGACTGAATATGAAGAGATCTCCCGGGAGGGCTCGTACTCACTCCCCGAGTTGTCAATGGCTCTGTCAGCCGCTTTGATTGTTTTCCTCGTGTCCTTTATGTTTTTTCTAGCCTAGGGAGTGAGTTTTACCATCCTTTGCTTCCCTCTCCGGGAGGAATTACCTCGTCCAGGTTGTTTCGAGCCTTTGCCTCTTTGTTTGACCATTATCTGCAAGTATACACATCTAACATGGTTAGTATCAGCACAGGCAGTGAAACAAGTGTTGAAATTGAATTGCAGATAGCAGATTAAATGTTGCAGAAATAGTTGCAGAACAGAGCACCGCGGCCCGCACAAACAGGAGTACGGCCGCACTGGGGGCACCACGGCCCGCGCAAAGGCGACTACGGTCCGCATTGGGACAAAGCCCTGAAAAACATCTCTCTGAATCCAACCACTGCGGCCCGCACAAAGTAGCACCACGCCCGCGGTGGGCCAGCGCGGACCACATAAAGTGCAATGCGTCCGCGCTGGGCATCGGTTCAATTTCAGTCACTTGGGCACTGCGGTCCGCACAAAATGGCAATGTGGACTGCATTAGGGCACCGCGGACCGCACAAAGGCGACCGCAGGCCGCAGAGAGTATTTTGCACAGGCACTAAGTTAGGGCTTCATTTTTTGCACAATTGTTCATGTTAGTTCACCTACTTTGTCCCTACTCACTTGCCCAACCATTATGCATATCCAGCACACCAACCCAGCATTTAAAACTACCCTAAGCTAAAAACTAAATAAAAAAGAAGAAACTAACAAGAAGAAAAAGAAGTTATAAGCTAATAGTAATAAAATAAAACAAAATTAATCAAGTATATATACAAGACTGAGTGAAACATTACCAGATGAGAAGATGAAATGTAATTAGTCAATCTTAAGCAAGAATCATTGTCACAAGAGGTTATGAACAACACTTTTATGACTCTGAGTGTTAAGAGTTTGAAAAGGGTAAATGGTGACCCGTGGGGTCTTTTTATAGAAAAGCAATGGGACCCAGCCTTACCTACCAGTGCGGCCGCATAAAATCGACTGCAGACCGTGCTAGGTTTTATTCACTTGAAGCTTGAGTAGGCAACCTCCGCGGAATGCACAAAAGCAGACAGCGGCCGCGGGGCTCCATCGCAAACCGCACTAAATGGAATGCGAACGTGGTGGCAAACTTCAGAGAGCACCACTTTTGACCATCACCAGTGCGGACCGCACAAAGTGCAATGCGGCCGCACTGGCAATCTTCAGAGACTGTTCAACTTTTTTCAAACTATTTTGCACTGCATCAACTCAATCCCTGCAACATCTCACAATCAGTTAGCTCAAAAATCAAACCTACACTACCAAGAAAACACAGAAAACAACAAAAAGAAAAAGACATGGGTTGCCTCCCAAGCAGCACCTGATTTAACGTCACGGCACGACGCATGTTACCAGCACATCACTTTAGATGGAGAAGTGCCACCACGTGGCTATCATCAAATTTTCCAAGATAATGTTTGACCCAATGTCCATTGACTCTAAATACTTCACCATTCTTGTTCCTTAGATAAAGAGCACCAAATTGGGTCACGAACACAACCTCAAAAGGCCCACTCCACTTTAACTTGAGCTTACCCGAAAACAGACGTAATCGGGAATTGAACAAGAGAACCATATCTCCAACCTTGAACTCCTTGCCTCGAGCATATTTGTCGTGAAGGTACTTCATTTTGTCCTTGTACAAGGACGAGCTGGAGTAAGCATCGAATCTAAACTCATCGAGCTCATTAAATTGTTCAACCCGAAGATTTGCCGCAACATCCCATTCTAAGTTCAACTTCCTCAAAGCCCACATGGCCTTGTGCTCTAATTCCACTAGTAGATGGCAAGCTTTCCCAAACACCAACCGATACGGAGACATACCAATCGGAGTTTTGTAAGCCGTCTGATAAGCCCAAAAAGCGTCATCCAACATTTTTGACCAATCGGTCCTATTAGCATTGACAGTTTTAGACAATATACTCTTAATTTCTCTGTTGGATACTTCCACTTGGCCACTAGCTTAAGGATGATAGGGGGTCTAAACCTTATGATTGACACCGTACTTAGAAAGCAACGTGTCGAAAGCCTTGTTGCAAAAGTGAGACCCCCCATCACTAATGATAGCACGGGGAGTGCCAAACCTTGTGAAGATACTTTTTTCAAAAATGCCACAACACTCCGGGCTTCATTGTTGGGCAAAGACACGGCTTCAACCCACTTTGAGAAATAGTCAACCGCCACGAGAATGTAAGTGTTCCCACAAGAGCTCACAAAGGGACCCATGAAATCGATGCCCCAAACATCAAAAATATCCACTTCGAGAATTGTATTGAGGGGCATCTCATCCCTTTTAGAAATTCCACCGGCTATTTGGCATTCATCACATCTCTTGACCACATCACTCGCATCTTTAAACAAGGTAGGCCAATAAAATCCGCAACTAAGCACTTTAGAAACCGTTCTCGCCCCGCCATGATGGCCACCATAGGGAGAGAATGGCAAGCCTCCAAAATACCCAATTGTTCCTCCTCCGGGGCACATTGTCGAATCACACCATCGGTGCAAATTTTAAACAAATATGGCTCGTCCCAATAAAAATCCATGTTATCCTGCTTGAGCTTCTTCCTTTGGTTGGAAGAGAGCTCACACGGGATGATTCTGGTAACAAGATAATTTGCGACATCGGCGAACCATGGCATTCCATTAATTGACACTACAAGGAGTTGCTCGTCGGGAAATGCATCGTTTATCTCAAGGCCGTCACAAGGCCTCCACTCCTCCTCCAAACGGGACAAGTGGTACGCCACTTGATTCTCACTACCTTTCCGGTCAACAATTTCTAGATCAAACTCTTGAAAAAGTAACACTCATCTCATCAATCTCGCCTTGGAGTCTTTCTTGGTCATCAAATACCTAAGGGCGTCATGATCGGTGTGCACTATAACTTTGGCCCCCATAAGGTAAGGTCGGAATTTTTTCATAGCAAATACAATAGCCAATAATTCTTTCTCGGTGACTGTGTAGTTCCTTTGAGCCTCATTCATGGTCTTGCTTGCGTAGTACACCGGATGAAACATTGATCATTTGGCCAAAAGCAGCCCCAACCGCAATGTCACTAGCATCACACATGAGCTCGAAAGGCAAGCTCCAATTTGGCACGTTAATGATGGGGGTAGAAGTCAACTTGAGCTTAAGAAGCTCGAATGCTTGCATACAACTCTAATCGAACAAGAACTTTGCATCTTTCTCTAGCAACTTGCACGGCGGATGTACCACTTTAGAAAAATCCTTTATGAACTTCCGGTCGAAACCTCCATGCCCAATGAAACTCCTCACCCCTTTGACAGAAGTAGGGTGATTGATCCTCGAAATAACCTCAATCTTGGCCTTATCAACTTCAATTCCTCGCTTCGAGATCTTGTAACCCAACATTTTTCCCAATTGAGAACAAGGTTGGTGTCTTCACATCGGGCCAACACTCTATCCAAATTTACCAAGCACTCCTCAAAAGAATCCCCAACCATGCTGAAATCATTCATGAAGACCTCTAAGATATCCTCCACCATGTCGGTGAAAATAGCCATCATGCAACGTTGGAAGATCGCCGGAGCATTACACAATCCAAATGGATTCTAGAGAAAACGAATGTGCCATAAGGACATGTAAAGGTGGTCTTCTCTTGGTCCTCCGGGGCGATTAGAATTTGCTTGTACCCCGAGTAACCATCCAGAAAGTAATAGAAAGCCCGGCCTGCAAGATGATCCAGCATTTGGTCAAGGAATGGCAATGGAAAATGATCTTTTCTAGTCACCTTGTTCAGCTTCCGGTAATCCATACAATCTCTCCACTCGGTGACCGTTCTAGTAGGAATGAGCTCATTGTTGTCATTGGTCACCACAGTCATACCACCCTTCTTCGGCACACATTGCACTGAAAAAGTCCACGAACTGTCAGAAATAGGATAAACCACCCCAGCATCTAGCCACTTGATAACCTCTTTCTTCACCACCTCTTGCATCGCCTCATTTAGTTTTCTTTGATGCTCCAAGGAAGGCTTTGCATCCTCCTCCAAAATGATCTTATGCATGAAAAATGCGGGGCTTATACCCCGAATGTCGGCTAATGTCCAACCAATTGCCTTTTTCGCTTTTGAAGTACCGCCAAAGTGGCATCAACCTGCATGTTAGTTAAGCAAGACGAAATAATAACAGCTAAAATAGAATTTGAACCCAAGAATTCATACCTGAGGTGTGGAGGAAGTGGCTTCAACTCCCACACCGGTGGCTCCTCAATCGATGGCTTTGTTGGTGGAGTTTTGCGGTTTTCAAGATTCAAAGATAGCTTCCTAGGCTCATATGAATATGAACCCATACCATGCAACGCATTCACGCACTCCACTCTACTATCATCATCATTGACATCCATATTAAGAAGCACGGCCTCAAGGGGATCTTCAACGTGGATCATGGAACTTGTGTCATCCATTATCACAGTTGTGACAATGTCCACAAATGAACACACCTCTGTGCTATTGGGTTGTCTCATTAATTTGCAAACATGGAATACCACCTTCTCATCCCCCACTCGGAAAGTCAACTCACCCGCTTCAACATCAACCAATGCCTTCCCCGTAGCGAGGAAAGGTCTACCAAGAATAATTGGCACTTCAAAGTCCACCTCATAATCTAATATGACAAAGTCGGCCGACAATATAAACTTATCCACCCGGACAAGTACATCATCAATTATGCCCAAAGGTCGCTTCATCGATCGATCCACCATTTGAAGTCTCATTGAGGTAGGTCGAGGTTGTCCAATTCCTAAAGTCTTGAAGACCGAGTATGGCATCAAATTTATGCTAGACCCCAAGTCACAAAGGGCCTTTGCAAAATCCGCACTCCCAATAGTGCAAGAAATGGTGAAAGCATCGGGATCTTCAAGCTTCGGGGCCATTGAATGCACTATAGCACTAACTTGATGAGTCATCTTTATAGTCTCACAATCCATAGAATGCTTCTTTGTGACCAAGTCTTTCATGAATTTTGCATAGCCCGGCATTTGTTCAAGTGCCTCCACCAATGGCACATTAATAGATAAGCTCTTCATCATATCAATGAACTTTTTAAACTGATTATCATTCTTCTGCTTCGCGAGCCTCTAAGGATAAGGTGGAGGTGGCCTTGGCAAAGGATCCTTGTCCTTTGGTACAACCGGCTCGGGCATGTCAATCACGTGTTCCCTAGACGGGTTCACGGCATCTTGAGTCTCTACCTCGGCTTCATCATCAATATCAATCCGCACATCATTGTTCACATTCTCTTCAACCACATCTTCAACACCCAAAGGTACATTATCATCACGCAACTCAACATCTTCATCCACAACTTGCTTTTGCTTTGAGGCATTCACATCACCGCCTCTCCCACTTCTTGTTGTAACCGCCATCACATAATTGTTATTCCCACCCTTCGGGTTCACTACCGTATCACTTGGTAGAGCACCCTTGGGACGAGTATTCAATGCTTGAGAGATTTGGCCTAATTGCACCTCCAAGTTTCGGATAGATGTATTATGAGAAGCCAATTGGGCATCGGAATCTTGGTTCTTTTTCATCATTTGCTTGAACATGCTTTCAATTCTTCCCATATCACCTCCGGAAGAACTAGGACCTTGAGAAGGGAAAGGGGGTGGATTTCTCGATTGTTGATACATTGGGGGCCTTTGAAAGTCTTGCCCCCGGTTGCCTTGGTTCCTGCTATTGTTCCACCCTCCTTGATTATTGTTGTTGCTCCAAATATTGTTGTTCCTGTTCCCATTGCCTTGATTGCTACCTTGATTACCCCAATTGTTGTTTTGATTGTTGTTGTTCCAATTGCCACCACCTTGTTGTTGGTTGTTGTTATTCCAATTACCTCCGCCTTGTTGTTGATTACCCCAATTTCCTTGAGGTCGCCATTGTTGGTTGGAAGAGTTGCTTCTATTTCCTTGATAGTTGTTAACATATTGAACCTCTTCACTTTGGTCATCATAACACTCATTTGAAAACCCACTACCATCATTGTCATATTGTTCACAATTCCCTTGAGATTGTAGCCCTTTTTGCCTTCTCTTAAGCATAGTGACACCTTCTATTGCATTGACTTGGCGCGGATTTTGGATTTGTTGTAACTGCGCCTTGAGCCACAACCCTATCTAATGGGTCTAGCTACTCATAATTAGAGAAGAAAACAACGCAATAGATGAAGAAAAGCCCATAATAATTAATTGTTAAATAAAACTTGAAGATTCAATGTTGAAACTAAGCTAAAATTCGCCAGTTGATGCATAGTTGTTGTAAGCTCAGCAATAGCTTGGCCATGATCGTGCAATTCCTTGTGCAAATGGATGACCGTGGGGTCACCTTGGGCACATTTGCTCGAGTTTGCCATACCGAAGAGGTGTCGGCCATTTCATCAAGTACATCACATACCTCTTGGTAAGAAAGTTTCATAAAGTTCCCTTCGGCCAATTGGTTCACAATGCATTGATTCGTGGTGTTGATGCCCCAATAAAAGGTTTGTTGAATCATAGCCTCGGTCATGTCGTTATTAGGGCACTCTTTCACCATTGTTCTATATCTTTCCCATATCTCGTGCAAAGGTTCCGTTGGCTCTTGCTTGAAGGCTAGAATTTCATCCCGAAGAGCCGCCATATGACTTGAAGAAAAGAACTTGGCAATAAATTTGTCCGCCAATTCATCTCATGTTGTAATAGAATGATTGGGGAGCCTTTCTAACCAATCCAATGCTTTACCCCGAAGAGAGAACGGGAAAAGCCTCAATCTCAACGCATCCTCGGACACGTTTGTCTGCTTGCTACCCCAGCATGTATCCACAAACCCCTTCAAGTGCTTGTAGGTATTTTGATCAGAGGCGCCTGTGAAATACCCTCTTTGCTCGAGCAAGGTCAATATAACATTTGTGATTTGAAAGTTCCCCGCCCGGATTCGGGGAGGAACAATAGCACTAGCATATCCTTGATTTGGTAAAACTCTATGGGCCACTCTCGGTGGTGGCGGAGAAGGGTCTGGACTATTGTTGTTCTCATTTGCATTTACATTGGCATTTCGGCCTCTCCGTGGAACTTGAGGTAAGACCTCATCTTGTTCTAGATCCTCTACCTCCTCCCTTGCTATCACATTGTCGAGAGGGTCATTTGCATTAAGAACCATTTGAACCTAATTGATCAACACAAACAAAATTAGTAAACAAGAAGGAAAGAGAAGCAAAACACAAAACTAAATAAAGAGATAGTCAACACTGTAAGCTCCCCGACAACGGCGCCAAAAAGTGATCGCTGCCAACTCGACTCTACACTAAGGTAGGAAGAGCAGGTCGCAATAGCTTTTATCCGATATGAGGGTCGGGATTGATTTCCTCAAGGAGCTAGTAGTGGAGTTGGATTGTCTGTCTAGCCTTGACTTGTGCTTCTCTGAACTTGGACTCCGCGGACCGCGTAGAACGGACCGCGGCCGCGGAGGGAGCTGGCGCGGTCCGCGCAATCACGACCGCGGACCCCATGGCTTTGGCTTTGCAAACTTTCATCTCTCTGAATCTCATGACCGCGGACCGCACAAAAGAGTAGTGCGGCCGCGGAGCCTTCACCATGGACCGCGAGATGTGTACCGCGGCCGCATTGCCTCTAGCCTGGTTTACCAACTCTCTGAACCACCTAGTGCGGCCGCATTCAACTTTGCGCGGTCCGCACTAGGCCTTCTTTCCTTAAATTTATTGTCTTTGATATTTGAGCAGGTTTCACTCCTTTTTGAGTCGATCTTTGACATTTCGTCACTTTGTTGATCAAACCTGCAATCAAGCACAACTTGTGAGCCTTTTAGGACTATTTTGTAACAATATATGATCAAAGCATAGGCAAGTAGGGGCATAAAACATGTTAAAATCCTAACTTATCACTACACCTCACGAACTGCTAGGGATGGTACTAAAGTCTGCACAAGAAGTGCAAAGTGTAGTATGAATATAACCGACTCCATGTACTCTACAAGTGTCGAACCTAACCTCCATGAAGTAGTGACGAGGCTATGACAAGACACCCTCGTAATAAACCTATGCAAATAATAGTCTACATGCAAGATAATAGCAAATAAAGGCTAAACATGTACTATTGGGAGGGGAACATGCTAAAGGGGAATACAAGATATGAGAAATTCAGCGGAACGATAACCAGAGCAGTCAATATGCCTTTAACCAGTAAAAAAAAGTAAGCACAATGAAGAAAATTGCACAGCATCACCCTTCGTGCTTTTACTCTCAACCTTACAATGAAACAATGATACTACACGACATCACCCTTCGTATTTTTACTCTCACTCTCAGTATAAATCAATAGATACGGCACGGTATCATCCTTCGTGCATTAACTCTCATAACATGGCACGGCATCACCCTTCGTGCATTATCACTCACAATATAGCACGGCATCACCCTTCGTGCATTAACACTCATATACGGCACGGCATCACCCTTCGTGCATTAACACTCTCCCTTACCATATAACAATGAACAAGTAACAAAATGAAGATAGAATAATAAGAACAACCCTTACGACAACAATGGTCCCTCAATACCAATCTCAACTTTAGCAAAAATACTAAATTATCACAAAATCCATAAACATGATAAGAACGATCAATATAGTAAATAACTAGTCTAAGCATGGATAACACGATCAAAGTAAACAATAAATTACTAGGAACAATCCCCACCCCCATTCTTCAACCCAACAAAAACGCATAAGTACTCGTCACCTCACATATACGTTGTACCCAACATCTAAACATGTAGAAAATAGACAAACAAGTCCTAATCCATCAAGTCAAAGTTAACCATGATACTTACCTCGCTCCAAGGAGCAATTCAAAACTCAACCACAGCTTTGGCTTTCAAACAAGCCTCCTAGCTAATAGAATCTAGCAAATTATCAACCAAACGAATCAAATTAAGCCTTAGGAACTACCCACGATTGCAAAAAACTCAATTTAGGTCATTATTGAAAAGGTCAACTCTCGGGTCCACTTGGTCCAAATCCGAAATTCGGACCAAAACACGATTACCCATTCACCCCCGAGCCCGATTATGTAATTTGTTTTTGAATACGACCTCAATTTGACAAAAATCTCTAATTCTACCCAAACCCCCAATTTTCACCATGAAAACACAAGATTTTTGGTTGAAATCTTAGGAAATATAGTGAAAGATTGAAAGAAACTAGTTTAGAATCACTTACCAATGATTTGGGGAAGAAGAGTTCTTTGGAAAATTGCCTCTAGGGCTTCTAAGTCTGAAAATTTGAAGAATAAATAAAAATTCCGTCCAACTCCCATTTTGATCAGTTGCAGATGTCGCATTTGCGACCTCGATCCCCACAAATGCATAGTCCTTCCCATCTTTGCTACTATCCCAAATGCGATGAATTGCTCGCAAATGTGAACTTGGCCTGATCGCAAATACGACCCATTGATCGCAAATGCGAAGTAACTCCCCCCACCCACCCCCCACCCAAAGTCCCCATCGCAGAAGCGAAGACCTGGTCGCAATTACGCAACTGGGTTTCTTCGCAAATGCGAAGAATATGATCGCAAATGCGAACCTAACAGGTATGCTGCCATATCGCAAATGCGAGGTGTGAGACCTACATCAGAAACTAAAGAATACCAGCAATGTTTCTAAGTCTAAATGCACACCGTAGCCTATTCGAAACTCACTCGAGCCCTCGGGGCTCTAAACCAACTATGCACACATGTCTACAAATATCATACGAACTTGCTCGCGCGATCAAATCGCCAAAATAACACCTAGACTACGAATTAAACACCAAATCAAATAAAATTTTCAAGAAAACTTTGAAATTTTTATTTTCACAACCGGACGTCCGAATCACGTCAAACCAACTTCGTTCCTCACCAAATTTGACAGACAAGTCATAAATATAGCGTTGGACCAACACCGAATTCCGAAACCAAAATACGGACCCAATATCAATAAGGTCAAACATTTCAAAGTCATTAAGCTTTTAACTTTCAAATTTCAACAAAGTTCAATAACTCGGGCTAGAGACTTCCGAATTCGATTCTGGGCATACGCCCAACTCCCAAATCACGATACGGACCCACCGGGACTGTCAAAACATAAATTCGGATCCGTTTGCTCAAAACATTGACCGAAGTCAACTCAAATGGATTTTAAAGCAAAATTTTCATATTTTTTCTCAGTTTTTAACATAAAAGCTTTCCGGAAAAATACCCGGACTGTGCACGCAAATCGAGAAGGGCTAAGAAGAGGTATTTAAGGCTTCAAAGCATAGAATTAGGTTCAACAACATAAGATGACCTATCGGGTCATCACATAATATCCATGCTAACATATGAATATAACAGTACAAATGACCCAAAGAAGAAGAAGAATATAATAGTACAAATTGTAAATACGCAAAGTGAAAAATTTAAAATATAATAGACCTCATTGGTGGACTTGAATTGAATTTTCAGATCCTATAGCATACCATTACGTGCCAATACAATATGTTGGAAGAAATTTTCAATGCACATCCGAAGCTAAGACGGATGGATTATATTTTGATAGCACATGAGGCTTAGGTTATTGTCTTTTTATCTCCTACCTTTGAGACATTAAAACACATTAAAAAAAATAATTAAAAGGAAGGGGAGAAGAACCATAATGTTAGAGAATTTAATGTAGACTTTTTAGGCTTTTCAATATAAGCTAAACTAATAGAATGGGGGAGGAAAAAAACAAAAAAATCAGAAAAAAGATAAATATGAAAGCTGCTCAAATAGGGATGTGTATATATATATATATATATATATATAGATGCGTGCCTTCTGATTTCTTTACACTTGATTGTATGCGAACTTCTGGTTGCAGGGCTTGTTTAATTAGTTTCTACTTGTAGCTTATGTACTGCAAAAAGTTTCTTTAGCTTTGGTTTTTTGCTTTTGCCTTTTTGTTGCAAGAAAGGTAGTAGTCTTAATTACATTCATAAGTTCAGGTTTTGAATACGAGCTGTTCTCTGCAGTGTTCACGATTACTTTATCATCGTTTTCATGTTAACCTATACTTGTGATAAAAGAAAGAAATTAAAATGATGCATGGTACTTTTCCAGGATTTTTCCCTTGCATAAATATGGAAAATATTGGTAGTACGAAAAACTAATAAATAAATTTAATGAATAATAAGTAAAAGAAAAGTGAATTTAAGCTAATCCATGCAAGGACCAAACACATTGATGTGAGATATCATTGGATTCGAGAAATGGTAGATGATGAATCTCTAAAAGTCTTGAAGATTTCTACAAGTGAGAATCCCGCAGATATGCTGACCAAGGTGGTACCAAGGAACAAGTTCGAGCTATGCAAAGAACTTGTCGGCATGCACTCAAACTAGAAGACAGTGCTACCTCCTCTAGATGAATGAGACTGGAGGGGGAGATTGATGATGTCCATCTCATTGAAGAAGTATTAGGCATGTGCCTAATAAGAGTTTTCTTTGGTTTGGTAGCCAACCTTGTTGACTTGGTTTGGTTGGTAGCCAACCTTGTTGAATTAGTTTGGTTTGGTAGCCAACCTTGTTGAATTTCTTTGGTTTGGTAGCCAACTTTGTTGAATTGTGAAAAGTGTGTGTAAATTGTCAAATATTGTAGGCTTTAGAGAGTGAAGCTTTGGCTATAAAAGGAGAGCTTCAACTCTCATTTCTTCACACCAACAAAGAGAGAAAGAAAGAGTGAGGTTTCACAGACAGGGTATAAGAAAATAGTCTGTGAGGAAAATAGAGAGTGAGCGATATTGTAGTGAGGTGGGAATATCAAAAGAGGGTTATTTCTTTTGAGTGTTGTAGTGATCTTTGGAGTATTTTACTCCGACCTACAAAGTGTAAAATTCCTTACTATAGTGATATCAGTTGCTCCTCTTGGGGCCGTGGTTTTTTCCTTATTAAAAGGGTTTTCCACGTAAAAATCTTGGTGTCGTTGTTACTCTTTTATTCTTGTTAATTACCGTAGCTCGATGCTACATTATTATTCCGCTTTTATTACCGTGAATATTATTTCTGTGGGGGTTTATTCCCAACAAAAACGCTATCGTAACGACATCATACATTTGAGTTTAATGCATACACTAATTAACTCATACATTTGGGTTATTTGGAAAGATTCAAAAGGGCATTACAAAAAACTAAAAGATTTGAAATGAAATTACATAAATGTCGTTTTATAACTACTAAATTATCTTACACATAAAACCATTTAAATTATGTTTGTTGTATATTAAGAAGATAGAAATTTATATAATTGAAATATAAACTCTTTGATTATCATCAAAAGGTCTTCTTAGCACAAAAGAAAAAAGCTTTTCCAGTTCATCATTCTTCTTCATTGCCAATTGTAGGTTCCTTGGAATAATTTTGTTCTTCCTGGTATAGCAATCTAGCTGCATTCTTGGGCAATTTCAACTA
Organism: Nicotiana sylvestris; assembly: GCF_000393655.2. NCBI lineage: Eukaryota > Viridiplantae > Streptophyta > Magnoliopsida > Solanales > Solanaceae > Nicotiana > Nicotiana sylvestris. The sequence continues at coordinate 127,656,168 of NC_091060.1, read as the reverse complement.
ATTAACAAATCAGATTTCCACATAATACAATCATAAAGCAGGAATAAAACACCATTAGCTAAGTATAATACTGAGTTCATCTAAAGATGTGTCAATATCTAAGGAAATTCCAGGCTAAAAACATGATTTTAAATTTCAAGATCTTGTAAAAGAAAATAAACAATCAATATGAAGTAAGATTAAGCAGTCTAAATTTCCATATCATAAGAATAAGTATAACTTTCATGCAGTAAATTGTGTGAAAGATACTTTTCATTTTCAACGATGAACTATTGTATGAAAAAATTTATTTTATTCAAATGACCTTAAATTTCATCTCCAAATTACTATGTATAATATCAAACTCTACCTTTTACAAACAACTATTCTGAAAAAATTGGATTTCAACCAAATTCATGGGGAGGAAAATCATTTGGTGGACTGGGCTGTGGGCCTCATGGGTTTGTTAAACCGTACGGGTGAACTTTGATCCAGGACAATGTCACATCATGTTAAGCATATTGTTGGAATAATTTAGCGCAACATTATTACATAGCAGCTACCAATTGTAAAATGTATAGAACAACAATCTCATGTAAGCTTTCCCCTCAGAAATTATGACTCTTCCAGCCTTGAAAATAGAAGAAGATTTACCCAAGTCACCATTATTACATACTAATTAGGTGCCGATTTATCAATCGGGAGGTTTCTAACATCCTATAACACAAATTTTCCTTGGTGACAGGTAGTATATCTTGCATTGGGTGAACCACTTGGTCGTCGGAAATGTTCAATAATTATTATATAACAAATGCTTTTATTAGAAAAAAAATTCAATTTTGTGGTTTTGATTTTAAGAAAAAAAAAATAGGAAGATTCGAAAGGAGATAAAAGAATGAAAGAAAGAACACTTCATAGGTGGTAACGCAATTGGGAAGGTTAAAATAAAAGAAGCGTAGTTCCACGTTCAACGAGTTTCCGTTTTTCGCTTCACAAGTTTACTACGATTATGTTTATAGCAAGCAAAAGTAAACTATTTGTTGATATTCTCTGTCGTTATTTTAAATTGCCAAGAAACAAAATCCAAAAAAAAAGTTGGTTACGTCCTAAACAAAGCTCTACTCCTCTTCGTCTGAACGCAATGTGCCCAGGTTTTTCTTTTTAACTAGCTTTATGGTACGCGCTTTGCGCGTGTACTTGTATCAAATGAATGCTAAATTTAGAAGATATAAATATTACTTCCTCTATTTTAATTTGCATAATATATTTTTCTTATTAAAATAAGATAGACAGATAGATAGATCCGTGTATATTTTTGTTGTTGTGCACAATACATATAGTTAATTTAAACAAAGATCTAATGTTAATTGTTTTTAGTCCTTTTATATTTAAAAAAATATAGTTTTCGATTGGCGACTTTAAATAATTTTGATACATGGTTTTAACTTTGTGAGTTATTTCGATTTTAAATAATTTTGATACATGATTTTAACTTTGTGAGTTATAATTTTTTTTTCTATTTTTTTTCTTTTATGTCAAATATAAATAAAATTTACTGTGTTCATCTTTTAGAAAAATTTAATTTTGCTAGTAAACTCATGAGTTTATTGATTAGTGCAACTTCAGTACTAACATCTGTAACGGTAATCGTTTCATTTACCAATTGATGTGATTTCTGACATTGATCAATTATTTGTTTGATTGGAGTTACGTTCTTGTTGTTAAAATAAATGTTTCATATAACTAATAAGTTCACCATTTTTTACCTATTTAAATGCTCTTGATTACTGATAAATATTTCCTTTGTCTTAAACTATTTATCGTATTTCTATTACAAACACCTAAAGAAAATATTATTTCAAAGGATTTTTTTAACTATTTAACCCTTATTATGTCATAAATTTAATATCTCTTCGTTGAACATTTTCTTAATTTATGTGTCATCTCCATCTTCAACAACAATTACTACTAAGAATATAACAAAAACAAATTAGTTTGAAACAATTACTTCTAAAATGACAAATAATTTGAAACATCTATTTTTAGAATTACGATAAATAACTTGAGATGGAGGGAGTAGAAATTAATTCCCTTATATTAATTATATATTGGCTTATTTTAACTCTAATTCTCATCTAGCTTGACTTTTAGAATATCGATAGTACTTAGAAATAAAAAGAAGAATTAATAATAGTAGTTTTTTTCTTCAAATTAAAAAGTAGTAATAGTTCGTCTCATTTTTTTATGCCTTTAATGTCTAGAATCCCAATTTAATGCTTAGTGGTGAGACATTAATACTTTGAAATTTGAATTCCTAAAACGTATTTCAATGTCAGAATTAGTTCTTATATTTGGTCCTAAATATTAGGATTTTAAATTATAAAAGGAAAATTTTAGTTGATTTTAATATCTTAAATATTGGGATTTCCTATTATAATAACTAAAGTTTTAATTGATTTTAAAATCCTAAATATTAGAAAATTAATAAAATGACTATTTTATTCATTGTGAACTCTATTTTTAAAGGGCAAAAAAGGCGAACGACATTTCGCTAAGGGTCTTCGTGCTTTTAATATAGTATAGATAGTCCGTGTTTCGAAATTTATTTTTCTCATAAAGGGACGAGGGAAGTAAAAATTTAAAATTAAACTTACACTTATTATGTGACAGATTTACATAACAGCTTGAGCAAATTAGTCTACGCTCAGCCAATGTTCCTAATTTGTCTCAGTATTGATGAGATAAAAGAGAGAAAGGAAATAAATTAGTTCCAAAAAGGAGATTCCGCCTAGCTAGTACATTCCTCATCCTTCAGCAGAGGCGAAGCCACAGTATTGGCTGCGGGTTCGGCCGAACCCAGTAACTTTAGTTCAAATCATGTATTTATATTAATTTTTTTATTAAATATATACAAATTATTAGTTTAGAACCCAGCCACATAAAATGATTGGAATGTAACCAAATGTTCATCCCTCTTAGAAAAACTAGAATTTGCTATCACCAACTCGAAAGCCTTAGCGAAATCCAACAAAGCGGCACCTCCTCCTTTCCTAGCCTCAAAGCCGAAATCACCATGAACCTCGTCATAGCCCCTAGCATTTGTCCCAATATGCCCATTAAAATCCCTTCCTATAAACAACTTCTCTTAAGGTGGTCTTGGAGAGTATCCTTTGTAATTTCACGTTTATTTCTTTAACGCAAAACACAATTTTAGTAAAGTTTTTCCATATACCCAAAAGAAGCATAATTCGGTGAAAAACATGGTTCATGTAGCAACAATAGCCAATAGAATTGAATATCTTGCTACGTTAATTAGAAGTGCAAATCAAAGACCAAAAATGTTACTCGAAAGGAAACAATTTATTTTGCCTTGAATATTCTTTTAAGTGAAAGAATTTTGCCTCCACCGAGTCGCTTTCTGCAAATTCTGTTCGCTATTTGTTTCGCTTTCTCTTTTCCAAATTTGTTTTTTTTTTTTTTAGTTCAAAGAGCTCTATGGTAAATCCATACATGTAACACCCCTCCAAATGCAGATCTTTTTCCTAGTAAATAGAAAGATCAGCCCATCCTTCACCAAAGAATTAGTTTAAATAGCACCGGCTAGCTAGTTTTCGGACTAGTTATTCAAAAATAGCCAGCATTTGTAAAGTTATTGAAAAATAGCCACTATTTTGCTGCAACAGGGACCGGTCCAGCATAATATACTGGAGATCGGTGCACTTATGTATAAACTTCCAACATATTATGCTGGAACTCCAACACGCTGAAAGTTCCAATATATTATATTGGACCGATATTTTATACTAGAAATCTAGTATATTATGCTGAAGTTCTAGTATAATATGAAGGAGTTCCAATATACTTATGCTGGAACTCCATTATAATATATTGGAGTTCCAGTATACTTATGCTGGAATATTTTTTTAATTTTGAATAGTGTTTTCGTTCATATTTATCTTTACATGAAAAGTGACTAAATTTCAATTATTTTTGAAACTGTGGCTATTTTTGAACGACCAGTAAATCTAGCTATTTTTGAATTTCTCCCTAAGAATTACTAACTTTTAACCAGACCAATAGAAAAAGAATTTACATTTATTTAAAGCCAAACAGGAAAGTGATCTAACGAACTGGGGCAAGTATGTTAGAAATATGAACCAGAGTCTAAAAAAGGACACAAATATTAATTAATTAATTGAACTCAGACGACACATCTTCACAAAAACAAAGTGCACCAGAAACACAGATTTATGAACATAAAACCCAATTAGCCAAAAGTTCTTAAGCTCTGGTCGACATGTCAAATAAGACCTAGGACATACCAAATTCCAGAACACTGGTCAAATCACATCAGAACCAAACACCTCCGACTACAAATAATAATAGATAAAAAAGGAAACACAATTAATAATGATGTAAATTGAGTTAGACCTAGCAAGTTACACCAATGCAATGCTGCTCTCACCACCTGGAGGCTTGCGAACCCCGCCATAGAAGTCCCGAGATTCTACTTTTCCATCCGCGAATATATTACTTCCACTCATCTCTCGCAACTTTGCTGAACTCAAATGCTTCTCAGCTGATGCTGGAGGAGTATCGCCCTTGAAGATGTCGTTTCCAGTGAGCTCTGCAAGTTTCTTCTCAGGAATCTTTTTGGCTGTCTTGACCGCTTGTTCATCAGCAGACACATCACCCTGACAAAAGATTAAAAGAACGAGGCTGAACATATTTTGCTGACAAATAGTGAAGGGAATCAGAAATCGGATGGAGAAACAATGAGAAGAGAGATGTTAAGCTAGTGTCTGAGCACTCAACTCCTTGCCTGACCCGTCCTGAGGTTAAGCTAAGCTAAGCCAAGATTTTTTAGCTCAAGCCTGATAACATGCACAAAGACTCTGCATTTTTAGGATTAAAGACTAATGGGGACAACAAGGTGGTACGAACAGTTTCTTGTGGGATCATTTAGATAGTCCACTAACACTAAGGATAGTTGTACTACAAGGGGCACTGAGTCTTGCAGTTCATTGCCAATTTCAACCTCTATGCTCCTGCTACAATAGCTGCTCTACAAAGTAAGTGGATAGACATTGAGCCTATGCAATGCAGAACAGAATATGGGATGTGCAAGTATATAGATTGCAACATAAAGAGATATTGATAGATGTACATACATTATTTGCAGGTTCTCCAATGGTAATGCTTTCTCTTAGTGCTAAAGCACGAGCAGCCAATGGACGAGGTTGAATTTCAGGTGGAGGAGCAAAGATGTCATGGCCAACAAGCTCCTTGGTCTTTGCATCAGAAAGTTGTTTCTTCAACTTCATCTCAGCCTCACTTTCTAGAGTTCCACTTAGTTCCCTCTGCTTTGCCACTTCAGGTATAGTGACCGGCTTCTTTGGGGACACAGTATCTTCTTCACCAAATGAAATTTGACTAATACCAGCTACAGCTTGCTGTGGACAAAAAGCAGGTGTAAGAAGTCAGTTCGTAAGGTTATATATAGAGAGGATACGAAGTCCGTAGATGATTATGTATGTACATAGGATAGGAAGACCATATATGACGAATTGATTAAATACATAGATAACATAAAGTAGGATATGTACCTGATACATCCTTCTATTAGGGATCGCACTAGCACTGTCAGATTCTAAACTGCCATTTTCTCCATCAGCTACAAAAATACCGCTACCTGTCATCTCCTTTAGTTTATAACCCGAACAAGGCTTCCTGCGACAGTGCCAAACTTAACAGTTTCAGCTTATCCAACACAACTTAAGTAACAAAAAAAAACGAGAAAGGTACATCATTCCGATAATCATATACTCATAGATATCAGAGACATTGAAACGCCAGGAAAATACAGAACAATAAAGATATTTCAAATAATGGAGGTGATGAATATTTTCCGAGGGACAAAATACCATGATTAACACAATCCAATATCTCTTTTTCTGTCAAATATGACTTAGGTTATGTCAATTATTGATAAAGCACTATCCAGACAAAGATTGCTCGGTAAGATGTTTAAATCACTTCTAGTTAAGCAACACACATACTGCTGAGTGCAGATCTGAATGCATGAATGAGATTAGATATATGACATAAAAATGTAATATCCTAAGGTCAGAACTTAACAAAATTAGCAGACAAATTACAAAAGCATTGGCCAGAAATTGTCAAATTGATACAACAACTACTACAACCGAGATCGACTATATAAATCATTTAAATGAATTCTACTGTATTTGAGCTCTTTGAACAAAATAATAGGACCGAAAGGAGAAAAAAGAAAAAGAACAGAGAAGAAAGCACAGTGAAAACCGTGAAGAATAGAGCCAAAAATAAAAGAAACAAAATAACAATCAAACAAATCATCCGTACTATATCTGCCCATGGAAGCATTTAATGCCCTCTCGTTCGCTCAGATAAATTAACAAAATCGAAATATACAGAAAACAGAAAAGACAAAAATTAATACTCCGTAAATTAAAATACAAAAATCACAAAAAGCTGAAATATTTTCTTACCTCTTGTTCAAGCTCTCAACTTCTTCATCTGTCACTTGACCTCCAAATACCACCTTTTGGATCCCATCCGACGGCTGTCATTTCACCAGCAAAAAAAAAACATAAACAAAAACCTTAACTTTTAAAACCACATAAAAAAAAGAATCTTTTTATTTTTAAAAATGTTTTTTAGGAAAACTTATCCTCTCACCTGGCGTGAACGGGCAGAGGAAGCAGCAGAACCAACAGCCGGAGAATTTTCCGGCGGATTCTCCGACCAAGTAAGCAGATCTGCAGTGGAAGTGTGTGACTTCCTAACTGGAGTGCTTTTTTCCATTATTGGACCAACCCACCAAATTGCTCCAAAATCCACAACCCACAAACAGATTCTTCTTCTTCTTCTTTTAGCTCAAGACTCTTTAACTCAGCTTGGGTTCTGTAGAAAGCAATAAATTAAGAGATCTAAGAAGGAGAAGTTGGAGAAAATATTTGTATTTTTTTAAGGGGGGGTTTGTGTTTCCTTTGAATCTACTCTCTGCTTTTTTGCTTGCAGTGAGTGTTTGTTGGGACTTGGGAGCTACGATAGATAGAGAGAGAGAGAAAGAGAGGAAAATGAGGAATTTAGGAACGTTACTGTGTGAGTGTGTGTGAAGAGGAGAGAGAGGACTAAGATTTATTCAGGGGTTTTAAATTTTTTTGAATTTTTACTCCGCCAGATTTATTAATTATTATAGTATTAATTAAGTAATTAATTTAGGGCGTGGGAGTGGGTGCGGGGTGAAGCATGTGCACAGCTTGGAGAGGCACGTGTAGGCTGGTGGGTCCCTTATTAGTTTATTTATTTCTCCTTTTTTTACCAGGATGCCCCTATATAATTTTTCCTACTCCCTAACTACCCCTTTCTTTCTTTTTTTGTTAAGGACATATATAGCTGGCTTTGGGTTCGAAATAATTTTTTATTGTAGATCATTTCTTGCGCCACAATTTATGGAATCTTAATCTTCAATAATAAGTGATAGTGATCAATTTTTAAAGATTAAGATAAGCTCTTATATAATATAAGAAATTTATTTATTATGTTCGAAATTTTACTACTCCTATTAATATCATTGTTATTTATTTTTATCGAGAAGATGATACTAGGATGATAAAAGAATTGGATTTCACGAGAAAAGGCCAAGAAGCATGACGTTCATCATAGCTAGTATACTTTGAGGCTGATTTACCTGGAAAATAATAAAATGGTAGAAATTATTTCTTGTTATAAATAAAATTGTATTTTAAGGTTAACGTCTATATTTAGAGAGATTTTAGGGTTTGTTACTTGGTGGCTAAGTTATTTTTTTCCTATTAATAGAGGAGTTTTATTCCATTGTAATTCACCCCAAATTAATAAGAATTTTCTTTCTCTACTTTTCTCTGCGATACTCTTTTATTCTTTTATTGTTTTATAACACGTTATCAGCACGAGACTCTAACCAATTGAGTAGAAGCTTTGGGATTGAGCATAATGATTGTCAATTTTTCCATGAACTTCCTTCATGATTAAATTCTGGATTTAAGGAAAGTATTTTACCTTATTTTTCTCTTTTGAATTCTTGAAATTCTATAATTTGATTTTAAATACAAGCAAAGACAATAAATTTTGATTATAACTCTAACATAGTTTGTAAGAAATTATAACCACCTGAGTGATAAAATTTCTATGTCTTGCCATAATCAAATTCATGTATGATTGTGGGTAAGAAGTAGAAACCCGTCCTATTGAATTTGTTTCATTCTCATTCCCTTAAGAGAATGTGATAGCAATATGTGATAAGTCTGAAAGAAGATAAAATTATTATCGTGAAGGTATCAATGGATGTGGATGTGACGATAAATGAAATTATAATCGTTATCATTGTGATAATGAGAATAATTAGGATTCTCAAAATAATCTTTCACTCTGTGAAAGTAATGTTTGTCATCGATTCGACATGAGATTATGTAAAGCACATATAGATGATTATAATCCATTCATGGTGTGAATGTGACAAAATATGATTTATGAATACATATTCATTCTTGGAAGAATATGAACGTGCTAGTGGCAGTGAATATACCACACTTATCTCTAAAAGGAGGTTTGAGATGAAATAAGAAAATAATTTTATTATTATGGCATGAATGGCCATTGATCACGTACCTATTGTGATTATGCCAAAATATTATGGCAACGTGATTATTACAGGGCAAAAGCAATAGAAGCAACATATCTTACATATAATGATTTTGACCATGACCATAATTGTATAACTTTCTCCTTGAAAGAGATATTCACTATATGGATGTTGATGAATATGTGATAGTACAAAATTAATTGAAAGCTCTAAACGAGCCAGTTATACTATTTTGGAGAAATAAAATTGATTATCAATAAGGTATGGTGTCATAGTAAGTCTCAAAGAAACTTATGAAATTTCTAAAGTATTCGCAAAAGCGATTGGTTATATTGAGACTATAAATAAAGGAAAAATTTAACATCTTATATTACTACAACTTGTAACGGGATGATATGTATGTGAAAAGCTACCCGCTTTATCTCTAGTTTGTACTACACAAACAAAAGAATGCCACAATAAAGTAGAAGTTTATTGATATAAAAACTCATATCATAATAAATTTGTAGTTTATTCATTGCACACATCATGGTGTAAACCTGAAGTTTATCAATATTGATAATTTTTTCAATTGGCATAATTGGTTTAGCCATATTAATTTAAGTATGATGTGCAAAAATAAAAGAGAATTCGTATGGGCAAATATTAAAGTACTATAAAGCTCTTTATGAATTCTCTTATGTTGCTTGTTCACATTAATTAATAGATCAACTAAAATTGGGATTGAATCCCATGAATGTTGGAAATATCAAAGGTGAATATGGGTCCATTCACCTACCATGTATACCACATCAGATGCATCTATGAGATGGTTACATGTGCGATTATTATTAACCCGCAACATGATTTTCGCGAGGTAACTTGCTCAATAATTTAATTTCGAGCATAATTTCTAGATTTTCTATTCAAGACAATTCATCTTGATAAGTTGGTTTACATCACAGTTGGTTTAGCAAAATGATTTAATGAGTGCCTCCACTTAATAGCTAAACTATTGCTTATGAGAACAAAGTTATCTATATTAGTTTGATATACGTTATATACGAAAGTATATTATATTCTCCCCTCACAATCAGGAACCAAATAATCTCATCTTATTATTATAGATGTACAGTGTATATTTTAATTAACATCATAATGTACAAATGTGAATTTCTAAACTTGAGGAAGCAAGTTATTTTTCTAACATGAGGGGGAGATAAGATAAACAGTTGAGAAAGTGGAATGAATTATCATGTGTACATCTAGATCCTCGAATAAGATAATATGAACTTGAAGTTCATAAAAAGATAATTCATTTGCAATATATTGAAGAAGCATGCTAGACGCATTTGTTGACCCAAAGAAAGTAAATATATTTTCATTGCAAATGCTCATATTAAGTCCTAGAAGGACAAAGTCTATGGTGCGCTTAAAGCATATAGACAAATCGGTTTCAAATAAACTTCTTGATAAAGAAGATGAGCAAAGGAGGCAAGTGATCTAGCAGATCACATGACATAACACTTCATAAAATCTCAGGAGAGATTCAGGTACCTAAATATATGAATGAAGAGATCTCTATGTTATGTCTATATAAAAATAAGGAGGTTGAAACCGATATAAAATGTTTATCGACGACATCTATAATAGCGCTAAATATAAATATATATATATATATATATATATATATATATATATATATATATATATATATATATTGGAGGATCTTAAGTCTGGAGAAACAATTCATGTAGAATTTGATTTCATACGAAAGACATGTAGTTTTGGACATATAGTTCAAACATTCGAAAGTATAAAGTCAATAGGTGTGTGCAATCACTTTCATGTATTTTATATGTCGGCATGAAATGAAAACTTGATAAAAATCTAAAGTCTATTTATATGGCTTATCTGACTATATTTATATGATAATCCCTAAAGGATTTTAATTGCTTGAAGCATATACATTTTTTGATCTTGAAGTACCACATCCTCGGTGCAATTTATGCACAAATGTATCTTGCTATAACTATAAGCATGATAATGTGTGTAGGCATCTAAATTTTATTGGAATTAAATCCGTAAAATAATTTGGACTATATTATAAATTCAAGATATATTAGTTCAAATAAATTTATTGGGCTAATATAATTAGATTAGTTATATATGTCCAACATATATGGATTATTTAAATAAGTCTTAATCCATTGGGCTAACCCATTTAATTGGGCTAAAGTGATGAGCCCGTTTCATTAAGCCCAAGATGTCATCTTCCTAGACGCTTAGTTTGGTACCACGTGTCAAATGACGTGGCGTGAAAAGTCAGACGGAAGAGCCAATACGATTGTGCCACATGTCAAAATGAAAAGACATGCCAAGTCAAATTACAAGGCCAATGAAACGGCGCCACGTGTGCAAGTGACATATTTCGGCCAATCAAATGCGGCATTGTCACTCTTCAATTTGATTGGTCGGACAAAGTTTGTTCTTATCACAACTCCTCCATTCTACAACTATAAATAGGGGGCTTCATAACCCAGAAAAGACACCATAAGTTATAACAAGAAGCAAGAGAGAGCTCGTGGATCAAACGCCGCAAATTTCTCTACAAGTTTCAGACTTCAAGCAACCAAGTACAAGTTCAAGAAATCAAGTTCAAGCTCAAGAAAAAAGAACAATTCAAGTATTCAAGATCAAGAACGAAGTCAAATCAAATACAAGGCTCTCAAGATCAAGGCTACTTGTTCGTGATACAATTCGTGGCAACAGTCAAAGTGTTTACGCGGTTAAATCAAAGTCAAATTCAAGATCAAGCTCAAAGGCCCTTGAATTTATACTAGAAAAGTAGAATCAGAGGATTCATAGAGATTGTAACACTCAAATATTCGAAATAAAATACTACGATTGTTGTAATATTTTTCGGTCTTGATTTTATTTTCTTGACGCAATTTATTGTCTACAAATTCTGGCACGCTCAGTGAGACAATCTTTACCTCTCATCTCAACATTTCAATCACCAAAATTCAAGAACATCAAAATGGCTTCAAAGAAAATCAATTCCAGATCAACTTCCATTAAAGCTGTTAATTCCAAGTTCTATGCTGATGTGGAAAACATTCTCAATATTACCTTTGAAAACTTTGGACCAGTCACAAGGAGTAAAGTAAGCTCTTTAGGACAACAAACACTTCAAGTGTCGTCCACATCAAGTCTTATTGTCGGATCTTCATCCTCAAAAAGAACAAGATCCTCTACAAGCGTGAACCAAAAAGCAAATGATTTCACCGAAATGATCGAAGAGGTTCTTGCTTAGCTTAGTTTATCTAAGTCCAAGAAACCTTTCATGCAAGCCGATGATGATAACTTGAGCGTTGGATCTCCTCCAATCTCCATTAATGCGACCTCTAAGCTCAACAATGATCCATATTATTCTTCATCCTCTATGGCGATCATGCAAGCAATGGTTATTGAAGCTTCTACTGTAGAAGAACAACTTGCAAATTTGACGAAAGCAATCGAAAGCTTATCAAAGCACATGCAAGATCAAGATGCTAAACTTTTGAAGTTAACAAATACATTGGATATCATAGTAGAGGGAGAATCGACACAAATACCTTTAAATCTTCAAAGATCACAAGAGAAAGAAGACTCATTCGAAAATCAAGAAACGACAACCAAAGAGATTCAAGTCTCTGCTGAAGGTCTGATTTCCATTGAGAAATTAAAGGACTCCATCATGGAGTCTATCAAAGATAAACCTAAGTCGTCCAAATTATCACTCACATATGCAAAGCCGTATACACAACGGATTGATAACTTGAAGATGTCTAATGGATATCAACCTCCAAAGCTTCAACAATTTGATAGAAAATTAAATCCCAAGCAACATGTGGTGCATTTCGTTGAGACATGCAACAACGCTGGGACTTATTGTGATCATCTTGTCAAATAGTTTGTTTGTTCTTGTAATTATCCAAAATATTTTATACACCTATTAATTAGGAGATTTGAGATTAGGCGTACTAGTAAGAAATATAATAATACTAATAATAATATAAGTAAAGTAGTGGGCTCAAAGCCCACATCTGATGAACCACACGTTTAGGACATAAAAGTTTAAAGTGGGGTAAACTTTGATTCCTTTATTCATTAGAAGATAACAAATTACAGTGAGAGTATCATAGGGCACTGTGACGGCAAAACAGAAGGGACGAGTAGTAGGGATTGACTGCTCTTTATCTTGGATAGCTTCTCACTGAAATTTTGTGGAGAAAAAGGCTATATAATCAGACTGAGGTCATTGGAGGCCGTTTGGTTGGTATTCTAGACGTTGCAAAGTGGGGGAACTTCCTGTTAACGAGGTAAGTGAGACTTTAAGCTTGGAATACTTGCTTTTCTAAAACCCATTTTCAAAGTGTGTTTTCTCTGCCTGGTCCATGTGTTGGGACAAGCGTGCACTTGGCAGAGTCAGTGGTCTTAGACTAGACGCAATTATATTATCTTACAAAAAAAATATTATTATATAAGTTGTTTGATAGTGCGATATGGCTGTGCGCCATGATACTGAGTTTTATACGGCTATGCGCCATGATATTAAGTTTGATACGGCTGTGCACCATGATGTTGAGTCTGATACGACTGTGTGCCATGATATTGAATTTGATACGGCTGTGCGCCATGATGTTGAGTTTGATACGGCTGTGCGCCATGATGTTGGGGCATTGTGTATGCCTTGTACATCACCCGAGCAATTGTGTATGCTCTATTACATATTTGAGGCACTGTGGTGCCGTTGTGGACTCTTGGTGTGCTGGTAAATTTCTTTCACTGCAATTATGATAAGTCCTTAGTGGATATTCTTGTTGGTTAATTCTTAATAACTCTATTGATACAAATATATCGAGTTATTGTATAATTATCATATTTACCATATCATTCATGTTGTAGTGTGTATGTATTTTCCAACACTTGTTCCAGAGGTATTTAAAGTGGCAGGTCGAGGATCTTACTGGGTTATATTTACGTATAACTCACTCCTTACTTGTACCTCTATGCAGATACCGTTGCGGGAGATAGAGCTAGTGGCTGACGAGTTTGTTCAAGTGGATTCTATTGCTGAGGTGAGCCACCACATTGTTCGTGGAGGCTTTCATTTCAGACTTGCTTAGTTCGTGTTAGTTATTTCCTTTTTCTTTGGGGTTTGCATACCCATCAATAAAACTCGTATTGCTCTGTTAGATGCTCCATGGTCTTAGTGTGAGATTTGGGCTAGAGTTTTATTATTTGAGTGATTGTTGGTTTTCTATATCAATTGACTAAGGTATTGGGCGATAATCATTACCTCTTTAATTATTAATAATACTTTAGGCCTGCACTTTTCTCTCAGTGTTTGTGTAAATAGTTAAACGTTAGAGAAAGGGGTTCGCCTGGCAGGTGGTGTTAGCTGGGTGCCAGTCACGTCTAGGGGATAGTTTGGGATGTGACAAAGTTGGTATCAAAGCCTAGGCTTTAAGTCCCGGGTCATGGAGCAGTGTTTAGTAGAGTCTTGTTCATGGGTATGTAGGCGCACATACTTATGATCTTGAGGCTGCTAAGCATTTAGGATGTTTTCCCTTCTTTCATTCCTTGATCGTGCATTGAGATAACATGAGTTTGACTTTGGATTGTTTATTTCGCAGATGGCTAGGACACGCACACCTTCATCTGCTAGACGTGGTGCTGGACGGGGTACTACTCGAGGTGGTGGTCAAGTTGGGGCTCATCAAACTAGAGCTCAGACTAGTAGACAGGCCGTTCCTCAGCTAGAAGTTGTAAACACGGGTCAATCCCAAGCTACTATGCCAAATCGAGTGCAAGAACAAATGGTTCAGGATGTGATCGCTTCCGACTCGACACTACGCTATGGTAGGAAGAGCGGGTCGCAATAGCTTTTACCCGAACAGAGGTCCAGGATCGAATTTCCACAGGGAGCTAGAAGTGGAGTTGTATTTTCTGGCTAGCCTACAGTTGCGGTTGTGCTTTTAATGTCACTTCAAACAATTTTGAGTTTTTGTATTTATAACTACTATTATAAAACTAAGGATTAAAGCTAAATTATGCTAAGAGAATATTGCTAAGTTGTAATTAATGGGTAGAAGAGCACTAGGGTCGTAGCATCACCTAGGTGGCTAATTGACGGGTAGATGTTACTAAGGATAGATTGACATATTTGGGGATCATGCTGTAACGGTTGCACAATTGCACCCACTCTCACACCTCTCGGTAGAGAGAGTGATTTTGCCCAATTGACTCTCTCGAGATCAATTGGGTAGGCCATTGAGACCAAGCAACTAGGGTTCAATTATGGTGATTACTCTCTCGAGATTTAACCCGTTAATTGGGACTACCATTTCTCATGGGTCCATCCCAATTCCTTGTTGGATCAATTTTAGGGGGTCATAAACTCTCTCTTTCGAGAAGAGTTAAACCTACTAAGCTTGAATCAGTGTTTGCAACCATTACAACATAAAATCAACCCAACTAGCAAAACCCAATATCAATCCAACCCTATATGGCAACACCCATCAATTACCCACACTAGGGTTGAGCCACAACCCTAGCTAATGGGTTTAGCTACACATAATTAAAGAAGACACTGAAGAAATAGATGAAGAACTAAACATATTAATTAATTACTAAGAAGAAATTATAATAATCTATTGTTAATGGGAAGCAAAAATGCCAAAAAATGGCTACAATATCGGTCTCACGAGCTCAGCTGCGTTTCTGAATACAAAACTTAACCTAAAAATGGTAAAATGTCCTATTTATAGTGGGCTGGAAAAACTGGATAAGAATACCCCTGCGGGGTCAGTGCGGGCCACACAAAAGCAACCGCGGCCGCACTGGCTCTTTTGACTTCAACTTTAAGTTCTCTGAACTGGAAGACGCGGACCGCATGAAAGTGCAGCGCGGCCGTGTAGAGGGTCTGGCGCGGTCTGCACAAATAGGACGCGGACCGCGTGGCATGGTTTTGGTCCCTTGCCCAACTCTCTGAACCTTATGAACGCGGACCGCACAAAGCAGGAGTGCAGCCGCGAAGCTTCACCGCGGACCGCAAAAATCCTACCGCGGCCGCGTGACTTTAAGCCTGAATATGTCATGTCTCTGAACCTCCTAGTGCGGCCGCGGTCACTGTTGTGCGGTCCGCACTAGGACCTTTCTTCTTCAATTCTCTTGGTCTTTGATACTTGAGCAGGTTTCACTTCTTTTTGAGCCGATCTTTGACATTTCGTCACTTTGTCGATCAAACCTGCAATCAAGCACAACTTGTGAGCATTTTGGGACTATTTTGTAGCAATTTATATTCAAAGCATAGGCAAGTAGAGGCATAAACACGTTAAAATCCTAACTTATCAGGATGTTCCACCATTAGTCCCAGTTGATGTTCCTACGGTTACCTTACCTGCAGATGCAGTGGTGAGGTTGTTGAATGTGTTGAAGGCATTAGTGCCTACTCAGGTTGGACTTCCAGCTCCCCAGACTACTTTGCAGGCGCAAGCACAGGTTCAGTTGAATGTTACAGCTCCTCAGATGGCCCCTTAGTAGGTCGTTCAGCCACTTGCAAATATAGGGCAGTCTAAGTATCTTAAGAATTTCATAGATCTTAAGCCACCAGAGTTCGATGCTACACAGGCTTCTATTGAGACCTAGAAGTTCATTCAGCGTTGTAAGAATATACTATCTACTTTGGGGCTGAAGGAGACTTGAGGGGTGGAGTTTACCACTTTTGTATTTTTAGGATCTGCAGAGTCATGGTGGAATTCAGTTCAGAGAGGTAGACGAGCAGGTTTGCCACCTATTACTTGGTCAGAGTTTTCAGCTATGTTTATGGATAGGTTCGTTCCACTGAGCAAGCGAGACGACATGAGACGTCAGTTCGAGCAACTGCACCAGGGCAGTATGACAGTTACAGAGTATGAGGCTAAATTCACTGACTTAGCCAGTTATGCACCTTTTCTAGTTGCAGATGAGCATGAGAAGGTGAGAAGGTTCGTGGATGGGCTTGAGCATCGTTATCGGGGCCTTGTGGTTAGGGATGTTCGAGGTGGTTCGTACGAAGAGGTAGTGGATACTGCTCTCCGTTATGAGTCTTATTAAGAGAGGGACAGGATCGAGCGAGAAAGCAAAAGGGCTCGTTGCGCCGACGGGTTTAGTGGAGCTCCATCTGGGGGCAAGAGTGGTTTTAATCGTAGGCAGTCCAGACCTACTCAGTCAGAGTCAGTGGTTCAGTCTTTTAGGAGTACTTATCCAGCTAGACAGGGGCAGCAGCAGACACAAAGGAAGGATAATAACTCATATCAGTCAGGTCAACATCCGAGGTGTTCCAATTGTGGTAGAAATCACAGGTCGTTGTTTTGGAACAGATGGTGCTTGTTTTACTTGTGGTCAAAAGGGACATATTGCTAAGTATTGTCCTAGAGGATATTCTGCTACTAGCCATGCTACTCCACAGCTGCAGAGAACATTTATGGGTACACATATTCAGACTTAGCCAGCTAGAGTCGCTTCGTAGGTTGCTCGTAGACAGGGTCGACAGGGTACACAGACTGCTCAGGAAGCGGGTGGTCCACCGAGATTCTTTGCTATGGCCAGACAGGATGTCGAGGCATCTAATGCAGTCATCACAGGTATTATCACTATTGGTTCTTATGGAGCTTACGCTCTTATTGATCCTGGTTCTACGTATTCATATGTATCTCCATCTTTTTCCATATACTTAGAGCGAGGAGTTGAGTCTCTTAATGTGCCTTATATTGTGGTGACACCAGTGGGGAGACTATATCTGTGGATAGAGTCTATAGAGACTGTGTGATATTTATTTAGGGCAGGGACACCGTAGTCGATCTACTAGTATTGTCTATGTCTGACCTTGATGTAATTATGGGTATGGATTGGTTAGCTTCATGTTATGCTTCAGTTGATTGTCATTCCAAGCTTATACGTTTTGACTTTCCTGGATAACCATGTTTAGTGTGGAAAAGCATAACTCCTCTGACTCAGGGAAAGATAATATCATATGTAAAAGCACGTCGAATGATTAATAATGGGTGTTTGGGTTTTATTGCTACCATTCATGATACGCGCTTGGAGGATATTACTATTGATAGTGTTCCAGTGGTTCGAGAATTTGCTGATGTGTTTCCAGAAGATTTACCCGGGCTGCCTCCGACAAGAGAAATTGAATTCAGTATTGATTTGGTGCTAGGAACTCAACCTATCTCTATTCCTCCATACCGTATGGCTCCAGCGGAGTTGAGAGAATTAAAGGTTCAACTTCAAGAGCTACTTGATAAGGGATTGATCAGGCCTAGTGTGTCGCCTTGGGGTGCACCTGTGTTATTTGTTAAAAAGAAAGATGGCACGATGAGAATGTATGTATTGATTACAGGTAGATGAATAAGGTGACGATCAAGAATAAATATCCATTACCACGTATTGATGATTTATTCGACCAGCTATAGGGTGCAACTCACTTTTCAAAGATTGACCTGAGATCGGGTTACCATCAGCTGAGAATTAAGACCGAGGATATATCCAAGATAGCGTTTTGGACTAGGTACGGGCATTTTGAATTTTTGGTGATGTCCTTCGGGCTTACTAATGCCCCCGCAACATTTATGGATCTCATGAATCGGGTGTTCAAGCCATTCCTAGATCATTTTGTGATTGTATTTATTGATGACATTTTGGTCTACTCTCGAAGTGAGGCAGAACATGAACAACACTTGAGAGTTGTGCTACAAACACTTAGGGAGTGAAAGCTTTATGCCAAGTTCTCAAAGTGTGAATTTTGGTTGGATACAGTTTCCTTTTTGGGACATGTGGTGTCATGAGATGGGATTCAAGTTGATCCAAAGAAGATAGAGGCAGTTCGAGATTGGCCTCGACCCACTACTCCTACAGAGATACGTAGTTTCTTAGGCCTAGCCGGATATTATAGAAGGTTTGTTGAGGGTTTCTCAAAGATAGCCACTCCATTGACTCAATTAACTCAGAAAGGTGTTGCATTTCAGTGGTCAAATGAGTGTGAAGAAAGTTTTCAGAAATTGAAGATCGCGTTGACTACGACTCCGATTTTGACACTCCCTACAGGTGCAGGGTTTTTTACTATTTATTGTGATGCGTCTCGAGTCGGTTTGGGTTGTGTGCTGATGCAGAATGGAAAAGTAGTAGCTTATTCTTCTCGACAGCTAAAGAACCATGAAAAGAATTATCCAACTCATGACTTGGAATTGGCTGCGATCGTATTTGCACTTAAAATTTGGCGTCACAATCTTTATGGTGAGCCATGTGAAATCTATACTGATCACAAGAGTCTACAATATATATTCAAGCAAAGAGATCTGAATTTGAGGCAAAGACGGTGGTTAGAGTTACTTAAAGATTATGATCTTACTATTTTATATCATCCCAGAAAGGCAAATGTGGTGGCAGGCACCTTGAGTAGAAAGTCTATGGGTAGCTTGACCCGATTTATTGCTGAAGAACGACCTATGGTTATGGATATTCAGGCATTGGCCAATCGGGGAGTGCGTATTGATCATACATTGCCGGGCAGATTACTTGCGAGTTTGGTAGTACAATCATCCTTGGTTGGACAGGTCAAGGCTCGTCAATTTGAAGATTCCCATCTTGCTAAACTCCGAGATCGAGTGCAGAATGGGGATGTTAAGTCATTTGCTATTGACAGTGAAGGTGTGTTACGTCGACATGGTAGATTGTGTATCCCCATGGTAGGTGATGTAAAACAGTTGATTCTCGAAGAAGCTCATAACTCCAGCTACTCTATTCATCCCGGTGCTACTAAAATGTATCAAGACTTGCGTGAATTGTACTGGTGGAAAGGTATGAAGTATGATATTTTGAAACATGTGACTAGTTGCTTAAATTGTCAACAGGTGAAATATGAACAACAAAAACCAGGCTGCGTGATGCAGAATTTAACTATCCCGGAGTGGAAGTGGGAAATGATTATTATGGATTTTGTAGTTGAGTTGCCATGTACTTTTAGAAAACATGATTCAGTATGGGTGATCGTGGACAGACTCACAAAGTCCGCGCATTTTATACCAGTTCGAGTTACTCACACTGCAGAACAGTTAGCAGATATTTACCTCCGTGAAATTGTTTGACTTCATGGTGTGCCTATTTCTATAATATCGGATTGGGGTGCACAGTTTACTGCTGAGTTTTGGAAGTCTTTTCAGAAGTCATTGGGTTCTCAGGTTGAATTGAGCACATCTTTCCGTCCACAGACGGACGGACAGTCCGAGCGGGTTATTCAGATCTTGGAGGACATGCTTAGAGCTTGTGTAATTGACTTTGGTGGTCATTGGGACTATCAGCTGCCATTGGCAGAGTTTGCTTATAATAACAGCTATCAGTTGAGTATACAAATGGCGCCATTTGAAGCTCTATATGGTCGTAAATGTCGTTCACCAGTTGGATGGTTTGAACCTGGTAAAACACAGCTATTGGGTCCGGATTAGGTTTAGCAAGCTTTGGAGAAAGTTGCATTGATACGTGAACGACTTCGGACAACTCAAAGTAGACAAAAATCCTACGCAGATAAGAGAGTTCGTGATTTGGAGTTCATGAAAGGAGAAAAAGTCTTTTCGAAGGCGTCCCCTATGAAAGGAGTCATGAGATTTGGGCGCAAAGGTAAGCTAA
Organism: Nicotiana sylvestris; assembly: GCF_000393655.2. Lineage (NCBI taxonomy): Eukaryota > Viridiplantae > Streptophyta > Magnoliopsida > Solanales > Solanaceae > Nicotiana > Nicotiana sylvestris. The sequence goes on along the minus strand of NC_091060.1, from coordinate 127,635,827 downwards.
GTTCGAGGTGTATTGGTCCGTATGAGATTTTAGATCGAATCAGGTCGGTGGCGTATAAACTTGCCCTGCCTCCGAGGTTGTCTGCGGTTCATCCCGTATTTCATGTGTCTATGCTTAAACGATATGTTTGTAATGATAGTCATAAGATTCAGCTAGAGGACGTGGAGCTTGAGGAGAACAAAACTTATGAAGAAGGTCCGATATCTATTCTTGATAGGCAAATGCGGCAATTGAGGTCGAAAAAGATTGCTTCAATGAAAGTATTATGGTGTAACCATCCCACAGAGGAAGCAACGTGGGAGTCTGAAGCAGACATGCGAAGCAAGTACCCCCAGTTGTTTGAGATATCAGGTACACTTTCAAACTCGTTTGAGGACGAACGCTTGCTTAAGTGGGGGAGAATGTAATAATCCGAAATATTTTATACACCTATTAATTAGGAGATTGGAGAACAAATTTATTTTTATAGCCATTGGGTCAAATACTAAGTCAGTGGAAAGAAATTTATGATAATAAATAAGATAGAATATTATAATTAGGCGTACTAGTAAGAAATATAATAATACTAATAATAATATATGTAAAGTAGTGGGCTCAAACCCCACATCTGATGAACCACACGTTTAGGACATAAAAGTTTAAAGTGGGGTAAACTTTGATTCCTTTATTCATTAGGAGATAACAAATTACAGTGAGAGTATCATAGGGCACTGTGACGACAAAACAGAAGGGACGAGTAGTAGGGATTGACTGCTCTTTATCTTGGATAACTTCTCACTGAAATTTTGTGGAGAAAAAGGCTATATAATCAGACTGAGGTCATTGGAGGCCGTTTGGTTGGTGTTCTAGACGTTGCAAAGTTGGGGAACTTCCTGTTAACGAGGTAAGTGAGACTTTAAGCTTGGAATACTTGCTTTTCTAAAACCCATTTTCAAAGTGTGTTTTCTCTGCCTGGTCCATGTGTTGGGACAAGCGTGCGCTTGGCAGAGTTGGTGGTCTTAGACTAGCCGCAATTATATTATTTTACAAAAAAAATATTATTTTATAAGTTGTTTGATAGTGTGATACGACTGTGCGCCATGATACTGAGTTTTATATGGTTGTGCGCCATGATATTAAGTTTGATACGGCTGGGCGCCATGATGTTAAGTCTAATACGGCTGTGTGCCATGATATTGAGTTTGATACGACTGTGCGCCATGATGTTGAGTTTGATACGGTTGTGCGCCATGATGTTGAGTTTGATACGGTTGTGCGCCATGATGTTGGGGCATTGTGTATGCCTTTGTACATCACCCGAGCATTGTGTATGCTCTGTTACATATTTGAGGCACTATGGTGCCGTTGTGGACTCCTGGTGTGTTGGTAAATTTCTTTCACTGCAATTATGATAAGTCCTTAGTGGATATTCTTGTTGGTTAATTCTTAATAACTCTATTGATACACATATATTGAGTTATTGTATAATTATCATATTTACTATATCATTCGTGTTGTAGTGTGTATGTATTTTCCAACACTTGTTCCAGAGGTATTTAAAGTGGCGGGTCGAGGATCTTACTGGGTTATATTTACGTATAACTCACTCCTTACCTGCACCTCTATGCAGATACCGTTGCGGGAGATAGAGCTAGTGGCTGACGAGTTTGTTCGAGTGGATTCTATTGTTGAGGTAAGCCACCGCATTGTTCGTGGAGGCTTTCGTTTCAGACTTGCTTAGTTCGTGTTAGTTATTTCCTTTTTCTTTGGGGTTTGCATACCCATCAATAAAACTCGTATTGCACTATTAGATGCTCCATGGCTTTAGTGTGAGATTTGGGTTAGAGTTTTATTATTTGAGTGATTGCTGGTTTTTTTATCAATTGACTAAGGTATTGGGCGATAATCATTACCTATTTAATTATTAATAATACTTTAGGCCTGCACTTTTCTCTCAGTGTTTGTGTAAATGGTTAAACGTTAGAGAAAAGGGTTCGCATGGCAGGTAGTGTTAGCTGGGTGTCAGCCACGTCTAGGGGATAGTTTGGGATATGACAGTTCTCTCAAAGGTAATGCATTCAATTGGTACACATATCTTGAACCTGGTTCTATCGATAGTTGGGAGCAATTGAAGCAAGAGTTTCTCAATCGTTTCTATAGCACAAGACATATCGTAAGCATGACCGAACTTACAAACTCTCATCAACGAAATGATGAGCCAGTTATTGACTTCATCAATCGCTGGAAGAGCTTAAGCCTCAACTGCAAAGATTGCCTTAGTGAAACTTCTAGCATCGAAATGTGCATTCAAGGCATACGTTGGGGTCTTCGCTATATCTTACAAGGTATAAAAACTAAAACATTTGAAGAACTAGCAACTCGTGCTCATGATATGGAACTAAGTATGGATACAAGTGGAGACCAAGGGCTACCTATCTTTGAGCCTTACGAAGAAGAAGAAGAAAAACGAGAAGACGAGGATGTGGCAAGTATTCATCCGAAGATGAAGTTGAAGAGTCCATGTATGTTGCAATGCTCCTTGATGCATGAACCTAAACTACAAGTCATAACGCTCCTTAACGAACGAGAATAAACTGCAAGTTATAATGCTCCTCGATGCACGAGCCTAAACTGCATGTTGCAATGCTTCTTGGTACACGAGTATATATTGTATATCACGATGCTCACCAATTTTGAACTAAATCTTTAAAGCGTAAAGCTCTTCGAATTCGAGCAAAGTCTTCAAGTTGTAAAGCTTTTCAAATTGGGCAAAGTTTTCAAGTCGCAAAGCTTTTCAAATACGAGTAAAGACTCAAGTCGAAAGCTCTTCAAAGTCGAGCAAGGACTTCAAATCGCAAAGTTTTTCAAATTCGAGCCAAACTTCAAGACATAAAGCTCTTCAAATTCGGCAAAATTTTCAAGTTGTAAAGCTCTTCAAATTCAAGCAAAATGTTCAAGTTGCAAAGCTCTTCAACTTTGAGCTAAATCTTCACGTCGCGAAGCTCTTAAAATTCGAGTTGAACTTCAAGTTGCAAAGCTCGTCAAAATTGAGCAAGTCTTCAAGTTGCGAAGCATTTCGATCTTTAAGCTAAATCTTCAAATTACTACGCTCCTTGGCGCACGAGCCTAAACTGCATGTCATGAAGCTCTTCAAATTTGAGCAAAATCTTCAAGTTGCAACACTCCTTGACGCATGAGCCTAAATTGCATGTTCTTACACTCCTGGTCCGCATGAGTCTAAACTGTGTACGACCCATAAAAAAAAGAGTCCGCTAGGTTGAAAACCTCGAAAGAGGCGGCCTAGACAAAAGTTAGGACATAAAAAATAAAAAAATTAAAAAGGAAAAAAAGTCACCCATTCTGAATACGGTATTACTTGATCCTCTTCACCGAGGTACGTAAGCAGCTTAGAGTTTCATTCTGAGTTTAGTCGCATGATTTCAAAAGATATATAATTCCCCAATCGTTGTTCGAATGAAATACGATGGAATGTAATTCATTCAATCAGCACTTGAAAAATGGAAATTGATACCATTCTTTTGTTAAACTTTGGATCTCATTTGATTTAAAGGGTGCAAGCCGCTATGGTACATTGATGTCTTCAATGAAACGATGACAGTCTTTTAAAAGGCTACAAAGTATTTGCATTGAATTCTGGAGATTCGTTATATCTTTATGTTCTCATAACTTTCAAGTTTATTGGCCTTCATATCCTCTCACTAGCCTAAAAAGGGGGAAGAGTGACAATTGTGATCATGAAAGAGAGCATGGATAAGTAAAATTTTTGCCTCAGGCGTAAAAAAAAGGGATGTCTGTGTCGGACTTTTTCTAAAGGTTTTCGTAGCGAACTTTTAAAGGTGTTCGTCTCGAACTTTTAAAGGCATTCGAATTAGGATTTCGTTGCGAACTTTTAAAGGTGTTCGTCTCGAACTTTTAAAGGTGTTCGTCTCGAACTTTTAAAGGCATTCAGATTTTTAAGGTTTTCGTTCCGAACTTTTAAAAGGCGTATATTTCGAACTTTTAAAGGTGCTCGGCTTGAACTTTTAAATGTGCTCATGGCAAACTTTAAAGGGTCCTCACTGACGACTTTTAAGGATTTCTACCACGAGCTTTTAAAGGTCTTTGCAAGAACTTTTATTGGTCTTCGCCATAAATTTTAAAGGTCTTCATCGCAGACTTTTATGGGCTTCGCTGCAAATTTTAAAGGTCTTCATCACGAGTTTTTTTAAGAATCTTTGCGCAAATTTTATAGGTCGTCGCCACAAATTTTTAAAGATCCTCATCGCGTGCTTTTAAAGGTATATAGGTCGTCGCCACGAATTTTGAAAGGTCCTCATCGTGTGCTTTTAAAGGTATTCATCGCGAACTTTTAAAGGTCTTTACTGTGAACTTTTAAAGATCTTGACCACGAGCTTTTAAGGATCTTCGCGCGAACTTTTAAAGGTCTTCACTGCGAACTTTTAAAGCCTTCACTGTAAACTTTTAAAGATCTTGAACACGAGCTTTTAAGGATCTTCGCGCGAACTTTTATGGGTCTTCCCCACAAATTTTAAATGTATTCGTCGCGAACTTTTAAAGGTCTTCGTCTCGAACTTTTAAAGTATTGTGTAGTTTGATGAAGTTACTTCTAAAAAGGAAAGAAAAGAGACAACGGGGTAATGTAAAAAAAAGGCACAAGAAAAGAAGATGAAATTACCTTTGAGTTATTGCTTTCGAGTCCGCAAAAAATAAACTTTAAGTGGCTCGCAAATACTACGAACTGATGCTCCCAAGTTGGAGAGTACGCCTCCTTATGTAGATTTCTCAAAGCAGCTGGACGAAGATCGATTTCGATGTGGGAAGACTTCTGCCGCCTTTTGGATGGCACAATTGGTTTTCTGGTGGGATTTGGTTTAGTTGCGCGTGGAGCTTCTGTCCAAAGGCAAAGATTTTGCCTAAGTTAAAGGTAAATATATCAAGTATAAAGAAAGGACAAATCCTACGTGGCAGCTATATAGATGCCTCTTCGTCAATTAAATGTAGTAAAAGTGAATATGTGACCATAACAAAGTTAAAAGCAAAATAATTGCATTTGCAGACTTTCTTTAAATCATTCCCAGCACATTTTAAATCCATATAAAGGATTTATAAGTGTTCTATGTGTATGCTATTGTCCCGAGATACTTCAAGCCTAGTCTCGAATATTTGATGACCTCATACTTCGACAAGTTTTAAAGTAGGGGGTATTTGTAGGTATTTAAATTTTATTGGAATTAAATCCGTAAAATAATTTGGACTATATTTTAAATTCAAAATATATTAGTTCAAATAAATTTATTGGGCAAATATAATTGGATTAGTTATATAAGTCCAACATATATGGACTAAATAAATAAGTCTTAATCCATTGGGTTAGCCCATTTAATTGGGCTAAAGTGATGAGCCCACTTCATTTAGCCCAAGATGTCATCTTCCTAGAGGCCCAGTTTGGTGCCACGTGTCAAATGACGTGGCGCGCCAAGTCAAACGGAAGAGCCAATACGATTGTGCCACATGTCAAAATGACAAGACATGCCAAGTTAAATTACAGGGCCAATGAAACTGTGCCACGTGTGCAAGTGACATGTTCCGGCCAATCAAATGCGGCATTGTCATTCTTCAATTTGATTGGTCGGAAAGAGTTTGTTCTTATCACAACTCCTCCCTTCTACAACTATTAATAGAGGTCTTCATAATCCAGAAAAGACACCAGAAGTTATAACAAGAAGCAAGAGAGAGCTCGTGGATCAAACGCCGCAAATTTCTCTACAAGTTTCAGACTTCAAGCAACCAAGTTCAAGTTCAAGAAATCAAGTTCAAGCTCAAGAAAGAAGAACAATTCAAGTATTCAAGATCAAGAATGAAGTCAAATCAAATACAAGGCGCTCAAGATCAAGGCTACTTGTTCGTGATACAATTCGTGGCAACAATCAAAGTGTTCGTGACAGTTAAATCAAAGTCAAATTCAAGATCAAACTCAAAGGCCCTTGAATTTATACTAGAAAAGTAGAATTAGAGGATTCATAGAGATTGTAACACTCAAATATTCGAAATAAAATACTACGATTGTTGCAATATTTTTCGATCTTGATTTATTTTCTCGACGTAATTTATTGTCTACAATGTGATAGCGAGAATTTTTTACCTCTATGGAGATATTGAAAAAGCTATTCCACGACAGTTTATGAAGACATTACATCTCTATCAAGAATGATGATTTCAAGGTGCAACTTATTCATTCAAGTTAATATGACTGATTTGTTTATTAAATCTCCACCAATGATCTTTTGATGATGGTGCATAAGATTGGGATGCAAAGACTCAAATATCTGAATTGATGTTCTCATCAGGGGGAGCTAATACGCGTTGTACTCTTTTACCCTTACAAGGTTTTGTCCCATTGAGTTTTCCTTGCAATGTTTTTAACGAGACAACCAAAAGGCGTATTTCTAAACATGTGTACTCTTTTTCCTTCTCTAGAATTTTTTCCCACTGGATTTTATTTTAGTTAAGGTTTTAACGAGGCACATTATCTATTAAATAGATATTCAAGGGGAGTGTTATAAATAGAATTGTATTTAAGGTGAATGTCTATATTTAGAGAGATTTTAGGGTTTGTTACTTGGTGACTAAGTCACTTTTTCCCTATAAATAGAGGGGATTTATTCCATTATAATTCATTCCAAATCAATGAGAATTCTCTTTGTCTACTTTTCTCTGCAATACTCTTTTCTTCTTTTATTGTTTTATAACATTTTTGTTATTTTATCTTTCTCGAAATAAGATGAAACTCGTATTTGTTACTTCGATGAGGATTTATGAACCAATCAAACGAGTTGTTCAAACTGTATTAGAATTAATATTTTTATGTATATATTTATTCGTGAATCTATTAATATTTTAGGAACATTCAAATCAGAATTTATAGAATCTATTATAGACCTACACCCGAATTGGCTATAAATCTAGTATAGTGAATCTTGTTTTCGCGTTTGATTGGTGGTCTTATTTTTGCATCGCTAAACCAAAGAAAACTTAAAAAGAAAAGAAAAAAAAAAGAAAAAAGAAAAACGGGTGTTGCGTGTGAAGGGCATCTGCGTCTGCTTGAAGCATAGGAATTTATTCTTCTTTAGCAGTGCTTTTATGCTCATGTGACCTTTGTTCTATAAGATTCATGTGATCATAAAGTTGCCCATTGTATCCATCGCATTCCAAATTTCCAATCTGTGTAACAAGTAGAAAAAATACTACAGGAATTGAAATTAGTTTACATTCATGTCACTCAAGTTTAACAGATTGGGTGAGCTATATGATTATCATTCATATTTCGTACTTACTACATTTTACCCTTTTAATACCTTATTAAATCTGTTCATTTGACATCTCTAAACGATATATAGCTATCAATGCCTTGGAGAGCGACTGGTTTGCGTAAAAATGGCGTGTAGTAGCCACTAACTGTGGGAGTCTTTAATTTTTATCCACTAATTATAATGCTCAGCAAAAATAGTCACTACTAATAGGAAAAAGACAGTTTTACCCTTTCTTCAATTCTTATATTCCCAAACCCTTGTTTTATTCATTCAGAAGAAGAAAAATTTGAGAGCGAATATTTCAGGGTTTTCGTGTGTTCTCAGCATCTGTATCATCCTCGCATGCAAACGAGTTGCAGTTAATCTTTCTCCTTCTTCATCTTCTCTGTCATCTTCGCATGAACTGGTAATTTTTTTTTCTTTTATGCATTTTTATTTTTGTATATGTGTAATCACGGTCAATGCTGTGGCAAGTATGTGTGAAATTTCAAAAATGATCATTATAAGTTGATTCAGTGTTGGAGAAGTAGCATATTTTTGTGATGCTGTTATTCAGAACTTTTTGGTATTGAAATGTGAAATGTGTTTGTGGTTGAATCAATATATATGATTATGTAAGGACATTTCATAAAAATAGTCGTAGGAATTCATAAGCTAACTGTGTTTATGAATTTTAGTTAACTGTGTTCATAAAAGATAAGGACCAAATGACATTAACTTTTGAACTTGGAACTCAAAGTTAAGGACTGAGTGTCCTTAACTTTTGAACTTGAAACTTGAAGTTAAGGACCAAGTGTCCATTACTTTGGAACTTGAAAGTTGAAGTTCATGACCAAGTTTATGAGGAAAGAATGAATCACATGGAAATGTATGCATGCATGATCCCTCACTTGCTAAAGTTCTCACAGTTTGACAAACATCACAAGTCTTTTGGAAATGCCTTCAACAAATTTGATATTCAGTGGCAAAGATCACCACACCAGACTGGATCGTACGTGTTGTTACTTGTTATATTATTTATATGTACTTTAGATTTATTGTTTAATTCACTGCATATCTTACATTTTTCTTAGGACTGGTTGTGGTACATTCCTGATCAAATATGTGGAGCTGTTGATGATTGGAAAGGATGTGGAGAAATTCCAACCTGAAGACATTAAAGACTTTAGAAAAGAACTTGGCACAAATCTTTGGGCACATGGTGAGTGGAAAAGAAATTCTGGTTATGATACACCACCAGAAAATATTGGCGATGATTATGAGAGTGAAAATAAAACTTGCTGTCCAAAGGAGTTGTAGTTTAGTTGTAAAGAAAGTTAGTTGTGGTTGATCTTTTGTATAAAATTTTTGTAAAGAATCCATATGAATTCTGCAAGTTTAGAAAACTTCTGAAATATTGTGTAAATTCCTCAAAAGGCACTTATATTTTGTTTGCGTAGCATAATTTTTTGTCACAGCTATGCAAAATTACAATTTCAGAAGTAATATCAAGGCATCATGTTATTAATTTCTTTGTTTCTCTCAAGTGTTGATTTGTCCATTGAGTTTGTTAGTATTAGTTCATGACTAAGTGTAATTGAAGTTCAAATTCAAAGTTAAGGACCAAATGTCCTTAACTTTTGAACTTTGAACACAAAGTTAAGGACTGGTTGTCCTAAACTTCTGAACATGTAATTCAAACTTAAGGACTGTCTGTCCTTAACTTTTGAACCTGCATGTCAAACTTAAGGACTCCTGTCCTTAACTTTTGAACGTGTAGTTAAAACTTAAGGACTGTTTGTCCTTAACTTTTGAACCTGCATGTCAAACTTAAGGACTCTTGTCCTTAACTTTTGAACGTGTAGTTAAAACTTAAGGATTGTCTGTCCATAACTTTTTAACCTGCAAGTTAAACTTAAGGACTCAGGTCCTTAACTTTTGAACTTGAAACTCAAAGTTATGGACAGACAGTCCTTAAGTTTTGAACTTTGAACTATAAGTTAAGGACTGCATGTCCTTAACTTTTGAACTTGAAACTTAAAGTTAAGGACAGACAGTCCTTAAGTTTTGAACTTTGAACTATAAGACAGGGACTACCTGTCCTTAACTTTTGAACTTTCAACACAAAGTTAAGGACTGCCTGTCCTGAACTTTTGAACGTGTAATTCAAACTTAAGACTGCATGTCCTTAACTTTACAAAAGTTAAGGAGTGTCCTTAACCTTTGAACTTTGAACTCAAAGTTAAGGACCGCATGTCCTTAACTTTTGAACGCGTAGTTCAAACTTAAGGACTGTCTGTCCATAACTTTTTAACCTGCAAGTCAAACTAAGGACTACTATCCTTAACTTTTGAACTTGAAACTCAAAGTTAAGGACTGCATGTCCTTAACTTTTGAACTTGAAATGCAAAGTTAAGGACGGACAGTCCTTAAGTTTTGAACTTTGAACTATAAGTTAAGGACTATCTGTCCTTAACTTTTGAACCTGTAACTCAAAGTTAAGGACTGCATGTCCTTGACTTTTGAACCTGTAAGTCAAACTTAAGGACTTCTGTCCTTAACTTTTAATCTTTGAACTCAAAAGAAATAAAAAGAAGGTAAGCAGAAAGAAATTTTGAAAATTCAGACATCTGCTCAAATAAGAATAATCTAAATGAATCCAATTTATAGCAAAAACTTAAAAGAGTAGATAAACAAAAGTGGATATATCTACTATTCTCTATGCTTTCTTGAAAATGGATGGGCTGCAGGAGAATATATACAAGATATTCTATTATGACCAATTCTTTTGCAACGACCACATTTGAATATTATTTTTGATGGCTCGGTAGTTGGAATATGCCTTTTCTTCTGCCTTCTACCTGGTGGCACTTTGAAATCTGGAGGTTTAACAATTTGTAACTTAACACTCTCTGGTACAATCCAAGAATCAGTATGTCCTACAGGATGTATTTGTCTTTCATATATTTTCAGCCAAGATTTCTTTAAATACCAGTGCGAACAAAAGTTAGACTTCTTGATGTTTCTCTTCTTGATAGCTGCAATTGCATGTATACATGGTAATTCATCAAATTGAAACTGAAAACAATCACATGTTCTTTTGTTTAAGTCCACCAAGAAAGTTATTTCTTCTTCTTCAACTCTAGAACGCCATGAATCAATAGGGAAGACCTTCAATGTTAAAAAATTATAAGTTAGTACATTATGTTAAATTATATTAAAATCATAAGCTAAACATAGAACATAATACTTACATTCAAAGTAAATGCTAAATCTATTTTTTTTCTTCAATTCCTCCTTTACCCAACAAGAAACATCATAAAAAGTTCCTTCTGCTTCATTTCTTCTTTCATAAAACCAATATTGTAGCTTCACTTGAATGAAATCCATCATTATTAATATAGGCAACTCCCTTGCTTCTAATAAGACAGAATTCATTGACTCAACTATGTTTGTTGTGAGCATGTCATATCTTCGTCGTGGACTACAAGAACGTGCCCACCTTTCCGGTGATTCTTCCATCAAGTAGTCATAAGTCTTCTTATCTACTTTTGCTATATCTAACAACTATAGGCCAAATTCTTTGCGGCTGTATACTCTTGCAGCACTTTGGAACAGTTTTATGACCTCACTTTTCACCTTCTTTAGCTTTAGGTTCTGCTCCAAATTATAGATGCAAATCCCATGATGGCTTTCAGGATATACCTTTGCAATGTCATATGCAATAGCTTGATGTCTGTCTGATAAAAAATTAAATTCTCACGGCTCCCAATTGCATTGCGAAGCTGACTAAAGTACCACTCATAGGAATTATTATTTTCAGATTCTGCTATTCTAAAGGCTAGTGGGAAAATTTGGTTATTTGCATCCTTTGAATCTGAAATCATTAAAACACCACGAAATTTTGACTTCAAAAAAGTTGCATCAACAACAATGACTGGTCTACAATGATTCCAACCAGATATTGATTATCCATATGCATAAAATATATAAAGAAACATGAAAATACAATATAAAATAAGGTTAACAGAAGTTAAGGACAGGTAGTCCTGAACTTCAGATTATAAGGTTAAAAGTTATGGACATTCAGTCCTTAACTTAGAGTTTCAAGTTATAAAGTTAAGGACATGCAGTCCTTAACTTTGAGTTCAAAGTTCAAAACTTAAGGACAGACAGTCCTTAACTTTGACTTACAAGCTCAAAAGTTAAGGACAACCAGTCCTGAACTTCTGGTTACAAGCTCAAAAGTTAACTGGTTAAAGACAACATGTCCTAAATTTTATAAAACGGACTAATAAACTTTTTTTTTGATTGTTTACCTGTTATTGTCGTCTATCTTTATGTTAGTATATGTTCCCGGGTTTTTACTTCTCATCATATACAAGTATGAAGACAATAATTCATAATTCTCTTCGGGAGTTCCTTTTATTAAAGCGGAAGCAAGTTGAATAGCACGCCACGCCTTGTGATATCCAATGTCTAATCCATGCAATTTTTGCATCTCTGCCATGAAAAAAGCTGGTGTAACTTCAAACCTTGGGTCTCAAAGATTGTCAATAATGTAACCACTAATCAACTTTGAAGTTGCATGCCTTTGATAAGCTTTCATAGTGTTAACTGAGCAGTCATGCTTTTTCTCAATCTTTACTATCTTGAACAGTGTTGAATCTTTAATTCAGCATGCACACACCAACCACACTTATCATCATTGCATTTCAACGAATACCTTGTTGAGCTTGATCTAACAACCTTGAATTCAAAATGTCCTTTAATTACTATGTTCGAAAAATAGTTAATTATACTCTTCTTTTTTGTCAAATACTGATACCACTTTTATTTCTTCCAACGAAGCATTTTCTCTTAATATCGTAGTTGGGGATTCTTTTTATTTCAAATTTGATCTTCGTCTAGTTAGTTGAGTAGAGGTTTTTTCAGCAACTTCTTTGATTACCGGTGCACTCTCCAAGACTTGAATCCCAAAGCTTGTTCGTTGTCAATCTCTATAATGCTTTGTCCTTCTACTTGAATAGAATCAAATGTTTGAAGCACCTCTTCAGTTATTGATTGAGCTTCAACCATATCTATTTTCATTATTTGTTGGCAGTTGTTTTGATTGTCATGTTGAGTTTCTCTGTTGACATGTGTTTAAAGCACCTCTTCAGTTATTGCTTGAGCTTCAACCATATCTATTTCCATTATTTGTTGGCATTTATTTTGATTGTCATGTTGAGTTTCTGTGTTGATACGTTCGTTGCTTGTTGATCCAAAAACTCTTTCCGAAATATCAACAATGAAACGACAACCCTTAAAGAGTGAATGAGTTTTTAGTAAATCTATACATGTGTGAAGATCTAAATCTTTGGATACAAGCATTCCCTTGCTTGTTCCAAGGTTGATATCAAACCATATCACTGCTTCAAACTTGTGTCTATCTAATTCAATAACTTCAAAGATCTGTTTAATGAAATCTTCAAATCGAATTGCCTCAGGCACTAGAACAAGCTTTGTTTGATGATCAAGATATTTATAGTCTGCAGTCCATCTACCATTAAAAGCAACTATAATGCATGTTATTTCCATCCTGCAAGTCAAGAGAATGGGAAACTCAGGACATATTTTATAATGCAATCCTTGTATAATTAAGAACAGGTATTGTAAGTTCAAGACCAAGTTAAGGACCAAGTGTCCTTAACATTTGAACTTGGAATTCAAAGTTAAGGACTGCCTGTCCTTAACTTTTGAACGTGTAATTCAAACTTAAGGACTGCATGCCCTTAACTTTTTAACCTGCAAGTCAAACTTAAGGACTTCTGTCCTTAACTTTTGAACTTGAAACCCAAAGTTAAGGACTACCGATCCTTAACTTTTTAACTTATAACTGTAAGTTAAGGACCAACTCTCTTTAAATATTGAAAATTCAGGACCAAGTGTCCTGAACTTTTCAACTTGAAACTCAAACTTTGGGACCTAGTGTCCTTAACTTTTTCAAAACAATTTGCAAAACTATGACAGTATGTCCTTAATATACAGAAGAACAATAACAAAGTTAAGGACATTGTGCCCTTAACTTTTTTAATTCAGTTTGCAAAATCAGGACACTATGTCCTTAATATTATGTGCTCAATTTTTATAGAATTATCACAGGATGCGATGTCCTTAACTTTATCAATCCAGAAATTCAAAAAAAATAAATTAAATTTCTACTTACTGTATAAAAATCAATAGAAATCGGAAAAAGTATAACTATGTCGAAATAAAAATCAATAGAAACACATAAACGTATAACTTATTGTAAATCTATGTCGATTTTAGAATGAGAATGTTGAATTCTAAGGTTTGAAATCGGAAGAGAATCTTCTGCAATTTTGACGATCGCGTAGAAATCTTCTATAGTTTAGCGTTGCTGCTGATCGCGTAGGTATAAGTTATAGCAGAAGGGTATTTTCGTCCAGTAAGGTATAAGTTTATTAAACCAGTGGCTAAAGACTAAAAACATTTAAAACACTGGCTTTAAAATAAAGACAGGTGCTGTTAGTGGCTATTTGTGCACATCGCCCCTGGTCTGCCCCGTGTCAAAAGTTATAAGTAAGCAGTTTCTTTTAAGAGATGTGCCAAAAATAAAAGGAATTTTTACCTCCTATAGCAAAGGTTAACACCTTATTTATTTTAAATAAATACTATTTAAAAAAAATTATATTCTATAGATGCTCTTTAATATTTATAGCAAAATATCTAATTTTGGTTACCTCCTACCCCTAACCCCTTGTTTGGATGGTTGTTGCCCGTTGTATCGTATCGTATCGTTATTATAATTACAATGTTTGTTTTGATTGTTATTTAAAATCTGTTGTATTGTATTGTTAAATCCATTGTTACGTAACAACGAAAAGAGCTATTTTACGTAACGATCGATTTGGTGTGGTCGGATCGTTACGTATTTTTCTTTCCAACTATACCCTTATTTATTACTGATTAATCCTACTTTACCCTTTTCCTTATTTTATTATTTTAACTCCAAGTCCAACCTAAACCTACTGTCTTCGTTCAGTCTCCCGTAAGAATTTGGTTAGATCTGCCGCTTTTGTTTCTTATGGTTCTTCCATTGTTCTACTTTTTTTATTGCTAATAATTGTTAACTTTTTTCCTTGATTAGGTTTCTGGGCTTGTTTTCAAGATATAAAATACAGGTACTTTTCTCTCCATTTTTTTTTGGTTAGTTATCATGTGTTTCAGTTCTTGTTGTAATTATATCGGGCTGTTTGAGTAGTTCATCTCCTACTATGTTGAAACTATGTATGATTATTTTGAAGAATCTTATTTGCATGATGTAAATATTTGATGAGTAATATGATTTGCTAATATGATTCACCGAGTAATAAGTTATAGCTTAAGGTCTACGTGTCGATATCGCGTTTTGTGTTGCAACTTTAACATCTAGTTATGGAGATTTTTTGTTGCATGACTTGAGTATATGGTTAAACTATAGTTTGGTTCTGGGAAAAACTTGAAGTGTAATCTGGTATGTGATTTGCGTAACTAAATTCATGGCAAAGGTCTACTATCTGTTATATATATATATATATATAGCATGTATTCAGTGAAGATTTGTCCATCACTTCTTATTCTTCACATTAGAGACATATATACTGAAAACTAGTATTTTAAGGATGGCTAAGGTCTAGCATCTTGGATCTGCTATCATTTCAAATATTTTATTTTCTAACTTAATTTATTGACGATGATCTCATTCAATTTTATTATAGATGGATGATCGGAATAATCAAAATAATAGTCAAATATTACGACAGTTGAGCTCTTTAGCCGCATATGCTGCTTGCTTAGTTGTTATCTGATTTTGGAATTATGCAGGTGAAATTGAAAATGATCGACGTACGATCACACATGATTTACGAATTGAAGGAGAACGAGTAAGAAGTGAATTAATGAGTTATTTATTCTCAACTGAACTCTGTCGTAATATCTTGAGAATGACCCCTCCAGCCTTTATCGGTCTATGTGAGATATTAGTTAGAGAGGGTGGTCTTAGACCAATACTTCGAACTACCGTTGAGGAACAAGTTGCAAAAGCACTTTACCTGTTAGCGCATAATGTGACAAATCGTGAACTAGCTTTCTTCTTTCGTCGATCTGGTGAATCAGTCAGTCGTCATTTCCATACTGTCTTGAGAGCTATCTTTGGGTTATATAAAAAATTTATTAAACAACCCGATGGCTTCCAAGTTCCTTCTGAAATTGCCAGCAGTCAGAGATTCTACCCATACTTTAAGGTGAACACAATTATAATTTTTATTTAAGTTTTAACTAATGCCAAGATTGCTTGCATTTTAAATCATGAACATAATGTCAGGATTGTATTGGTGCAATTGATGGAACACACATACGTGCTAAAGTTCCACAAAGTGAAGCACCTAAATATCGTGGGAGGAAAGATTATCCAACACAAAATGTCTTGGCTGCATGTACCTTTGATTTAAAATTCACATATGTTTTAGCTGGGTGGGAAGGGACGACATCTGAGTCAAGAATCATGAAAGAAGCACTAAACAAACAAGACCCACTAAGAATTCCAGAAGGTAAATATTACATAATATTTATCTAATTGTATATAAGTTATGTGATGAATAAATAGTTAAGACTTTTATCTTTTTATCTTCAGGAAAATATTACCTTGTTGATGCTGGATTCATGTTGAGATGTGGACTTATTACGCCATATAGGGGGGAACGATATCACTTAAAGAGTACTCAAGAAATCCACCTCAAATGAATATTTTCGTGACTATTTGATTGATTCTGTGCTAAGTAATTTCTATAAGTTATTTTTGAAGTAAGACCGTATGGATTGCAGTTTTCTTTATTTTATAACTCTTATGAGTATTTATGTGTAATTTAATTTTATTGAATCTAAATTTTTTTGATTCATCTTAATTATGTAGTTGCCAATATGCCGAAAAGGTCAAAGCCATCCTCAAGCGATATAAATGTTTTAGATAACAATTCTGTTTGTGTTTGGTCAAATGCTATGGACGACGCCTTAATTGATGCATTTCATCATCAGCATATACTTGGTATCAGAGTTGGTGGAACCTTCACTTCACACGCCCTGGATAATATAGTGAATGAGCTACAATCAAAATTTCCTGATAAAATTATTAACAAAGAGAGAGTTCACAATCGAATGAGATTAATTAAAAGACAATTTGGAAAATGCTATGACATGTTTCAAAATGGGATGAGTGGGTTTGCATAGGATCCCAATACAAATACATGGAATGCTGAATCTGAAGTATGGGATCAATTAATTCAGGTAAATTTATATTTATTAGTTTTGTTCTTATTTTTCATGTTTTCTTTATTAATTAATATATGTTATACTTTTTATATGTAGGCTAATCCTGAAGCTGCTGAATTGAGGAACAAGCCAATTAGAAATTATGATAAACTAATAGTGCTATATGGAAAAGATAGGGCTACTGGAAAGCATGCCGAAACTGGATCAGACATGTTGAAAAGAAGTGCTCACAATAATTCGAGAAGATCAAGTACTGCTTCATTGACCATTGATGAGGTAGATGAATTAATTTCTATGAATGCCGCCTCTTTGGAAAACACTGAGAAAGATGGGCAAGACGAGCAAGAGCAAACAACTCCCAAAACGCCTACATTGAAGGCATATCCAGAGGCACCAATTTCTAATAAGAATAAAAAGCCAAAACAAGATCATCTTGAAGGTATGGCTGATATGTTGAGAGGTGGGATGGATAATTTGGCCAATGCCATAAATCGCTTATCAACTATGCCACCAATTCTAGAGCGTGAGATATGGCAGATGGTGAAGGAGATGGATTTGAAACCGCGTTTGATGCCAAAGGCTTATATATTTCTTTGCCAACATGCAGACTTGTGTCGCACGTTAATTGGATGTCCATGGGAAGAACACAAAATTCTTTTGTTGACCATGATGTCGATTGGCAATTAAGTTAGATTAATATTATTTATATTTATATATATTACTATAACTATTAAGAATTTTATAATGAAGTGGAATGCTTCGTTATTAGAAGATATTATATCATGCACTCAAGTTTTGGATTATATACAATTGCTTGTTACTAGGAAATATTATTTACGATCTAAATTTTGAATGATGTGTACTTGGTACAGCGTCTACAGGAATCTATGTTGCTATAGCGTGGCAAAACCTTCTTCGATTGTAATGCTAAGAAAGATATATCTATAAGTAAATACCCTATACAATTTTATAGTCTTGACTACTCAACGTTTTTGACTGACCTAGAATGCGTACTTTTCTTATAAAAACAAAACTATTTTTTATTAACTTCACTAGAATTTGTATGGATTGAATAACTTTTTTTTTGTATATATAAATATATTTTAAACTAATTTATGAGTCTAAAGCAATTATTTTAAACTAATTTATGAGTTATTGTTGATAAAATCTAAACTTTACTGCAATTAAGGGTATTTTAGTAAATTATCAGTTACAGTACATTATCATACAGTCAAACTAAATAATAAAACGATACAATCTATCCAAACATTGTATCCATAAAACAATACAATAAGATACGATACGATACATTATGAAACGATGGGTAACAACCATCCAAACAAGGGGTAAACCACTAAATACGCTATTCAGTTACACTATTTTCTTCAGTAGAATCGACGAAAAAGAATTTCTCAAAGACGTTCCTGAATTCGTCATCCAACTCGCCATCTAACTCTGCCTTCTCTGGGATATATTCCACTTCAAGTTGCTCCAAAGACTTTTGAAAATCGGACTTCTCCTTATAATTAGCACCGCCATAATTAGCAGCGTCACTATCTTCTCCATGAGACGATACTTTATTGTCTCTCTCCTGCTTCTGCTGTCTACGCCTACGCTCGGTTTCCTTTGATTTCCTAGAGCCGGTGTTAGTGTTAGAGTTAGAGATTTGGGGTTTCATATCGCCCATGGAATGGCCGATGGCGTTCGTGACCCCATTTGTAGTTTTGATGCGTGGGAACAATGAGATTCAGGGTTTTTGCTCGACGACGGATTCGCCGGAAATTAGGGCTTGTTCTTGAACAAAGACGATGGAGTTTGGGGCTGAGCAACTTGATTTTATGTTAATATATTTCAATGTATTTTCAACGTATCACGTTGTATTTTTATGTATTTCATTGTCGTTTTTTTCATTGTAATTCAATGTATCTCGATGTATTCCATGTATTTCATTGTATTCACTGTCTTTTTTTTTTCATTGTATTTCAATGTATCCCGCTGTATTATATGTATTTCATTGTATTCACTGTCTCACTATATGCCATGAATGTATTCATATATTTTTTTTAATTAATATAATTTGTGTATTCAGATGTATTATATAATTTCTCTGTTGAGAATCTTTTTTATAACTGAAAATACAAAATTTGTGTGTTATAATTGAGTTTGTTGAGTATGTTAATTGATTCACTTTCCGTTTAAAAACAGTATAATCCCCTATTTCACGTCGTGAATACAGTCGAATACAATAATCTGCCCAGCTGTAATCCCATATTTCACGCCATGAATACAGTCGAATACACTCGAATACAACAACTGATTAGCTGGACTTCCATGATTCACACCTATTTTTGCTACTGTATTCATGAATACATTAGCTTAAATACATCTAATACATCTTATAACAACAAAAAACGTATTTACAATCCGTAATATATCAAATGGTATTTATAGATAGCTAATTACTACTAAAAATAATGTTTTATGAAAAATTCTCAAAATAAAAACACCAAATACCTATAATCATGTTTCCCAAGCCCAATGGGAAAATGCCATACCAATTCTTGATTTTCCAGCAGGAGTAATAAATGCGTTGTCGTAAAACTTACTAAATAATCAATGAATATTGCCAAGGATTTACATTGGTACTTCTGATTATACCCTACTCTGACGGTATACATTTGACCATAAGAATATTATGGGTTTTCCTCGTAAAGAATTGGGACATGTAACATGAAAGTGTATTCATCACTAGTAGGTAAAAACAAGCTACAAGGTTTGCAGGATAAATAAAGTGATAAAATGTGAAGATAGTCAGAGAATGGACCCATCACAGCATGTGAGTTATAATGATCTAAACTTTCACAACAAGAATAATGGTGCGGTGGTAAGTACTTCATAATCTTTAATTAAAAAATTAGATTAGAGCTCTGAATATAGAATTGTCTTTATTAAAAAGTGTCTTTATGACTTTAAATCGCAAAATTCAAATTTAATTAGGTATTAATATGAATAAAAACACCGGATAAAAAAAAAGAAAGTGAACTCCCCTCCTGTCTTCTACTTAGTCAGTGCAACCAAACTTGGAACACACACGACGAACAAAATTCAAGATTCCTTAAAAACCATCTTTAAAGTTTATTGGCCTTTCAAATGTAAGTAGTTTTTAGTGCTGATCATTGAGAACATTATCCTTAAACTGATTACATAAAGTAATTCAAACTTGATTAAAATATTATCTTTCATTAAAGGCTAATTCTTCTCAACTAACCCACCCCCCTAACAAATACATGTCAATTGATCACAAGATTCAAGACTAAGCCATGTTAACCAGCCGAGCCCCATTAAAAATGGAAAAAGAAATTGAAAGAAAACTAATCAATTCACATTCCTACGCTGAAAATTTGCCACTTTGCCAGGAGAATATAGAATGTTGGAGTCCAATAGTACTACACATGCTACAGCAAGAAATTCAACAATGCTCTGACACAACGAAAATTCTCTGTTTTCTTCTTTTTGCTTTTTTGCAAATAAATTAATTTAAATTCATGTCATATAAAATTTACTGAAAAGAAATACTATTCTATTAGAATTATTTTTATTTACAGGGTTCGAATATGAAAACTTTACTTAACGGCTGAAAAATCTTGCCTACCCCACTTGGTTATCACAGAGGCGGATTCAAGAATTAAAGTTTATGGTTCCTAAAACGACCTTAAGTAAATATACAATATGTAACTGGATTCACAATTAAATACTTATGAATATTTAGTAATTTTTATAATATATATACAAAATATGTGCAAAAACTAATGAGTTCACGAGAACCCACATATAATAAGCTGGATCAACCCATGATCACAACGAAAGTTATTAAGGCAATATCTATTAGGTTTTGTGAATGGGTGTGAACGAGAAATGGAAGAGGCACCTTTTGGATTGTAGTCATCTCGCCCTTCCTTTGTCTATAAATTTAGAGGCTTTGCCTCATTTTTCAGATATGGAAAATCTGAAAACTTCTCCTCTCTTTTCTATATTGTTGCATTATTTTCAAATAAACATAAGTGTCAAGTGTGATTTGCTCCGTTTGTTGAGTTTGTTGAAATTCTGTAATTTCGATTGTCAGTATTACAGAATAGTTATTCTGTTCAATCATGGGAGAAACTAATCCAAAACATTGGACAACAGTGAGGGGATTAAATTCCTTAAGAACACATAAGCAACTTGTGGGTTCGAAATTATTTTTCTATTTTGCTTATTAAACTAATGTTTCTCTGTTTTATGATTTCGAATACAGTTTACAACAATATCACTACCGCCACTGTACAAAAGTATTTTTATTGAGAAATAGGAAGAAAACATTGAGTATGATTTATATCAAATCAGATTAATGAGTTGTTTTGGAATGGAAATAATGCTAAGATTAAAGAGGGAGAGAGAGTTTACTATTTGTAGGAAGAAGCTGTCACACCATAGAGGTAATTGACAATGGATGAACGAACAAACATTTGGGCGTGTTTGGGTGAGAAAGTACTAATGGGCATAGGAAATGTAACTGCCACTGTGTTATTTATTTATTTATTTAAGGAAAGACTTGTTTATTTTGCCGTGATATTCTTTCCCTTATTCCGGACTGTCAGATTGCATAAAAAAAATTGGTTCGAATTTTTAATTTTCGGATTGAAAAAATGACAATCCTTTTCCAATCCAAATAAGCTCGGATTAGATCGGATTTTTTAAATTTAGTTTCGGATTAATCGATTTGAATATTTTGAATTTTTGATTTTGCACCTATAAGTTGAGAGTTCTTTTTTATTATTATTATAAAATGAACAATAAAATGAAATATTCATATTAAGTTGCCTAAAGAGTACTCCATTCTCACCGCAATCATTCAAATTAAGTATTAAAGTAATGAAACTATCATTAAAATAATGCAACAGAGACATTACCCAATAAGAATTAGCAATAATAAAACCATGTCCAACTAGATTGTATTTGTACAGTAACTTAGTAATTAGTATCGAAGATGTGAGATAATATCTAATGAGTAGGGTATTGGACTTATTATTAGTTGCACATGAATAACGAACTAAATATAAAGTATAAAAATTTTGAATATCCAAAAATTCGAAGTTCCAAATCCCACATCCAATTAAAAAACCAAAATTTTTAAAAATTATATCCGAAATTCAAATATTCAAACCAAAATTTAAGAAAAAAAATCAGATTTCAATTTGAATTTGGGATTTGTCGCACGCCCCCATATCTTGATGTGTGTCCTCAAATTTTTGCTAATTTACTTTGGTTGTAGTTTCATATTACACGTAATTTTAACTCGTTAAAAATAAACAAGTAATAATCTATTTATATATAAAAGGAGAAGCAAATCCATAATATTATGTCAAATGTTATCACGAAATACTAACATGTATCATATTTTAAGACAAAACTCCAATAAATTTGGAGACTCAAAAAAATTTTAAAATAAAAAAAAACTTACAAAATTTTAATGAACTAACCAATTCAATTATTCAATCATAAAGTCCCATGTTTATGAGCACATATTTTTTAAAACTGAAAAGTAAAAATAAGATTACTCCAATTCCAAAAAATGGACCCACGTTTTTTCATAAGTTTTTTGTTTAATTTATTTTAAACCTAAAAAATCGACAATTTTTTTTTACATTGAAATAGTAATAAACAAAAGAAAAAAAAAATACTCCACGGCCTTCTATTAAAAAAAAATGGACTCCCACTTTTTTTCATTAGTTTTTTATTTAATTTATTAGAAATAGGAAGAAAGAAAAAAAATCACTCCACGATGGTCTTCCCAAACGTGGGCATCAAAACCTAACTCCATAAAATAGCTCCTAATTTCCCAAACGTCTCTTCCTCCTTTTATTTTATTTTCCATTCCCTTTTTATACAGAAATTTGCAAATATGGCTACAACACTTCATGAAACCACTCAAATTTTAAGCAACTCAATGCAATGGAATCTGAAAGTGAGAGTTGTTCGAATGTGGAAAATTTCGGATCGTTTCAAGCCTGATATACCATATTTCATAGAGTTAATTTTGCAGGATGAAAAGGTAACATATTCAACTTTCATGTAGTTATTATGTAAATCCTCTTCTCTGTCTTTTTATTTCATAAATTTTACTTATTTTCAAATACATGAAGATGTACAAGGCCAGCCGACACTTCCCATTTTTCTAATTATTAACAATTTAGCATTTAGAAACAGTCTAAACATGAATAGATAATCCAAAGTAGCAGATAATATTATAAATACGCGGAAGAACAACCCAACACAGCCCTAACCGGGGTGTCACACGTCATGAACATCTATAAAACCTAATACAAGTCTGAAAAGTCTACGAACTGTTACAAATGTCTGATAAGAGATAGAAATGATAAAGAGGGAGAAACACGGGTCTGAGGACGTCAAACAACTACCTCGTGAACTCCGAATGTCCGCCGGGAACTCTCAACTCGCACTGGCAAGATCAGCAACGCCTGAATCTGCACACAGGGGTGCAGGGAGTAAAGTGAGTACTCAAACTCAGTGAGTAACAAATGTAAATAAAGACTAAAAGCAAGAAATCACGTAAAGCACAAAGCATTCTATAATGAAGCAGTAAAACCATTTAAAAATCAGTGATTGAGTGAAAGATAGGCAAAATCCCTTGTATCAAATTTTACTTCCCGAAAAGACTTTTTTCAACAATTAAGTAGGTAATTGACTAGAAATTATGAAAAATAAACACATAAAGGTTTGCCCCTCGGGCACAGTATCAACAAATCCGCCCCTCGGGCAATATCTCAGAATAGTACTAGCCCCTCGGGCAATCACATAGAACAATACCAGCCCCTCGGGCTCAATCTCATATCACAATGGGTACCCACGCTAACTGGGGGTGTGCAGACTCCTAGAGTGGCCCCTTACGGCCCAAGCGCAATATCAAGCCATCTCGTGGCATCAACACTAAGCCCTCGGCCTCATATCAATTAAGCCACCTCGTGGCGTACATATCTCAGGCTCTGGGCCTCAAATCAATATCAGTGTTTCCTCACAACATAGTCCATCGGCCTTACTCAGTCAAAATCCTTACAAGCCCCTAGGGCAATTGTAAAACAGTGTTTCTCAGCCCAAACATCATTTAAAATATCATTTAAGTAATAAAACTGAGTAAACATGGCTGAGTATGAAAACAGTGGGAAAATAGCATGACTGAGTTTAAATATAAAGTCAAACACTGAGGAAATATCACTAAAAAGCCCCGAAGGGTTCAAACAGTTGGTACGAACCCCAAATATGGCATTCAACCCAAATAATGATGATAGCAAACAGTTTTCAATCAAATATGCGGTAAAATCATCAATCGGGACGGACCAAGTCACAATCCCCAATAGTGCACGACTCCACGCTCGTCATCAAGCGTGTGCCTCACCTCAATATAGCACTAGGATGTACAATCCGGGGTTTCAAACCCTCAGAACATTATTTACAATCATTACTCACCTCGAACCGGTCAAATCTCTAGCTCGTGACGCCTTTGCCCCTCGAATCGGCCTTCACTCGCGTCGAATCTATCCAAAATCAGAACGAGGGCGTCAAAATATGCTAAGGGAACGAAGCCCAAACGAAAATAATCAATTTACAACATAAATCCCGAAATTACCAAAACCCGACCCTGGGCCCACGTCTCGAAATTCGATAATTTTTATACCAATAGATTCCTTATCTCCCCACGAGTTCATCCATGATATTATGCCAAGTGTCATCACGAAATATTGACATGTGTCATATTTTAAGACAAAACTCCAATAAATTTGGAGACTCAAAAAAATTTTAAAATAAAAATCACTTACAAAATTTTAAAGAACTAACCAATTCAGTTATTCAATCATAAAGTCCCACGTCTATGAGCACATATTTTTTAAAACTGAAAAGTAAAAATAATATTACTCCAATTCCAAAAAATGGACCCACGTTTTTTCATAAGTTTTTTGTTTAATTTATTTTAAAACCTAAAAATTCGACAATTTTTTTTTTTACATTGAAATAGTAATAAACAAAAGAAAAAAAATACTCCACGGCCTTCTATTCAAAAAAATGGACGCCCACATTTTTTCATTAGTTTTTTTATTTAATTTATTAGAAATAGGAAGAAAGAAAAAAAATCACTCCACGATGGTCTTCCCAAACGTGGGCATTAAAACCTAACTCCATAAACTGTCTCCTAATGTCCCAAACGTCTCTTCCTCCTTTTATTTTATTTTCCATTCCCTTTTTATACAGAACTTTGCAATATGACTACAACACTTCATGAAACCACTCAAATTTTAAGCAACTCGATGCAATGGAATCTGAAAGTGAGAGTTGTTCCAATGTGGAAAATTCCGGATCGTTTCAAGCCTGATATACCATATTTCATAGAGTTAATTTTGTAGGATGAAAAGGTAACATATTCAACTTTCATGTAGTTATTATGTAAATCCTCTTCTCTGTCTTTTTATTTCATAAATTTTTCTTATTTTCAAATACATGAAAATGTACAAGGCCAGCCGACAATTTTCATTTTTCTAATTATTAACAATTTAGCATTTAGAAACAGTCTATACATGAATAGATAATCCAAAGTAGCAGATAATATCATAAATACGCGGAAGAACAACCCAACACAGCCCTAACTGGGGTGTCACAAGTCATGAGCATCTATAAAACCTAATACAAGTCTGAAAAGTCTACGAACTGTTACAAATGTCTGATAGGAGATAGAAATGATAGAGAGGGAGAAACACGGGTCTGAGGACGTTAAGCAGCTACCTCGTGAACTCCGATTGTCCGCCGGGAGCTCTCAACTCGCACTGGCAGGATCAACGACGCCTGAATCTGCACACAGGGGTGCAGGGAGTAAAGTGAGTACTCCAACTCAGTGAGTAACAAATGTAAATAAAGACTGAAAGCAAGAAATCACATAAAGCACAAAGCATTCTATAATGAAGTAGTAAAACTATTTAAAAATCAGTGATTGAGGGAAAGATAGGCAAAATACCGGATGCACACTCGACAAGCTGGGTGGCAAAGCAAGATCATAAGCCACCTCCCTAATCCTCCGAAGCACCTCAAAAGGCCTAATAAACCGAGGACTCAATTTCCCTTTCTTCCCAAATCTCATAACACCCTTCATGGGTGAAACCTTCAACAGAACCTTCTCGCCAACCATGTAGGACACATCTCGAACCTTCCTATCAGCATAACTCTTTTGCCTCGATTGCGCTATACGAAGCCTCTCCTGAATCACCTTCACCTTCTCCAAAGCATCCTGCACCAAATCAGCCCCCAATAGCCTAGCCTTACTGGGCTCGAACCAACCAACTGGAGATCTACATCGCCTCCCAAACAAAGCCTCATATGGAGCCATCTGGATACTCGACTGATAGCTGTTGTTATAAGCAAACTCTGCAAGTGGTAGGAACTGATCCCATGACCCTCCGAAATCAATGACACCAGAACGCAACATGTCCTCTAATATCTGAATAGTACACTCAGACTGCCCGTTCGTCTGAGGGTGAAAAGCTGTGCTCAACTCCACCTAAGTACCCAACTCTCGCTGCACAGACCTCCAAAACTGCGAAGTAAACTGAGTGCCCCTATTTGAAATTATAGAAACTGGGACTCCATGCAAACGAACAATCTCCCAGATATAGATCTCTGCCAACCGCTCTAAAGAATAGGTAGTACACACCAGAATGAAGTGCGCGAATTTGGTCAGCCGATCCACAATCACCCAAATAGCATCTAACTTTCTCAAAGTCCGTGGAAGTCTAACAACAAAGTCCATAGTGGTCCTCTCCCACTTACACTCAAGAATATCCATCTGCTGAAGCAAGCCACCCGATCTCTAATGCTCATATTTCACTTGCTAACAATTGAGACACCAAGCTACAAATCCCACAATATCTTTCTTCATTATTCTCCACCAATAGTGCTGCCTCAAATCCTGATACATCTTCGCGGCACCCGGATGAATAGAATACTGCGAGCTGTGGGCCTCCTCCAGAATCAACTCTCGAAGCCCATCCACATTGGGCACACAAATCTGGCCATGCATCCTCAACACCCCATCATCACCAATGGTCATATCTCTAGCATCATCATGCTGAACTCTGTCCCTAAGGACAAGCAAATGCGGATCATCATACTAGCATTCTCTGATGTGATCATATAAGGAAGACCGAGAAACCACATAAGTCAATACCCGACTAGGCTCTGAAATATCCAACCTCATGAACCCATTGACCAAGGCTTGAACATCAACCGCAAGAGGTCTCTCCCCAACTAGAATATATGCCAAACTCCCCATGCTTACTGCCTTTCGGCTCAGAGCATCAGCCACCACATTGGCCTTTCCCGGATGGTACAATATAATGATATCATAATCCTTAAGCAACTCCAACCATCTCTGCTGCCTCAAATTAAGATCCTTTTGCTTGAACAAATGCTGAAGACTGCGATGATCAGTGAACACCTCACAAGATACGCCATACAAGTAGTGCCTCCAAATCTTTAACGCGTGAACTATGGAAGCTAACTCCAAATCATGAACGGGGTAGTTCTTCTCATGGGTCTTCAACTAACGAGAAACATAAGCAATAACTCTACTCTTCTGCATCAATACACAACCAATCCCAACTCTCGATGCATCACAATACACGGTATATGAACCTGAAGCTGATGGCAAAACCAACACTGGAGTTGTGGTCAAAGTTGTCTTGAGCTTCTGAAAGCTCTCCTCACACTCGTCCGACCATACAAATGAAACACCCTTCTGAGTCAACTTGGTCAAGGGCGATGTGATAGATGAGAATCTATGAACAAACCGACGATAATAGCCTGCCAAACCAAAAAAGCTGCTAATCTCTGTGGCTGAGGATGGTCTGGGCCAACTCTGAACCGCCTCTATCTTCTTCGGATCAACCTGATTCCCTCGCTGGACACCACGTGCCCCAAGAAAGCCACTGAACTGAGCCAAAACTCACACTTGGAAAACTTTGCATAAAGCTTCTCCTCGCTCAATCTCTGTAACACAACTATCAAATGATCCGCGTTCTCCTCCTGACTACGCGAATACACCAGAATATCATCAATGAAGACTATGATAAATGAATCGAGATGAGGCTGGAACACGTTGTTCATCAAATGCATGAACGTTGCTGGGGCATTGGTCAGCCCAAAAAACATCACCAAGAACTCTTAATGACTATATCGGGTCCTGAAAGCTTTCTTAAGAATATCTTAGTCCCTGATCTTTAGTTGGTGATAACCTGAACGGAGATCAATCTTGGAGAACACTCTC
The DNA here is from genome assembly GCF_000393655.2 of Nicotiana sylvestris. NCBI lineage: Eukaryota > Viridiplantae > Streptophyta > Magnoliopsida > Solanales > Solanaceae > Nicotiana > Nicotiana sylvestris. The sequence continues at coordinate 127,607,861 of NC_091060.1, read as the reverse complement.
GCTCCCTGAAGTTGGTCAAATAAATCATCAATACGAGGCAAAGGATACTTGTTCTTAATTGTTACCTTGTTCAATTGCCTATAATCAATGCACACCCTCATTGTGCCATCCTTCTTCTTCACAAATAGAACCGATGCACCCCAAGGTGACATACTAGGCTGAATGAACCCCTTATCAAGGAGTTCCTGAAGCTTCTCCTTTAACTCCTTCAACTCCGCTGGTGCCATACGATACGGCGGAATAGAAATGGGCTGAGTGCCCGGCACCAGATCAATACCAAAATCAATATCCCTGTCTGGTGGCATGCCCGACAGGTCTGCAGGAAACACATTGGGAAAACCCCTCACAACAGGAACAGAATCAACTGGGAGCCTCAGCTCCGACATCCCTCACAAACGCTAGATATGAAAAACAACCCTTCCCAACCATATGCTGGGCCTTCAAGAATGAGATCACTCTACTGGGAACATAATCAGTCACACTTCGCCACTCGATCTGTGGCACACCCGGCATAGCCAATGTGACTGTCTTAGCATGATAGTCCAGAATAGTACGACACGGAGATAACCAATCCATGCCCAAAATGACATCAAAATCTACCATGCTCAATAGTAATAGATCCACTCGGGTCTCCAGACCCCAAAGAGTCACCACCCACGACCGGTACACACGGTCTACAATAACAGTATCGCCTACCGTGGTAGATACATGAACAGGTAAAGCAAGAAACTCATGGGGAGTACCCAAATAACGAGCAAAGTATGATGACACATAAAAGAAAAGGTGGAACTGGGATCAAATAATACAGAGGCATCTCTGTGGCAGACTGAAACAATACCTGTAATAACAACATCTGAAGCAATAGGATCGGGTCTGTCTGGAAGTGCATAGAAACGGGCTTGACTGCCCCCTGATCGACCTCCTCCTCTGGGGTGACCCCTAGCTGGCTAACCCCCACCCCTAGTTGGCTGGGCGGGTGGTGATGAAACAACTGGCACTGAAGCCGATAACTGACCTCTCTTCTGAGATGAGCTAGCAAAATGACGAGGACAATGCCTCCACATGTGACCCATCTCACCATACTCAAAATAACTCCCAGGTGCTGGAGAAGGGGACTGAATGGAACCCCTCGCACCAGAGTGACTAGCAGATGCACTCGGCATAGAAGATCTCTGAACTGATGGAGCACGGGTCGAACTCTGAGCTGGAAGGGCACTAAGTGATGACTGACCCTGCTAAGAACTGTGATGACCATGACCCGAAGGTGCCCCACCATAACCTAGGCGAGCTGGCTGAGTAGACCTGAATGAACGGCCTCTGCCATGCTGGAACTGACCCCTCGAAGGAGAACCACTATAGCTACCAGATCCTCGAGGCCTCTTGGCCTCCCTCTCCTCTCGTTCCTGGCGACGAACAGACTCTATCTCACGGCGATATCCACAACCTCCTCGAACGTAGCACCAGATACCCTCTCCCTGGTCATGAGAATACGGAGTTGATAAGTAAGACCATCAACAAACCTCCTAATCCTCTCTATATCCGTCCGGACCAACCAGATGGCATGACAAGCCAACTCAGAGAACCTCAACTTATACTGCGACACGGTCATCTCCCCCTGACGCAACCACTCAAACTACCTACACAGTTCCTCTCTGCGAGACTACAACACATACTTCTCCAAAAGAGAACGGAGAACTGCTGCCAGGAAAGGGGTGCTGCACTGATAGGCCTACGCTTCTCAAAATCCTCCCACCAGGTGAAAGCAGCTCCTGAAAACTGATAGGTGGTAAAAGTGACCCCGCTGGTCTCCAGAATACCTGCTGTACGAAGCATCCTCTAACACTTATCCAAAAAGCCTTAGGCATCCTCTCCCTCTGCGCCACTGAAGGTCGGAGGCTACAATCTACCGAATCTCTCCAACCTACGCTGCTCATCCTCCGGCATAACAGGAACCACATAGTCCTGAGCATCTGCAACCGACTGGGCTGGATGCGCCCCCAGCGTCTAAAGTCCCTACACGACCTGCTCAGGTGTGCGAGCGGCGGGAGTCTGATTGCCTCCCCCAGCCTATGAAGTAGCTGCGGTTGTAGTGGCTGAAACCGCTTGAGCCAGGCCAGTGCAAATTGATAAGATCTATGCCAAGGACTCCTAAAGACCCGAAATCACGATGGGCACAACTGGTGCCTCAACTGGTGCTGCTAGAAAGTCCATAGCTGGGACCTGGTCCTGAATTGGGGTAGCCGGTGGATCTGCAAGTGCTGCTCTAGCTGCTCTGCCCCTACCACGACCACGGCCGCGTCCTCAGCCTTTGGTGGCCACAGCCGGTGGTACTGGTGGTCGTCCACCCTGTCTGGTAGCACGTGTCCTCACCATCTGTGAGAAAATAGAATAGCAGAAGTTTAGTACTCAGATCAACAAGTTCGTACGACAAGAATTTCAAGAATATGAAGTTTTTCCTAAAGGTTCTATAGCCTCTCGAGAATAAATACAGACGTCTCTGTACTGATCCGCGAGACTCTACTAACCTTCTCATGACTCGTGAGATCTATGTAACCTAGGCTTTGATACCAACTTGTCACGACTCTAAACCCAGATCCGGTCGTGATGGTGCCTCTCGTTAAGACAAGGCCAACCGACACTTCCTATTTTTCCAATTATTAACAATTTAACATTTAGAAACAGTCTAAACATGAATAGATAATCCAAAGTAGATGATAATATCATAAATACACGGAAGAACAACCCAACACAGCCCTAACTGGGGTGTCACAAGTCATGAGCATCTATAAAACCTAATACAAGTCTGAAAAGTCTATGAACTATTACAAATGTCTGATAGGAGATAAAATGATAAAGAGGGAGAAACACGGGTCTGCGGACGTCAAACAGCTACCTCGTGAACTCCGAATGTCCGCTGGGAGCTCTCAACTCGCACTGGCAGGATCAACAACGCCTGAATCTACACACAGGGGTGTAGGGAGTAAAGTGAGTACTCCAACTCAGTGAGTAACAAATGTAAATAAAGACTGAAAGCAAGAAATCACGTAAAGCACAAAGTATTCTATAATGAAGCAGTAAAACCATATAAGAATCAGTGATTCACTGAAAGATAGGCAAAATCCTTTGTATCAAATTTTACTTCCTGAAAAGCCTTTTTTCAACAATTAAGTAGGTAATTGACAAGCAATTATGAAAAATAAACACATAAAGGTTCGCTCCTCGGGCACAGTATCAACAAATCCGCCCCTCGGTCAACATCTCAAAAGAGTACCAGCCTCTCGGGCAATCACATAGAACAATACCAGCCCACGTGCTTAATCTCTCACATCATAATAAGTACCCGCTCTCACTGGAGGTGTGCAGACTCTTGGAGGGCCCCCTTACGGCCCAAGTGCTATATCAAGCCATCTCGTGGCATCAACACTAGGCCCTCGGCCTCATATCAATCAAGCCACCTCGTGGCATACATATCTCAGGCCCTCGACCTCAAATCAATATCAGTATTTTCTCACAACGTAGGCCCTTGGCCTTACTCAGTCAAAATCTTCACAAGCCCCTCAGCAATAGAAAAACAGTGTTTCTCAGCCCAAACATCATATAAGTAATAAAACTGAGTAAACATGGTTGAGTATGAAAATAGTGGGAAAATAGCATGACTGAGATCAAATATAAAGTTAAACAGTGAAGAAATATCAGTAAAAAGCCTCTAAGGGTTCAAACAGTTGGCACGAAGCCCAAATATGGCATTCAACCCAAATAATGATGATAGCAAACAGTTTTCAATCAAATACGCAGTAAAATCATCAATCGGGATGGACCAAGTCGCAATCCCCAATAGTGCACGACCCCACGCTTGTCATCAAGCGTGTGCCTCACCTCAATATAGCACTACAATGTACAATCCGGGGTTTCAATCCCTCAGAACATCATTTACAATCATTACTCACCTCGAACCGGTCAAATATCTAGCTCGTGATGTCTTTGCCCCTCGAATCGGCCTTCACTCACGTCGAATCTATCCAAAATCAGAACGAGGGCATCAAAATATGCTAAGGGAATGAAGCACAAGCGAAAATAATCAATTTACAACATAGATCCCGAAATTACCAAAACCTGACCCCGGGCCCACGTCTCAGAATTCGATAATTTTTACACCAATAGATTCTTATCTCCCCACGAGTTCATACATATCAAAAGTTCACAAATCCGACCCCAAATGGTCCTTCAAATCCCCAATTAAAGGCCTCTTAAACTCAAGCCCTAATCCCCAATTTTTCTTCCTTAATCTCCACTAAAATCATGACTAAACAATGGAAAAATAGTCTTAAACCCAAGTAATTAAGCTTAGGGAACTTACCCAACTTATATCCTTAGATTCTTCTTAAAATCTTATGCCTTAGCCTCTTTCCCGTCTTAAAAAATGATGAACTTAGCAAAATTACGTGAAGGAGACAATATATACCTTCTGCCCAGACCTTTTCGCATCTGCTGTCCCATACCCGTTGCGGTACCGCATTTGTAGTTTTTCCTCCGCTTTTGCGGAAATAACTTAAGTTCCAGCCATCCGCATTTGCGGTTCCTCGCGCGGGTCTACGACTTCGCATATGCGGTTCTCCTAGCCGCTTCTACGGTCCCAGTCAACATACCTCTAGCCGCTTCTGCGGCCCCTCTCTCGCATCTGCGGTGCCGCACCTGCGGTCCCCAATCTGCAGGTACGAAAATACCAGAAGCAGCAATTCAGTAGCTGCAACAATAATCCAAACTTCCCGTTAACCATCCGAAATCGCCCCGAGGCCCCCGGGATCTCAACCAAAAGCACAAATATATCCAAATACCTTATTCAACTTGTTCCAATCATCAAAACACCTCAAACAACATCAAATCCCCTAAAATACATCGGATTCAAGCCAAACTTCCTAAAATCTTCCAAATTCCGCTTTTGATCAAAAACCCAACCGAACCACGTCCGAATGACCTAAAATTTTGCACACATATCCCAAATGACCCAATGGAACTACTGCAACTCTCGGAATCCCATTCCGATCCCTATATTAAAATCTCGCCTACCAACCGAAAATCACCAAAATATCAACTTCGCCAATTCAAGCCTAAATCTACTCCGAACCTCCAAAACTCATTCCGATCACGCTCCTAAGTCATAAATTATCTCCCGAAGCTAACCGAACCATTAGATTTCACATCCGAGCCCTCTAACACATAAGTCAATATTCGGTTGACTTTTCCAACTTAAACTTCCTTAAAAGAGACTAAGTGTCTCAAACCTTACCAAAATCATCCCGGATTCGATCCGACCAACCCGATACCACATAACACGAATAAATAAAGCACAAAGAAGCAGAAATGGGGAAAATGGAGTGGTAACTCATGAGACGACTGGCCGGGTCGTCACAAATCTGAAAGTGAGAGTTGTTCGAATGTGAAAAATTCCGGATCGTTTCAAGCCTGATATACCATATTTCATAGAGTTAATTTTGCAAAATGAAAAGGTAACATATTCAACTTTCATGTAGTTATTATGTAAATCCTCTTCTCTGTCGTTTTATTTCATAAATTTTTCTTATTTTCAAATACATGAAGATGTACTATTGAAACGATTATCTATATATTACCTGTTTTTCTCTTTCATGTTAATAATATTCTGAATTCTTTCGTTTACAAAGATAATCTAAAAAATCATGTTACATGATTTTTCAATTTTAAGGTTATTGTTAAGGACCGGATTTCAGCAACCAAATTTTCTTGGCTCTGTAATATCTGATGTATCACTATTATCTAGAAAAATTATTACTTATTATAGTCAGTAGGTAACATGCTATGAAAATCATATATGAGTTCTGGAACTAGACAATTTTGTCCTTTGTTCATTAGTTATAGCTTGAATAGTTAGTAGGAGACTTTGTTTGTGGAGTAATTGTTGGAAGAAAAAAATAGTGGTTTCAGATTTTATTTATGCAATTTTATATCACGAGGCTTATTGCACGATGCTCTGACTTAACTTGCTAAGTCTGGTATGAATTCTTTTTTTTCATATAGCCTCAAAGTTCTAAGAAGTTTCTCCAGCCATTTATATACATCGTTATTTCATTGATATGGAACGAACCATAGCAATTAGTGTAGTTTACCTATAGTGAATTTTTGTATTTAATAACATCTATTATGTTCAAAGTAAGTCGCTGGCAGATATTATATATGGCCGGCTCACATCCATGATATTATGCCAAGTGTCATCACGAAATATTGACATGTGTCATGTTTTAAGACAAAACTCCAATAAATTTGGAGATTCAAACAAATTTCAAAAAAAATTTAAAATAGAAAAAAACTTACAAAATTTTAAAGAACTAGCCAATTCAGTTATTCAATCGTGGAGTCCCACGTTTATGAGCACATATTTTTTAAAACTGAAAAGTAAAAATAAGATTACTCCAATTCCAAAAAAATGGACCCACATATTTTCATAAGTTTTTTGTTTAATTTATTTTAAACTTAAAAATTCGACAATTTTTTTAATATTGAAATAGTAATAAACAAAAGAAAAAAAATACTCCTCGGCCTTCTATTCAAAAAAATGGACTCCCGCAGTTTTTCATTAGTTTTTGATTTAATTTATTAGAAATAGGAAGAACGAAAAAAAAATCACTCCACAATGGTCTTCCCAAATGTGGGCATCAAAACCTAACTCCATAAACTGTCTCCTAATGTCCCAAACGTCTTTTCCTCCTTTTATTTTATTTTCCATTCTCTTTTTATACAGAGCTTTGCAAATATGGCTACAACTCGATGCAATGAAATCAGAAAGTGAGAGTTGTTCGAATGTGAAAAATTCCGGATCGTTTCAAGCCTGATATGCCATATTTCATAGAGTTAATTTTGCAAGATGAAAAGGTAACATATTCAACTTTCATGTAGTTATTATGTAAATCCTCTTCTCTGCCGGTTTATTTCATAATTTTTTCTTATTTTCAAATACATGAAGATGTACTATTGAAACGATTATATATATTACCTGTTTTGCTCTTTCATGTTAATAATATTCTGAATTCTTCCGTTTACAAAGATAATCTAAAAAATCATGTTACATGATTTTTCAATTTTAAGGTTATTGTTAAGGATAGGATTTCGGCAACCGAATTTTTTTGGCTCTGTAATATCTGATGTATCACTATTATCTAGAAAAATTACTACTTATTATAGTCAGTAGGCAACATGCTACGAAAATCATATATGAGTTCTGGAACTAGACAATGTTGTCCTTTGTTCATTAGTTGTAGTTTGAATAGTTAGTAGGAGACTTAATTGGTGGAGTGATTTTTGGAAGAAAAAAATAGTGGTTTCAGATTTTATTTATACGATTTTATTTCACGAGGCTTATTGCACGATGCTCTGACTTAACTTGCTAAGTCTGGTGTGAATTCTTTTTGTTTCATATAGCCTCAAAGTTCTAAGAAGTTTCTCCATCCATTTATATACATTGTTATTTCATTGATATGGAACGAACCATAGCAATTAGTGTAGTTTATCTATAGTAAATTTTTGTATTTAATAACATCTATTATGTTCAAAGTAAGTCTCCGGCAGATATTATATATGGCCGTCTCACATAGCAGTATGATACATCCTAATAATGAATGTACGGACCTTTCTATTGTGCCGCAAAAATTATATATGAGTTCCGGTCAAGTCGTCAAGTTACTAACATGAGGTATATATACCAATCCCACGGTGTTCTTCATCTGAGATGCTGCACATTATATTTAAGTCTATATAGATACTAACATTGGAATCATATTTTAAATAACTCCAAATACGTAAAGTACAATCATACATAGTATCACTTTAGAAGCTTTCATTGAGTATAACTTCACCAATAAGCTTATTTAAGCAAGTACATGTTAAATTGAATATTCAGAGGATGCATGAGTGTGCTGAACATGGAATTGTCATTTGTTCATTAGTTGTAGTTTGAATTGTTAGAGGAGACTCTATTTGTGGAGTTATTGTTGTAGTATTAACACATGTTCTTCACAATCTGAATCTGAACAAATGTTTTGCATTTTGGGGTTTTAGATATATAGCAGCAGTGGGTAGGAGGCTCTTTTTGTGGAGTGATTTTTGGAAAGAAATAGTGGTTTCAGATTTTGTTAACATAATTTATGCCACGAGGCTTAATGCACGATGCTCTTACTTAACTTACTAACACTGATATGAAATTTCTTTGTTCCCCATAACCTCAATGGTCTAAGAAGTTGCTCCAATCATTTATATAAATTGTTATTTCATTGATATGGAATGAACCGTAGCAATTAGTATAGTTCACCTATAGTGAATCTTTGTACTTAATAACATCCATTATGTTCAAAGTAAATCTCTAGCAGATGTTATATCTGGTCGTCTCACATAGCAATAATGCAATATGATACATCCTAATAATGAATGTACCTTTCTAGGGTGATCGTATACATGCCTCAATAGGAAAGTATGTAATTAAGTTCTTTAGGACCAAGATACAAGAACTCGCCTTATATCGCATAAACTTCTTTGTTGTCGGGCCAAATAATTTGAAATTAAAGACTATGACATATAATCTGAGGCTGATATTTACACAGAAGACAGTTGTTGAGGTAACAACTGGTTCTTCATTTCATATGAAAATCTTCAACCTTTGTCCTTTTGATAAGCTAATAAATCAATATCATGTGGATGAGGCAGAATTATCCGGTAATTCTTCACTTTCATTTTATTTTAATACTAGGTTTTGTAAACTTTGCGACTAACTTTTATATTTGAAGATGTGACTGGTTAGGTTGTGATCTATAAAGCTGTTCAGACCTACAAGCAAGGAGAAAACAAAAGTGTCTTTATGAATGTTGAACTCGAAGATGGGCAGTAAGTCATTCACAAATACAAACTATACTTTTACAATATAACTACATATATTTTTGTTGATGAACAATTACCTTGAAACATATAGGAGGAACAAGATTTCGGCAACCTTATCAGATGAACTTGTGGATGAAATTTAACCTCACTTAAATGGATCTATTGATGAACCTTTGATTGTTGTTTTACCTACTTATGAAAGCTCAAATTTTTTGAGGTTTACATATTTTACATCTACATTTGAAATTTAGTTTCAGAAAATTTCATAATTTCAATTTTTTTTATTTTTATACATAGGTAATTACTCGGTGCGTAACTGTTGGTACGCTTCCAAACTATGGATAAATTCTACTTTGCCCAATCTATTGAGTTTAAATCTAGGTTCGTAAGGGTATACATGTTGTATTTGTTTGTGCAATTCACCTTGTACACGATTTTTACTGCATATATTGTACAACAATTAATGGAACTCTTTTAGAAGACATTACAGACGACAGTTAACATCAACAACAATAAAAAGAAAATATCAATAATTTTTTCGGTCTTCACTTGGTAGATATATTTGTAGAGTCTACCATCATGCATAGGATTAAAGAGTAGTGTATAGATTTCATTTAAAGATTATATCTCGGTGTAGTGAACTCTGGAAGTTATATCTGTTTATTTTGTTTTAGCAGTTGCTAAGAAGCTTAGTTTCGTAGTTGTAGCTTCACGATCCAACCTTAATTAAAGATTTTGGGCGCTTGACAGTAAACAATAGATGTAATAGGCAGGAAATACAACTGAATAAAGTAAACTTATAGGTAACATGTTTGTTAGTCAGTGACAACGATGCAGATAATGTTGTCATTCTTGCTATGTCTTTTCCAAGAGATGTCAAAAAGTTAACAAATGCATATAGAGGTAGAACCTATTGAACCTGCTGGGCACCTTCAGAGCATCCACACAAAAAAATGCACGAGATTAGCATTTTGTTCAGTAATCCTGAAGTACTTAGTAAGACTGATATGATATTTCTTGGTTCCCATAGCCTAAAGGGTCTAAGAAGTTGTTCCACTCATTCAAAATCTTCATAACTGTTCTTCATAACTCTAATTTTGAACAAACTGTAGCAACTGGTATAATTCACCTATAGCGAATCTTCATATTTAATAATATCCAATTTTTTTCAAAATATAATTTCTGCATATATCAGATATGGTCGGCTCACTTACTTTATCATTTGCTTCTCCAAATCTAATAAGCTTTTGAATGTATTTAGATGGCAGCAATACCTGGTGAATACTACCACCAAATGCAAGACAATCCTCTAGGTTCATGATAAATCCTTCTTCAACATCCATGTTCATTAGCAGATGATACTGTAGGGATTCCACGAACACAAATATGGTTGTTTAAGAGCAACCAAAATCTTGGCAGAGACGAGGAACACATTTAGCGCTAATTGTTGTTCTCTGTATCAACTCCTCTAAGGATGGGTCAAGAGAACATGAAAATTTATGGGTTGCTTTTGTAAGATAATCTTCCTGAGGTTATCCTTTTCACATGATATTTATTAGATTTATTATCTTTGTCTATTAGATGAAGTAAATAAAATTTATATTCTTCTATCCGACAGAAATCTGATATTTCACATGGCAAGCAGTTACGCTACTTCCTTAGCTCAGATTACTAGGATGGGGTATTTGTTCCTGAGCCTTATATGACTGAACTTTGAGGTACATTCGTAGGATAGATGGTTATTAACATCTTTCTCCTTGATGTATGTAAATAATTACATATGTGTTGAATTGAGCAGCTGGAGAAATTCATCCAAGATCTGGCGTCTAAACATCTTATTCCTCACATGGAGCAAAAATTTGTCTTCTCAATCACCAAGTGCAAGACAATCATCTACATTCATGATGAATCCTTCTCCAACATCCCGGTTCATTAGGAGATGATACCGTAGGGATTCCACGGACACACAGAGATGCAAAGAAAAATTCGAAAATTTCTGTCTATTCAAGGTTTATTCTCTTCAAACTCTTGGAATAAGGTAACTTCTTTTCAAATGTAAGAGAAGTTTAGGTGGCCACAATCTGCCATTTCAGATTGTCATTCTAAAATGTGCATTGTGTAGTTACAATTAATTTTGCCAAAAACTCTAAAAGGTTAAGGACCTCATGTTGTGGCAAGTGGTATTAAGTTAATAATCTTGAAGCTTATCTCATGTGATTTTTTATCATATTGTAAAATATTCCCTCAATATTATTTTTCAATTCCTTGAGCGATGATGATGATGAAGCATTAAAATAATTGCAGGCTTTGCAGTCGCAACTCTCAAAACATGTGATATATTGTGTTAACATATATTTTATTCTGCTTTTAATAACTAACAATCAAAGATCTATTCCCTCAATTCTTGATGCTTTGATACCAGGTCAAAAGAGTATTTTGTTCTTTGCATCTAAAAGGAACTTTGTTAATGTATACCAAATATTGTGTAGAATCTATTGCCTTTCTTACAAAATTAATATATATGTCATAGAATCTGAAGGTGGCCGATAATCAAAAGTTTTATTATCTTCTTTAATAGCTTCTTTATAATGGATATGTGTGTTTTCTCATGACTTCAATGTATGAATATCCAATACATTTATATGTAACAACTAATAGTATTTGAATGGTTCTTTATTTCTACCATATTTTTGAAGTAATATTTTCTTATGAAAAATTATATTTTATATTTTTCGCGCAACGCACGGGTACGGATACTAGTCAATAAGAAAAAGTAGGAACATGAAAATTGCATAAAAATAGGGAGGGTGGTTGAGCTAGGAATTGATGCAACGGGATTCAGGCCTCATTTGTTTTTTTTTTAAGATTAAGACGTCTGAATCTGAATACACATCTAAATATCAAGATGTGTATTAAGATTAAGACATCTGAATCTGAATACACATCTGAATATATTAAGATGTGTATTAAGATCTGAATACTAAAAATTAAGACTGTTTGATTTTTAACATCTGAATGCATAAAATTTATCTTTATTTAAAAAATAATAAACATAAAATTCAAATAAAATACTAACCAATCTAATATCCTATCAATAAAATATATAATTTTTTAAATTATGATAGTTGTTAGTGGTGGGGATGGTAGATGGTGATGGTCGATAATGGTGGCGTGGTGGTGGTGGTGGTTGAGTATAGTGGTGGTGGTGGCATGGTGGTAGGTGATAATTGTCACGAGCCCAACCCCGAACCCATTCATGATGGCGCCTCTCGTGAAGACAAGGCCAGTCAGTTTAACCCAATTCGCCTTTTAAAATAGCTAAGCAACACAAAAATAGTATAAACATGATTAATAACCCTGAATAACGGAAATAACGATAACAATGCGGAAAAATCCAACCCGACACAGCCCTAACCGGGGTGTCACAAGTCACGAGCATCTATAGACCATGATACAAGTTTGCTAACTCCAATATCTAGTACAAATGTTTGAAGGAAATAGAAATGACCGGATAATAGAGACACGGGGTTGCGGACGCCAACAACTACCTCGTAGTCTCCGAATACCGCCTGGAACTGGAGGAATCAGTACTCAGGAGCGGAACCAGTGACGCCTGAATCTGCACATATGGTGCAGGGAGTAATGTGAGTACTCCGACCCAGTGAGTAATAAATATAAATAATGACTGAAGGTAAGAAAACACGTAAGACACAAGGCATTCTATAATGAAGCAGTAAAAGAATCACTTAAAGCAGTAAAACAGTGAAGAGTCAAGTAAAAATCCTTTTTCAACAAGTAAAACAAGTAATTGACAAGTAAGTAAATAAATAGAAGTTCGCCCCTCGAGCACAGATCAACAAATCCGCCCCTCGGGAAACATCTCAGAATAGTACCAGCCCCTCGGGCTCAATCTCACATCACAATGGGTACCCGCGCTCATTGAAGGTGTACAGACTCCAGGAGGGGCCCCTTACGGCCCAAGCGCAAAATCAAGCCATCTCGTGGCATCAAGTCTAGGCCCTCGGCCTCATATCAATCAAGCCACCTCGTGACGTATAAATGTATCTCAGGCCCTCGGCCTCATATCAGTACCAGTGTATCCTCACAACTAGGTCCTCGGCCTTACTCAGTTCCAAAATCATCACAAGTCCCTCGAGCAATAGTAAAATAGTATCTCTCGGCCCAAAACATCATTTAAAATATCATTTAAGTCTCAAAACTGAGTAAAAATGGCTGAGTATTAAAACGGTGGAAAATAACGGGACTGAGTTTAAGTAATAAGTCAAAACAATGAGAAAATGGTAATAAAAATCCCCGAAAGGTTCAAATAGTTGGCACGAAGCCCAAATATGGCAATCAACCCAAATCATGATGATAGAAAATAAGTTTCTGTCAAATATGCGGTAAAATTATCAATCGGGACGGACCAAGTCACAATCCCCAATAGTGCATGACCCTACGCTCGTCATCAAGCGTGTGTCTCCCCTCAATATAGCACTATGATGTGCAATCCGGGATTTCAAACCCTCAGAGCATCATTTACAATCATTACTCACCTCGAACCGGCTAAATCTCTAGCTCGCAACGCCTTTGCCCCTTGAATTAGCCTCCACGCGCATCGAATCTATCCAAAATCAAAACGAATACGTTACAATCTGCTAAGGGAACAAAGCCCAAGCGAAAACAATCGAAAATACCAAAAATCCCGAAATTGGCCAAACCCGAGCCCCTGGCCCACTTCTCGAAACTCAGAAATTTTTGCATCAATAGATTCCTCATCTCCCCACGAGTCTATGCATATCAAGAATACCAAAATCGGAGTTCAAATGACCCCTCAAATCCTCAATTTAAGACTTCTTAAACTCAAGCCCTAATTCCCCATTTTTAGCCTTTTAATTCCTTTAATTTGAGTCTTAATCCATCAAATACTACCATAGAAATGTGTTTTAGATCCAAAATCCTTACCTTAACGAAGTTCCCTCGAAATCCCTCTTCCAAATTATCCAAAAGCTCTCAAGCCGAAGTCAAAATGGTGGAATAACTCAAACTCGCGAAAATGAAATAACTTATATGTTCTGCCCAGGCATACCTGCATCTGCGGTGCAAAATCTGCTTCTGCGGTACCGCATTTGCGGTTAACACTCCGCTTCTGCCGAAATCACTAAAGCTGGCCACTGCTGCATCTGCGATCCTTCTTCCGCATTTGCGGTTCCGCAGATGCGGCCCCCACAACCGCATTTGCGGTTTCCTGACACTCCCCTCCAAAACCGCTCTGCGGCTTCTCGCTCGCACATGCGGCACCGCACTTGCGGCCCCCAAACCGCAGGTGCAAAAACACCTGAAGCATCAAAGTTCTGCAATCTCTCAAGTCTCAAATCTTCCTGTTAACCATTCGAAATCACCCTGAGGCCCCCGGGACCTCAACCAAAAGCACAAACGTGACCCAATACCTTATTCAAACTTGTTCCAATCATCAAAACACCTTAAACAATATCAAATCAACCAAAACACCTCGGATTCAAGCCTAAGTTTCTAAAATCTTTCCAAAACACAGTTTCGATCAAAAACCTAACCAAACCACGTCCAAATGACCTGAAATTTTACACATACATCCCAAATGACATAACGAAGCTACTGCAACTCTCAGAATTCCATTCCGATCCCTATATCAAAATCTCGCCTATCAACCAAAATCGCCAAAATGGACACTTCACCAATTCAAGCTTAATTCTACTCCGAACCTCCAGAACCCATTCTGATCACGCTCCTAAGTCACAAATCACCTCTCGAAGCTAACCGAACCACCAGAACTTACATCCGAGCCTCCTAACACATAAGTCAACATCCGGTTGACTTTTCCAACTTAAATCTTCTTAAAAGAGACTAAGTGTCTCACTTCTTACCAAATCCTCTCCGAACTCAAACTAATCCCCGATCACATAAAACACGAATTACGAATCATAAGGAAGCAAAAATGGGGGAAAACGGAGCGGTAACTCATGAGACGACTGGTCGGGTCATCACATCCTCCCCAACTTAAACAAACGTTCGTCCTCGAACGAGTTAAGAAACATACCTGAAGCCTCAAACAGGTGAGGATATATGCTCCGCATCTCCCGCTCGGTCTCCCAGGTAGCCTTATCCACGTGCCGACCTCTCTACTACACTTTCACTGAAGCTATATCCTTCGACCATAATTTTCGAACCTGACGACCCAAAATAACTACTAGCGCTAACCTGACGACCCAAAATAACTGCTGGCTCTATATCATAGGTCAAATCATCATCCAACTGAACCGTGCTGAAATCCAAAACATGAGACGGATCCCCAACATACTTCCTGAGCATAGAAACATGAAATACCGGATGCACACTCGACAAGCTGGGTGGCAAAGCAAGCTCATAAATCAAATCCCCAATCCTCCGAAGCACCGCAAAATGCCCAATAAACTGAGGACTCAATTTCCTTTTCTTCCCAAATCTCATAAAACCCTTCATGGGTGAAACCTTCAACAGAACCTTCTCACTAACCATGTAGGACATATCTCGAACCTTCCTATCAGCATAACTCTTTTGCCTCGACTGCGTTGTACGAAGCCTCTCCTGAATCATCTTCACATTCTCCAAAGCATCTTGTACCAAATCAGTCCCCAATAGCCTAGCTTTACCGGGCTCGAACCAACCAATTGGAGATCTACACCGCCTTCCATACAAAGCCTCATATGAAGCCATCTGAATACTCGACTGGTAGTTGTTGTTATAAGAAAACTTTGCAAGCGGTAGAAACTCATCCCATGATCTTCCGAAATCAATGACACAAGCACGCAACATGTCCTCTAATATCTGAATAGTGCACTCGGACTGCCCGTCCGTCTGAGGATGAAAAGTTGTGCTCAACTCCACCTGAGTACCCAACTCTCTCTGCATGGCTCTCCAAAACTGCGAAGTAAACTGAGTACCTCTATCTGAAATGATGGAAATTGGAACACCATGCAAACAAACAATCTCCCAGATATATATACTCGCTAACCGCTCTGAAGAATAAGTAGTACACACAGGAATGAAGTGCGCGGACTTGGTCAGCCGATCCACAATCACCCAAATAGCATCGAACTTCTTCAAAGTCCGTGGAAGTCCAACAACAAAGTCCATAGTGATTCTCTCCCACTTCCACTCACGAATATCCATCTGCTGTTGCAAGGCACCCGGTTTCTGATTCTCATATTTCACCTGCTGACAATTGAGACACCGAGCTACAAATCCCACAATATCTTTCTTCATTCTTCTCCACCAATAGTGTTGCCTCAAATCCTGATACATCTTCGCTTCACCCGGATGAATAGAATACCGCGAGCTATGGGCCTCCTCCAGAATCAACTCCCGAAGCCCATCCACATTGGGCATGCAAATCCGACCCTGCATCCTCAACACTCCATCATCACCAACGGTCACATCTCTAGCATCATCATGCTGAACTCTGTCTCTAAGGACAAGCAAATGCAGATCATCATACTGACGCTCTCTGATGCGATCATATAAGGAAGACCAAGAAATCACATAAGCCAGCACCCGACTGGGCTCCGAAATATCTAACCTCACGAACCGATTGGCCAAGGCCTAAACATCAACTACAAGAGGTCTCTCCCCAACTGGAATATATAACAAACTCTCCATACTCTGTGCCTTTCGGCTTAAAGCATCGGCCACCACATTGACCTTTCCCGGATGGTACAATATAGTGATATCATAATCCTTAAGCAACTCCAACCATCTCCGCTGCCTCAAATTAAGATCCTTTTTCTTGAATAAATGCTGAAGGCTGCGATGATCAGTGAACACCTCACAAGATACGCCATACAAGTAATGCCTCCAAATCTTTAACGCGTGAACTATGACAGCTAACTCTAAATCATGAACGAGGTAGTTCTTCTCATGAGGCTTCAACTGATGAGAAGCATAAGTAATAACTCTACCCTCCTGCATCAACACACAACCAATCTCAACTCTCGAAGCATCATAATACACGGTATATCAACCTGAAGCTGATGGCAAAACCAACACTGGAGCTGTGGTTAAAGCTATCTTGAGCTTCTGAAAGCTCTCCTCACACTCGTCCGACCATACAAATGAGTCACCCTTCTGAGTCAACTTGGTTAAGGGCGATGCGATAGATGAGAATCCCTAAACAAACCGGCGATAATAGCTTGCCAAACCACGAAAGCTGCGAATATCTATGGCTGAGGACGGTCTACGCCAACTCTGAACTGCCTCTATCTTCTTCGTATCAACCTGAATACCCTCACTGGACACCACGTGCCCCAAGAAAGCCACTGGACTGAGCCAAAACTCATACTTGGAGAATTTTGCATAAAGCTTCTCCTCCCTTAATCTCTGCAACACAACCCTCAAATGCTCCGCGTGCTCCTCTTGACTACACGAATATACCAAAATATCATCAATGAAGACTATGACGAATGAATCGAGATAAGGCTGGAACACGCTGTTCATCAAATGCATGAACGCTGTTGGGGCATTGGTCAGCCCAAAAGACATCACCAAGAACTCAAAATGACCATATCGAGTCCTGAAAGCTGTCTTAAAAATATCTGAATCCCTAATCTTAAACTGGTGATAACCCGAATGGAGATCAATCTTGGAGAACACCCCGCTCCCTGAAGCTGATCAAATAAATCATCAACGCGAGGCAAAGGATACTTGTTCTTAATTGTTACCTTGTTCAATTGCCTATAATCAATGCACATTCTCATTGTGCCATCCTTCTTCTTCACAAACAGAACCGGCGCACCCCAGGGTGACACACTAGGCCGAATGAAGGATCTCCTAAAACTGCTACTTTAACTCCTTCAACTCCGCTGGTGCCATATAATACGGCGGAATAGAAATGGGCTGAGTGCCCGGCACCAGGTCAATACCAAAATCAATATCCCTATCTGGTGGCATGCCCGACAGGTCTGCAGGAAACACATCGGGAAAATTCCTTACAATTGGAACAGAATCAATACTGGGAGTCTCAGCTCTGACATCCCTCACAAACGCTAGATATGAAAGACAACCCTTCCCAACCATACACTGGGCCTTCAAGAAAGAGATCACTCTACTAGGAACGTAATCGGCCACATCTCGCCAATCGATCCATGGCACACCCGACATAGCCAATATGACTGTCTTAGCATGACAGTCTAGAATAGCACGACACGGAGATAGACAATCCATGCCCAAAATGACATCAAAGTCCACCATGCTCTGTAGTAATAGATCCACTAGGGTCTTCAGACCCCCAATAGTCACCACAGACGACCGGTACACACAATCTACAACAACAGTATCGCCTATCGGGGTAGATACATGAACATGTAAAGCAAGAAACTCATGGTGCGTACCCAAATAATGAGCAAAATACGAGGACACATAAGAAAAGGTGGAACCGGGATCAAATAATACAGAGGCATTTCTGTGGCAAATTGAAACAATACCTGTAATGACAGCATCTAAAGCAATAGCATCCGGTCTGCCTGGGATAGCATAGAAACGAGCCTGACCGCCCCCTAATCAACCTCCCCCTCTGGGGAGACCCCTAGCTGACTGACCTCCACCCCTAGCTGGCTGAACGGGTGGTGGTGAAGGAACTGGCGCTGAAGCCGAAGACTGACCCCTCTGCTGGGACGAACTAGCAACACGACGAGGACACTGCCTCCATATGTGGCCCATCTCGCCACACTCATAACAACTCCCAGGTGCTGGAGAAAGGGATTAAATGGAACCCCTCGCACCAAAGTGACTAGCAGATGCACTCGGCATAGAAGAGCCCTGAGTTGATGGGGCACGAGATGAACTCTGAGCTGGAAGGGCGCTGAGTTATGACTGGCGCTGCTGAGATCCATGATAACCATGACCTGAAGATGCCCCACGATAACCTGGGCGAGCTGACTGAGCAGGCATGAATGAACGGCCTCTACCATGCTGAAACTAGCCCCTCGAAGGAGAACCACTATAACTGTCAGATCCTCGAGGCCTCTTGGACTCCCTCTCCTCTCTCTCTTGACGGCAAACCGACTCAATCTCATGAGCGATATCAACCACCTCCTCGAACGTAGCACCCATCACTCTCTTTTTGGTCATAAGAATACATAGATAATAAGTAAGGCCATCAACAAATCTCCTGATCCTTTCTCGATCTGTCAGAACCAACTAGATGGTATGACGAGCCAACTTAGAAAACCTCGACTCATACTGTGACACAGTCATATCCCCTTGTTGCAACCACTCAAAATGTCTACGTAGCTCCTCTCTGCGGGACTGCGGCACATACTTCTCCAGGAAGAGAACGGAGAACTGCTGCCAAGTAAGGGGCGCTGCACCAACAGGCCTACGCCTCTTATACTCCTCCCACCAAGTGAAGGCAGCCCCAGAAAACTAAAAGGTAGTAAATGCAACACCACTAGTCTCAAGAATCCCTGCTGTATGAAGCATCCGCTGGCACTTATCCAAGAAACCCTGGGCATCCTCGCCCTTTGCACCGCTAAATGTCGGAGGCTGGAGTCTAACAAACCTCTCAAGTCAACGCTGCTCATCATTCGGCATAACTGGAACCACAAACTCCTGAGTTGGTGCAACCGGCGGGGCTGGAGGTGCCCCCGGCGTCTGAAGTCCCTGCATTACTTGCTCAGGTGTGCGAGCGGCGGGAGTCTGATTGCCTCCCCCGGCATGTGAAGTAGCTGTGGCTGTAGTGGCTGAAATCGCTTGAGCCAGGCCAGTGCAAATTGATAAGATCTGTGCCAAGGACTCCTGAAGACCCGGGATCACGATGGGCACAATTGGTGCCTGAACTGGTGCTGCTGGAGCATCCATAGCTGGAGCCTGATCCTGAGCTAGGGCAGCTGGTGGATCTACATGTGCTGCCCTCGCTGCTCTGCCTCTGCCACGACCACAATCTCTTCCATGACCTCTGGTGGCCTCAGTTGGTGGAACTAGTGGTCGTCCACCTCGTCCGGTAGCTCGTGTCCTCACCATCTGTGAGAGAATAGATTAACAGAAGTTTAGTACTGGGATCAACAAGTTTGCACAACAAGAATTTCAAGAATATAAAGTTTTTCCTAAAGGTTGTGCAGCCTCTCGAGGATAAATACAAACGTCTTCGTACCGATCCGCGAGACTCTACTAAACTTGCTCATGACTCGTGAGACCTATGTAACCTAGGCTCTGATACCAACTTGTCACGACCCCAACCCCGAACCCGATCGTGATGGCACCTCTTGTGAAGACAAGGCCAACCAGTTTAACCCAATTCACCTTTTAAAACAGTTAAGCAACACAAAAATAGTCTAAACATGATTTATAACCCTGAATAGCGGAAATAACGATAACAATGCGGAATAATCCAAACCGACACAGCCTTAACCGGGGTGTCACAAGTCACGAGCATCTATAGACCATAATACAAGTCTGCTAAATCCAATATCTAGTACAAATGTTTGAAGGAAATAGAAATGATAAGATAGTAGAGACACGGGGCTGCAAACACCAACAACTACCTCGTAGTCTCCGAACACCGCCTGGAACTGAAGGAATCAACACTCAGGAGCAAAACCAGCGACGCCTGAATCTGCACACAAGGTGTAGGGAGTAATGTGAGTACTCCGACCCAGTGAGTAATAAATATAAATAATGATTGAAGGTAAGAAAACACGTAAGACACAAGTCATTCTATAATGAAGCAGTAAAATATCACTTAAAACAGTAAAACAATGAAGAGTCAAGTAAAAATCCCTTTTGCAACAAGTAAAACAAGTAATTGACAGGTAAGTAAACAAATAGAAGTTCGTCCCTCGGGCACAGTATCAATAAATCCGCCCCTCGGGAAACATCTCAGAACATAACCAGCCCCTCGGGCTCAATCTCAGAAAAATGCCAGCCCCTCGGACTCAATCTCACATTACAATGGGTACCCGCGCTCATTGGGGGTGTACAGACTCCAGGAGAGGCCCCTTACTGCCCAAGCGCAATAGCAAGCCATCTCGTGGCATCAAGTCTAGGCCCTCAGCCTCATATCAATCAAGCCACCTCGTGGCGTATATATGTATCTCAGGCCCTTGGCCTCAAATCAGTACCAGTGTATCCTCACAACTAGGCCCTCGACTTTACTCAGTCCGAAAATCATCACAAGCCCCTCGGGCAATAGTAAAACAGTATCTCTCAGCCTAAAACATCATTTAAAATATCATTTAAGTCTTCAAACTGAGTAAAAATGGCTGAGTAGTAAAACGGTAGAAAATAATGGGACTGAGTTCAAGTAATAAGTCAAAACAGTGAGGAAATGGTAATAAAAATCCTCGAAGGGATCAAATAGTTGGCAATCAGCCCAAATATGGCAATCAGCCCAAATCATGATGATAGCAAATAAGTTTCAGTCAAATATGCGGTAAAATCATCAATCGGGATGGAGCAAGTCACAATCCCCAATAGTGCACGACCCCACGCTCGTCATCAAGCGTGTGTCTCCTCTCAATATAGCACTACGATGTGCAATTCGGGGTTTGAAACCCTCAGAGCATCATTTACAATCATTACTCACCTCGAACCGGCTAAATCTCTAGCTTACAACGCCTTTGCCCCTCGAATCGGCCTCGACGTGCGTCGAATCTATGCAAAATCAGAACGAACATGTCACAATATGCTAAGGGAACAAAGCCCAAGCAAAAATAATTAAAAAATACCAAAAATTCCGAAATTGGCCAAACCTGAGCCCCGACCCACTTTTCGAAACTCAGAAATTTTTGCATCAATAGATTCTTCATATCCCCATGATTCTATGCATATCAAGAATACCAAAATCGGAGTTCAAATGACCCCTCAAATCCTCAATTTAAGGCCTCTTAAACTCAAGCCCTAATTCCCCATTTTTAGCTTTTTAGTTCCTTTAATTTTAGTCTTAATCCATGAAATACTACCATAGAAATGTGTTTTAGGTCCAAAATCCTTACCTTAACGAAGTTCCCTTGAGATCCCTCTTCCAAATCGTCCAAAAGCTCTCAAGCCGAAGTCAAAATGGTGGAATAACTCAAACTCGCGAAAATGAAATAACTTATATGTTCTGCCCAGGCATACCCGCATCTGCGGTCCAAAATCCGCTTCTGCTGTACCGCATTTGCGGTTAACACTCCGCTTCTGCGGAAATCACTAAAGCCGGCCACTACCGCATCTGCGATCCTTCTTCCGCATTTGCGGTTCTGCAGATGCGGCCCCCACAACCGCATTTGCGGTTTCCTGATACTCCCCTCCAAAACCGCTTCTGCGGCTTCTCCCTCGCACATGCGGCGCCGCATATGCGGCCCCCAAACTGCAGGTGCGAAAACACCAGAAGTAGCAAAGTTCTGCAATCTCTCAAGTCTCAAATCTTCCCGTTAACCATTCGAAATCACCCCGAGGCCCCCGGGACCTTAACCAAAAGCACAAACGTGACCCAATACCTTATTCAAACTTGTTCTAACCATTAAAACACCTCAAACGACATCAAATCAACCAAAACACCTTGGATTCAAGCCTAAGTTTCTAAAATCTTTTTGAAATACGCTTTCGATTAAAAAATCCAACCAAACCACATCCGAATGACCTGAAATGTTACACACACATCCCAAATGACATAACGAAGCTACTGCAACTCTCGGAATTCTATTCCGACCCCTATATCAAAATCTCGCCTATCAACGAGAAATCGCCAAAATGAACACTTCGCCAATTCAAGCTTAATTCTACTCCGAACCTCCAGAACCCATTCCGATCACGCTCCTAAGTCATAAATTACCTCCCGAAGCTAACCAAACCACCGGAACTCACATCCGAGCCCTCTAACACATAAGTCAACATCCGGTTGACTTTTCCAACTTAAATTTTCTTAAATGAGACTAAGTGTCTCACTTCTTATCAAATCCTCTCCGAACTCAAACTAATCAACCCGATCACATAAAATACGGATAACGAAGCATAAGGAAGAGGAAATGGGAGAAAATAGAGCGGTAACTCATGAGATGACTGGCCGGGTCGTCACAATAATGATAGGCGGTGGCGATAGTTAATAATTAGTATGTGATAGCATCTTAATAAAATTAAGTCTCTGTTATAGATCTTAATCATATAGACCTATTCAAACCCATTAAGTGATTGTGAATTAAAAAAACACTTAATGATTAAGATCTGAATAATTAAGATTTAGGTTTTAAAAATAAGCGCACTTAATGTCTGATATCTGAATAATTAAGATTCAAACCTCCATTAAATGCAAACAAACGAGGCCTCAGTCAGCTTCTGTCCCAAATCATCGACAAATTTTCAACGACAATTCATAATAGGTTAAACATAAATTGACGGTTAAACATAAATTGACACGTCAAATAACCACTATTTTGCTGCAAGAGGGACCGGCCGAGCATAATATACTGGAGATTGGTGCACCTGTGTATGAACTTTCAGCATATTATGCTGGAACTCCAACACGCAGAAAGTTCCAGCATAATATACTGGAGATTGGAGCACTTGTGTATGAACTTCCAGCATATTATGCTGGACCGGTATATTATACTGAAACTCCATTATAATATGCTGGAGTTCCAGTATAATTATGCCGGAACTCCATTATAATATGCTGCTCGAACTCCAGTATATTATGCTGGAGTATTTTCCGGATTTTGAACAGTGTTTTTGTTTAGATTTATTTTTACATTAAAAGTGGTCAAATTTCGATTACTTTTGAAACTTTGATTATTTTTCAGTGATCACTTATAAATCTGGCTATTTTTGAATTTCTCCCGACTTTGTTCTGTTTCACCAAACCCAATTGATAAAAAATTGTAACACTAAATATTTTCAATTTCCAACATAAAAAATGATGATAAATACAATATCGTAGAACTTACTAAATCATAATGAAAAGCAGTGTACTGGTGCTTCTGATTATACCTTGTTTCGCATAAGAAATTGGGACACGTATCATGAACCGAAAGAATATTTTTTGGTATAATACTTTGATATCCTAAAATATTAGCCCGATTTATATAAATTGAGCTCATTTTCATGAACCGAACATTCTACATTTAATTAAAAGATCACTCTATAATCTATATCATCACGACTTTTGGCAAGTATCATTCAAGTGCATTTAAGTTATATTAGTGTCTGGATACGTGCGTTGCACGTGTATTCCATACAAGAGTATTTTGATTATTTGGGTAGAAATGCAGAAATTGTTATGTCATTTTTCTATCTTCCATATTCCTTCGTAGTTTTAGACTTTACTTTTTCTTCAAATCTTTTCATGCTTTCTTTCTGCTTCAGTTTTATTAGATTTTCATTGAGAAAGTTTTCTTAACTATGATCTACATGGTTGGATAATTAATTCTTAGGGGTAATGTAAATTATCAAAATTAATTAAGTAAGAAGCAAGAAACCAAAAAAAAAAAAAAAAACTTAAAATATTATGCACGAGAGCGGACAAGAGTTTTATACTCTCTAAACAATAATAACTATAATACAATAATTTAACTTGAATATATCTTCGCAAAACAATTTAGAAAAGATGAAAACAGAATTAACGTCAAAGAGAATTATACTTGCCTATCTATTTCACATGTTGAGCAAGTATACCAAATTAAAAGAACAATGATATGAGAAAAAGGAATTTTAATAGTATATTTGACATAGAAACTCTCTAATATTGTACAATTTTATAAAGTGACACAAAGATTTTCAAAAGAGACCATATATAAATCGTAGAATATATGAAAAAATAGTACACTTATTGTATTGCCCGTGGAAAGCTAAGAGGAGTTAAATTAAAAAGTGAAAAGGCTTACTATGTCTAAATAAAATATGTGAACTAAATATATATCTTTATGCATTATGATACATAAATTTGTATATAACTTTTTCTTTCTGGATTCTATTTTATTTATAAAAAATTAAATAAATAAAGAAGTAATTAAAGATAAAAAACTTCAAGTAACTGAAAACTCCCATTTTGGCCGACTCTATACATAGAATAAACTAATTAGTTGTTCTTTGCTTTCTCTTTCTCGTAATTTTTTTTTCCTTTTGTACTTAGTTTGTTTTCATTCTTTCCGCTTGGTCCTCCACGGTACTCCCATATTAAACTTATATTTTGTATTTAATCTCCTTGTAATTTTATGCTAAATTCCTTAAAATCAATTTTTACTAAAGCATTCTCATCATTTTTTTCTTTAAATTTAAAGTACTTCAATGAAAAGGGAGAGAGGACAGTAGAAGAAACACTCCACTTCATGCCTTTTGTTTTAAAAAAAAATAATCTCCTCCTAATTTTATGCAAAACTTCCATAAAATAATTTTTTTTCTAGAACACTCTCATTACTTTTTGCTATAAATTCAAAGTGCTTCAATAGAAAAAGTGAGAGACGGCATGGATAAAAACTACACTACAAGGTCCATATCGCAAAAGTATTCAAATTGGCTATAGCTTCAAGCCGAAACTTTAACAGAACTTCTGGTTACCACTTCCTTTCTTCTTCTTGCTTCATCCCATGATAAAAAAATTTAAATCCTAAGCGAAAGCCTGCTAACATTTTTTGTTATGCCATGTAATAGGTGCTTGTGACTAAGAGTGAAGGAATTATTGATGTAATGTGTTATGATGCTAATCAAATACTATTATAAGATAGTAGTAGTATTGATGATGCCATGAAATTACAAAATGATGCTGGATTGTTAAGGCCTTGGTTCCCTGACCTCATCCAATGCGTTAACTTCTATTCATTCGCATTGCACAATGTTTGAATGGTCACATGAAAAGTAAGGTAGTGAATGCATATGATGTGTCTACCTTTATAATGGTGCTCAAAACTTAACGGTAAAGAATTCTTTCAAATTCCATATAATTAACTGATGCATACATGAAGTTGTAACAAAAAAGAATATAAAATTACAAAAGAGAGTTTTTACTTTTGTTGAAGGAAGGTGTTCATTTTGGTGGAGCTTTGGACTCAACAACTTGTCCAGAGTTTGTTCGAGTCATACGACGTGATCAGGTTATTGTATCCAGGGAGAGACAAGTCAAGAAGATTACTGCTGGACCAGTGAAGACTTTGCTGCAGTGGGCTTGAATCTCCTTAAAGAGAGCGAGATATTCGCGCCTCAGCCTTAAGATTTTTTTTATTTTCTTCATTTTATTTTTCAACTGTAATTGTATTTTCACCAACAATTTTAAAGAGATTCAAATGGCTACAGTTGAAAAATTCACGGATATCAAGGTGGGAGATCTCAACAAGCCATTCCGTTTCAATGATACTCATTTCAAGAGATGGAAGGGTAAAGCACTTTTTTATTTGAGTCTTCTCAATGTTTCTTACGTTTTAACTGAGAAGAATCCAAGCAAAATAGACAACTCCTCCATGAATGATGATGAGCTAATTGCCCTTCAAGAAAAAATTGAAAAATATAACAATGATTCATACAAGTGTTGGTATTATCTTCTTAATTGTCTATCTGATAATTTTTATGATTATTATGATAGAACTTACTCTACTGCAAAGAAAATTTGGAAAGCATTGCAGAGTAAGTATGATACCGAGGAGGCAGGTGCGAAAAAATATGCTACTAGCAGATTTTTTCGTTTTCAAATGGTGGACAATAAATCTGTAGTAGACCAAGCTCAAGACTTCATAATGATCGTTGGAGAGCTCAGTTCCGAGGATATTAAAATTGGAGACAATCTTATTATTTGTGGCATAATAGATAAACTTCCACCTTCATGGAAGGAATTTCAAAAAAACTATGCGTCACAAACAAAAGGAAATTTCACTTGAGACGTTGATAATGCAGATTCACATGGAAGAAGAGGCAAGAGGCCAAGATGCACTTATGCAATCAGAAGAGAGCACTCTACAACCCGTCACTACAAAGGTAAATTTAATTACTTCAAATAATATTACTCCTGAAACTCACAAAAATACTTCTTTGAAGCCGAAGAAGAAGACTTTTAAGGAAAATTATGGTAGACCTCCCAAAAAGAATAATGGTGCAAACAACCAAGCACAGAATCAACAAGTTCAAATTGCAAAACCATGCTTTGTCTGTGGAAAGAGTGGGCATATTGCTCGATTTTGCAAATTTCGGAAACGTGGTCCTACACCACAGGCAAACGTTACCGAAGAGCCACTTATGCCGGTGATAACAGACATTAACATGGTAGAAAATGTTGATGGATGGTGGGCTGATTCTGGAGCAAACCGTCATGTTTTCTATGATAGAGCTTGGTTTAAAGTGTATACTCTATTTGAGAAGCCCAAAACTATCATGCTTGGTGATTCTCACACAACCCAGGTGCTTGGAAAGGGAGAGGTCGAGTTGAAGTTTACTTCAGGAAGAGTATTAACGTTGAAAGACGTCCTTAAAATACTTCATCAATGAGAAAATATTTGATGTCTAGTTTTCTTCTTAACAAGGCAGACTTCAAACAAATTATTGAGAGTGATCAATATGTAATAGTGAAAAAGGGTATTTTTGTGGGTAAGGGGTATGCATGTGATGGGATGTTCAAGTTGACTGTTGAGAAATAAAACTTCTTCTAGTTCTGTTTATATGCTTTCTTCTACTAATTTTTGGCATGCTCGTTTGTGTCATATTAATAATCATTATGTGGGAATCATGAGTAGTCTAGTAATAATCCCAATGATTAAAAAGAATTTTGAAAAATGTGAGTCTTGTAGTAAAGCTAAAATAACTAAAAGGCCTCATTTCCAAGTTGAAAGAAAAACTGAATCGTTGGAATTAGTTTATACTGATATTTGTGAACTTGGAGGAATTTTAACTCATGGAGGAAAAAGATATTTTATCACTTTTATTGATGATTTCTCTAAGTACACATATGTTTATTTGATGAAAAATAAAAGTGATGCGTTTGAAAATTTTAAAAATTATCTCCATGAGGTTGAAAATCAATTCGGTAGAAAATAAAAAGAATTAGAAGTGATAGAGGCCGTGAATATGAGTCTAGTAAATTTAATTCTTTTGTTAGATCATTGGGAATAATTCATGAAACTACTCCATTTTATTCTCCTGCATCAAACGGTGTGGCTGAAAGAAAAAAATAGAACTTTGGTAGAGTTAACTAATGACATGCTTATTGAGTCAAATGCACCTTTAAATTTGTGGGGTGAAGCTATTTTGACTGCATGTTATGTGTTGAATAAGGTACCTCATAAGAAAACAAAATTGACACCATTGGAGTTGTGAAAAAATCACAAGCCAAATTTAGGTTATTTGAGAGTTTGGGGTTGTTTAGCCTATGTTAGGCTAACAGATCCTAAAATTATGAATTTGGGTAAAAATATTACCACTTGTGCTTTTCTTGGTTATGCTTCTAATAGTACAGCCTATAGATTTTTAAATCTTGAAGAGAATATAATTATAGAATTAGGTGATGCTATTTTTCATGAAAATAAATTTCCATTTGAGTCTAAAAATAGTGAGGGTCAATGATATAAAGATAATTTTTTGTCTATGCCTAGTTCTTCTACTTCTATTTTACAAAATAAAGACAATGATGCTTTTGAGTTAAGAAGGAGTAAAAGAGCTAGAATAAAAAAAGATTTTGGTCTTGATTTTTATGTTTTTAATATTGAAAATGACCCTCTTACTTTACAAAAAGCTTTATTATCACCTGATGCTATTTTTTGGAAAGAGGCTGTAAATGATGAAATGGAGTCACTAATTTCTAATAAAACTTGGAAGTTGGTTGATTTACCCACCAGGTTGTAAAATAATTGGGTGCAAATGGGTCCTAAAAAAAATTAAAACCGGATGAATCTGTTGATAAGTATAAAGCTAGGCTAGTTACAAAAGGTTTTAAGCAACTAGAAGGTCTAGAATATTTTGATACTTTTTTTCCAGTAACTAGAATTACATCCATTAAACTTTTAATTGTTGTTGCTGAAATTTTTGATTTGCATATTCATCAAATAGATGTAAAAACTGCTTTTTAAATGGGGACCTAAATGAAGAAATTTATATGGATCAACCTGAGGATTTTATAGACGCAGGCCAAGAAAGTAAAGTGTGTAAACTTATTAAATCCCTATATGGCTTGAAACAGGCACCTAAGCAATGGCATGAAAAATTTGATTCCCGCATGATTGAAAATAGTTTTAAATCAAATGAGTGTGATAAGTGCATCTATCATAAGTCTTGGAATAATTCACATGTAATTGTTTGCCTCTATGTTGATGATTTGTTAATATTTGGCTCTAACATAAATGTTATTGGAGAAATTAAAAGCATGCTTAGTATCCATTTTGACATGAAAGATTTGGGTGAGGCAAATTTCATTCTTGGAATGAAAATTACTAGAACATGTGATGGAACTTTCTTTGACTAGTCATATTATGTTGAATTTTTTTTGACAAAATATAATTTTATTGATTGCAAGCATGTTGTAACCCTTTTTGATTCAAGTGTTCACTTATTTCCTGTACAAAGTGACAATGATATGATAAATCAAAAGGAATATGCTAGATTAATCGGAAGCTTGAGATATGTGACTGACTATACTCCGCCTGATATTGCATACGCAGTAGGAGTACTTAGCAGGTTTACAAGTAAGCCAGGTAGTGAACATTGACATGCTATAACAAGAGTTATGAGGTATTTACTTGGTACAAAAACCTATGGCTTATTTTATAAAAAATATCCTGTTGTTCTCGAAGGTTTTTCTGATGCAGATTGGAATACTTTATCTGGTGATTCCTGTTCTACAACAGGTTATATTTTTACTTTAGGAGATGGTACTATTTGTTGGAAATCGAAAAGCAAACAATAATTGCTAACTCTACCATGGAGGCTGAGCTAATTGCTTTAGCTTCAGCTAGTGATGAAGCGAATCGGTTGAGAGATTTATTATTTCAAATTTCTTATTTTGAAAAACTAATTCCTCCTATTTTGACTATGAAACTATATTTTACAAGTGGTACCAATAATGTTGATTATTTTAAATCTTGTGATAATCTTGCAGATCCACTGACTAAAGCCTTAGCTAGAGAAAGGGTCTGGAGCACATCGAGGGGGATAGGATTGAAGCCCACAAGCTCATAAGTCATATATGAGGAAACCCAACCTGGGGATTAGAGATCCTATCACCAGGTTCAATGGTAAGAATGAATCATATGATGGCTTGGTTTGAAATGCACTATTTTTTATTGTTCCATCCCTATGGTGTGAGTGGATTTATCCTGTAATGATTTGCGAGGTTGAGTTTTATTAATTATTAATGAAAATTTGTAACTCGTATGAGTGGGGTGTTAGAGTTACAGGAGCACCCTTGACAGATTTCACCTATATGAGTGTGGAAGTATGCCGCTTCCTATGAGAATTGGGCTTGTTCTAAAAAATACTCATAAAATCGGGATAGCACAAGGCCGTAATTATCACGACCCTAAATCCGTACCCGATTGTGATGGCGCCTATCGTGAAACAAGGCCAACCGACACAACACCCAATTCATTCTAAACAATTATAATAACAATAATTTAAGTCATTAATATGCTAATAATCCCAAAATAAAAGTAAACTAGTACACTTTGCTGAAACCAACACAGCCCGACATCGGGATATCACCAGTCATGAGCATCTAAATATGTGTCTAAGAGTCTGATAGAGTTTATACAGTCTATTACAGAACTAGAAACAGAAAGTAAGATAGGAGGGAGAAACACTGGGCTGCGAACGCCGAACAACTACCTAGTGGACCCCGAATAGCCTGCTGGGAGAAATCAACCCTCACTGGATGGACCTGAAGCTCCTGAATCTGCACACAGGGTGCAGAGAGTAAAAAGAGTACTCCAACTCAGTGAGTAATAAAAATAAATGAAAACTGAGCGACAAGAAAACACGTAAAACATAGCAAAATGCTACGAAGAGGCAGTGTAAAGCCAATACAATGCAATAAAATAGTAAAGTCTTATAAAAACACCTTAGTTTAGTATAAGCTTCTTTAAAACATCTTTTTAACTGTTAAACAAGTAAATGAAAAGCATCGAGAAAAGATAAACACATAAAATTACATTAATAGACTCCTTATCACTCCCGAGTTCATTCATATCAAAAGCACCAAAATCCAACCACAAACGACTCCTCAAATCCCAAATTCTAGGTCTCCAATTACAAGCCCTAATTCTTCAATATTTAGGCTTAAATTCTAAATATTCCATGATTAATTAGGTATAAATCACATTAGAATTGAGTATTAAGTCCATAAATCTTACCTCCAAGTGTTCCCCCTTGATTCCCTCTTCAATCCACTTCAAAAAGCTTCAAAATCGCCCAAAAATGGAGGAACTTAAGCTCAAAAATCGCGGAATAGGCCTTTTAAACATTCTGCCCAGCTATTTCAATTCCTTCTTCGCGAACGCGGTCAACTCCTCGTGTTCGCGAAGAGAGCGAGATATCCGCGCCTCAGTCTTAAGATTTTTTTTATTTTCTTCATTTTATTTTCAACTGTAATTGTATTTTCACCAACAATTTTAAAGAGATTCAAATGGCTACAGTTGAAAAATTCACGGATATCAAGGTGGGAGATCTCAACAAGCCATTCCGTTTCATTGATACTCATTTCAAGAGATGGAAGGGTAAAGCACTTTTTTATTTAAGTCTTCTCAATGTTTCTAACGTTTTAACTGAGAAGAATCCAAGCAAAATAGACAACTCCTCCATGAATGATGATGAGCTAATTGCCCTTCAAGAAAAAATTGAAAAATATAACAATGATTCATACAAGTGTTGGTATTATCTTCTTAATTGTCTATCTGATAATTTTTATGATTATTATGATAGAACTTACTCTACTGCAAAGAAAATTTGGAAAGCATTGCAGAGTAAGTATGATAACGAGGAGGCAGGTGCGAAAAAATATGCTACTAGCAGATTTTTTCGTTTTCAAATGGTGGACAATAAATCTGTAGTAGACCAAGCTCAAGACTTCATAATGATCGTTGGAGAGCTCAGTTCCGAGGATATTAAGACAATCTTATTATTTGTGGCATAATAGATAAACTTCCACCTTCATGGAAGGAATTTCAAAAAAACTATGTGTCACAAACAAAAGGAAATTTCACTTGAGACGTTGATAATGCAGATTCGCATGGAAGAAGAGGCAAGAGGCCAAGATGCACTTATGCAATCAGAAGAGAGCACTCTACAACCCGTCACTACAAAGGTAAATTTAATTACTTCAAATAATATTACTCCTGAAACTCACAAAAATACTTCTTTGAAGCCGAAGAAGAAGACTTTTAAGGAAAATTATGGTAGACCTCCCAAAAAGAATAATGGTGCAAACAACCAAGCACAGAATCAACAAGTTCAAATTGCAAAACCATGCTTTGTCTGTGGAAAGAGTGGGCATATTGCTCGATTTTGCAAATTTCGGAAACGTGGTCCTACACCACAGGCAAACGTTACCGAAGAGCCACTTGTGCCGGTGATAACAGACATTAACATGGTAGAAAATGTTGATGGATGGTGGGCTGATTCTGGAGCAAACCGTCATGTTTTCTATGATAGAGATTGGTTTAAAGTGTATACTCTATTTGAGAAGCCCAAAACTATCATGCTTGGTGATTCTCACACAACCCAGGTGCTTGGAAAGGGAGAGGTCGAGTTGAAGTTTACTTCAGGAAGAGTATTAACGTTGAAAGACGTACTTTATACTCCTTCAATGAGAAAAAATTTGATGTCTAGTTTTCTTCTTAACAAGGCAGGCTTCAAACAAATTATTGAGAATGATCAATATGTAATAGTGAAAAAGGGTATTTTTGTGGGTAAGGGGTATGCATGTGA
This sequence comes from Nicotiana sylvestris, assembly GCF_000393655.2. Classification (NCBI taxonomy): domain Eukaryota; kingdom Viridiplantae; phylum Streptophyta; class Magnoliopsida; order Solanales; family Solanaceae; genus Nicotiana; species Nicotiana sylvestris. The sequence goes on along the minus strand of NC_091060.1, from coordinate 127,575,086 downwards.
TGGGATGTTCAAGTTGAATGTTGAGAAATAAAACTTCTTCTTGTTCTGTTTATATGCTTTCTTCTACTAATTTTTGGCATGCTCGTTTGTGTCATATTAATAATCATTATGTGGGAATCATGAGTAGTCTAGTAATAATCCCAATGATTAAAAAGAATTTTAAAAAATGTGAGGCTTGTAGTAAAGCTAAAATAACTAAAAGGCCTCATTTCCAAGTTGAAAGAAACATTGAATCGTTGGAATTAGTTTATACTGATATTTGTGAACTTGGAGGAAGTTTAACTCATGGAGGAAAAAGATATTTTATCACTTTTATTGATGATTTCTCTAAGTACACATATGTTTACTTGATGAAAAATAAAAGTGTTGCGTTTGAAAATTTTAAAAATGATCTCCATGAGGTTGAAAATCAATTCGGTAGAAAAATAAAAAGAATTAGAAGTGATAGAAGCCGTGAATATGAGTCTAATGAATTTAATTCTTTTGTTAGATCATTGGGAATAATTCATGAAACTACTCCATTTTATTCTCTTGCATCAAACGGTGTGGCTGAAAGAAAAAATAGAACTTTGGTAGAGTTAATTAATGCCATGCTTATTGAGTTAAATGCACCTTTAAATTTGTGGGGTGAAGCTATTTTGACTGCATGTTATGTGTTGAATAAGGTGCCTCATAAGAAAATAAAATTGACACCATTTGAGTTGTGGAAAAATCACAAGCCAAATTTGGGTTATTTGAGAGTTTGGTGTTGTTTAGCCTATGTTAGGCTAACAGATCCTAAAATCATGAATTTGGGTAAAAATATTACCATTTGTACTTTTCTTGGTTATGCTTCTAATAGTACAACCTATAGATTTTTAAATCTTGAAGAGAATATAATTATAGAATTAGGTGATGCTATTTTTCATGAAAATAAATTTCCATTTGAGTCTAAAAATAGTGGGGGTCAATGATATAAAGATAAATTTTTGTCTATGCCTAGTTCTTCTACTTCTATTTTACAAAATAAAGAAAATGATGCTTTTGAGTTAAGAAGGAGTAAAAGAGCTAGAATAAAAAAAGATTTTGGTCTTGATTTTTATGTTTTTAATATTGAAAATGACCCTCTTACTTTACAAAAAGCTTTATTATTACCTGATGCTATTTTTTGGAAAGAGGCTGTAAATGATGAAATGGAGTCACTAATTTCTATTAAAACTTGGAAGTTGGTTGATTTACCCACCAAGTTGTATAATAATTGGGTGCAAATGGGTCCTAAAAAAAAATTAAAACCGGATAAATCTGTTGATAAGTATAAAGCTAGGCTAGTTACAAAAGGTTTTAAGCAACTAGAAGGCCTAGAATTTTTTGATACTTTTTTTCCGGTAACTAAAATTATATCCATTAGACTCTTAATTGTTCTTGCTGAAATTTTATTTGCATATTCATCAAATGGATGTAAAAACTGCTTTTTTAAATATGGACCTAAATGAAGAAATTTATATGGATCAACCTGAGGATTTTATAGACGCAGGCCAAGAAAGTAAAGTGTGTAAACTTATTAAATCCTTATATGGCTTGAAACAGGCACCTAAGCAATGACATGAAAAATTTGATTCCTGCATGATTGAAAATAGTTTTAAATCAAATGAGTGTGATAAATGCATCTATCATAAGTCTTGGAATAATTCACTTGTAATTGTTTGCCTCTATGTTGATGATTTGTTAATATTTGGCTTTAACATGAATATTATTGGAGAAATTAAAAGCATGCTTAGTAGCCATTTTGACATGAAAGATTTGGGTGAGGCAAATTTCATTCTTGGAATGAAAATTACTAGAACATGTGATGGAACTTTCCTTGACTAGTCATATTATGTTGAAATTTTTTTGACAAAATATAATTTTAATTATTGCAAGCATGTTGTAACCCCTTTTGATTCAAGTGTTCACTTATTTCCTGTACAAAGTGACAATGATGTGATAAATCAAAAGGAATATGCTAGATTAATCGGAAGCTTGAGATATGTGACTGACTGTACTCCGCCTGATATTGCATACACAGTAGGAGTACTTAGCAGGTTTACAAGTAAGCCAGGTAGTGAACATTGGCATGTCATAACAAGAGTTATGAGGTATTTACTTGGTACAAAAACCTATGGCTTATTTTATAAAAAATATCTTGTTGTTCTCAAAGGCTTTTCTGATGCAGATTGAAATACTTTATCTGGTGATTCTTGTTCTACTACAGGTTATATTTTTACTTTGGGAGATGGTACTATTTGTTGGAAATCGAAAAAGCAAACAATAATTGCTAACTCTACCATGGAGGCTGAGCTAATTGCTTTAGCTTCAGCTAGTGATGAAGCGAATCGGTTGAGAGATTTATTATTTCAAATTTCTTATTTTGAAAACCCATTCCTCCTATTTTGATTCATTGTGATAGCACTCCTACAATTGGTAGAGTACAAAACCGTTATTACAACGATAAATCTAGACCTATAAGGAGAAAATATAGTACTATGAAACAATATTTGACAAGTGGTACCATTAATGCTGATTATTTTAAATCTTGTGATAATCTTGCAGATCCACTTACTAAAGCCTTTGCTAGAGAAAGGGTTTGGAGCATATTGAGGGGGATGGGATTGAAGCCCACAAGCTCATAAGTCATATGTGAGGAAACCCAACATGGGGATTAGAGATCCTATCACCTGGTTCAATGGGAAGAATGAATCATATGATGGCTTGGTTTGAAATGCACTATTTTTTATTGTTCCATCCCTATGGTGTGAGTGCATTTATCCAGTAATGATTTGCGAGGTTGAGTTTTATTAATTCTTAATGAAAATTTGTAACTCGTATGAGTGGGGTGTTAGAGTTACAGGAGCACCCTTGACAGATTTCACCTATATGAGTGTGGAAGTATGCCGCTTCCTATGAGAATAGGGCTTGTTCTAAAAAATACTCATAAAATCGGGATAGCACAAGGCCTTAATTATTACGACCCTAAATGCGTACCCGATCGTGATGGCGCCTATCGTGAAACAAGGCCAACCGACACAACACCCAATTCATTCTAAACAATTATAATAACAATAATTTAAGTCATTAATATGCTAATAATCCCAAAATAAAAGTAAACTAGTACAATTTGCTGAAACCAACACAGCCCGACATCGGGATATCACCAGTCATGAGCATTTAAACATGTGTCTAAGAGTCTGATAGAGTTTATACAGTCTATTACAGAACTAGAAACAGAAAGTAAGATAGGAGGGAGAAACACTGGGCTGCGAACGCCGAACAACTACCTAGTGGACCCCGAATAGCCTGCTGGGAGAAATCAACCCTCACTGGATGGACCTGAAGCTCCTGAATCTGCACACAGGGTGCAGAGAGTAAAAAGAGTACTTCAACTCAGTGAGTAATAAAAATAAATGAAAACTGAGCGACAAGAAAACACGTAAAACATAGCAAAATGCTACGAAGAGGCAGTGTAAAGCCAATACAATGCAATAAAATAGTAAAGTCTTATAAAAACACCTTAGTTCAGTATAAGCTTCTTTAAACCATCTTTTTAACTGTTAAACAGGTAAATAAAAAGCAGCGAGAAAAGATAAACACATAAACTCACCCCCTCGGGCACAATACCAGCAGAAATCAGCCCCTCGAGCAATAACATGGAACAACCTCAGCCCCTCGGGCTATATCACATATCTCACTGGGTACCCGCGCTCACTGGGGTGTACAGACTCCGGGAGGGGCTCTTACGGCCCAAGCGTAATATCAAGCCATCTCGTGGCATAATCAATAAGCTCTCAACTTTATATCAAGCCACTTTGTGGCGTACAACTCTAGCCCTCAGCCTCATAATCATAATCAGTACAACACTGCTGCGGCATGCAACCCGATCCCATAATAATCCTCACAACATAGGCCATCGGTCCTACTCAGTCAGAATCTTTAAAAGCCACTCGGGCACAGTAAAATATGATGCTCAACCCAAAATATCATTTGAAGTGTTAAAGCAGAGTAAACATGGCTGAGTTATGAAAACAGTATAATATAACATGACTGAGTACAAATATAAAGTCAAAACAGTAAGGAAATAATAGTAAAAAATCCCTTAGGGTCCAAAACAGTTGGCACGAGGCCCAAATATGGCATTCAACCCAAAACATAATGATAACAAACAATTTTCAATCAAATACGCAGTAAAATAGTCATACGTGATGGACTAAGTCACAATCCCCGACGGTGCACGACCCCACTCTCGTCATTTAGCGTGTGCGTCACCTCAATATAGCACTACGATGTGAAATCCGAGGTTTCATACTCTCAGGATAACATTTATAATCATTACTCACCTCTATCCGGTCCAAACTCTAGCCCACAATGCCTTTGTCTCTCGAATTGACTTCCGGATGCTTCAAATCTAACCAAAATCAGTGCAAAACCATCAAAATATGCTAAGGGAACAAAGCCCACTCGAAAGAAATCAAATTACAACACAAATCCCGAAATTGGCCAAATCCGACCCCTAGGTCCACGTCTCGGAATACGATAAAATTACATTAATAGACTCCTTATCACTCCCGAGTTCATTCATATAAAAAATACCAAAATCCAACCACAAACGGCCCCCTCAAATCCCAAATTCTAGGTCTCCAATTACAAGCCCTAGTTCTTCAATATTTAGGCTTAAATTCTACAAATTCCATGATTAATTAGGTATAATTCACATTAGAATTGAGTATTAAGTCCATAAATATTACCTACAAGTGTTCCCCCTTTATTCCCTCTTCAATCCTCTTCAAAAAGCTTCAAAATCGCCAAAAATTGGAGGAACTTAAGCTCAAAATCGCGGAATAGGCCTTTTAAACATTCTGCCCAGCTATTTCAATTCCTTCTTCGCGAACGCGGTCAACGCCTCGTGTTCGCGAAGCACAAACTTAAGTTGAACATAAATCCTTTTATGCAAACGCGACCACCCCTCGTGAACGTGATGCCTCAGCAAGTCAAACCATCGCGAACGCATCTGCTCCCTCACGAACGCGATGCTTCCTGACTCCAACCCTTCGCGAACACGGAACCTCCCTCACGAACACGAAGGCCAAATCTCAAGCCTCTCATCCTAACCCTTCGCGAATGTGAGGGCCCACTCGCGAACGCGAAGGCCAAAAGTCTGCAACACTCACAGCAGATTTTTGCTACTTTTCTCAACTTGAAATGGTCCATTTAACCATCCAAAACTCACCCAAGGCCCTCGGGACCTCAACCAAACATGCCAACCTATCCCATCACACCATTCAAACTTGTTCCAACCTTCAAAACGCTCAAAACAATATCAAAACACCAAATTTGCATTGGATTCAAGCTTAAGAATTCTAAAAACTTCCAAATTCCGCTTTCGATCAAAAAGTCTATCAAACCACGTCCGAATGACCTAAAATTTTGCACACACATCCCAAATGACACAACTAACCTACTGCAACTCCCGGAATTCCATTCCAGCCCCGATATCAAAATCTCACCTATCAACCGAAAAATGCCAAAATTCCAATTTCGCCATTCAAGCCTAAATCTACTCTGGACCTCCAAAATACGTTTCGATCACGCTCCTAAGTCCCAAATCACCTCCCGAAGCTATTCGAACCATCGAAACTCATATCCGAACCCTTTAACATATAAGTCAACATTCGGTTGACTTTTCCAACTTAAGTTTCCTCAAAAGAGACTAAGTGTCTCAAACCTTACCAAAACCTCTTTGAACCTGAGCCAACCAATCCGATAATACATAATACAGTTGAACAAGGCAATAAGAAGTAGAAATGGGGGAAACAGAGTGGTAACTCATGAAACGACTGGCCGGGTCATTACATCCTCCCCCTCTTAAACAAACGTTCGTCCTCGAACAAGTCAAGAAACATAACTGAAGCCTCAAACAGGTGAGGATATTTTCTCCGTACCTCTCGCCCTGTCTCCCAGGTCGCCTACTCCATGGGCCGACCTCTCTACTGCACTTTCACTGAAGCTATATCCTTTGACCTCAACTTTTGAACCTGACGCTCCAAAATAGCTACTGGCTCCACATCATAAGTCAAATCATCATCTAACTGGACCATTCTAAAATCCAAAACATGAGACGGATCCCTAATATACTTCCGGAGCATAGAAACATGAAATACCGGATGCAGACTCGATAAGCTGGGTGACAAATCAAGCTCATAAGCCACCTCCCCAATCATCCACAGTACCTCAAAAGGACCAATGAACCGAGGACTCAATTTAACCTTCTTCCAAATCTTATAACACCCTTCATGGGTGAAACCTTCAACAGAACCTTCTCACTAACCATGTAGGACACATCCCGAACCTTCCTGTCAGTATAACTCTTCTGTCTCGACAGCGCTGTATGAAGCCTCTCCTGAATCACCTTCACCTTGTCTAAAGCATCCTGCACCAAGTCTGTACCCAATAGCCTAGCCTCACCTGACTCAAACCAACCAACTAGAGATCTACACCGCCTCCCATACAAAGCCTCATATGGAGCCATCTGAATACTTGACTGGTAGCTGTTGTTATAAGCAAACTCTACGAGCGGTAGAAACTGATCCCATGACCCTCCGAAATCAACGACACAAGCACTCAACATGTCCTCCAATATCTGAATAGTGCGCTCGAACTGCCCGTCCGTCCGATGGTGAAAAGTTGTGTTTAACTCAACCTGGGTACCCAACTCTCGCTGCACAGACCTCCAAAACTGAAAAGTAAATTGAGAGCCTCTATCTGAAATGATGGAAACTGGGACATCATACAAACGAACAATCTCCCGGATATAGATCACTGCCAACTGCTCTAAAGAATAGGTAGTACAAACAAGAATGAAGTATGCGGACTTGGTCAGCTGATCCACAATCACCCAAATAGCATCGAACTTCTTCAAAGTCCGTGGGAGCCCAACTACAAAGTCCATGGTGATCCACTCCCACTTCCACTCTGGAATATCCATCTGCTGAAGCAAGCCACCCGGTCCCTGATGCTCATATTTCACCTGCTGACAATTGAGGCACCGAGCTACAAATCCCACAATGTCCTTCTTCATTCTTCTCTACCAATAATGTTGTCTCAAATACTGATACATCTTCACGGCACTCGGATAAATGGAATACCACTAGCTATGGGCCTCCTCCATAATCAACTCCCGAAGCCCATCTACATTGGGCACACATATCCGGCCCTGCATCCTCAACACCCTATCATTACCAATAGTCACATCTATGGCATCATCGTGTTGAACTCTGTCCTTAAGGACATGCAAATGAGGATCATCATACTGGCGCTCTCTGATGTGATCAAATAAGGAATACCGAGAAATCACGCAAGCCAATACCTGACTGGGCTCCGAAATATCTAATCTCACAAACCGATTGGCCAAGGCCTGAACATCAACTGCAAGAGGTCTCTCCCCAACTGGAATATATGCCAAACTCCCCATACTCACCGCCTTTCTACTCAAGGCATCTGCCACCACATTGGCCTTCCCTGGATGGTACAAAATAGTGATATCATAATCCTTTAGTAGCTCCAACCATTTCCACTGCCTCAAATTGAGATCCTTCTGCTTGAACAAGTGTTGGAGGCTACTATGATCAGTAAACACCTCACAAGACACACCATACAAGTAATGCCTCCAAATCTTTAACGCGTGAACAATGGTAGCCAACTCCAAATCATGAACATGGTAGTTCTCCTCATGGGGATTCAACTGACGAGAAGAATAAGCAATAACCCTACCATCATGCATCAATACACACCCAATACCAACTCTCGAAGCATCACAATATATGGTATATGAACCTGAAGCTGATGGCAAAACTAATGCTGGAGCTGTGGTCAAGGCAGTTTTGAGCTTTTGAAAGCTCTCCTCACACTCATCCGACCACCTGAATAGAGAACCCTTTTGAGTTAACTTAGTCAAGGGCGATGTGATAGATGAGAATCCCTGAACAAACTGGCGGTAAAAACCCGCCAAACCAAGAAAGCTGCGAATCTCTGTGGCGAGGACGGTCTGGGCCAACTCTGAACCGCCTCTATCTTCTTTGAATCAACCTAAATACCCTCGCTGGACAACACGTGCCCCAAGAAAGCCATTGAACTGAGCCAAAACTCACACTTGGAGAACTTTGCATAAAGTTTCTCCTCCCTCAATCTCTTCAACACAACTCTCAAATGCTTCGCGTGCTCCTCCTGACAACGTGAATACACCAGAATGTCATCAATGAAAACTATGACAAACGAGTCGAGATAAGGCCGGAACACGCTGTTTATCAAATGCATGAACGTTGCTGGGGCATTGGTTAGCCCAAAAGACATCACCAAGAACTCATAATGACCATATCGGGTCCTGAATGCCGTCTGAAGAATATCCGAGTCCCTAATCTTCAACTGGTGATAACCTGAATGGAGATCAATCTTGGAGAACACTCTCGCTCCCTAAAGCTGGTCAAACAGATCATCAATGCGAGACAAATGATGTTTGTTCTTAATTGTTACTTTGTTCAACTGCCTATAATCAATGCACATCCTCATAGTACCATCCTTCCTCTTCACAAATAGAACAGGTGCACCCCAAGGTGACACACTAGGCCGAATGAACCCCTTATCAAGGAGTTCATGAAGCTGCTCCTTTAACTCCTTCAACTCCACTGGTGCCATATGATACGATGGAATAGAGATGGGATGAGTGCCCGGCACCAGGTCAATACCAAAATCAATATCTCGGTCCGGTGGCATGTCCATCAGATCTGCAGGAAACACATCGGGAAAATCCCTCACAATAGGAACAAAATCAATACTAGGAGTCTCTACACCGACATCCCTCACAAAGGCTAAGTACGAAAGATAACCCGTCCCAACCATACGTTGGGCCCTCAAGAATGAAATTACCCTACTGGAAACATAATCAGTCGAACCTCGCCACTCAATCTGTGGCACACCTGGCATAGCCAATATCTCTATCTTAGCATGACAGTCCAAAATAGTACGACACGGAGATAGCCAATCCATGCCCAATATAACATCGAAGTCTACCATACATAACAACAGATCCACTCGGGTCTCCAAATCCCCAATAGTCACCACACATGATTGGTACACACGGTCTACAACAACAGTATCGCCCACCGAAGTAGAGACACAAACAGATAAAACAAGAAACTCATGAGGCATATCCAAATAACGAGCAAAGTATGATGACACATAATAATAATTGGAACCGGGATCAAATAATACAGAGGCATCTTTATGGCAGACTGAGACAATACCTGTGATCATGGCGTCTGAAGCAATAGCATCGGGTCTAGCTAGAAGTGCATAGAAACGGGCCTTACCGCCACCTGATCGACCTCCCTCTCTAGTGCGACCCCTAGTTGACTGACCTCCACCCCTAGCTGGGTGGGTGGGTAGTGGTAAAGTAACTGGCGCTGAAGTCGATGGCTGACTCCTCTACTGAGATGAACCCGCCAGACGACAATGACACTGCCTCCACATATAACCCATCTCTCCACACTTATAGCAACTCTCGGGTGCTGGAGACGGGGACTAAAGGGAACCCCTAGCCCCGAAATGACCAACAGATGCACCTGGTATAGAAGAGCCCTGAACTGATAGAGCACAGGACGAACTCTGAGTTGGAAGGGCACTAAGTGATAACTGGCCATGATGAGAACTGTGAGAACCATAACCTGATGACGCCCCAAGATAACCTGGGCGAGCTGGCTGAGCATGCTTGAATGGACGGCCTATGCCGTGTTGAAATTGACCTCTCGAAGGAGCACCACCATAACTACCAGATCCCCGAGGCCTCTTGGCCTCTCTCTCATCTCGCTCCTGGTGACGAACTGACTAAATCTCACGAGCAATGTCAACAACCTCCTCAAAAGTAGCACCAGACACCCTCTCCCTGCTTATGAGAATACGAAGCTGATAAGTGAGGTCATCAACGAATCTCCTAATCCTCTATCTTTTCATAGGAACCAACCAAATAGCAAGACGAACTAACTCCGAAAACCTTATCTCATACTACGTCACAATCAAATCTCCCTGACATAACCACTCGAACTACCTGCGCAGCTCCTCTTTGTGAAACTGTGGCACATACTTCTCTAAAAAGAGAACGGAGAACTGCTGCCAGGTAAGAGGTGCTGCACCAATAGGCATACGCCTCTAATATACCTCCCACCAACTGAAGGCAGCTCCAGAAAACTGAAAAGTAGTGAAAGCGACCCCGCTGGTCTCCAGAATACTCGTTGTACGAAGAATTCTCTAACACTTGTCCAAGAAACCATAGGCATCCTCGCCCTCTACACCACTGAAAGTCGGAGGCTGAAGTCTACCAAACCTCTCCAACCTACGCTACTCATCCTCTGGCATGGCAAGAGCTACATAGTCCTGAGCAGCTGCAACCGGCTAGGTTGGATGTGCCCCCGGTATTTGAAGTCCCTGTACGACCTGCTCAGGTGTGCGAGCTGCGGGAGACTGAGTGCCTCCCCCGGCCTGAGAAGTAGCTGCAATTGTAGTAACTAAGACCGCCTGAGCCAGGCCAGTGCATACTGATAGAATCTGAGCCAGGGCCTCCTGAAGGCACGGAATCACAATGGGCAGAACTGGTTCCTGAGTTGGTGCTGCTGGAGCGTCCGCAATTGGGACCTGATCCTGAACTGGGGCAGCTAGTAGATCTGCAGGTGCTTCCCTAGCTGTTGTGCGGGCCACACCCCTACCCCTACTGCGTCCTCGGCCTCTAGTGGGCATAGCGGGCGGTACTGGTGGTCGTTGTCGCACCCTTTTTTTCCTTCGCGGAATCAGGTTCATGATATTTGATTGGGACAACTCTTTCCTTTTCGGAAAGGGGGTTGCATTTTTGAAGAGTCGCCACCTAACGATTTAAGGTGCGTTAGGGCACCTATAGGGTTTATTCATAACTATATTTGGTAACCTGAGACAGGGTAAGAGCTTGAAATTATCCTAAGGGAAAGGTGTTAGGAACCCCTCAAGATCCACTAGTGTGGTTCCCGGCCAGACAGTTTTTTGTGAATTTGTGCAATTAGCAAATAAACAAGTATGGCTAAAATAGTAGGGGATTTAAGTTTAAATACACAAGTGTTTGAAAACAATTAGTGAAAGGCAAATTTTTTAAAAGAATTACAATCTAAAGCATGCTTATGAATGTAAAGGGGGTGTCATAGGTTTGTTTGTAATATGGATCACAACAATGCAATACCCAGTATGACACTTCTCAAAGAGGGGCTACACGTGGTATTAACGCACCGGTCATCATATCCATATCTACACTTTCTCGCCCCGTGAAGGTAATTAAAGCGAGGGTTGGTCTCGACTCCTATTCCATGCTGCTACCCGTCCCTTCCTATCAGTCCTGGAGGAATTTAGGACTCCTATCCTAAAAAGGGGAAGGTTCTAGGCGGCCCCTTAGGTTTAAAGGCAAAATACTAGGCGTAAAATAAGAACACATAAGACTGCATTTAGGGGGAAAACACATAAACAGATAGAAGTCTCAGATACACCTCCATAAGTAATGCACATAGACAGCATGACTCGTACACAATTAAGGTCTGAATTCAGATCTTAAGCATGACATCTAAGTTATAATAGCAGAACCAGGTCTATTACATGAGTCAGAAAAGAAGTCTGAATCAGGCTAGCCTATTGATTTTAAGCATATTAATCATTAAGTAGTACACACAAAGAGCAGTTTCCAGTTTTATAAGAGATTGGATACCTAAGGATTGCCTAAGCATTTACCAGAACCATTAGAAGTTCAGAAGTCGTTTTGCCTAAGAGCATATTGTTCTAGGTGTTATAAAATGTAGGGATTGTTACCAGTTTATTTTAAACAGGATAATCAAATGTGAAGCTGTTTTTACCTTTTTTATAATCAGCAGTTTACACTAAGTGTGAATGCAAGTACGAATGGGATCCTAAGACATGGTATCTAAGATGCATGTATAAAGCTCATGATGGTTTATATGCAGAATTCCTAAAGCAGGGTTTCTAAATGCACGACAGGATTGCAGAATTTTCCTAAAGCATGATTCTTAAATGGAGAAAAAGGTTACGACAATATAGAGCATGCTGTCAAGTGTGCGAGAGTAGCAATCTTTGTTTTAATGACACTTTATCCAAAAGCAGGATTTATGAGTGATAAGAATGTCAAAAAGGAGATGTTGAAGCAGTATACATGAGACCTAAGAGCATGGTTTCTATTGCACATAAAGGAAATATAGACCTAAAGCATGGCTTATACCCCTTTTGATATCTATAACATACATAGCTACCCCCTCCCCCCCCCCCCCCGCAATTTCACTATCCAAACCCCAATGTTCGTTTACAAATCATTATAGACCATGTGAATGAATTACATGAGAAAAAGTAAAAATTATACTATGGAGGGTCTGAGACAGGCCCAGACTTTTCAATACCTGATTTGGACTTCCTCCCTGAGTTATGTAATAAACCACCTCAGGTGCCAAGATTGTTCCATAGTCTTTCTCACACCTGGGTGTGTCAGAGTTCCCTAAGGACCTCAAGGGATCCCGGGAAGTGTTCACACCCAGATTTCATAGCCAAGACAGAGTAAGTGCAGTGTGGAAAAGCCCAGCTTTTATGTGTACAAGTTCAGAGGGAGCTCAAAGTTCTCAAGGCAAGGCTCACACAAAAGAGGCAGAACCTAGTGGTCTAAGAGTATATGTGGGAGTGCTTGTCATGGTTTGAAAAAAAGGGTTGAATTGGAAAATAGTTTTGAAACAACATGTTTGAAATAAATTTGCAAAAACAACAGAATAGTTTTGATAAGGAGAAGGGAATAGAAGCAATAATAACTTGGAACAAGCCAGCACACACAGAACAAACTAAAAGTGTAGTATCATTTCAACATTCACAAGCAGGGAAGTAAGGGGTTGGGGACATAGAGGGCCCAAATCAGAAACACATAAATATGGATGAGAAGAAAAGTAGATAGACCAGCAAGCACAAAGAACAAGTAGCAACTGAATGGCCTACAAACTACTACTTCAAAGAGTTAACAAGGGAATCATGCTTGAAATTAGAATAGTAATAAGACATAGGGACAGGGTATGGGAGTAGTCATGCAGGGGTCTATTACACATAATTAGTCATGACTTAGTGTTAACGAAGTACATTAGGAGACATACTAGTTGAGGGACATAAACAGGAACTCAAGTAGACATACTGATTACATTTGAACTAGAGAGGGCAGAACTTAAGCATGCTGAATAAAACAGTAAACAAGAAGGGCAATTAAACAACATGAGTCATTAAGTCAATGCAGAAAGAGATAGGGATTGACAAACAATGGAGCACATAGAGTTGAGTTTCAAGATTAAACTAGGAACATACCAGTTAAGGAAATAAAGTGCAGAAAAAGTAAAGCAAGTAGAGTTCCACAGTCTAGCCTTGGCTTTCAGCCGGCTAGACAAGCAGTAGCACAAGTAGTAGAGAAAGGAGAGAGAGTTTGAGTGTGTGTGTGTGTGTATTCTGAACTGTGTTCGTGCGTTAAGACTGTAGAAGAGAGTCATTTATATAATAGTTTGAAAACTGGTTAAAATAAGGCAAGAATCAATTCTTCAGTAATTATAGAACTCAACATAGAAAATTGGTTCGAATCTCCCTTTGATTAAGGGAGTCAGTGTGAACAGTAAAGGGCAGGTGACAAATAAGGAAAGAAATCATACACGGCTAGAGTATAACAAATAAGGAAAGATTTCAAAAATAGTACCAGTATAAAACAAGTAATTAAGGCTAGGTTCAGAATATTTTCAAACTAAGGAGACAATCAGTAGTATTGAAGACAAGGCAAGGAGAATTAATTAAGGTAAGCAACTAATCAAATTAAGTGGAAAGGTAGGGGTCGAGATTCAGTAGCATAGAGTAGGACCAAATTCAATGAAGCCCTGATTAAGGACACAACTTAGTAGAAAAAATAAGTATTATAGCAAAATAGGGTAAGAAAATCAGTCAGCCTAACAGACGGGGCAAAACTTTTAGGGTTTTTGAATGAAAATTTTCAATCACCATCGATTAAGGAAACCAGACTTGATCAAAGGGAGTCATGACTCTATACTTTAATCATATAAATAGAGGAGGTCCACAGATGTAGCAAGAAACACATATTTGAAGCATAGTCACAGAAAGAAGCAAAAGATGAACAAACAAAGTGAGCATAGTCATACAAAAGCGACATAAGTAGACTAGGGATTCAGGAAAACATATTCAAAGCAGAGTAATCACAGGACTCACGTAAGAAGGCTAACACACAGACATGAAGTAAAGAAAGCATGCTAATACTCAAAGAAGCAAAGTAAGGAAAATTATAGAAACAAAGTAAAGAAAATCTTAAAAAAGGGGCTTTTAGCAGAGTCAAGTTAAAAGCAGTAAGAGCACAAAATCGGTCAAAACAAACAAGGGAAAGGGTTTAATCATAACGAAATCAGTTAGAACATGCGTACAATAACTCCGAGAAATCCTAGTTTTAGAAAAGAATGACTAAAATCAAAATAGTTAGTTAAAACAGGAGATTTTTAGAAGAAAATGCTTAATAATACTTGAATCATCTCAGATCAATAATGATCTGAGAAGAATCGAGTAGTAGCAAACTAGGGTTTCGGAAGATAGTAAAGATAAGGAAAAATCGGTTAAAAACTCATGGATATACCTAGATCTAAGACAGATCTAAAGAAAAGTGAAAAATCTCAAGAGTTAGGGTTTCAGAGAACCCAGAGAAGATGAGAAAACCTTAGAACATTACCGGTTTTAGGTGAAAAGTCATGGATCTTACTCGAACAGCCATGGACAGCTAGAAAATGGCCTAAAAGGCCATGGATGGGCTCTCTGAGAGGTTTGAACAAGATCTGGTCTAGATCTCTTCGAGATCCTTCCATGAAATCACAAAAATGAGCAACCAAGAGACGTACGAGACAAGTATACGTCTAAAACAGCTATGGGAATCCATGGATCGAGTGAGGCTCGAAGTGATTAGGGCTGGTTTAAGGTGGCGGCAGCTAGGGTTGGGTTTAGGTCTCAGAGAGAATTAGAGAGGAAAGGGGTTTCAGGGCTGCTGTTTGGTGAAAATGAGAGGGTTTGGGGGGGTCGTTTGGGATTAATTATGGAAGGGAATAATGGGGACCGTTGATTTGGGAGATCAACGGTCGAGATTAAATGGGTAGGTGGGTTCCGGGTTTGGTTTGGGTTTGGGTCCGGTGGGTTTTTTAATTGGGTTGGGGGTCCGTTGGATTTAGGCTAGATTTGAAAGCCAATTTGGCCAAAATTTAAATAGCTAATTTTTCCTATTTAATTTATAACAAAATAGTATATAATTTCTAAAAAATAATTTAAAATGCTAAAATGATTTTTAATACATAATTAGCAATTTAAAAATATAGGATCCAATTTTATGCATATAAAATATAATTAAATCTTAAAAGGGCTAATATTGCAATTACGTGCAATTTAGCTTTAAATACTAAATTTAATTATAAAAATTACATTAGCCATATTTTGGCATAAATATAGAAATCCAATAGATTAATTAGCAAAAATAATAATTTTGAAAATAATTATTAGGGATTTTATGGATAAAAAGGGAGAAAATAAATCAATTTAAAACCTTAAAATTATGGAATAAATAATAAAAACCTTGGATATGATTATATATGTATATATATGCTATTTTGAAGGTATTTTGTATATTGAAAATATATAGGGAAAAATAGGGTATCAACAGCTGCCCTTCTTTACCCGGGAAGGATGAAAGAGTTGTCGGGTAAAGCTATGATGGCCAATTTTGACCGAGCGAAATGGTTTGAAGAGGTTAAGGCTGCACCCTAGCTTCTGAGTTGCCTACATATCCCTGGTTTTACAGGAATCAGGCCGTATGTAGTTCAGGATCCACCGGCGGAGTATATCGATGAAGCGATTTCAAGAACGGACGCAACATCTGGGGCAGGGTGAGTGGACGGTTTACGGGAATGGTTAGGTTTGATATGGATGAGGGAACTGGAGTGGGATCGCTCCTGCTGGGATAGTCATTGCTTGCCGTCTTACCTGCAAATAGAAGCAATACAAGCGTATATTGTGCATAAATTTAAACATGATGCAAATTCCCGTTGGACCATAAGTGTTGTCTTCAGAAGATGAAGATGACGTCCTTAGACCATGATGTCCTAGGCCATGAAGCGTATTGAAAGGGATTCGCAGGCCATGAAGTGATGTTCTCGGGCTATGAGGATAGTGCCTCCGAACTATGACGCCTTTGAATAATGATATGCTAAAGATTGAAAGGGATCCTCAGGCCATGACATGGTGTTTTTGGGCTATGAAGATGGTGCCTCCGAACGATGACGTCTTTGGATGAGTTGGCGATATTTCAGCCCATGAAGGATGCAGTAGTATGATGCGGACAAGACAGAGCTTAGTCTTGCGAATTGAAGGGCAAAGCTTAGCCTGTAAGAGAAGCGAGATAAATAGTGCTTAGGATAACACTTAGTTTCGAAGAAAATTGGAGGCAGAGCTTAGCCTCGAAAGGCAGAATGATAGCCTTATGCAAGGATGCGAATGCAGATGGAGTTAGAGCTTAACCTCGGAAGGCAGAATGGTAGCCTTATGAAAATCGGAAGGTAGAATAGTATCCTTATGCAATGCAGATGCAGATGGAGGTAGAGCTTAACCTCGAAAGACAGAATGGTAGCCTTATGCAAGTTGGAAGGCAGAATAGTAGCCTTATGCAAGTTAGAAGCCAGAATAGTAGCCTTATGCAATGTAGGTGCAGATGGAGACAATGTTTAGTCTCGGAAGGCAGAATGGTAGCCTTATGCAGATTGGAAGGCAGAATAGTAGCCTTATGCAATGCAGATGCGGATTGAGGTAGAGCTTAACCTCAGAAGGCAGAATGGTAGCCTTACGCAAAATTTGGAAGGCAAAATAGTAGCCTTATGCAATGCAGATGCAGATGGAGATAGTGTTTAATCTCGGAAGGCAAAATGGTAGCTTTATGCAGATTGGAAGGCAGAATAGTAGCCTTATGCAATGCAGATGCAGATGGAGACAGCGTTTAGTCTCGGAAGGCAGAATGGTAGCCTTATGCAAGAATGCAGATGCAGATAGAGGTAGTGCTTAACCTCGAAAGGTTGAATGGTAGCCTTATGCAAAATTTGGAAGGAAGAATAGTATCCTTATGCAATGTGGATGCAGATGGAGACATTGTTTAGTCTCGAAAGGCAGAATGATATCCTTATGCAGATTGGAAGGAAGAATAGTAGCCTTATGCAATGCGGATGCAGATGGAGACAATGTTTAGTCTCGGAAAGCAGAATGGTAGCCTTATGCAAGAATACAGATGCAGATAGAGGTAGAGCTTAACCTCGAAAGGCAAAATGGTAGCCTTATACAAGAAATAAGATAACAACTGATAGTAGAATTTTCTTAGTTGATAGCATATTGCAGTGTTGTGATTACTGGGAGCATTGTGACATACGGGACATAACTGGTGTGTACTGATAGCAAATGTTGGTAAGTGCAACGGTTTTGAGAATCGTATTTTGGATAATGTTTGTCCCGTGGGCGTAGAGTATGTCTAATCCTGGTGGCTGCATCCAAAGAAAAATCGTGAGTTATGTAAGGGGGAAGGTTAGCTCGTATCCCCGCTGGCTTTTGCTTGACTCGTTCGGCTTTGATCTAGTGATATTGTCTGTATTATTGAGGTAGTGTTGCTAAACAAAGCAGTTTCAATAATAAACATGCATGATTTTGTAAAAGTATGACATAAATGTATAGTTAAAAATAGTTTTTAGATGAACCAACGACTGTGATGTGGTTCGGGACATTGCAACCACTCTTGCTATGGAATTTTGAGGGTCCTCCTCAAAATTCTACCCCAGTTTGATGGGTTGACACTTCTGATTGTTGCTCGTGCGGTGATTGACTGAAATTACTTTGGGATTTTGAGTGTCCTCCTCAAAATTATGCCCTAGTTTCCAATTATGGGGGAAATGAAATTTTTATTGAATTGTGACCGAACTCATAGGGCTACCTACGTATATCCTCTTAAACGGGAATCAGGTCAGGCGTAGTTTAATTTACATCATATAAGGAAAACATAAAGATTACACATAGTAATGCTTGACTGCATCTGAATTGATTAGCTTCGGCCAGACTTCTCCGTCCATTTCTGCAAGTATGAGGGCTCCCCCTGTCAAAACCTGGTGAACCATGTATGGACCCTGCCAGTTGGGAGAGAACTTCCCTTTGGCTTCATCTTGATGCAGAAAATTTTTCTTTAACACCAGTTGCCCCGATGTGAACTTTCTTGGCTTGACTCTCTTGTTGAAGGCTCTGGACATTCTGTCCTGGTAGAGTTAACCATGGCAAACTGCATTCATTCTCTTTCCGTCTATAAGGGTTAGTTTCTCATAACGACTTTTTACCCACTCTGCGTCGTCGAGCTCAGCTTCTTGTATGATCCTTAGGGAAGGAATTTCTACCTCAGTGGGAATGACAGCCTCTATACCATAAACTAGCATATAGAGGATTGCCCTGGTTGATGTGCGGACTGTGGTGCGATACCCCAGTAGAGCGAATGACAACTTCTCGTGCCACTGCTTATGCTTCTCTATCATTTTCCTCAATATCTTCTTGATATTCTTGTTGGCGGCTTCTACAGCTCCATTCATCTGAGACCTGTAGGCTGTGGAATTCTTGTGTTTGATCTTGAAAGTTTTGCACATAGCTTTCATCAAGTCGCTGTTGAGGTTGGAGCCATTATCTATAATGATTGACTCTGGAATCCCGAATCGACAAACAATGCGGCCGCGGACAAAGTCTGCCACAACTTTCTTAGTCACTACTCTGTAAGATGCTGCTTAGACCCATTTGGTGAAATAGTCGATGGTTACCAGGATAAACCTGTGTCCGTTGGAAGCAGCAGGCTCGATTGGTCCAATAACATCCACCCCACAGGCGGTGAATGGCCACGGTGAACTTGTTGTGTTGAGCTCGCTCGGAGGTACCTTTATCATGTCTGCATGTATCTGACAGCGGTGGCATTTCTGGACATACTGCAGTCTGTTTCCATAGTCATCCAAAAGTAACCAGCCCGGAGTATCTTCTTTGCTAAGACAAAACCATTCATATGTGGACCGCAGGTCCCAGCATGAGTTTCCACTAGCAGCTTAGATGTTTCTTTTGCGTCGACACATCTTAATAATCCCAGATTAGGAGTCCTCCTATACAGGGTTCCTCCACTATAAAAGAGGTTGTTGGACAATCTCCGAAGTGTGCATTTCTGAGTAGGATTTGCAAGCTCTGGGTACTTTCCTTTTGCCAAATATTCCTTGATATCATGAAACCAAGGCTCTTTGTTTGCTTCTTATTCAACATGGGCATAGTAAGCTGGCTGATTATGGATTTTCACCAGAATGGGATCAACGAAATTCTTGTCTGGATGTTGTATCATAGATGATAGGTTAGCCAATGCATCGACGAACTCATTTTGGATTCTGGGAATATGCTGGAATACTGTCTTCGTGAACCTATTTCTCAATTCCTATACGTGATGTAAATAAGGGAGTATCTTGGAGTTCTTGGTCGTCCATTCTCCTCGTACCTGATGTATAAGTAAGTCTGAATCTCCAATCACTAGCAGCTCTTGAACATTCAGGTCAATGGCCACTTTGAGTCCTAAGATGCAGGCTTCATACTCGGCCATATTGTTGGTGCAGGGGAACCTGAGTTTGGCAGACACCGGATAATGCTGACCGGTTTATGATATTAGGACTGCTCCTATGCCAACTTCTTTGAAGTTTGCTGCTCCATCGAAGAACATTCTCCAACCGTCATAGGATTCCACAATGTCTTCTCCTATGAATGATACCTCTTCATCAGGAAAATATGTTTTTAAGGGTTCGTATCCTCCATCCACGGGGTTTTCAGCAAGGTGGTCTGCCAATGTCTGTCCATTGACCGCTTTCTGAGTTACGTAAACAATGTCAAACTCACTCAACAGGATTTGCCACTTGGCTAAGCTTGCCGGTGGGCATAGGCTTCTGAAAGATGTACTTCAAGGGATCCATTCTCGATATGAGATATGTAGTATAGGCACAAAAGTAATGTCTTAGCTTCTGAGCTACCCAAGTCAAAGCACAACAGGTGCATTCCAATAGAGAATACCAGGCCTCGTACAAGGTGAACTTCTTATTGAGATAATAAATGGCTTGTTTCTTCCTCACTGTTTTATCGTGCTGCCCTAGAATGCAGCCGAAAGCTCCATCTAACACTGCAAGGTAGAGTAATAAGGGTCTACCTGGCTCGGGCGGGACTAAAACTGGTGGTGTTGATAGGTACTCCTTGATTCTGTCGAAGGCCTTTTGGCAATCATCGGTCCATTTGGTGGCGGCGTCCTTCTTCAACATCTTAAATATTGGCTCACAGATAACTGTAGATTGTGCTATGAATCGGCTGATGTAGTTAAACCTTCCCAAGAAACTCATCATATCCTTCTTCTTCTTTGGTGGTGGTAGTTCTTGAATGGCTTTGACTTTTGATGGATCCAGTTCTATTCCTCGGTGGCTCACAATAAACCCAAGCAATTTCCAAGCAGGAACCCCAAATGTGCACTTTGCAGGGTCTAGTTTCAGGTTGTATCTCCGCAGTCTATTAAAGAACTTCCTTAGATCATCTATGTGGTCAGTGGCCTTCTTGGATTTGATAATAACATCATCCACATATACCTTTATCTCCTTGTATATAATATCATGAAAAATGGTGGTCATGGCCCTCATGTAGGTGGCCCCTACATTATTCAGGCCAAACGACATCATCTTTTAATAGTACACTCCCCACGACGTAATGAAAGCCGTTTTCTCGGCATCTTCCTCATCCATCCAGCGAAGCAATCTACGAATGACTGTAGCTCATGCTTGGCGCAATTATCAATCAGGATGTGTATATTTGGCAAAGGGAAGTCGTCTTTCGGCACGACTCTAACCTTCCCGTCCTTCTTTGGTATTGGCACGATGTTGGCTAACCATGTCTGGTATTCTACTACCCTGAGAACCTTAGCTTTGATCTGCTTGGTGACTTCTTCCTTGACTTTCAAACTCATATCAGGCTTGAACTTTCTGAGCTTTTGCTTTACCGGTGGACACGTTGGATCGGTTGGCAGTTTGTGAGCCATAATAGACGTACTCAGACCAATCATGTCATTATACGACCAGGCGAATATGTCCTCATACTCCTTTAAAAATTCTGTGTATTCCTTCTTCTCTGATAGCGATAGGTGAATGTTGATTCGCATTTCCTTGACATTTTCTGCATCTCCCAGGCTGACAATTTTGGTCTCGTCCAACTTAGGTCTGTTCTCAAAGTTCTCAACTTCTTTGACAATCTCGTCAGGTATGTCATCTTCCTTTGAATCAATATCTGTTTGTTGCGTTGTCTCATTGCATGTCACAATCATTAGTTCATTAAGATAAGTAATAGTAATGTTGTATTGGTAAAGTAAGGAGGAAAATGATAGCAATAAATATTAATTCATAAGAAAAATTAGAAATGCTTTTGATAAATTGAATAACTGTTTTGAACATCGAAGATCTTATTGCAGGAATTGAAAAATGCGAAAAGAAAATCATTTAGTAAACAAAACAGTGAATAATGCTTGTTTTAGCCTTGCTACCCCAAGGCTCGTCGGGCTTTGGTCGTCCTGATGGTCCAATTCTTGAGATGTGCCCCTCTGCTCACAGCCTGTATGGAAGGGCCTTCCTCACCCTCCTCCTCGAGAATAACACAACAATCCATATCACTGTCCTCTAAAAACAGGTTCTTCACAACTGTAAGTGCTTCTTCTTCATCTGACCCATAAATAATGTCGGCTTGTTGGAAGGTCTGCTCTAGATGCAGTATTGGCTGCTCTAGCGAGTAGTAAGGACCGCGCCATGGCGGCGACCAGTTATTGAATTCTTCCTAGGTGTATTCATATCCCAAATCGAAGGTAGTGCTATATTTCTTGAGTTTTATGGGCTTAGAGATTCCTTGGAGGTTCTTGCCGAGCCCTTTGCCAGGTTCGTACCCACTCCAACTCAGTATAATTTCGATTTTGCTATCCTACCATTTGTTATTGTCGATAGCATTGACCCGTTCAATGTGATGGTAAGTTTATCCACCCAGCTTCCTTCTTCCCTCGATCGCCGGAATGGTCTGGCGACTATATATAGGGCTGCTACCATCACCGTGAATGATCACTTCTTGGTGATTCCATTCGAACTTTACTGCCTGATGCATCGTTGATGCTACGGCCCCACAAGCATGAATCCATGGTCGTCCCAGCAACAAGTTGTAAGATGCCGGTACATCTATTACCTGAAAATCGACCTCGAACCAGGTTGGTCCCATCTGCAGGCATAGACTAATCTCACCAATGGTGGACCTCTGAGAACCATCGAAGGCTTTCACATTGATTGCTCCATCATTTATCTCATGCATCCCTTTACCTAACTTTTTGAGTGTTACTAGCGGACAAATATTAAGACTGGAACCTCCATCGATCAGGATTTTAGTGATGAAATAATCTTCGCATTGTACGGTGATGTGCAGTGCTTTTTTGTGCCCCAGCCTTTCAGGTGGCAGCTCATCCTCATGAAAGGTGATCTTATGGCTTTCCAACACTTGTCTTACCATATTAGCCACTTCTCCTCTAGTGATGTTACTTGGTACGTACGCTTCATTCAGCACCTTTAACAAAGCATTCTTATGTGCCTCAGCATTTTGCAGCAAAAAGAGAATGGATATTTGGGTTGGCGTCTTGTTTAACTGGTCGATGGCCGAATATTCCTTGGCCTGTATCTTCCTCCAAAGGTCGTCCGACCCTGTCTCAATCAGGGGTGGCCAATTGGAGGCCTGCTTTCTTGATTTAGCTAGATGTTTAAGGGTATAGACTCTACCAGTTCTTGTCATACCCTGTGCTGCGACAGTTTCATCAATCCTGACCTTGCCTTTCATTTTTGCCTCGGCTGTAGTCCCAGGGCAACATTTGTATAGAATGGTGGCATGGTTGACATCACCACTGGGATCAATGCGACTATCCTTGCTTCGAATGGAACATGTTCCTTAGGCGGCAATACTGCAACCTCAAATGGTGCGGGTGCATTTGTCGGAGACACGAATTCAACCTTAATTGGTGTCGGTGTCTTTGCGGATGGCGCTGCTTCAAACTCAAGAGGTACATACATATTCACCTCAGTATCCTCAGACGGTTAGATCTAGACTATGATTGGATTGAGAGTAATTGTTGGTTTCTTGGTCATCACCTTCTGCGATCAACCCGATTGATCCCCCGGGATCCCAGTCATCTTCTACTTCAATCATGTGTATACTTCCACCTTTATGGTCTGACAGAGGGTTGTTGTGAACATTCGAAGCGAGCTCATTTGCCACAATGATCTTGTTATCAATCAAAGACTGTATCTTGTCTTTCAAGGAGCGGCACTCATCGATGGTATGCCCTTTCATGCCGGAGTGGTATGCACATGACTTGTTTGGGTTAACCCATTGAGAATGATTCTCAGGGGTTGCAGCGTAGATGGGGGTGACATAACCAACAGCTTTGAGCCTCTCATACAGCTGGTCGATGGGTTCAGCGATGGCTGTATATTATTTTGGAGGTCTGCGGTCAAAATTAGGTCGGGGTCTAGGGAAGTTTTGGCATGCAGGGGGTGATTGATAATGGGATGGTTGAGGATTATAAGTTTGGTAGACATGAGCGAGTTGGGAGTATCTGGGTGAAGTAGTTTGATATGTAGGAGGTGGAGATGATTGATAAGTTGGTGGTGGAGCTTGGTATGAAGGTAGGGGTGTTTGGTAATTTAGGGTTGGCTGGTATGTGAGTGGAAGCGTTGGGTAAGCTTGGTATTTAAGGGGAGATTTGGTCCTTTGTGCAACCATCACATCCCCTACGTCCCTTTTCTTGGACACACCACCGGACTGTAAAGCCTTATTCGTAGCTTGCAAGGCTTCGAAATTTGTAACCATACCACTTTTAATACCTTATTCGATTCTTTTGCCTAATTTGATAATATCGGAGAACTTGTGGTTCTCAATCAACATCAGTCATTCATAGTACTGTGGGTCCTGAGCTCGGACAAAGAACTTGTTCATTTGCTCCTCTTCTAGGGCGGGTCTGACCTTAGCAGCTTCGGACCTCCAGCGAGTAGCATACTCGCGAAACGTCTCCATGGGCTTTTTCTTCAAATTCTGGATATAGAACATGTCTGGTGAATTCTCTGTGTTATACCTGAATCTGTCCATAAAGTTAGATGACATGCCTACCTACCCAGCTTGACCACTTCTTGGGATCTTGGCTGATGTACCAAGATAATGCATCTCCTTTCAAACTCCTCATGAACAGCTTCATGCGGATCCTTTCATCCTTCCCTACTCCAACCAAATTGTCGCAATATGTCCTCAGATGGACCCTTGGATCACCCGTACCATCAAACATTTCTAACTTAGGAGGTTTGTACCCCTCAGGCAGTTCAACATCAGGATGTATGCAAAGATCCTCATAGTTTACCCCCCGATTCCTTTGCTTCCCTCAACACCCTGAATCCGGCTGGTCAGTTTTTAAGTTCCTCGACCAAGCTCCTGATAAGCAGATCCTTTTCATCAGACTCAGGTGTGTATGAGATAGGTTGGGTGGAGTGTGGCATGGTCTCCACGTAGATAGGAGTGTTATGGTGGCCTGGTGTATGGGTGTGGAAATGGTCATTTGCGGAGTTTTGAGGTTCTGGGTTGAGTAGTGGAGTGTTGTTTGGGGTATGGCAGGTGTTGCATTAGTTCTTTGGTGGAGCAGCGTGATGATGATGTGCGGGATGATTCTGCCGTTTTGAGATATTTTGAGGAGGTATAGGGTTTTGAGTGTTGGGGAAGTTAATATCTAGGGTGCTGAGGGAAAATGACAAGCTTGCTAGATTCCGAACCTGATCGAGCTCTTCTTGGAATTTCAACAGTTTCTATTCAAGTTGTGACACATTCTCGTTAGGAACCCGAATACCCTGGCCATCAGTGGCCTCTACCCGTTCAGATGTGTTCTCCTTCTTGATGTTGTTCAGATCTTCCATCTTGCCTTTGTTCTTGCCTTTAATGGGACTAAGAGGAGGAGTGGGTGGAGGGCCCCTAGATCTTGTGAAATAAGATGATGATGCCAGAGTGCACGAACTAACCTTTGGGGAGGGGAATAAATAAACAAAAATAAAACAAAAGGTAATCAAGTCAGTGAGGATTATAAAAAGTATTGCAATATTTAAACACATTGTGCGGGAATGTAAAGTGTGTTCTAATTTGGGAACCTCTTTGTGCCCGAGGTAGGCCTAACGACAAATAGATTAGGAAAACTTTTAATGCTAAATGCCTCATTTTATTGATAAAGATAGATGAATCCCAAAACGACACTAAATAAGCAAGAAATAAAAGTCACTAATGGTCATTGGCCTTATTACATTTGGAAAGCGAGTAAACCTAATCTATTTGGCATCAGAAGGACCTTCCTCAGGTTGAATGCTCTCGTTGATCAAATCCTCCAGCTCGCGTAGGTTCTCCAGTAAAAATGCCTTTGCCAGGTGTTCTCCTTCATTTCCCTCAGCGTTCTGGCAGTCGGCGACTCTCTTCCTCACTTTTCCTTCCAATTCCAGCAGACTGTATTCTAGATATTCCAACTTTTCGCTGGATTTGGCAGCCCTCTCTTTCCATTCGTTGATTTGGTCATTTGACGGAAGATTCCTCCATCAGTCTAGCAAGAGTGAGGGTGTACTAACCATACCGAAGCTGGGGACCTCGTTATTTATTTTCTGCAAAACAAAAGGGTTAAGACCATACCCCCATCAGACTCGACTATTTTACATCAACAATTAGCATGAAGCATTTAGTTCTCCAGATAAATGCACAGAACGTGATGATGTCCGTTTGGGTTTAGAAAAACCCAGTGGACTTTTGGACAAAGCTATCTTAAAGGATCATCATGTGGACGACATAACTGACCCGGCTAGGTTCGGCCATGATGCATGCGCAATTTAAACAAAGTAAGGTTTCTATGGGGTTTTATACTGGTACCCTTGAGCGGACAACTCAAGGGGGAAGACACGAAACTGTCAACTGCACCGCTGATCGACTAGTTTTACAGCAAATAAGCCTTTCTGAATTTAGGGGGTTATGATATAGGAAGGGCGCAACCACTCATCAAGCATTTTTATAGTATTTGTTTGGCACAAGTGGAGTATGATGTTGAGCATGATTATGCAATAATTAAAAGCATGTTGACATGTATTTGCACGTTAAGAAAGCGATAAATATTGCAGTTTTATAATTTAAAGTAGTAGTAAAGGAAGGAAACAAGAAAGATATATCAATTTTGCTTTTGAAGAAGAAATTAAATGCTTAAAGAAATTAAACAAGTAATTGCACATAGGGAGGGATACAAATTCACAAAAACGGTATGAAATGGTCAAAGCCTAGTTATCCACAGAAGAGTCGCCATGTTGTCGCACCCCTTTTTTCCTTCGCGGAATCGGGTTCATGAAATTTGGTTGGGACAACTCATTCCTTTTGGGAAAGGGGGTTGTATTTTTGAAGAGTCTCCACCTAACGATTTAAGGTGTGTTAGGGCACCTATAGGGTTTATTCATAACTACGTTTGGTAACCAGAGACAGGGTAAGGGCTTGAAATTATCCTAAGGGGAAGGTGTTAGACACCCCTCAAGATCCACTAGTGTGGTTCCCAGCCAGACAGTTTTTTGTGAATTTGTGCAATTATCAAATAAACAAGTATGGCTCAAATAGTAGGGTATTTAAGTTTAAATATACAAGTGTTTGAAAACAATTAGTGAAAGGCGAAATTTTGAAAAGAATTACAATCTAAAACATGTTTATGAATATAAAGGGGGGTGTCCTAGGTTTGTTTGTAATATGGATCATATCAATGCAATACCCAGTATGACACTCCTCAAAGAGGGGCTGCACGTGGTATTAACGCACCGGTCATCATATCCATATCTACCCTTTCCCGCCCCGTGAAGGTAATTAAAGCGAGGGTTGGTCTCGACTCCTATTGCATGCTGCTACTCGTCCCTTTCTATCAGCCCCGGAGGAATTTAGGACTCCTATCCTAAAAAAGGGAAGGTTCTAGGCAGACCCTCAGGTTTAAAGGCAAAATACTAGGCGTCAAATAATAACACATAAGACTGCATTTAGGGGGAAAACACAGAAATAGATAGAATGCTCAGATACACCTCCATAAGTAATGCACATAGACAGCATGACTCGTACATAATTAAGGTCTGAATTCAGATCTTAAGCATGGTATCTAAGTGATAATAGTAGAACCAGATCTATTACATAACTCAGAAAAGAAGTCTGAATCGGGCTTACCTACTGATTTTAAGCCTGCTAATCATTAAGCGATACACACAAAGAGCAGTTTCTTGTTTTATAAGAGATTGGATACCTAAGGATTGCCTAAGCATTTTTCCAGAACCATTAGAAGTTCAGAAGTCATTTTGCCTAAGAGCATGTTGTTCTAGGTGTTATAAAATACAGGGATTGTTACCAGTTTATTTTAAACAGGATAATCAAATGTGATGTTGTTTTTACCTTTTTTATAATCAGCAGTTTACACTAAGTGTGAATGCAAGTACGAATGAGATCCTAAGACATGGTATCTAAGATGCATGTATAAAGCTCATGATGGTTTATATGCAGAATTCCTAAAGCAGAGTTTCTAGATGCACGACAGGATTGCAGAATTTTCTTAAAGCAGGATTTCTAAATGCAAAAAAAGGTTACGACATTATAGAGCATGTTGTCAAGTGTGCGAGAGTAGCAATCTTTGTTTTAATGACCCTTTATCCTAAAGCAGGATTTCTGAGTAATAAGAATATCAAAAATGAGATGCTGAAATAGTATACATGAGACCTAAGAGCATGGTTTCTACTGCACATACAGGAAATATAGACCTAAAGCAGGGCTTCTACCCCTTTTGATATCTATAACATACATAGCTACTCCCCCCCCCCATTTCACTATCCAAACCCCAATGTTCATTTACAAATCATTACAGACCATATGCATGAATTACATGAGAAAAAGTAAAAATTATACTATAGAGGGTCTGAGACAGGCCCAGACTTTTCAACACCTGATTTGGACTTTCTCCCTGAGTTATGTAATAAACCACCTCAGGTGCCAAGATTGTTCCTTAGTCTTTCTCATATCTGGGTGTGTCAGAGTTCCCTAAGGACCTCAAGGGATCTCGGGCAGTGCTCACACCCAGATTTCATAGCCAAGACAGAGTAAGTGTAGTGTGGAAAAGGCCAGCTTTTATGTGTCCAAGTTCAGAGGGAGCTCAACGGTCCCAAGGCAAGGCTCACACAAAAGGGGCAGAACCTATTGGTCTAAGAGTATATGTGGGAGTGCTTGTCATGGTTTGAAAAAAAAGGTTGAATTGGAAAACAGTTTTGAAACAGCATATTTGAAATAAGTTTGCAAAAACAACAGAACAATTTTGAAAAGGAGAAGGGAATAGAAGCAATAATAACTTGGAACAAGCCAGCACACACAGAACAAACTCAAAGTGTAGCAGCATTACAACATTCACAAGCAGGGAAGTAAGGGTTTGGAGACATAGAGAGCCCAAATCAGAAACACATAAACATCGATGAGAAGAGAAACATATAGACCAGCAAGCACAAAGAACAAGTAGCAACTGATTGGCCTACAAACTACTACTTCAAAGAGTTAACAAGGGAATCATGCTTGTAATTAGAATAGTAATAACACATAGGGACAGGGTATGGGAGTAGTCATGTAGGGTCTATTACACATAATTAGTCATGACTTAGTGTTTACCAAGTACATTAGGATACATACTAGTTGAGGGACATAAACAGGAACTCAAGTAGACATGTTGATTACATTTGAACAAGAGAGGGCAGAACTTAAGCATGCTGAATAAAGTAGTAAACAAGAAGGGCAATTAAACAACATGAGCCATTAACTCAATGCAGAAAGAGACAGGGATTGACAAATAATGGAGCACATAGAGTTGAGTTTCAGAATTGAACTAGGAACATAACAGTTAAGGAACAAAAAAGTGCAGAAAAAGTAAAGCAAGTAAAGTTCCACAGTCTAGCCTTGGCTTTCAGCCAGCTAGACAAGCAATAGCACAAGTAGTAGAGAAAGGAGGGAGAGTTTGAGTGTGTATGTGTGTATTCTGAACTGTGTTCGTGTGTTAAGAATGTAGAAGAGAGTCATTTATATAGTAGTTTGAAAGCTGGTTAAAATAAGGCAAGAATCAATTCTTCAGTAATTATAGAACTCAACATAGAAAATTGGTTCGAATCTCCTTTTGATTAAGGGAGTCAGTGTGAATAGTAAAGGGCAGGTGACAAATAAGGAAAGAAATCATGCATGGCTGGAGTATAACAAATAAGGAAAGATTTCAAAAATAGTACCAATATAGAACAGGTAATTAAGGCTAGGTTCAGAAAGTTTTCAAACTAAGGAGACAATCAGTAGTAATGCAGACAAGGCAATGAGAATTAATTAAGGTAAGCAACTAATCAAATTAAGTGGAAAGGTAGGGGTCAAGATTCAGTATCATAGAGTAGGACCAAATTCAATGAAGCCCTGATTAAGGACACAACTTAGTAGAGAAAATAAGTATCATAGCAAAATAGGGTAAGGAAATCAGTCAGCCTAACAGACAGAGCAAAACTTTTAGGGTTTTTGAAAGAAAATTTTCAATCACCATCGATTAAGGAAACCAGACTTGATGAAAGGGAGTCATGACTATATACTTTCATCATATAAATAGAGGAGGTCCATAGATGTAGCAAGAAAAATATATTTGAAGCATAGTCACAGAAAGAAGCAAAAGATGAACAAACAAAGTGAGCATAGTCATACAAAAGCGACATAAGTAGGCTAGGGATTCAGGAAAACATATTTGAAGCAGAGTAATCACAGGACTCACATAAGCAGGCTAACACACAGACACGAAGTAAAGAAAGCATGCTAACACTCAAAGAAGCAAAGTAAGGAAATTATAGAAACAAAGTAAAGAAAAACTTAAAAAAGGGGCTTTTAACAAAGCCAAGTTAAAAGCAGTAAGAGCACAAAATCGGTCAAAACAAACAAGGGGAAGGGTTTAATCATAACAAAATTTGTTAGAACATGCGTAAAAGAACTCCGAGAAACCCTAGTTTTTACAAAAGAATGACTAAAATCGAAATAGTTAGTTAAAACAGGAGATTTTTAGAGAAAAATGCTTAATAATACTTGAATCATCTCAGATCTATAAAGATCTGAGAATAATCGAGTAGTAGCAAACTAGGGTTTCGGAAGATAGTAAAGATGAGGAAAAATCGATTAAAACCTCATGGATATACCTAGATCTAATACAAATCTAAAAAAAATGAAAATTCTCAAGAGTTAGGGTTTCAGAGAACCCAGAGAAGATGAGAAAACCTTAGAACGTTACCGGTTTTAGCCGAAAAAGTCATGGATCTTACTCGAACAACCATGGATGGCCGGAAAATGGCATGAAAGACCATGGATAAGCTCTTGGAGAGTTTTGAACAAGATTTGGTCTAGATCTCTTCAAGATTCTTCCATGAAATCACAAAAACGAGCAACCAGGAGACGTAAGAGACACGTATACGTCTCAAACAGCCATGGGAATCCATGGATCGAGTGAGGATCGAAGTGATTAGGGCTGGTTTTAGGTGGCGCCGGCTAGGGTTAGGTTTAGGTCTTAGAGAGAATTGGGGAGGAAAGGGGTTTCAGGGTGGCTGTTTGGTGAAAATGAGAGGGTTTGGGGGGGGGGTCGTTTGGGATTAATTATGGAAGGGAATAATGGGGACCGTTGATCTGGGAGATCAACGGTCAAGATTAAATGGGTAGGTGGGTTCCGGGTTTGGTTTGGGTTTGGGCTTGGGTCCGGTGGGTTTTTAAATTGGGTTGGGGATCCGTTGGATTTAGGCTAGATTTGAAAGCCAATTTGGCCAAAATTTAAATAGCCCATTTTTCCTATTTAATTTATGAAAAAATAGTAGATAATTTCTAAAAAATAATTTTAAAATGCTATAATGATTTATAATTTATAATTAGCAATTTAAAAATATAGGATCCAATTTTATGGATATAAAACATAATTAAATCTTAAAAGGGTTAATATTGCAATTATGTGCAATTTAGCTTTAAAAATACTAAATATAATTATAAAAATTAACTTAGCCATATTTTGGCATACATATAGAAATCCAATAGATGACTTATCAAAAATAATAATTTTAGAAATAATTATTGGGGATTTTATGGATAAAAAGGGAGAAAATAAATCAATTTAAAACCTTAAAATTATGAAAAAAATAATAAAAACCTTGGACATA
The DNA here is from genome assembly GCF_000393655.2 of Nicotiana sylvestris. Taxonomy (NCBI): domain Eukaryota; kingdom Viridiplantae; phylum Streptophyta; class Magnoliopsida; order Solanales; family Solanaceae; genus Nicotiana; species Nicotiana sylvestris. The sequence goes on along the minus strand of NC_091060.1, from coordinate 127,543,584 downwards.
CTTATATATGCATATATATGCTATGTTGAAGGTATTTTGTGTATTAAAAAATATATAAGGAAAAATTGGGTATCAACAGTCGTCCATCCTGACCGGTAGCGTGAGTCCTCACCATTTGTGAGAGAATAGAATAACAAAAGTTTAGTACTCGGATCAACAGATTCACACGACAAGAATTTCAAGAATATGAAGTTTTTCCTAAAGGTTTTGCATCCTCTCGAGGATAAATACAGACATCTCCATACCGATCCGCGAGACTCTACTAAACTTGTCCATGACTCGTGAGACCTATGTAACCTAGGCTCTGATACCAACTTGTTACGACCCTAAATTGGTATCCGGTCGTGATGGAGCCTATCGTGAAACAAGGCCAGCCAAAACAACACTCAATTCATTCTAAACAATTATAATAACACAATTTAAGTCATTAATATGCTAATAATCCCAAAATAAAAGTGAACTAATACAATTTTTGCGAAAACCAACACAACCCGACATCGGGTTGTCATCAGTCATGAGCATCTAAACATGTGTCTAAGAGTCTGAGAGAGTTAATACAGTCTGTTATAGAACTAGAAACAGAAAGTAAGATAGGAGGGAGAAACATTGGGCTGCGAACGCCGAGCAACTACCTAGTGGACTCCGAATAGCCTGCTGGGAGCAATCAACCCTCATTGGCGGGATCCGAAGCTCCTGAATCTACACACAGGGTGCAGGGAGTAAAGTGAGTACTCCAACTCAGTGAGTAATAAAAATAAATAAAGACTGAGCAACAAGAAAACACGTAAAACACAGCAAAATGCTACATAAAGGCAGTGTAAAGCCAATATAATGCAAGAAAACAGTGAAGTCTTATAAAATACCTTAGTTCAGTATAAGCTTCTTTAAACATCTTTTTAACAGTTAAACAAGTAAATGAAAAGCAGCGAGAAAAGATAAACACATAAACTCAGCTCCTCGGGCACAATACCAGCAGAAATCAGCGCCTCGGACAATAATATGGAACAACCTCAGCCCCTCGGGCTATATCACATATCTCACAGGGTACCCGCACTCATTGGAGGTGTACAGACTCTGGGAAAGGCCCCTTACGGCCCAAGTGCAATATCAAGCCATCTCGTGGCATAATCAATAGGCTCTCAGCCTCATATCAAGCCACCTTGTGGCGTACAACTCAGGCCCTCGACCTCATAATCATAATCAGTACAACACTGTTGCGGCGTGCATCCCAATCCCATAATAATCCTCACAACATAGGCCATCGGCCCTACTCAGTTAGAAATCTCTAAAAGCCACTCGGGCATAGTAAAATATGATGCTCAACCCAAAATATCATTTAAAGTGTTAAAGCAGAGTAAACATGGCTGAGTTATGAAAATAGTATAAAATAGCATGACTGAGTACAAGTATAAAGTCAAAATAGTGAGGAAAGAGTAGTAAAAAATTCCTTAAGGTCCAAAACAGTTGGCACGAGGCCCACATATGGCATTCAGTCCAAAACATGATGATAGCAAACAGTTTTCAATCAAATACGTAGTAAAATAGTCATACGTGGTGGACTAAGTCAAAATTCCCAGCGGTGCACGACCTCATGCTCATCATCTAGCGTGTGCGTCACCTCAATATAGCACTACGATGTGAAATTCAGAGTTTCATACCCTCACGATAACATTTACAATCATTACTCACCTCTATCCGGTCCAAACTCTAGCCCGATACCTTTGCCTCTCGAATCGACCTCCGGATGCTCCAAATCTAACCAAAATCAGTGCAAAACCATCAAAATATGCTAAGGGAATAAAGCCCACTCGAAAGAAATCAAATTACAACACAAATCCCGAAATTGGCCGAATCCGACCCCCTGGGCCCACGTCTCGGAATCTGATAAAAATTACATCAATAGACTCCTTATCATTCCCCGAGTTCATTCATATCAAAAGCACCAAAATCCAACCACAAACGATCCCTCAAATCCCAAATTCTAGGTCTCCAATTACAAGCCCTAGTTCTTCAATATTTAGGCTTAAATTCTATAAATTCCATGATTAATTAGGTAGAAGTCACATTAGGATTGAGTATTAAGTCCATAAATCTTACCTCCAAGTGTTCTCCCTTGATTCCCTCTTCAATCCTCTTCAAAATCGCCCAAAAATGGAGGAACTTAAGCTCAAAATCGCGGAATAGGCCTTTTAAACATTCTGCCTAGCTATTTCAATTCCTTCTTCGCAAACGCGGTCAACGCCTCACGTTCGCGAAGCACAAACTTAAGTTGACCAAAAATCCTCCTATGCGAAGGCGACCACCCCTCGCGAACGCGATGCCTCAGCAACTCAAACCATCGCGAACGTGTCTGCTCCCTCGCGAACACGATGCTTCCTGACTCCAACCCTTTGCGAACGCGGAACCTCCCTCATGACGCGAAGGCCAAATCTCCAGCCTCTCATCCTAACCCTTCGTGAACGCGAGGGCCCACTCGCAAATGCGAAGGCCAAAAGTCTGCAACACTCACTGCAGTTTTCTGCAACTTGAAATAGTACGTTTAATTACCCGAAACTCACCCGAGGCCCTTGGGACCTCAACCAAATATGCCAACATATCTCATAACATCATTCAAACTTGTTCCAACCTTCGAAATGCTCAAAACAACATCAAACACCAAATTTGCATCGGATTCAAGCCTAAGAATTCTAAAAACTTCCAAATTCCGATTTTGATCAAAAAGTCTATCACACCAAGCCCGAATGACCTAAAATTTTGCACACACATCCCAAATGACACAACGGTCCTACTGCAACTTCCGGAATTCCATTGCAGTCCCAATATCAAAATCTCACTTATCAACCGGAAAACACCAAAATTCTAATTTTGCTAATTCAAGCCTAAATCTACTTTGGACCTCCAAAATACATTCCGATCATGCTCCTAAGTTCCAAATCACCTCCAGAATCTATATGAACCATCGGATTTCACATCCGAGCCCTTTAACATATAAGTCAATATCAGGTTGACGTTTCCAACTTAAGCTTCTTCAAAAGAGACTAAGTGTCTCAAACCTTACCAAAATCTCTCCGAACCCGAGCCAACCAACCCGATAATACATAATATAGTTGAACAAGGCAATAAGAAGTAGAAATGGGGAAAACGGAGTGGTAACTCATGAAACGACCGGCCGGGTCGTTACAGTAATGTGCTGGCTAATAAAGCTCATATCAACACCTTAATTATTATGTGTAATAATTTATTTCCCTAAAGCAGTCATAGTTCAAGTCTGAGACCACTACTGACTTTGGAGTAAAGATCACTATTTTGCTAAGTGGAGGATCAATGCAGAGCACACCTTCATTATGCATAATGGTCTCCCTTTAACTGGTAAACTCTCTTATATATTTTAATATTAAAATGAGTGGGGGAATGTTAGTATTTTAGCATTTTAATATTAAAATAAAATATGTCATAACTCCCATAACTCTCATTACTCCATAATGTAGAAAATAGCCATAACTCTCATAACTCCCACTACTCCATGATGTGAAAAATGGCCATAACTCTTTTGTAACTCTTCTCTCATGTTCTCCATGATTTCATAATTTACTACCCCACTTTCTTCCAATTTAATTCAAGGAAGAATTTGTACACCTATAAATAGGAGTCTTTCTTCCATATTGAGATATGTGAAAAATAATTGAGAGTGTTTCAATAAAGTGAGGTTAAAGTTATGAAAAAAAGAGAGTTTTTACTTTTGTTGAAGGAAGGTGTTCATCTTGGTGGAGCTTTGGACTCAACAATTGTCCAAAGTTTGTTCGAGTCATACGACGTGATCGGGCTGTTGTATCCTGGGGAAGACAAGTCAAGAAGATTACTGCTGGACCAGTGAAGATTTTGCTGCAATGGGCTTGAATCTCCTTAAAGAGAGCGAGATATTCGCGCCTCAGCTTTAAGATTTTTTTTTATTTTCTTCATTTTATTTTTCAACTGTAATTGTATTTTCACCAACATATATATATAACTGATATTTCATGTTATAAAGGATTTAAAGGAAGAGAGGAAATTGAAGGATGAATAAAAAGAAAGTGTGAAAATATCATAAAAACTTTTAATTAATGAATCCTCCATAATATCAATAACGGCCGAAACGTACAACAATACTCATTATTGAAATTACTTTTATTAATGTTGTAAAAAATTTTACCGGCACATTAACTATAAAATATTATTTAATAGAAGATAAATTTAATTTTAGGTAGAGGGTAATTTGGTCATTCAGTTTTTAGAGGATATATTAGTAAAATAACTTTACCTAAAAGTCTTCAGGCTTATAATGTAGTATGATGATCATTAATAGTAGCGAGATTTTTTTTAATAAATATTATTAATGTAGTAGAAAATTGCATGGTTATCGAAAATGTTTATAAAAAGAGTATTACCTATAATTACTTCAGAAATGATCTAATTCTATAAATATCTGTTAGCGGAAACGTAAAAGAAAGAACGCAAGATTTAACGTGGTTCGGATCAAAATAATCCTACGTCCACCAGAGAACAGTTGCCTTTTTAATATTAACAAAGGAAGGGGAGAGTTCCCAATTACACTTAAGAGAATTTCTCTCTTAACTCTCTACTCACTACAATGTGTTGTATTATTTTTGGGATGGTTTCTACAAATGAAGGAGTGCATCTATTTATAGAGGTAAAGACCTCCTCTTGATGTCATTGGTGACATCAAACTACCTCCTCTTGATGTCATGGGTGACATCAAAGGAGGAAGCTTCCTCCTAGCATCCACACCAACTCTTTCCACCAACTCTTCCAATTGGCATGCCATTGTTGACTAAACATAAACCAACATTTTCAATCTCCACCTTGGTTTGCGTTTCGAGCGTGTGAACAACTCTGGCCAAAACTTCTAAGCTTACTGGGCAACCCCGTTGTAAGAAACAAGAAGAATCAAACCATTGTTGAACATACCACCTCCACCTAGCAACTGTTCTCTTCGGAGTTGCATCAGTTGATGCACACCCCCGCCAAGTCCTTGCAGTGTGCAAACTTAGCGAGCGGGACTATCTTGGTCAACATGTCTGCAGCATTATCGTCTGTGATAACCTTCACGACCTTGATAGTTCCCTCATCAATAACATCTCGAATAAAATGAAATCTGACATCAATGTGTTTAGTGCGCTCATGAAATCTCTGATTTTTCATTAGATGAATAGCACTCTGACTATCACATCTAAGAGTTGATTCCAGCTGAACCAAACTCAATTCCGCTACTAAACTTTTCAACCAGATAGCTTCCTTTACCGCCTCCGCTGCTGCCATGTATTCTGCTTCTGTCGTAGACAAAGCGACAATCGACTGCAAAGTCGACTTCCAACTGACGGCACTGCCAACGAGGGTAAAGATGTATCCAGTTGTGGACCTTCTTCTGTCAAGATCTCCTGCATAGTCAGAATCCACATAACCGAGAATTGAAATACCTCCCCCACTTTTTCGAAAGGTCAGACCAACACCAGAAGCTCCTTTGAGATATCTCAATATCCACTTGATAGCTTCCCAATGCCTCTTTCCTGGGCTGGACATGTATCTACTTACCACACTTACAGATTGAGCAATATCTGGACGTGTACATACCATAGCATACATAATTCTACCAACTGCACTGGCATAAGGAATCTTTGACATATGCTCCACCTCATCCTCGGACTGAGGCATTTGTAACTCTGAAAGTTTAAAATGAGGAGCTAATGGTGTACTTACAAGCTTGCACGTATGCATATTGAATCTCTTGAGAACCCTTTCAATATACCTCTTCTGAGAAAGATGTACAACATCGTCTTCTCTTGAAATCTCCATACCAAGGATTTTCTTTGCAGCTCCTAAATCCTTCATGTCAAATTCCTTACTCAACAGTTTCTTCAAAGCATTTATCTTTGTAATGTTGTTAGCAGCAATAAGCATATCATCAACATACAACAGTAAATAAATCATTGAGTTACCAGACATCTTCTTGTGATACACACAGCTATCAAATGCACTCCTTGAGAATTCATGTGTAGTCATGAATGCATCAAACCTCTTGTACCACTGTCTAGGGGATTGCTTCAAACCATACAAAGACTTCTTTAGTTGGCATACGTGATCTTCTTTTCCCTCAGCTAGGAAACCTTCAGGCTGATCCATATAGATTGTCTCTTCTAGATCACCGTGTAAGAAAGCAGTTTTGACATCAAGCTGTTGAAGCTCCAAGTCAAATTGGGCAACCAATGCTAGTAGCACGCGAATTGAGCTATGCTTCACGACTGGAGAGAAAATCTCATTGTAGTCAATTCCCTCCTTCTGACTGAATCCTTTTGCAACCAATCTCGCCTTGAACCTAGCATCTTCCACTTCAGGAATTCCCTCTTTCTTTCGGTAGACCCACTTGCATCCAACTGTCCTCTTCCCCTTTTGTCTTTTCACTAAGACCCATGTCTGATTCTTGTGAAGAGACTCCATCTCTTCAGTCATGGCTAACCGCCATTGTACAGCATCCTTGCAAGAAGTTGCTTCAATATACGAGGAGGGCTCCAGATCCTTAATCTCTTCTTGTGCAGCTACGAATGCATATGCAATCAAGTTTGCTTGATCTATAAGGCGTTCCGGTTCTCGTGTCTGCCTCTTCTCCCTCCCCTTCGCAATTGTGTATGGTTCATTGACAGCAAGTTCTTCAAGGTCTACATTTTCTGACTCATCTTTAACTTGAGTCTCTTGATCCTTTTCCTTGGCAAGCTCCACCGGAAGCTCCACCTGCTCGTCGTTCTTGTTTCCTGAAAACTCCACGGAAACTTTACGGGGATCAAGTATAGAGGATTCATCAAAGGTGACATCTCTACTAACTATAAATTTGAGTAAAGACAAACACCAAAGTTTGTACCCTTTTACTCCATCCACATACCCTACGAATATGGCCTTCTTAGCCCTTGGTTCAAGCTTTCCTTCATTAACGTGATAATAAGCTGGACACCCAAATACTCGTAAGTATGAATAGTTAGAGGGTTCACCTGACCATACCTCATTCGGAGTCTTAAAGTCAATTGTCGATGCTGGAGATCGATTGACAATATGAGCAGCAGTGTGAACTGCTTCAGCCCAAAATACTTTGGACATTTTGGCTTGTAAGAGCATACAATGAGCCTTTTCAAGAAGAGTTTTGTTCATTCTCTCGGCAACTCCATTCTGCTGTGGGGTATGCCTGACAGTCCTATGTCTTGAGATCCCATGAACCTTGCAGAATTCATTAAACTCTTCATTGCAAAACTCCAAGCCATTGTCTGTGCGAAGATACTTGATTTTCCGCTCCATTTGATTTTCAACCAAAATCTTCCACTCTTTAAATGCTTCAAAAGCATCACTTTTTGCCTTCAAAAAATGCACCCAAACCTTTCGTGAGAAATCATCAATAAAAGTGAGAAGATACCTCTTTTTGCCCTTCGATGGAAGTTTAGAGGGACCCCATAAATCTGAATGGATGTAGTCTAGCACTCCTCTTGTCTTGTGTTTGCCAGTGCTGAAGCTGACTTTCTTTTGCTTCCCTAGAATGCAGTACTCAGAGAAGTCAAGTGTGCTGATCTTCTCACCTTCCAAAAGGTTACGATTGCTCAACATCTCCAGTCCACGTGCGCTCATATGACCCAGTCTCATGTGCCATAGTCTTGCCTTGTCATCATTAGATAACTGCACTGTAGATGCATTTGCAGAGCCAACAATGGTGCTTCCGGCCAATGTGTAAAGGCCGTTCTCCAGCTTGCCTTTCAGCATGACTAAAGAACCTTTAGTCACCTTTATAGTTCCTGCTTCGCTCATGTACCTGTAGCCTTGTTCATCCAGAGTACTCAGGGAGATCAAATTCTTCTTCAGATCAGGAACATGACGGACTTGTGTAATAGTCCTCACGACTCCATCATGGCAGCGAACCCGAACTGAGCCAATGCCAACTATTGCACAAGTTGCATTATTGCCCATTACTACGGTTCCTCCACTTTTCTCATAGCTGCTAAACCAGTCTTTTCGGAACGTCATATGCAGAGTGCAAGCAGAGTCTAACACCCATTTGTTTCCATAACTACTATTATTATTACACGATGTTGTTAGTACATAATCATTATCAAAATCATGTACCTGTTCAACTGTGGATGCACTCGCCTTTTCCTTGGACTTTGACATTGGGCAGTCTCGTTCAAAGTGCCCCTTCTTGCCACAACCCCAACACTCTATATTCTTCTTGTTCACACGAGACTTTGATCTGTGCTTTGATTTGCTCTTTCCCTGTTGGCTAGTCCGACCTCTCACAAAGAGCCCACTTGCCTGGTCATCTCTGTCTCCTTCAATGTGCCTCCGCACATCACTAGAGTTAAGTGTCTGTCGTACTTGCTCAAGCTTGATAGGCTCCTTGCTATACATCATTGAATTTTCAATATCACGATATCCTGAAGTCAATGAAAATAGCAAAGCACATGCAAGCGTCTCCTCCTCCTTTTTAATTCCTGCAATGTGTAAATCCATGACAAGTTTATTGAACGCATCTAAATGATCTTGTAACGAAGTACCTGACCCCATCTTAAATGTGTGAAGACGCCATTGTAACAACATCCTTATTGTCACTGATCGGTCTTGGTATAGCCCTTCTATCTTTTCCCATAACTGTTTGGCCGTCTCTTCGGTACCCGTACTCACTTCACAAAGCACGTTAGGTGCAAGGGATAGTTGGATTGCACTCAATGCATCCCTTCAATCTTCTCCTTGTCGGGAGTTGATATATCCTTAGGATACTTTCCGTCAATAGCATGGATTGAATCTTCCCTCTGCAGTAACGCCATCATCTGGATCTTCCAAATATTGAAGTTGTTGCGTCCACTGAATCTATCAATTTCAAACTTTATGGAACTCATCTTTGCTTGTTCTTCCTCCTTGGATCGTTAAAGAATCATGTTGCTCTGATACCAATTGTTAGCGGAAACGAAAGAAAGAACACAAGATTTAACGTTGTTCGGATCAAAATAATCCTACGTCCACCAGAGAACAGTTGCATTTTTAATATTAACAAAGGAAGGGGAGAGTTCCCAATTACACTTAAGAGAATTTCTCTCTTAACTCTCTACTCACTACAATGTGTTGTATTATTTTTGGGATGGTTTCTACAAATGAAGGAGTGCATCTATTTATAGAGGTAAAGACCTCCTCTTGATATCATTGGTGACATCAAACTACCTCCTCTTGATGTCATGGGTGACATCAAAGGAGGAAGCTTCCTCCTAGCATCCACACCAACTCTTTCCACCAACTCTTCCAATTGGTATGTCATTGTTGACTAAACATAAGCCACCACCTTCAATATCTTATACGGAGTACATCATTAGTGCATCAAACTTACATAAATTAAAGAAAGTGATAAAAGGTCAAGATGGATCCAACACGGCATGTGGGTTATAATGATCCACCCAAACACAACAAATCTGTTTTCTCTTCCAGTCTATCACTGTAAATCAAACACACAACACACACACGACGAACAAAATAGAAGATTCTGCCAAAGCAGCTTTAAAGTATAATGGCCTTTTAAAGTGTATAGTTTGTAATCCTGATCATTAACAACGTTATCCTTAAACTGATTAACATAAAGTACTACAGTAATTAACTTTCACTAAGTAAACCTCGGCAAAAGTAAAATTTCTTTCGTTAAAAGCTAAATCTCCTTCTCACCCCACCTCCATTTGACCTGTCGTGTGCCTATTGATCAACATCCAAAACTTTGTCCTGTACAAATTGAACCGAACCAAAAGTAATGAAGGGAAACGAATCAATTCACATTCCTAGATTGAAAACTGCCACTTGCTCAATACTCATCCTTATTTGCAAATATTAAACTTTAATCTTAAATACTGATGAAATATTTTTAATTTTTTTTTTATGAAGACTACTATTTCAAGTGAATTTAACGGATTTTTTAATCATAAATATTCAATTTATTTTCAGAAGAAATTTATATTCAACCACAATTTCAGCTTTCAAATGTTTTTCAACTTCGACTTTTAATACTATTTTTTCCCTTTTACTTAAAGAATATAATCTTTTTACTTTTACTTATTCACTTTCGCAAATCAAAAAAAAAATATTATTTTCCGTTTACCCTTATTATTGTTTGACCAAAAGATATTGAAACTTTTTTGATTAAATCAATTAAGGAAATTGAAGAGGTAAATCTTAACCAAACATAATAAATTTCAGATCTACAGACAAACCAGAAAATGATACATAAAATGAAATAGAAGCAATAAATTATCGAAGCATTTCATTTCTTCTTTCCCCAATCGGTGAAAATGATTGTTGTACATATCCATTGGAAGATTTGAAATTGATTTACTTTCTGTTCACTAAGGAGATTATAGAGGAAAAAGAGAGAGAACCCCCCCCCCTTCTAGGAAGGTCTCATCCCTATATATAGTCATGGAGTCATTGCCATGTATTTGGGCCATAGCCCCCCTCACTCCGCATCCGTTTTCGTCGTTCGATGAATACGTGGTTTGGCGTAAATAATGTCGTCTTTCCTTATCCTATTGTTTGGACGTGGACCCAATTGGGTCGACCACAACAGTTAAATTTTGACCAATACAATTATTAACTACTCATTCTTTTCAAAATTCTTCACTATTTATTATTTTTACGGGTATTATAATAAAATATGTACTTCATTGTTATTTTTTAAGGGGATTGCAAAATTTATCGTGCACAACTAAGAGGAAACAGAGAGAGTATTATCAAAAAGACTACAAATTAAAAAGTCTTATTACTTTCAACTATTAGAAGAAATTTAAGATACCAAAGGAGATAATAATGGACAATTGCGGTTGATCCTCTTGATAATTAAATGGTATGGGTGGGAGCCAGGGAGGGTTGTGGAATAGAATAAAATAAATTTATCCCTTCGATAAGCAATATAGTATACGATGTTTAAGGGTGTGACTTATTTCCAATAATGTTGAGGTGAGAATCTTGAGGTCTCATGTACAAAAATATTAGATAGTGGATAAAATTATTCGTACCAAAAAAGCAATACAGTACATGGCAAAACAAAGAAATGAGTATAATACTCTTGAAATAATGAAAATTAATGATTTGATTTGGTTTGGACAAATGCAAATGATGCAAAATGGTTTATCTCGATTCGGATTAATGATTTGTTTCTCTTAATCAAAAAGATGTCCCACCATCGAGGCTATTGACACTGATGAATGACCAAAATTGTAAATTATGGAGTTGTTGGGAAACTACGAATTGGATGCTTGCTTACTAAACCATAACTTTAAAAGAAGAAAAGAAAGCCCATTACTTGTCTTAGAACTAAGGGGGTACGTGGGGATTAGACACTGTGTTAGGTGAATGATGATGCCTCAAGGTCCAATGAAGATTGGAATTCATATTTCTTCAATTCTTCTAGACATAGACAAAAGTGTAATGAATTCTATTTTTTTGTATGTATGCTAATTTTTCCACACATACTTATTTTATAGTACAATTATACTTTTCTATAAAAGTTTCTGTCCGTTTCGATATTAATTTTTTGGTTGTTATAATAAAGTGCTATTATAATATAGAATATAACATGATTCTAAAGAAAATTTGATTGTTATAGTGAAGTATTGTTAGAAAGGACAAATGCGAATCTAGATTTTTTAGTTTATGAATTTATAAGTCAAAGTTATTCGGTTCTGCAGAACCCGTAATTATAAAGTTGAATTCGCCCCTGATAAAGAATGACTGTTATAAAGGGATTCGACTATATATATTTTGAATTGCGTCCGGTCTAAATTCGCCACGGGAGACAAGCCACAACATCTCACATTTCTCTTTTCCCTAACTAGTGTTTCAGTTGGGATGAAGAGGGGAGATTGTTGCTGTGCGAAAGAATATATCGAAAGGGAAGGTAATAGGAACAACAACAGACATTAAATATAGTAATGATATTCCACGAACAAACATCAAACATACTGTAATATTTTTCGTCATCAAGAAAGCAGCCGTGATAATGATGATCGAAGAAATTGATTCAGTTGGGACATATTTATGACATATCATAAATCTCGATTTCCTAATTTTGATGTTGATGTATGCGACAAAGATATGATAATTTGTGAAAGTTTGAAGCACTAGAAGTTTCTTGTAACTTTTACTGTAGACACACCACCCATTGCAACTTGATCGTGGTCGTTGCATCTCATCGAGTTTTAAGACCATCTTCAACCCTAACATCAAATTTCACACTAAATTGCACATTAAAATGGTGTAACATCAAATTTATTCTAATTATTACATTATTTTTTACACTAAAAAAGAATATTTCTTCTCTCCTTCTATATTATATTATTATCTTCTATTTAAATTTTATTTTTTATTTCCTTCAAACAAATTTTATCTTTTTTCTTTTTTCCATATTCATCATATATAATTGTCACGACCCGGATTTTCCACCCTCGGGAGTCGCATACTAGTGAAAGTTAGGCAAGCCAACCGTTTGAACAATTTACCTTTTTCCCATTTTTAATCCTTTAACAATTATGAACCAACAATTTATAAACAGCGGAATTTAAAGAAGTGGAAGAAACAAATAAAACCATTTAAATATTTCCAATATAATTTCTTAAACAAAGACTACCCAGAACTGGTGTCACAACTTCACAGACGGTCTAGGAATACTACAAACAAGGTCCGAAAAATAAATACAACACTGTTTCTGAAATATGTAAATGAAACAGGATGAAAGGATAGAGGGAGACGCCAGGGCCTGCGGACGCCTGCAGGACTACCTTGGATCTCCGAATGGACCGAAGGCAACAACCCCAAAGCTAAGGTCCAAAAGCTGCTGCACCGAGATCTGCACACAGTGTAGAGTGTAGTATCAGCACAACCGACCCCATGTGTTGGTAAGTGTCTAGCCTAACCTCGGCGAAGTAGTGACGAGGCTAGGACCAGACTGCCAAATAAACCTGTGCAGTTAAATCATATACAACGGAAAATAAAAGCAGGAATGTACCGTTAAGAATGGGAGGGGGAAACATGCTACGGGGAACATCAAATGATAATAGAAGGATAGCAGGTAAATACAAGGAACACCATAACTCAATTATCAACAAGAATCAGAAATCAAACAAGTGCACGGCATCACCCTTCGTGCTTTTACTCTCGTCCTCACCATAAGAATCAATATAATCTGCACGACATCACCCTTAGTGCTTTTACTCTCATCCTCACCATAAAAATCAATATAATCGGCACGAAATTGTACATCGTACAGCACGGCATCACCCTTCGTGCTTTTACACTCTTCCTCACAAAATCATACACGACATTACCCTTCGTGCTTTAACACTCTCTCACCAAAATAATGCACGGCATCACCCTTCGTGCTTTAACACTCTTCCTCACCCAAACAACAATCACAAACAATAAGGGCAAGGAAATAATTAAAATCACAATAAAATCTCGGCAAGGGAACAATATCAAAAGTATCAACATCCCGGCAAGGGAAAAAGCATTAAAAATAACAACATCCCGGCAAGGGAGATGATATAATAAGCCTCTTCTCTTTTTCACATTTACTTCACAACTTGAGCCAATGCTCTAATAGGTTCAATTTCCAATTATACTTCCACAATTCATTTTACAACTTGAGTCAATGCTCTTCAATATTCAAATACCAATATTACTTCCACACGCTTTGCTCAACAATTGAAATTATCACATAAGGCATGAACAATACAAAGGGAGTCACATTAACCATAGTATAAGTCTTACGGGCATGCTTGACACCAACGTATAGATACTCCTCACCATGCCTATACGTCGTACTCAACAAATAACACATAACAACTAGGACACAACTCCTAATCTCTCAAGCTAAGGTTAGACCAAACACTTACCTCAAACTTCCACGGCCAACTCAAGCCTCAAACATCGCTTTTCCTTTAGAATTCGCCTCCAAATTACTTGTATCTAGTCCAAATCAATTTAACAACATCAATAAATGCTAAAGAATTCATACTCAATGCTTAACTATATGTTTTCTATCATTTTCCCCAAAAAGTCAAAAATCGACCCTAGGCCCGCCTTGTCGAAACTCGAGGTTTCGACCAAAACTCGATCACCCATTCACCCACGAGCCCAAATATGCAATTAGTTTTGAAATCCGACTCCAATACGAGGTCTAAATCCCAATTATTCAACAAGCCCTAACTCTACCCAAATTCCTAATTTCTACCATGATAACTCTTGATTTTTTATTAGAAAGTGATGAAAAATATTGGTTAATTGAAAGAGTAAAGTTTAGAATTGATTACCAACACTTTGGGGATGAATTTGTGGGAAGAAAATCGCCTCTATGCCTTGGGAGTTCGAAAATATGGGGTAAAATAGGTTTTGCCCGGTTCTGGTTCTGTTTTAAAATAATTGGGCAGGCTTTCATCGCGTTCGCGATAGGCCTGTCGCGTTCACGATGGGTCAGGCCAGATGGCCATCGCATTCGCGTTCAAGGGCTCGCGTTCGCGGTCAAGTGGACGTATTCGCGTAGAGCAAAATCCCTTTCCCCCTGTCCAGGCCCGAAGACCTTCGCGTTTGCGATAGCAGGTCCGCGTTCGCGAAGGAAAGCACCCCCGAAGCTTCGCGTTCGCGACCTGTTTCTCGCGTTCGCGTAGAAGAAAAATTCCTTCAGCCTGACTTACCCTTCTCGTTCGCGAGAGTCCTTCCACGAACGCGAAGAAAAAAACTCCAGAACACCAGAAACTGAAAACCTGCAACTTTTCTAAGTTTAAAAACCTTCCGAAACCTATCTGAAACTCACCCGAGCCCTCGGAGCTTCAAACCAAACATGCATACTAACTCAAAAACATCATATGGACTTACTCGTGCGATCAAATCGCCAAATTAACAGCTTTAATAATGAATTTAGCATCAAAATCAAAAAAAATTTTCAAGAACACTTAAGTTTCAAATTTCCCAACCGAGGGTCTGATTCAAGTCATTTCAAGTTCGTTTCTTACTAAATTTTACAGGCTCAATCTAAACGCCATATAAGACCTGTACCGTGCTTCAGAACCAAGATACGGGTCCGATACCATCAATTTCAAATATAATCAAATTTCCAAAAACTCTTATATTTTCAGTAAAACAATTTCTTTCAAAAATTTATTTCTCGGGCTTGGGACCTCGAAATTCTATTCCGGGCATATGCCCAAGTCCCATATTTTCCTACGGACCCTCCGGGACCGTCAAATCATAGGCCCGGATCCGTATACCCAAAATATTGATCGAAGTCAACTTAAATTTAATTTTAAAGGCCAAATTAACATTTCCATCACATTTCTACATAAAAGTGTTCCCAATATATGCCCGGACCGCACACGCAAATCGAAGTGCGGAAAAAAAGAGGCTTCTAAGGCCTTGGAATACAGAATTTACTCGTAAATCAAGTGATGACAAAAGGTCATCACAATAATTCACATTCACCACTTATATAATCATTATTACAAAATTATTTTAAAGGATAAATCAACTAAAAGTGAAATCATTGATAAAAGATAATTAAATAAATATTACATCATAGTCAAATTTAATTTAATTACCGAATGCCTGTTCTCTCAGTTTTTTGGTAATTTTGGTGTACCTGAAAATGACATGGCGGATTACTAAACTTATGTTTTATGTTTTTTAATATAATTTCAATTTTAATGTATCCTTCTTTGATGTACTTTTAATTATAATGTATTTTTATTTTATGTATTGTTAATTTTCTTTTTTTAATTTTAGTTTTCACTTTTCAATTTTAGCAACATTAGATATCGTACATTTGCATTTTTTATTTTTAAATAATGGTTATATTTCTTTTTATACAATTATAATAATAATAAAATTAACTTATAATTTTATATAAATATAATATATATACAAAAATTAATATATCAAAAAAATAGGATATAAAATTAAAATTATAAAAATCTTAATATAAAAATTAATTATATACACAATATATGATAAATTAAAAGTTCAAAAAAATAAAAAGATGAACAAATAATAATAAATCAAATTTGATGTTGATGAATAGTGTCACACCAAATTTGGTGTGACACTATTCACGCACTATAATGGTGCAAGATTTGGTATTCCATTGGAGCAAAAAAAAAA
Source organism: Nicotiana sylvestris (assembly GCF_000393655.2). Lineage (NCBI taxonomy): Eukaryota > Viridiplantae > Streptophyta > Magnoliopsida > Solanales > Solanaceae > Nicotiana > Nicotiana sylvestris. The sequence continues at coordinate 127,527,378 of NC_091060.1, read as the reverse complement.
CATCAAATTTTACACCAAATTTAGATTTGGTGCAAAAAAATAGTGCACCTTGGAGTGCCCTCAAACGAAGTAATTAGAGAACAGTAGGGGAAAAAATGTTTTTTCGTCCAATCATAAGCTCAAGTAATGAAACCATGCATTTTATGTTTTTGTTACATACATAGTTATTTATTCGAAAATATACAATACCTCAATGCTAAAATGCAATAAAATATAGCTACATCTTGTTTGTTTTTCGATTTTAATTCTTAGTAATAGTTTTTAGTTTTTACATATGTTAAGGAGTGCAACTTCTTGCTATCTTTTTCTTTGCATGTTAGTAGCGATAAATGTTACACACTTGCACTACATTTAGATGGGGTTGGTAAAAGAAACAAAGAGGAAAAAAATGAAAAAACAAAGAAAGAAGAAATATTTTTCCCTGGGCTTCAAAGCGGTTATTTATTTAGTCTCTTTTGGACGTGCATTGTATTTGCATCAATGGTTGGACATCAGTTTTGTTGGATATTTCAACTTCTGCTTGAATGGAAAATTTGAAGTTGAAATAATGGTTAGAGCAGTATTTTCCCCTGAACTTCAAATACTTCTTTTTAACATCAATCAAATATTATATAAACGTATCCAAGAAAACTTTTTATGTTTGTCTGAATCAAGATAATACTTAACAGGTAGGTCTGAGAGTGGTAAGAATAACTCTTTCTCCCTTAGATATATTCCCAGTGAAGTATCTTGCATGCCCAATTTATACTAGACGAAGGTGGATTTGCTACTTTACGCCAATGTTACAAGCAGTCCACTGCATTTATTCTTTTATTCTTGATAACCGTGGTGTATGAGCTATTTTCACGCACCTCACACTATTTCATCGGATGCTTGTTAATTGCATTTCACTAGCACAGATACGGAATAACTCCTACCAAAGCTAAGGCTTATGAGTAGAAATTATCTAATGCTATTTTTTTTTTTGCATGTCAAAATTTGAACCTCGATTTTCTATAATTTTCACCTACTTCATTGGACATGGGAACAGAGTCTTTTCTTTGGAGTTGATCTTACGAAAGCTATTTAAGACAAATGGTATGTGTGTGAAGCAAATGGCATCAGGAGAGTTCTCATATTTGGGCAACACCAATCCAAATTGAGGAAACGGAGCAATATATACTTTGGCAAATGACGAGTGAAGAATACCTCTTCTTGTTTCTGGTGGGATAACATGCACGCTTTAGTTATGTACTGGTTGCTACTATTTATTTCCTTCACAGCGTCCTAACATTTCTTAGCAAAACTAATTTGATACATCCTTGTTATTTGGCATCTTAACGCACTAGGAAAAAAGAAAAAGATGCACTGAACTTCGACGTACAATATTTAGAGAAGAACACGTTATCAATGAAAGAATGCGCAGCATTCCAGATTTGGAGATGTACAGAGGTACAAGAGGAGATAATACAACTCCCTATACAGTATGTTTTCCGAGAGAGGTGATCTATATCAAACTAACCTCGAGATGTCCATTCTCAAGAACCTATACTGATACGATAAAAGAAAAAGAACATTATCACCAAGTAGGAAGATAATCTAAAATATGTTACATGTAGCCAAAAGGCATAGATTATGAAGCTAGAAAGAATGAAAGGGAAATCTAAGTTGTTCTATAACTGTTGATGGCCGAAAACCTCCATAAACTATTGTTCAACTGATATAAATTCGTATCGGATGTGTGGCCATGTGATCATCCATGTAAAAATAAGTCTTTCTTGATATAATGACTGCTATCGATCCAGTTGAGGAAATGTCGGGTAGTGGTGGACTAATGTCTTCTCATCATCATCATCATCAAAATCAAGTCCATCTTCCCCATAATCCATTTCAACAATGATTCTGTCTTCAAGATGCTCTTGGGTTTCAGATGACTCGACTTGTGAATATTGTCGAGTTGCAGGAGACGTATCCAAGCCCATGATTTGCATCTCTGATTCTATCAGTGCTTCCATTTGAGCCCGCTCCTTATCCCTTGGATACGTGCAATAGAGAAAAGAGTAAATCACACAGCATAGTGCCACTGGAGTTCCTATGGAAGTGAACAACGCTTGTGCCAAAGCTTTGGCGTTTCCTCTGTCTGTAGCAATATTTTCAACACCTTCAGGAACTGGTTTATAACCGTAAACATTCTGAGCCAGTAGTCCAACAACAGGTGGAGCAAAAGACGATAGTACAGATTCAAATGATCGGTCCAGAGCATAGATACTTGTTCTTGATTTATCAGGCACTATCTCTGCAAAAATTGGACTGTTGGCACTTCAGCATAATATGCAATCACGACACTCAATACTGACAAAGCACAATGAATGCTGACATATAACTTTCTTAAGGAAGGAACTCAATCGTCACCCTTTTCATGGCTGTGGGTCTACTTACAAATTACAACAAAATGGCTATATTTCTTTTTAGGTTTGGGAATATGATAACACACTACTCTACAACTTCATGGATCAATCATTTAACTCCTATTAATAATGTGTTTTACCTTTAGACCTTATTCAGATTAGATAATGTCTGATTTACTTCATCGACCAAAATCCCGTCTTCCACCATTCAATCAAAACAATATTACTTGCTAGTAAAAAACACCAAAAACAGAGAAACGGACAATAGAAGTCTCATATTAAGAACATTACTTGTTTGTAGCTGGAGCATTCCAAGATATGAAGAACCCTGTAATAAACAGGACCAGACCATGCGCGAATACTGAGGAAGGATCATCAGGCAAAGCCAGCAGAAGGATCGCCGATAGGGGAATCGCTGAAGCTGAACTTATTTGTGCCAGGATTATCCTGCCACAATTTGGTAGACGCCCGGATAACATGTCTCCCATCCTTCCTCCAAAGAGTCCTCCTATGGAACTTCCAATCACAAACAAGCCAATAAGTACAGCAGTCTTCTCATGGGAAAGTCCAGTAAGCTCTAACCACATTGGAGCAAAGGACAAAGCTGACCAGGGAAAAGAACCAGTAACACCTTGAGCAACAATAATCTGGAAAGATTGAATCTTTATGACCGATTTTGCTTCTTGAACGAGACCTTGCACTTCCGATATGAAGGATTTACCATGACCTTCATTAGTAGCCTTTAGACGGCCATCTGGAAAGTGAGGATCATTAGCAAATAAGCGAACCAAAATACCAATGATAATGCTGACGATCCCAACAAGATGAAATGCGAGCCTCCAACCAGGAATTCCCAAAAAAGTAACACGCGCTATCATTAAGGAGAACAATCCACCAATTATCGAACCAATATTGCTAGTAAGCTGTAGCCATCCAAATGCCATCCCACGTTTGTCATCATCAGTCGAGTCAGCTACAAGAGATTGAATAGCAGGTGCAACTATGGCTAGGCCTATCCCATTTAAAGCTCTCGATACTGCCACCTTATCAAGCAAAGGTGCATAACTTTAGGAATCCGTTGACATATCCATAATTCTAACATTTATCAGTTCGTTTTCCTATAATGCTATTCACATGTGTACATCAATGGACTACAAGTTGGGGATGGTGGGGAGATGCTACACGCAAATGTAAACACAATCCAAAGACCTAGTGGTACTCGAATTGAAACACACTCTTATTTCGATAGAATCAAAGGAAGGGGGGGGGGTCAAAAGTACGCTTATGCTTTGCAACATATCTTAATTTTAACATCAGATCCTAACGGAGCTCTTTACCTAAAGTAAGACGGAGGATAATTTTAACTCATACTTAAAAGTAGAGGGTAAAAATTTGAACCTAAAATATTTTGACACGTGGAATCCATCGTGCTGGAGCTCCATTAAAGGCAAATACTAGACAATTTGCTAATGACAAGTGCTAATAGCCAAATACTAGACAAGGGTATGAATGACCCCAAAGTAAAACAAAGGGTAAAAATAAGATATTTAGTCTAATAGGGGAGTAAATTTGGATCAAATGAATTCAAAAAATCAAAAATGAGAATTGTATCTATGTAACAGACGGACCTGAGAGAAGGTAGAGGAGAAAGCGACGAGGAAAGTGGCGGCAGCCCAAAGAAAAGCACCATAGGCGATGACATGGGCCCGGTTATGGCGAGCAGCTAAGTAAGCAGCAAGAGGATAACACAGGGACTGAACCATGGATCGGAAAAGCGTGAGCGAGCCCAACCTCGTTGGATCAGCATGGAGTGCTTCACCAACTTCCTTATAAACACCAGGTAACAATGATTCATCCGCCCTTTCCATTATTCCCGCTAAGTTCACCAGCACCAGTGTTAGTGTTTCTGCCTTCATTTTTCTCTCTGTGCAAAGAAAATTGTGTCAAGATTTTGATAAAACCTTTTAACTGTACAATTGAGGGGAAAATGGGGATTTGGATTAAACAGTATGTAGCTGACAAGTGGTGATGAACAAACTGATGACTCACCGTTGCCCCTGACGAAGATGCCCCGTAACAAATTTCACTCACCATTTTCCGGTCAATTTCCTTAGTCTTAAATATGTTTGTTGATTTCCAAGCTTCCAGAACATGTCTTATGAAATCTGGGATAGATTGCTGAATTTTATACTCCTTGATATAGTTTTCAACAAAAATGGTAAACTTGACATGTCTATTATGTCCATTGGCTAACTTTATTTCCACAAAATTTTCTTTTAAAAGTGACCAACTTTTTTTATAATTAAAAAATAAAAAGGGTATCGAACTTTGAAGGTGCCTCCATCTCTAAGGGTTATTTGGATTGAAATATAAGAGAATTTTAATTTTTGTATGACCTATATGTCGTTTAATTATCGGTATAAAACCATGCATGATTAATAAGTATATAATTTAGTTACTAATATTTCGCTATAAAAAGAAACTTATGTATGATTATATACGCGATAAAATTTAAAATAAGGATACATGTATTAATAATATATCGATAAGAGTTGTAGACATATAAATTTTATTGGAATTAAATTCAATAAAATAATTTGGACTATATATTAAATATATTTGTCCAAATAAATATTACGGGCCAATATAATTAGATTAATTATATTAGTTCAATATATATATGGAGTAAATAAATAAATCCAAATATGATGGGCTAACCCATTTAATTGAGCTACAAGTGATGAGCCTACTTCATTAGGCCCAAGATGTCATCTTCTTAGAGGCCCAGTTTGATGCCACGTGTCAAATGACATGGCACGCCAAGTCAAACTGAATGACCAATAGGATCATTGTAGAAAATGGACGAATGAATTGGAAAATTTTCTGTGTACTTTCTCATTTCTCTTTGTTTGTATTTATACAACTATTTCTCTAAAAGAAAATAAATGAATAATGTAAATAACTATACATGTGTCTACAATTTACTGGACCATAAAATAACAAAAAATAACTCTTATACAGTGACTCAGCTTGGTCATGTGCCCAAAGAATCCAATGTATAATCTTTATCCTTTACAAATGGACGGTCCAGATTATTTACATGTGAATGTGATCTAAAGGCATAAAAACCTCCATCTGTATTCTCTAGAAGACTTAAAGAGGAACATATACTCCCTCCTGTCTGAGACCCAAACAAAACCTTAGAATCATTAGGTTGTAACACCATCTTCTTCCTCTGTCTTTCACCATTTATGATTTCTCTAGAACATAAATCATCACTAATATTAACACCTCCCCTCAAGTTGGAGGGGAGCGAAGAAAGCCCCAACTTGCCAAGGATGAAATTATGTGAAGGCCCAGATAAGGGCTTTGTAAAGATATATGCGATTTGAGGAGATGGTGGAACAAAATTCAAAGAAATCAAGCCAGAGAGGAATTGTTGCCAGACGAAATGGCAATCGAGCTCCACATGTTTTGTTCGTTCGTGAAACACCGGATTCCGAGCGATATGGAGTGCTGCCTGACTATCGGAATGGACCAGGATAGGGAGAGTCGGAGGAGCTGAAAGATCATTGAGGAGACGATCCAACCATGTTAACTCAGCAACAAGACGCCTCATTGAACGATATTCAGCCTCTGCTGAAGATAGAGAAACATAAACTTGCTTTTTGGATTTTCAAGAAACGGGTGAGCCTCCAAGGCTGATAAAATAACCACTTATAGACCTCCAAGAATCAACACAAGATGCCCAATCAACATCGCAAAAGGAAAGGAGAGAAAAAGATGGATCAGCAGTCATAAAAAGCCCTTGACCAGGATCTTTGCAAAGATATCGAATCACTCGAAGGGCTGCTGTGAAGTGTGGAAGTCGAGGAGCTTGCAGGAATTGAGACAAGTGTTGCACTGCAAAAGAGAGATCTGGGCGAATGAGATCAAGGGTGAATTTGCGTTGAGAAACAATCAGGCCATGTGATTCTCGAAGAACCTCCAAACTAAGAAAATAATGTATCATATAGAATACCGATTGACAGGCATTCAAGTCTATCTTATAGTTTATGTTGATGATCCTTAATCTGAAATTCATCATTTAAGAAGTGCTTAAGTTGAGAAAGCTCTGTATGATTGTTGCCAGTAAGTAGTATGTCATCAACATACACTGCCACAATAGATATAGAATCACCTGATTGTTTGAAAAATAGGGAATAATCATTCAAAGAAGAAGAAAACCCTTCAAAATTAAAAGCAACTGTAAGTCGAGCATACCACTGTCGCGACGCTTGTCGCAAACCATAAAGTGATTTCTTAAGACGCTAGACATGGTTAGGACTAGGAGCAGGTATACCGGCAGGAAATTTCATATATACTTCTTTTTGTAAAATCCCATGTAAAAAGGCATTGTTCACATCTAATTGTGACAATGACCCGCCTTTCTTGATTGCAACAGCAAGAATGCATCAAATAGTAGTCATTTTAACCACGAGAGAGTATGTTTCATTAAAATCAATCCCTTCACGTTGTCACCTCTAATCACCAATATAGCTTTTAGTCTTTCGATGCTTCCATCAGATTTGTGTTTAACTTTGTAAACCCATTTGCAAGGCAAAGCCTTCTTGCCAACAGGTAATTCAACCACTTTCCACGTTTGAATATTCTCAAGAGCTTTGATCTCAGAAGTCATAGCTTGCTGCCAACCAGAATGTTGGACAGCCTGAGAGAAGCTAGTAAGTTCAATAGTGTTGAAAATAGAATTAAGCATATGCTGATTAGTCAAAGAAAGAGAAGTGAAAGAATAAACAGGGCGAGGGATGGGATGGGAAAAATAGGAAGAAGTTAAATCAGTTAGAACTACTGAACCACAAATGTAATTAGAGAGATAAGTAGGGGTAATGTGATCCCTCTGTGATCTTCTTAAAATAGGAACATGAGATGGACTTGGAGATGAAATAGGGTAAGAAGAGGAAGAAGGAGATAAGGAAGATGAAGAAGGAGGAGAACTGGAAGAAGGATTGGGACTAGGAAGAGTAGACTCAATAGGTGAGGATGAAGGAGAAGGGGAAGTAAATAGAGGTAAATCAGAGGTGATAGATGAAAAAGGAAATTCAGACTCATGAAACTGAACGTCCCTGGAAACAAAAACTCTTTTGGTGTTAAGATCCAGGAGCTTATATCCCTTTTTTCCATGGGTATATCCCAAAAAAACACAAGGTATAGCTCTAGGGAAAAATTTTGACATGTTATGTGTAAGAGTAGAAGCATAACACAAACACCCAAAGCACTTAAGATAATCATAGGATGGAGGCTTTCCAAAAAGAATTTGATATGGAGTTTGACCTTTAAGAACAGAGGAAGGGAACCTATTGATCAAAAAAGTAGCAGTGAGTAGACATTCACCCCAATAAGAGATAGGCAACTTAGATTGATGCAATAAAGCTCTAGAAGTCTCTAAAAGATGTCTGTGCTTCCTCTCAACAACTCCATTTTATTGAGGGGTAGCAGTGCAAGAGGTTTGATGTAAAATACCCTGAAAAGCAAAGAATTCTGAAATGCTAGAACCCCCTCCCAATTCAAGAGCATTGTCAGATCTAATCTTGTTAACCTTAGTATTAAATTGACTCTTAACCATAGCTAAAAAAATGTTTGATCAAAGAGCAGGCATTGCTTTTAGTGCTCATGAGATAAGTCCAAGTACCTCTGCTAAAGTCATCAACAATGGTAAAAAAATACTTGAAACTATCATAAGTAGGTGACTTGTAGGGTCCCCATGTATCCAAATGAATAACTCAAAGATAGTAGTACTTTTGATATAACTCGAATGGAAAAGAAATCTAGACTGTCTTGCTAAAGGGCAAACATCACAGGGACAATCAAGAGTAGAAGATAAAATAAAATTGATTCTCTTCATTGCAGAAATAGGCATATGTCCAAGTCGAATGTGCCATAATTTTACATCAAAAGTGTTGTTTACAGGAACAGTAACGGATTCAAAAACAAAAGAGGAAACTGAAATACAAGGAGAAGCTAAAAAACTAGACTTAGAAACTAGATTGTGCTTGAAAAAACTCTGAAACTTAGAAAGGGCTGAATGAAGAAGATAGATGCCATTCCTTGCTTCACCAAGAACCAGAAGGGTCTTCACTAAAGGGTCCTTGATCGCGGCCTACTCCGCACTACTATTGAGTAGCGAGAGAGGGTCGGAGTAGTTTTTACCCGATTTAGGGTCGGGATCGATTTTCACAGAGAGCTAGAATTTAGAATCGAGTATCTATCTAGTGTAGAGTTGCGTAAGTGTTCCAAATTACACTTCTAATCATTTTTGGGGTTTTCATTTTACTTCTACTCTTATCAACTACAAATGGTAAATGCAACTAGATTAAGCTAAGAGTTAATCTAAAAAGGGTTGTTCAAATGGTTTAAAAGACACTAGGATAATGACTTTCATCTAGGTGGTTAATTGACGGGTAATTGAATTTAAGACACGATTGACATAATTGGGGAGTATGATATAACTGTTGCACGATATTACCCTCTCTACACCTCTCGGTGGTTCAAGTAATTTTGCCCGAATTGACTTTCTCAAGACCAATTGAGTATACAAATTTGCACAAGCAACTAGGGTTCAAGTTGGGTATTACTCTCTCGAGGTTTAAACCTTTAATTGGGGCTATCAATCTCTTGAGTACACTCCAATTCCTTGTTGGACCAATTTCGGAGACTTAGGCTCTCTTTCTCAAGAAGAGCCCTAGTCAACTAAACACAAACTAGTGTTTGCAACCACTAATTCAGCAATTAACCATGAAATTGGCCCAACTATCAAACATTCATAGTCAATCTAGCCCTAAAATACAAGACTCATCAATTACCCACACTAGGGTTGAGCCACAACCCTAGCTTATGGGTCTAGCTACTCATAATTAAAGAAGAAAAGCAAGAAATAGATGAAGAAAAACTCATATTAATTAATCACTAAGGTAAATAACAAGATTCAATGATGAAAAATAGATAAAATTGCCCAAAATGGCTAAGAAAGTCGAACCCATGACCGCAGCTACGTTACAAAACTATTTGCTACCCTAAAAATAGAAAAAGAAGCTATTTATACTAAGCTGAAATATCTGAACAAAAATACCCCTACGGGCTTAGTGTGGACCGCATAAAATGGAGTGTGGCCGTACTAGGGCTTTGATCTTGAAAATACAGCTCTCTGAACTCGGGCAATGCGTACCGCATAGAATGGACTGTGGCCGCGGAGGCTTCTAGTGTGGTCCGTACAGAATGGACTGTGGACCGCATTGGCTTGGAACTTCACATCTGGCATCTCTCTGATCCTTGGGTCTGTGGACCGCACTAAATTGAATGCGGCCGCATTAACTCCAGTGCGGACCGCATAAAACCTAGTGCGGTCGTATTACCTCTTTGCCTGAAAATCAGCCTCTCTGAATCTCCTAGTGTGGACCGTACAGAATGGTGTGCGGCCGCACTGGACCTGTTTTGCTTGAGCTTGTCTTGTCTTTGGCACTTGTGCAAGTTTCACTCCTTTTGAGCTGATCTTTGACATCTTGTCACTTTGTTGATCAAACTTGCAATCAAGCACAACTTGTGAGCCTTTTGGGACTATTTTGTACAAATTCCTAATCAAAACATAAGCAAGAAGGAGTATAAAAGGTATCAAAATCCCTAGTTATCAACTCCCCCAAACTTAAGCCTTTGATTGTCCTCAAGCAAACAAAATAAGACTCACTCCTTAAGAGAACATCCAAGAAAAATTTTAGATGTACTAAAGTGACCTCATCTAGCATCAATTGGGACTAACAATTGCCCTCAATACAAATAAATCATTAACAACTTTTACTCTTTTAAACACCATGGATTGAGTGCGACATAAGAGCATCAAGAGTTGACTCAACACATCAAAGAACTCTTTCTATTACTTTGGTCTTTGTGGAACCCAAACTCACACATCCTTAACTTTCCCTAAGCAAACCTCACCTTTAGAATAGTGGCACTTAAAACGAGGTCAATGAATTCACTCATCTCTCTCAAGAAAAAGAGTCACAAGTTCGGTTCTAAGTACCATATGCTTGCCCCTTATGTAAGTCACCACGAATGTAAGTTTCATTCAACTCAAGATCATATAGGGCTTTTGTGGAGTCATGGTGAAGGCTTTTGGTTCAGGGTAAGAAATGTTTGGTCTAAGTAGGTTCCATCTTCCCTTAAACACTTCTTTTGCTTCATTTGACACATATTCACTTGACTCTTTGAGTCATTTTACTTCTTTCTAAGGGATTAGAGAGACATACTGTCACTCTTTCTTATACATTTCAAACTTTTTCTCCTTTTTTCAACTTCTCACACCTTTCATTCTTTGCTTTTCTTGAATCCCTTTTTATTCTCTTTCATATTGAACATTCTTTTTGTCTTTTTGCTTTTTTTTTTTTCATTACCTTTTCTTTTCTTTATTTTTGTGCCTTTTTACCACTTTGTTTCAATCCTCGTCTCTCCCCCCAAACTTATACTTTTGCCATGTGCTAAGGAAAGATTGAGTGTCAAGAGAGAGTATCTTTTAAAACGGGTATAGGCTTGTATTATGGGTTTTGAAGGAAAAAGGTCTAAGGCTCAAAAGGGTTGACTAGGGATCTTATCATTGGTAGGTTATGGAAGTGTTCAAGCTATCATTTGGACCAAGGAGAGTCTATAATCATGTCTCAAGTCAAAATTCACTTAGGATTTCGCCTCAACAAATATTCAGGGCAAGTTCTAGACCAATGGCTCGGAACTTGGACTTTCAATGCAATTACTCACCACACGAGCTATAGGATCGCTAAAGACATAGAGTCGAGGGCCCACAACAACCTTAGATAAGATTTGAGCACACAATGGTCCCGAAAATCACTTGATAATTATCGGTCAATACAAGAGTCTCAAGGCCACGACTTTCACCATCCTAAACACAACAATTTATTTTTGACCATAAGAACAAAGGCAAATGTGCTAGGCCCAAGTGAAGCTTTGCTTGAGGCACCCTTAACTACCAAAACTACTAAAAACAAAAAAAAACGGACTCAGACCCTTAAGAAAGTTGTCACGCCATCCATCATTGGGAAGAGCCACCCAGTTTATACAAACTCCACCTTTGGAAAGAACTGTAGCATTAAGAAAACCAAAGGCTTATTGTAAACTTTAAGGACAAGAAGCTACGAATCACAAGAAGCTAAGAATGAAAAATTTGCGAAAAGTAGAATGAATATATACAAGAGGGGATTTGAATATACAATAGATGGGATGAATGTACAATGTAGCATAACTTTATATACAGACCCAAAGTAAAATAAAAATGCGAGAAATATAACGACATGTTAAAATTATATACAACCCAAAGATGAAAAATAAAGAAAGCATAAAAAGTATCAAATATATACAATCATCCGAATGAATCCATCAAAAGTAGGGCCTACCCCTTCAAATAAAAGTTGCATTGTCCCCAATGCCAACTAAACTAAATAAAGCACCAAAAAGAGAAAGGGAAAAAGGATATAGAAACTCTCTATGGCCCGTCTGCCTACATGGGCTCCTGAGTGGCCCCTGGGTCCTCACTATGCTCGGGAACCTCAAACTGGTTCCCTGTGGCCTGCTGCTGTGCTGCTGGGACCTGGGTCTGGACAGGTTCCTGAGGTGCATCCTATAGCTGACTAGAGGAGGCCTCCGGTGGGTCTGCCAACTGGATGACTGCATCGTCCGCTCTGGAAATCATCCTCTTTCTCTTTGGAGGCCTCTATGAGTGCTCTGGCTGGGAGAGCTGCTGGTATAGGATCATCGAGCAATAAGTCCAAAGGCAGCTGGTATGCCTTCAACCGGTCAACATCAACCCTCAGCACCTTCACGGACCTTTTAGAAGCTCGCGTCTTCCTCAACTTCTTGTGCTCCCTAGCAAGCTCCTTGAGAGACTGGCTGTGTGAAGCAACTGCCTTTATGAGCACCGTCTGAGTGTCGAGGATTTTCTTCTAGTTATCTAAAATCTCCTTGAGAGCATCCTCTATAGATTGGGGAACTTGTGGGGGTGGAGGTGTCGACTGAGCCTCTACCGTGGTAGTGAGGGTGGACAACTTGGATGACGCAATCTACATCTAATTGTTGATACTAAGAAGAGTCTGGCTCAGTCGATGGGCAGTAATAGGATATGCACGGGAGGATGGAATCTCCAGGTCCGCTGAGGTGGATGGACCAGGAGGGATAGCAGTGGAAGTAGAGGCAGGCTCAGCAGGAGTCATTACCACAACTGGCTCTTCATACTGGCCAAATGGAGCAGTAATTGTACCCTTGAAATTTTTGCTCTTGGGTTTATCATCCCCCTGCATGATGTACCAGGAAAAAGGGGCCTTCGCTTTGACTTTGATGTCGAAGGGCCTCTTTTCCACTTTCAGATCTCGGAAGTACATAGTGAGAAAACTGGGGAACGGGTAGTTTCTGTCATGCTCAGCACCCACAATTATAATAATTCTTGACATCATATTTCCCACATTTATTGGGTACCCCGCCATGATTGACGCCACCAAAATTGCCCGGTGAAGAGGTAGGGAGTTGTCATGTGTCGTAGGGTCCAACCTGCTACATACAAATGTCTCCCACCTCCGTGCCTTGAAATTCAGACTGTGTCTCGGAATCTTGACGCCCGCAGTCAACCAGTCAGGGGTGGTACCGAAATTTCCAGGTATTGTGCTAGCCAGGGACGGACCTCCTTGCCCATTTCCATCTTTGCCATGTATAGGGTCTCATCCTCCTCATTGAAGCCAAGGTAATCGTTTATTGTCTTCCTATCAAACAACACTTTCAGGTTTCGAACCTTGGTCACCTTGGAGCCCTTTTTGATGTGGGCAACGTTGGTGTAGAATTCCTTGACTAAGTGTTCGTTGGCATCCACACATTCATCCAAAAAATGTTCCCAGCCTACTCTCACCCTAAACTGCCTCCTCACATTTGGGCTGTGAGGTAGCAAGTCTCTATCTACAAAACTCCTCTCCGGGATTAACTTCCTCACCGACCACCATTCCCGGAATATATGATATGCTACCTCACTAACAAATCGGTCCCGCCACACTTCCAGCTTCCTAGTTCTAGCAATACACCCCACTTATGGTTCACCTCCTTCTCCTACTTCTTCTTCTCCCCCTACTTCCCCTTCATCACCTACTGCACCCCTCCAGATAATGAAGTTGTGGGAGAGGTGGAGTATTCATCCCCACTACCTGCTACTGAGCCCTCAGACGACCCAGAAGATACATTCACTGATGCTTGGGCAGTGGGGGATGCTGGAGGTGTGTCTCTTAGTCTGTTCCTCTCCGGCCAGTCAGGGATGTATTCTGGCACGGAGTCTGAAGAAATCTAACGGGAGGGATCGTACTCACTTCCCGACATGTCAATGGCTTTATCAGTTGCTTTAATCATCTTCCTCATATTTTTGATGTTTTGCCTAGCTTGGGGAGTGAGTTTAATCATTTTCTGTTTCCCTCCCCGGGAGGATCCTCCTCTGCCCGGTTGTTTAGATCCTTTACCTTGTTGTTTCACCATTGTCTGCAAATACAATCCAAATGAACTTGTTAGTATCAATTGCAGCAGTTAAGAACAGAGTTGCAGAATCAGAAAAGAAAAATTGCAGACAGGTTGTAGGAGTCACCCAGTGCAGACCGCACAAAATAGTGTGCGGTCGTACTGGGCATGTTTTGCTTGAGCTTGTCTTGTCTTTGGTACTTGTGCAAGTTTCACTCTTTTTGAGCTGATCTTTGACATCTTGTCACTTTGTTGATCAAACCTGCAATCAAGCACAACTTCTGAGCCTTTTGAAACTATTTTGTACAAATTCCTAATCAAAACATAAGCAAGGAGTATAAAAGGTATCAAAATCCCTAGTTATCAGTCATGCAATAGACAATTAGTGGAAGAAAACATTAGAAGACAATGGAACTGAGTGCAAAACTTGTTGACAGAAATGAGATTGATCCTGAAAGAAGGGACAAATAAGACATTATGTAAAACAAGATTAGGGAAAAGAGTAATTGTCCCACTGAGTTACCCTAACTCTAAAGGAATTAGGTAAGTTAATGAACAATGGAGTAGGTAAAGGAGAAAGAGTGGCAAAGAACTTAGTATCATAAGACATATGTTCAGAAGCCCCTGAATCAATAATCCAAGAATGAGTATTGGCATATGTGAGATAAATAGAAGGATTGTTGAAGATATTACCAACACATTGAACTACATTAGCATTAACTTTTGTGGTTGGGCTTCCTGTATGACCAAGCTGTGCATTGTTAAGCAGGTGAATTAACTGAGAAAATTGGTCTTGTGTAATAGGATTTCCTCCAGTGTTTCCTGTAGGTTGTGCATGAAAACTCAAAATAGCATTGCTCTTGACAGATCCATGAAGCTTAGGAGTTTTGGTGAACTTAAAATCAGAAGGGAAACCAATTATTCGATAGCATTTGTCAACTGAATGGCCTGGTTTCTTGCAATGAGAACAAATTAAGTTATTCTTCCTCCCTTTAAAATCTGATGATTGAGATTTCTGACCTGAAATATTTTGATGTGTGGCTAGGAAAGAAGAAAAGTCACCAGGAAACTGGGGATTCACATATACTTCCCTCTGCTTCTCATCTTGAACCAACAAAGAATAGGCTATGTTGATGCTGGGGAGAGGGGACATCATCAGGATGTTGCTCCTAACAGGAGAATATGTATCATTCAAGCCCATGAGAAATTGAATCAACCTTTCATTTTGAAGAGACTTAACCAATTTCACCTTGCCACTACAGGTGCAAGCACAAGAATAGGTAACAGTAGTGTAAATAGCATCAAGTTCATCCCATGATAGCTTCAATTTGGTGAAATAGCCAGCAATATCACTTGATCCTTGCATTAAGTCACTTATTTCCTTTTGTAGGTGATAGAGTTTAGCCCCATTGGATTGGCCAAACCTATCCTCAAGATCTGTCCAAAGAGCTTGAGCAGATTTGGAGTAAAGAGCACTAGCAACAATTTCCTTTGAAAGAGAGTTGAGTAACCAAGAGGTTATCATATCATTACACCGAGTCCACAAGCTGAAAGAGGTAGAATCAAAGGCAGGAGCAGAACAACTCCCATCAATGAAGCCCAACTTATATTTAGTTGAAAGGGCAATGAGAAGAGACCTCCTCCAACCTCCATAGCCCCAACCATCGAAGACAGAAGTGACGAGAGTCATACCGGGTGAATCTGATGGGTAAAGAAAATAAGGATGGCTAGCATCAATAGTAGGAGAGGATCTAGAACCATCATCCTTAGAAGGAGCATCAGATGAAGAAACCATTTGGATTGAAGGGAGAAAAGAAATAGAGGTGAAAAAGAAAGAAAGCAGAAGTCTAGAATCTAAGTGGCGACTGATACCATGTAGAAAATGGATGAATGAATAGGAAAATTTTCTGTGTACTTTCTCATTTCTATTTGTTTGTATTTATACAACTATTTCTCTGAAAGAAAATAAATGAATAATGTAAATATCTATACATGTGTCTACAATTTACTGGACTATAAAATAACAGAAAATAACTCTTATACAGTGACTCAGCTTGGTCATGTGCCCAAAGAATCCAATGTGTAATCTTTATCCTTTACAAATGGACAGTCCAGATTATTTACATGTGAATGTGATCCAAAGGCATAAAAACCTCCATCTGTATTCTCTAGAAGACTTAAAGAGGAACATATACTCCCTCCTGTCTAACACCCAAACAAAACCTTAGAATCATTAGGTTGTAACGCCATCTTCTCCATCTTCTTCCTCTGTCTTTCACCATTTATGATTTCTTTAGAACATAAATCATCACTAATATTAACAATCATACCACGTGTCAAAATGACAAGGCATGCCAAGTCACATTAAAAGGTCAATAAATAAACCGCCACATGTGCAAATGACGTGTTCTGGCCAATCAAATATGGCCTTGTCACACTTTAATTTGATTGGTCGGAAAGAGTTTGTTCTTATCATAACTCTTCCCTCCCACAATTTTAAATAGGGGTCTTCATAACCTAGAAAGGAAACCATAAGTTATAACAAGAAGCAAGAGAGAGCTCGTGGATCAAACGTCGCAAATTTCTCTACAAATTTCAAGCTTCAAGCAATCAAATTCAAGTTCAAGAAATCAAGTTCAAGCTTAAGAACGAAGAACAAATCAAGGTTCAAGGAGTACAAGTTCAAATCAATGTTCGTGTTAGTTGAATTCAAGATCACCGTTTGTTGCAACAGTATAGATTCAAGATCAAGCTCAAAGACTCTTGAATTTATTTTCTATTGGAAAGAAGAATCAGAGGATTCATCGAGATAGTATATTCAATTATTTGAAATCGAATAGTACGATTGTTGCGATATTTTTCGGTCTCGATTATTTTCTTGACGCAATTTATTGTCTACAAGAATATCATATATAAAATGTTTCTTTAATTAGATAATTTCTACATGAAAATCCCTTGTGAATATTCACAAATTTACTAGAATTATTAACCTGTTTACCTACTTAATTCTCCATATATTATGTTAAATTTGTATATTTTCTTCATATGTTGACGGTAATATAACATCTGAATATGATATATTTCTACATAAAAAGATGAAAAATACACATTTAATTATTAAAGTTACATATACAAAGTCATATATCACAAGGAACAAAATTATATTTACTAATAATTGATAGACCAATGATGCCATAATCCACTTTTGCTTTAAATGAATCTGTAAAGTGGTAAATATTCATTCATCCTTAACCAGAAGTTTCGGGTTCGAGCTTTGAGTATGAAATCGTCTTTGTTAGGGAACACTAACCGACACGAATTCAAATTTAGTCAGGTCCCAATATAAATATCGAATAGAAAACAAAAAAATCAATTCAGGTTTGGTGAAAGAGCAGTGGAATTCGTCAAATGATGAGAGAGTTTCTTCAACTTGTTCGCCACACTTAATTGTTCTTGTGGAGGGTGGAGCCTATAGGGTAACCGCGTTCCCTTTCTTGTTTTGGATCCCTTAGAATATCCCTTTGAAGATGCTGTTCCCATGTGGGCCTCAAAGTTTCGGCCCAAACATCTAAGTGGACAAACCACGTAGTCCACTATTCTTGGGCTAGTGTGGATTTGGACCCCTTCAAACTGACACTTGTTTTTGGGCTTTAATGTGAATTGCATAGATATGACTTTTATCAAATTCTTCTTTCTAGAACGTTGGATAAGATCATAAGAATGAATGTATGTCCAATCAGTAACATTGAGAGGTGTGTTAGTTTCCAAAATCTCTAGAAATTTAACTTGACTTAATACGGGTAAAAGCTTAACCAAAAAACAGAAATTTGAATATTAAAATATGAGACGGACAAGATTTTCTTAAAACTTGGCAATTCTGTCAAAATGGTTATGATGGGTAAGATAATGAAAATGATACATCTCCAACTCTAATTTTGGGCCTGATCAAAGCCCAGTCCAGTTCAGAGTCGAAGGTCGTTATCGTAATCAATTGCGGGAATCGTGCGGTGGTACGGCCCCTGTGGAGTAGTGGGCCGCCAATCCCTATCCTACTCTACTTGCTACACACCGGGCCCACTCTCTGGAAAAGACATAAAGAATAGTCAGATGACTAAAAATGCAAGTGTAATGAGCTTTTTCGTATGAAGTAGTATTAAATAATCTTGAAAAATGGCAAATATTATGTTATAAGTAACTAAGTAGAAGGAAGGGGTTTAACCAAATTACCCTATGCCAGTAGGGTAAAAATATTTTTTTTACTCATATGAAAACTGTTGAATCCCCTCGAGATGAAGAAAAATTCAAGTAATATTGTGAGGGAGGTTCAAAAGTTACTTTAGATCATATATTTAAATCCAAATCGTGACACCCTGAAATCTTTTTTGAATCTCCTTTTATAAATAGCTAGTTCTACCGCTGATTATATAATGCAAGTTCCAAACACATGTTTTCTTAACTTTTGCTCGCAACACTTCGAACTCCAAGAAAATTTCATGAAGTTCATGTAGCTATTTTTCAACTATTTTATTGCATCTTAAAATATGATTATTTTTAAATTACGACCGCCATCAATATTTCAATTAGCCGCTCTAAAAGTAACTACCTATTATCGTTTTTACTTAAATATGTTATGTATTGTCATCACATAAAGTTAAAAACTTACAGGAAAAACAAAAGAAGAAAAAAACATCGTATTAATCCCTTCCTCGAATGGCGCCTCGTGCTTGTCTGCTGGCCCGTTGCTTTCACCGTAATGTAAGCATCTCACGTTATTTCTAACATCATTCTGTGGTATTAAAATACTTATTAATTCTCCTTTAGTTTAACACATCATTTAAATAGAATTTTAAAAATTGATTGTATTACTTTAAAAAAAATGTACATAAGATTGGATGCGGAGAATATATAATGAGAAATGAAACCCCCACGTAGATGGCGGAAGTTTAAGCAGCCCACCAAAAGGAGCTACGCCGAATTCCCAATTTGTCGTAATACTAACGGGTGGTTTACCTAAAATTCATATAATGAATCAGTTCTCATTATATACAAAAATATCAAATTTGATTGCAGTTGTGACGGATAAACAAATATGTTCAACAAGTGGAAGAATATAATTCTTTTCTGCTTTCTTATTCGCACTGAACGTTGACATGGCACGTTTAATTGCTGATAAATGTAACTTAAGTTATTATAACTTATATTTTTTAAAAATTATTTTGGGGGTCGAGGGGACTGGTGGTGGGCGATGACCATATTTAAGGGGTATTATCACTTTTGGCTCACGCCATAAACTATTTATATCTGGTGGCCGAAAAAGTAAATAAAACTTGTATGATTTTTGTTTATAACATACAGAATGTATATATATACAAAAAATATACAAATTTTATACATTTTTCGGCTATTATTTTTACATAGTGTCATTTTCCCCATATTTAAATTATTCGAATGTGCTCAATAAACACATTTTAAATAATTCATCTTGCTGAAATAACGAAAACGTTAAAATTTAAAGGTCCTGGAGGCTAAAATATGGAATTTAAAGTAATATTTTCAGTTTCATGAATCATTGCTTATGCAGACAATAATGATACAGTCGGAAAACCAAAATATTTTATCCATACTTCCTGCTCTTTATGATCCACTTTATTTGTAACCAGTACAGTTTGGAGATTCTAAGAAGCCTTTTGTTCTCGCGATTTTTGCAAATATTTCCTTTTTTGTTGTTGAAATTTTAGATTATTAACTCTTGATTCTTTAGCACTTTTTATGTAATTCTTAAACAGATATATATTTTATTTTAAAAAACTCAAAGGTTCATATTCAAATTTGAATCGAAATTAAATAACTTAGCCTTCCTATTCTGAATTACGTTACATGAAATGCAACAATGAGAACATATTTTGCAACGTTAAATAACCCTCATAACAGTGTGTGTTGAAGTAAAAATAGATCAAATTGCAGGCCTTATGCGGTTCGAGAGAATTAATAGTAACCTTTAACGTGAGTATGGGTTACGGGTGAGAAACAAAAAAACACAATAATATATACCTAAGTAATTCCCAGTGGCCGTTAAAATAAAAGAGCAATTTCCCAATGCAGTAGTACTCGATAGAAGGTGGTATAGTGGGAAACAAGTGGGGTTCTTGAAAATCATATAACTGCACCCAAGGCAGGCAAATATGCTGTCAAAATGTCCCTTAAGAATCTATATAACTCGTCGTTTATAAAAAAGAGAAAGAGCAAAATTCTTACTATCTATCGACCAGGAGAATATTACTATACCATTCCAGACCACACAATCACACCATATATACACTCACTTTCCACTTAATAAAGGAAGTCTACTTGTTTGTTTCTTTGTTGAATACTGCATTGTAATTACTTTTAGCAAATATTTCTAGTTCGGCTTCTCAACTAATAAAGCTTAGGTTTTTAAATTCATTCGAAGTATTCTGCAAAAAATAGTTTAGCTTATTGAATCATTTCATGTCCTTAGAAATTGAATCCCATTGAAAAAAAAAAAAAAGAATCATAAAGTCAACTAAACGTGTCCATTCACAATGATAAAAAATAAAGAGGGAAAAGATATTGTAAATCGCAAAAGCAGAAGCAATAATTCTTTACGAAAGTTAAGCAAAACTGCAGTATACTTACTTGAAAGATGACTTTAGACAGATTTCTCCCTTAAACACTAGAACAAAGTTCTTTATCTTTAAATTAATCCTTTTATATAATGCTACAAACAGGAACTATCCATTTATCTGTATCATTTCCCAAGAAAGAAAAAAGTTTCAAAGTCAAACGTACCAAAGTACAGAGACAATTGACAACGCTGTAACCATTCTAGATCGATCTTACCACTTTGGAATTTTATTGGGGCAAACATGTCATGTTCGTTATTGTACTGCTATTATACATATCAATTGGCAAAGATGTACGAAGAGTATATTAACGCTTCACTTTCTAATTAAGGACCTATTACTTATCAACATTGACAAAGTAACTTTTTATATTACAGTTTATTTTAATTTATTATAGCAGGTTACTTGTCTTATTTTCAAATTTAATAATCTCATATATTATGTACAAATACTTGTATTATTTTTTAAGTGACCTAATGTCACACCTCCTTCTCATCTACACCCGCAAGGGCGTTGCACAGGAGTTTTTTCCAATTAAAGGACAATCGGAACGAGATTTATTATTAAGGAATTAGAGTCGCCACTTGGGAGATTAATGGTGTCCCAAGTCACCGGTTGAATCCCGAACCGAGGAAAAATATGACTCTGTTACAGTCTGCGAACCAGAAATCCGAGTAAGGAATTCTGTTAACCCGGGAGAAGTTGTTAGGCATTCTGTTAGGCATTCTCAAGTTCCGTGGTTCTAGCACGGTCGCTTAACTGTTGTATTTGATTTTATCTGATTTCAAAACATGCTAGCTTATGTGCCTTTTATTTGTAAACCACTTTTATCATTATATTTTAAAAGAATTGCAACGTTGTGGAAATGCGTCTCGGACCATGTCACAATCAATGCACCCGTGGTTGTCAACACATTTAGACATCCGTTGAGATTTGGATTTGGGTCACATCAATGCGCACCCGAGTTTAAGAAGGTAATTTAATTAAAATCGCGCCTAAAGATCCTAACGTAATATTATTTTGGGGAAGACCGTGAAGTTCGCTAAATGGCCCTCCCAAATTCTAATCATTTTTAATAACCATTTATTGAGGGCCCCACATTTATTTATTTTTGTTCGGTGAGGCTCGTCTCAATTTGTGAACCTCTTTTCTATCATTATTTATTTTATAAGAATTACGATGTCGTGAAAACACGTTTCGAACCCCGTTGCAATCAATGTGCTTGTGATTGTCAACACATTTCGACTTCATCGAGATTTGGATTTGGGTCACATCAATTTGCACCCGAGTTTAAGAAAGTAATTTAATTAAACAGTGCCTAAAGATTCTAACGTATTATTATTTTGGGGGAGGCCATGAAATTCGCTAAACGACCCTCCCAAATTCTAATTATTTTAATAGTCATTCATTGAGAGCCTTACCATTTTGTGTTTATTGGGCGGGGCTCGTCTCAGCATCAAAAGGCCAACCTAGGAGTGATTACGATTTTTTCTAGTATTATCTGTCCCTAATAAAAAATAAAAATAATAAAAGAAAACCAAATCAGATACACGTTAGTCTAATTTCCCTATGGCCAACCTCATTGGGCCTGAATTTGGCCCAAATCAGGCCAAACAAATCAAATAGCGTAAAAAGGGGGGGGGGACAGCAAATCGAGTCTCATGAATGGAAAAACCGAGGGATTATTTAACATTTACAAAAGGAAATCAAGGCATTCGCCCAAGTCAGTTTAGATATCAATGTTTTGAATTTTAATTCCTGAATATTTCTAACGTGAAAATCAATAGAAGCTTAAAGCTGGCCACAGTATTAATTTAGCATGCATTCACGGGTAACTAGGAAAGCAACGTCTAACAAATCAGCTTGAAATACAAAACAGGCCTAATTGTTTTCGAATTGATTCAACTAACATTTCTTACACTTAATTGTTGAGACCGGTAATTATACGGCACTGATTGTTTGAGGTGCAGTTCCTGCTCATATTATTTTGATCCCTATTCACGAGTGAACATTTACTAAAGCCAACAATTAACAAGCAAAGTTATAAATCACTTCTAGCAACAGTAGCAGTAACACTCTACAGGAACGAACTTAATGTAATTCCTAGATCTCTTTTGAACTAACACTAGTCAACTAAATGGTTCATGACTTCACAACGGGACCACTGTATAGCAAGCTGAAAATATAAGTCCATTTGAATCTATTTATAACTGTTGAAAGCAAATCATGTATCAATTTTCACAAACATACTAATACAGTCCATTACATTAACGGTCCTAAATACAAGTCGAATTCAATGAGTCACATATACATCTTTTCTAATTGAACAATTACAGCTATATGCATCCAAAGATGAACACAAAACAATCAATTCCATTGCACTCACTCCAAGTTGTGGTCACATCAATGTAAATTCGAGCATGTACCTGGAAATTGAATTTCAACAAGAAGAGATGAGGATCAACATCAGAAATCAAAGGATCAGCAACAATAATGAGCAGAACCCAGAAAAATAGAACTAACAACTCAGGAAGGTTTCAAAATCCAGTAATTGCTCAGTCAACACAGAAAACTCGAACTTAACCCAGAAAATGCACTCAACCAAGACCGGACAGAGTGGTAAACCCAGCAGCAACAACAAACACCCAAAACAAAAGGACTGAATTCAAAAAACTGTTCGAAATCAAACTAGAACACCTCTGGACTTTCAGCAATTAAAGAGAGATCAAGGGAAATGTGAATTAATAACCAGAACATCAAAATTAACGTACAATTTCCAATGAAACAGTGATTTTTTTTTTTTTTGGATTTTCCAAAATTTTTGTTTGTTTTTGGCTTTTGAAGTTTTGAATTTCAGTTCTTAGATCTAAAAATGAAGAGAATGTTTGTGAGAGGTGATTTTTTTTGGCTGAAAAGGAACCCTTTCACAAGGCATGAAAATGCCAATTTATAGGCAAAGATAAGGGCAGCCCTTCAATATTCCGTTTTCAATCTTAGTCCCTTATTTCCCAACTTATTCCCCAGGTAACTATTACCAAAATTATTAAAACTTACACTAAAACCCCATTTGGAATGTCTTGGAAGGTTCTTTTAGCCATACAATGCCTATACTACCCCTGCCCTGATTTTGAAATTACCAAACTTAATAAAAGTTACCCTTTCCTATGCCTGAACTACCCTTACTTTCACTCTGGAATTACTACCCAACCACAACCCTTTATTAGAGTTAAAAACTAACTGTAATTATCCCTATCAGCTATAATCAATTGATTATCCTAAACTAAACTAAATTAAACTAATTAAAAC
This sequence comes from Nicotiana sylvestris, assembly GCF_000393655.2. Lineage (NCBI taxonomy): Eukaryota > Viridiplantae > Streptophyta > Magnoliopsida > Solanales > Solanaceae > Nicotiana > Nicotiana sylvestris. The sequence continues at coordinate 127,503,500 of NC_091060.1, read as the reverse complement.
AGCTAGTAACAAACCAAATAAAACTGAGAACAGATTAGAATTAAACAAAACCCAAACGAGATTGATTAATGACTTACTGAACGAGAATTATTCTGATAATCAAAAACTAAAACTTAAAGCAAATCAAAACAAATAATCAGAAACCAACACCTAATCCGAACACAAAAACTCAGAGCAGAAATTAAAGCAATGGAAACTAGCCTAGAGATTAACAATTATGAGAACCAAATCAATCCAACTAAAGAACGACTAATCAGAACTAGACCTAAAATATTTGAATGGAACTATGCTTAAACGAGTGACGAAATTAAAAACTAAGCTCACAATTGATTAAACATGGAACCATCATGTAATTAATTCAAGCTAGCATGAAAGAAGCATAGAAGAAACAAAAACAAACTTGAGCCAAAGCATTCACTGTTACGACTCGACTTCCCCCGCCTCTCAATTCGAATTTCGAGTGACTCTGGTGATATTTGAACACCGCTGATGGTGATTTCGTCATGAGAGAGATGAGGTGTTGACATAGTATCAACTTGAAGCGGTTTTGGGAAAATTAGGGTTTTGATGAAATCTTTGAATTAAGATTTGACAGGCCTGGGGGTGATTCGAAGAAAATTAGGTCAGAGACGGACATAGGAGAAGGAGGAGGACCTAGGGTGTCAATTTGGTGGTGATTGGGGACGACGCCGCTGTGGAAGGCGGAGACGGCGGTGACAAAATCCAATATTCGAGCAGACCGAGTATGATTCGAGGGAAACTGATAAGAGATTCATGATGAGGGCGTTGAGGCGATCTAGGGGTGTGATTTTGGGGGTCAACGGAAGTGATGGTGTCTTCGCCGGCGGCGAAGCTGTGGCGTTACAGACGAGGGAGTACGAGGAAGATGAAGGCTGTTCGTTCAGGGTTTAGGAATTTCGGACACTTATAACTAACGTGGACCATTAGATCAATGGTGATGGGCGGCCTGGATTAGTCCTATCCTAAACGGGGTCGTTTTGGGAAATAAGGATTTGGACAGGGTGGGAAATTGGATTGGGCCTGGGTCGGAACACTGATTTGGGCTGAGGTTTGGGTTAAATTGAGATGAGCCCAATTTTGTTCTTGTTTGTTTTTTTCTCTTTTATTTCTTTTATCTATTTTTGTATTTTGTTTTTCACTTTGTAATTTTGTATTTATTTTTTCTGATTTTATAAAATTGCAACAATTAAAATAAAGTCCTAATATATTTCAAAATTAAACTAATTAATTCCTAAAATTATATTAAAATCTATTTCGGGACGAATTCACAATTAAATAATTAAAAATACAAAAGTGAACTATTTTTTGTCATTTTCTTTATATTTTACTCTAAAACAAATCAACTCCTAAGTAATACTAAAAAAATGAAATTAAACCTAAATGCAAATATTATTTTGTATTTTCATATGAATTAACATGCACAAATAAAATGCAAACAATTAACAGGAAATGACACAAAAATGTACAAAAATTGTAAAAATAAAGAAAAATTATTTTGTTTGAATTTTGGGAATTTATTCATATATAGGGCGAAAATCACGTGCTCACACCTAATAGTAATTTTTTTTTTTTTTTTTTTTTTTACATTATAAATGTGTAGAAGTTAAACTTCAGTCAGCAAGAAGGAGCCCTAGTCAGCTAGCCTTTTGGCATAGCCTTCTTGGTGTTAAGTGTTAATTTTTTTTATCGGATGTCTCGTAAGAACGAAAGTGTTACTCCCTGCGGTCCACTTCAATTTAAGTAACTTTTCGGTTGTTTTCACATATGTTTAGAAATTTCTTTTTTAAATATTAATTAACAATATAATTGACCCTATTAACCTTAATGTGTTCACTGAAAATACATGAAATATACTCCTAGGTTTTTTACTTCAAAAACAACTTTGAAAAAAAAGAAATTAATTCTTTTTTTGATATTTGAAAAAATCACATATTGTGGACCACAAAAAAAAAATCAAAAAATCAATTAAAATGAACAGGAGAAAATAATTAATTGTGCTAAACTTCTTTACTAGGTTATAATAACTATACTTTTATGGTCCAGCAACTATCTTTTTCCACAGGTTGATAGATTTATGGTGATAACATGTTGTGGCCACACATATTGCTATAATACTTCATTTTCGTTTGTTTTTGGGATGGAGAAAAAGGCCCCCACCTAGCTTGAGGACTTATAATTATAATAGCTAGTACTTCCCTTTTACTTATTGCTTTATCTATTTTTCTTAAAATTTATATATAACTATTAAAAACCTTTAAGAATTCACATTCATTTTATTATTTCAAATGTTGACATCATGTTTTTAATATCAAGATACATGTTAATTAACTTTTATTTTTTGATATTTCCTTAATTGTGACGCCACTAGTATAATATTTGCGCAAACTAATATCTTGAACTCTGTATTTAGTTAAACTAAGTCATAAAAATGGGGAAGAAAAGACAAAGTAATTCTTGTCAAACGAGTCAACATATTTGTTTCCTTGCGAGTTGCGACGGAACAGCTGTTATCTAACATTTGTACTAAAACAGTCTAACCAAGACCATGACCACGAGGTTTGGTTCATTTAATTCTGTTTCCATCATTGCTTACGTATATAAAGTAGAACAAAATTAAAAGAAGATGAAAAAACAAAAATTAACGGGTTAAATGGTAAACAATGCTACTATATGCACATGTACCAGTATAATAATTATGATTTAGTCTATGTATATAGACCTTATATATATTATATGTAGCGATTAGCGACTGTCACCAACTCATTCATAGTTGTTACTGTATAGCTACAGAATCGAGCCAGAAACAATAGGAAGTTTGTGTAGCACGTAGGTGGAGTCACATGCACATTAAGCGGGTCGGGTTGAAAGCTCTATTAGACGGCTGATTTCCGCAATTAGATAATTAATTAGTTGAGTGACCCTATTTATATTTTGATCCTGTCAGACTTGGAAGCTTGTGGGGCAGAACTTGGTCACAAGTTCTAATGGATGGGCAAGCTTTCGTCATGAATTTAGTACAAATTGTATATATTATAATAAATAGATAATTTTTGAACAAATTACAAAAAGAATCGTGATATATAAGTTCTGATGGATTGACAAGACTTATTACCGTAGGTTCTGAGGAGTCGTCATTAAGAATATTGCCACAAGTTCTACTTGTTCTTGTTTTATTCTTTTTATTTAGTTATTATTGTTATTTAAGAATTGGTTCCAACAATATTCTTAGAGGCTTAGCTGATGTGTTTAAGAATTATTTATTATTCTTATTTAACAATATTCTTCTTAATAAATTCAATCTAAACACTTAATGGTCAACTAGAAATTATCCAAGCTCCCGGAGAGGATTTTGTACTCCAATTTAGATTGTGCATTTGTTTTGACCTCTTAGTTCTCTTTTTAGAGGTGTAGCTAATGTGAAAATACCTATATTAAAATTTTTCACTTTTACTTCACCGCCCTTTCAAGAAGTAATCATGCCATTGCCCCAACCCCAAGAAAAAACAAAAAAAAATAAAAAAAATCAAGAATTTAAGTTTTCAAATTAGATATATGGGGGTGGAGGGACTGCGCAAGAATGAAGAAAGAACATTCTTATTTGATAATCTAAGTGTAGAATAAAGAGAAAAGGAGAGCTTTCACCATAGTTTAAAGCTAGGTGTTAGAAGAAAAATGAAAAAGATGAAGCAGCTTTATCAGATGGAGACTGAGGAAATAGTAAGCTAATAAGTGAGGATGATGAAGTTGAGAGAGTTAGAGAAAGATTAGATTGAATAGATTGATGGATAGAGATATAAATAGCTAGTGTGAAGTAATAATCATTGCTAAAAACCAGATTATTCTGTGGAAATTGGGGCCACCCATTGATTCCATAAAGCTTTGTCACATGTCTTTCAAACCTCCTAAAATCTTCAAAAATCTCATGGCTAATCATCTCCTTTCTTTTTCACTTTATTTTTTGCCTCCCTTTTCTCCCCTAGTAAGATTTACTATCATTGCCATTTTGAAAGTAGAAAAATTATTATATACTCATTTACACACACAATAATTTCTCTAATGTCATCTCTTTACTAATCATTTCTCTTGCTTTCGATATTGTACCAGACCCTTTCTCGGTCCCTTCCCCTTACCTTCACTTCCTTTCTTTCTCATATCTTATTAACTACTTCTCTGTTTCGAGAGAAGTGGTGTCTTAGAGTAATGATAAAGTTATTTTCATGTGATCTATAGGTTATGGACTCATGGGTACAAGCCGTGAATGCATCCACTAATGCTTGCATTAGGTAGGGTGTCTACATCACACTCATTGATGGACGCAAAATCGGATGGTCCTTTTTCTATCTCAAGAACATTTTTTTGTGTGTGTGTTCTTTAAACTTTTCTGGTATTTAAAAAATAAATTCTTCCTATTTTCTGGAGTGCCGTTTTGTTTCATGATTCTCATCAAAGGGCAACGATAACAAATGAAGGTCAAGCATCGAAATGAACTTTCCGTTCCATTTGGAGTAGGAGTTTGACATCAGAATATGAAAAAACTCGTACACTTACATTTAACATGAATTGTAAGATCAGTTAAAGAAGTTGTGGGGACTCTAGAGAAAAGTTTTGACTAATTAAATAGTCCCACGTACTTAAAGAATAGACTTGTAATGAAATGGTGGGTCTTAAAATGTTTTGATACCCACTGAAAATATTATTGTTTGCTTAATATTTAAGAGATGAAACGTGTGTTGATCGTAAGTCTGCAGGTGTGACATATAAAAGATCATAACTTGCTCTAAATAAATGAAATTGTCCCTCTAAAGATAAAATTATTTTGCCGTTATTTCTAGAAATTAAGGAAGTGTGTTACACGACTATGTAATACTGCTCCAATACCTTATCCGATTCATGATTTGAACATTATAGTCTCGAATTTGGGATTCTTATAGATGAACCCATATATTATATCTGTCTCTGATTGTATCTTGTTATATATAGTAAGTGACTTTATCTTATTGAAGATTACTTGTAAGTATATTTATTTTTGTAAAAATCTGTTTATATTACGAGGGTATAGAAGCTAAACTCAAAATATTAGTTGTATACCAATATCTACGTTGAAATAATCATGGTTGGAGTTTTTTCTGCAAAGTTTCTTGTGGTTTCATGAATACGATCCTTTTTTTATCCAGATGAACCGAATTCGGGGTTCAGGTTAGAGAATTTTGTGAATTCCCATATGACAATGTGAAAACACAAACTTATATATCCATTATGTTCTGGTTAATATTCTTAACCTAGAAATTTACACTTGTGTTTTTTTGACTTTTGCAAATTTGTTTGGCTGTCTTTTGTTGACCAACAAACTTCATCCTCGCTAAAAGCAAATGAAATAGATTGAGATTAAACCGACCCGTAATTTATTTCGTGCAAAGCTCCTAATTAAGTGATAATGGTTTGACTAATGTTTATATAGCCTCTCTAGAACAACATATCTATATAACAGTCATTCACTTTTGACAAGTCTTTTTTGAACCGGTTTAATATTATGTTACAATGTATGTCCTTTTTAACATCACTTTATTATAGCGGCAAAAATATATCAGAACAAACGAGATTGTTATAAAGAGGTTTGACTGTACATAAACAATTAATTCAAGAGTTCAAATATTATTTTTGACGTGGAATAAAATGATAAAAATTACTACTTTATCCGTTGATGTAATATGTAATACTCCTTATCTAAGTAATTTAGTGACTTCCGTTTAATTGTTTGGTTAAGCTTTATTTTTCGAAGAGTCCTTTGAGAGGTGAGACATTTCTGAAAACATTAATTATTAGGTAATACTCACAATTTTGTACAAATATACAAATACTTTGGTTGCTTTGCATAAAATTACTTAAATACTTGTTAGGGATAGGGGAAATGCAAAGTGTAAGGAAGATTATAGGAATAACACGTAACACCGTAAATAGGATCAGCGCATGCCATTACTGACAAGTTTGATTATGCTATTAAAAAAAATCAAGGAATTTTGCCTAATAAAGTCTATTCTCAAAGATTCTACCTTACAATACGATCGGTGCATACTTAAAACCAAAAATATAAAAGAAAAAGCAACCACCTTATGATTATACGAACAAAACAACCAGATAATACCTTCCCAGAATTCCCATATATTCTACCAAATATTTAATCATCAAAAGGAGTACAAAATATGCTATATCTACATGTGTATTACGAGGAGTATATAATTAAACAAAAAAAGGGAATACAATAATTAAAAGGAAAAACTCACCAAAGTGATCTCAGTCATCAATGAATTCTATCCCATTGCGCGGAATACTTTCTCAGGTTATCAATTTTTTTTTATCGTCAGCTGTGATTGTTTCTTCTTAATTCTACTCGGAAGGGCATACCAGTCCGGGCCTTCTCTGGACCACGGTCATAATGGGAGCTCAGCGCAGTAGCGGACTACCCTTTTTTCTACTCGGAAGGGCAATTAGTCCAAGAAGAAACTGGTCCTTCACCTGTTGAGCACACATTTTCCAAACCCTTCTCATGATTATGGAATTCTGATGTAGAAGAATTACCTGAACAATTCAACTTATAACCACTAACATGTTGTTGTGATGAATTTCCACCATTGTTATTATTATTGTTACCACTAAAAGATCTCAGCTGATTTTCTTGACCCCCATCATTCTGACCATTAATACCACCTGATCTCCACAATCTTGAAAGATTATTTCCATCATTTCTTGTTTGACTAGAAATTCCCCCTTGATATCCACTGATTAGATTTGCACTGACTTGCTGATCATGACTTATTCCAAGTTCATCTAAAGAAGGAACAATAGTATTTGTTCCTTGTGATGACTTTGTGCCGAAAACCTGTGCATTATTAACCAATGGATGATGCTGCTTAAATGAAAGAATCTGATTCTGCATGTTGAACAAGTTTTGTGCTTGTTTTTGCATTCCAAGATGATCAGAACCTAGTTGAAAATTTGTCGAGGTAGAGGTTGAGGCCGAAGTAGTACTAGTACCAATTATAGAGTTGTTGTTTCCAGTATTGTTATTTGTTGGCATTAAAGCATCAATCATGCTAGAACTCAACAGTGATGATGAAGAAGTACTAGTAGAAGAAGATAATTGTGGCATAAATGGAGATACTTGATTAACCTTTTGTGCTGAAGGCCTTAAAGGGTAAAGTGGTCCAAGAGTATCCAAATGACCCGACCTCATCGCCGAGCCAGCTGTTGAGAAAAGATCAAGGCGGCGAGTGTAGGCTGAACCAGTAAACGGAGCCGTAGGGATGCCAGTAAATTCTTGAACCATTTGTCGAAAATTTGTGGTGTCAGTAGTAAGGACAGTGGTTGGCGCCCTCCTTGAAGCCCTGGTCCGTTTTTTCGGATTTTTTACCACATTGGGCTGATGTTCGGGCTGGGCCGAGTTCGAAGCCCGTTGTATAACATTACCCGCAGCTTCAATTGAAGATTGTTGTAGTGGTACTGAAGATGAACCCGAAAAAAGGTTTTGATGAAGAACAACTTGAGTAGCATTTGATGAGGATGTACCAAAGCTATTGAAGTTTTGGTCAGATCTTAGACCCCGTTGTGACCAAATGAGATCATTAGTATTAAACTGAGAATTTGCATTTTGTGGGAAATTGGTGTCAAGATTTTGTGAGTGAGGATCAAAGAAAGTGGGTTGATGAGAAAGAAAAGGAGGAGGTGGATTATTATTAGAAGATATTGAACCAAAATGGAGAGTAGGATTATTATTATTATTATTATTCAAGAAAGTAGAGATGGATTCTCCACGTGAATCATACTCTTCATCCCCACCACTTGAAGATTGCATACTACCACTATTCCCGGAATCCATTGGCTTCTAATGTAGTTAAAAGGTGAAGAAAAAAGAATAGGGAAAGGAAAGTCTAAGAGCTAGTATATTTACTAAAACCTGCAAAAGAGAAAGCGATAGTTGCAAAGTTTGAATAAGATTCTGAGCTAGGAAGCACCAATATAGAGATTAATCCAGAAAGAGGTTATAAGCCCAAGAAAACAAAATACAAATAAACAACAGTATAATAGATTCCAGAAAAGATTTAAAAAAAGTACCCATATATCTTGAAAGTTCTGATGATAGATGATCTAAACAATGGAGTTAGCTCATCAAGCTCACTTTCTTGGACCACAAGCTTGTACTCGAACAATATTAAAAAAAAATATCTGGGGCTGTAAAAAAAAAGTAAAAAGATTTGATTTTGAGTTCTTGGATCAGATATTCTGCATTTCTTTTCTCCCAAATTAAAACGCCTGTAGATTAGGGTTTGAGAGAAAGGGGAAAGAGAGAAAAGAAAGGAGAGAGGAAAGATTAAATAAGGGATTGGGTTTGAGAGAGAGGGGAGCTCTGAAAGAGATGCAACAAGTAAAAAGCTTACGTTTTTTCCTATACACTTAGGAAAAGGAAAGCTTAGGTGGGGGACTGGGTGGGTGGTGGGGTAGCCATTGGAGGGGAGCAAAGAAGCTGCCGGTAGGTGGCAACGGGTCAAACTCAGAGAGATAGATAGTGAGAGAGATAATAAAAGGGGGGAAAAGAATAGTTGGCGAGCCCTTTAGATTCAAGTGTGAAAACAAGAAAATTGAATACAAGAAAAGTTGAATATGGAAACATGTAAGGGAAGAAAAACAAATGTACTATACGAGTAGTATATTATACTAATAAAGTGAAAATGATATCTAAAAGAACAATTTTTATACTTAAAGAGTGGGTAGCCAACTAAACTTGCTTAACCTGTCTTGTGAAACAGAGGCGGATATAGGCTTGCGCTGTCGGATTCATCTAAATAATACTCCTGAGGTATAAATTTATATGTAAAATTTTATTAAAATTATAACAAAAATATAAATTTATAATTTTAAAAATATAATTAATTCAGCGCTATATAACAACTTTAAAAGTTGAGCTCCTATAACTTAATTCTGAATCCGTCAAAAATATGGCCCAGAAAAAAGATGTTTGCTACCGCCGTTTAATTTTTGTTTGTCTATTAAATTTACATCTTCTTGTAATCGTTATTGTACGAGTATAATATTAAGTGAATCCATAGATTGAAATCTAATGCTAATCAACAATTCATTTTTAATTAAGGCAATTTAGGAGCTTCTCAAAACTGCAAATTCTCTAAATTTAATCAGATTATCCATGCTTTAAAAAACATGATTAACAATTACAATTCTGGTTTTTATCAATCAAATGATATACTTAATGAGAAAGTGACGGCTAACGTTTCTCAAATCTATTTTTTTTTTCTTTTTCCATTTCTTTGTGCTCTATTTATTTTCTAGTTATATGAATAGTAGTATTCTTTTTTATTCATGAGTCATGCACTGTCTAGCTTCCTTGCAACCTGTGAGTTCCAGTGGTCACGGAAATCCGCTTGTGACTATATTTTTTATAATTAGAAGAATAACATGCATATAATGCAATCAATCCAATATATTTTATTTAAAAGAAATTCGGTTAACAAAACTTGATACATAACAGATGCAATTGTATACCTCATCCTTTGACCAAGTCAGAATGGACCATCCAGAAACTTGCTTGAAACATTATAAAATAATTTAACACATGGAATCTTCTACCCTCCACGTCAGGAATTAGTATTGGCACTTGTTGGTAGCCATAATAGAGGTTGATCATAATTTTGAGTTTATGAATTTCCAATTCAGCTTACTTAATTTTGGATAAATTATTTATATGTAGTCAATTAATTTTTTAATATAAATATAAAATTTTAACTAAAATTGTTGTGTTATGTCAAATCGGTAGCTATAACTCTAACTCCGCTTCTAGCCATAATTATTTCGCACCAAAGTTTCCTATTCGTTGTTGAAGTTCTTCCGTATAGTATGTGAAGGGATGAAAGAAACTTTAATTTCATGATATGTATGTAGACTGTGCCCTCATTTGATATGATTTGAATATTTCCGCATGAATCTTCACATGATCTTTGAGCCTACATTTTGATAAATAATAAATAAAACTTAGATATATCTACCCTTGTCATTTATAATTAAAATGTTTAGATGGATAGGCCTCATAGTGATTAGTTCAACCACATTAATCTTTGTTAGCTGCAACCACATCTAAAAGGGACCAGCAAAATATTATAAGAAAAATAAATTTAAAGACCTCATGTTTAGCATTTTAATAAGTAGGAAGTTAATAATGTAACTGAGGTAGCATGGTAAATTTAAGTTTGCTTTCTGTAAAATTTTCTGCATATTAAAAAAGAGAGAAAAAGGAAAGTTGCATTAGAATTATCGGTTTCAGGTGTAAGAAAATTAAGAACTGCAATTTTTTAATATTTTCTTTTGGGGAAAAGCCACTATATACTGTAGAGCCGTCAATATGGGCTTGGTCCGTTGGGCCAGCCCAACCCAGCCCGTGATTTATTAGGGTTGGGCTAGAATTTTTAGAGCCCATTTAAAAAGAGACTTTTAAGCTCGGCCCAGTAAGTTCGTGGCATGTGAGGCTTGACTGAGGCTGGGCCGGCCCTGCCTGTGAGTCTAATAAAATATTTATTTAAAATATATAAAAAATAAAAAGTATACTGTCTTTAGAGATGGAAAGTCAGAATTGGATCTTTAGTAAGAGGAACCAAAACTTGATCTTGAGAAGTTTCAAGAGATGATGTTGTCATGTATTGGAAGGACCATTCTAGAAAATATCTCGATCTTTCAATGATGGTGCGTGATGTACTTAGCATTCTTATTACCATTGTACCATCGGAATCAACATTTAGCATTGGTGGCGTGTTCTTACAAAGTACAGAAGTTGCATTTATTATGAAAATGTTCAAACACTTGTTACTACTTGAAATTGGTTGCACAGGTTTTCCCGAACTCAAACTGGTAATATTTTTTTATGTGAATTTAAATATTATTAATTTTTAAAATTTAATTACTTTTAATATTTAACTAATTAATATTGCATATGAATTGTAGATGAAAGTGAAGATGTTAAGACAACCTTGTCACAAGCGGATTCAAATGTGTTTGATGAAGATGATGTGTTGGATATCTCATAAGCATCATGAACGTTCTCTTGAATAGTTTGTTTTAAGTTTTGACTTTTAGTGAATGAAATATAGTCCTGTCTTTTATTTTTTTTTTAGTATTTATTATGATATATTGAAACAATATAAAAAGTTATTAAGCTTTGCGAATTTTTTCTAATAAGATATTTTTAACTTTTAAATAATTATTTTTTTGTTTAGGTCAGAACTTAAAGAAAAAATATAAAATTATATTTTTAAAAATGATGGGCCGGCTCGTGGGGGCCCGTGGCCCACATAGGGCTGGGGTGGGCTGACCATTATAAGACCTATCAAAATGGTGGGCTAGTCCAGCCCAGCCCGTCGCGACCCATATTAACAGCTCTAATATATTGCATACGTTTCGACGCATTATTATATACTAGTAGTTGTACCGACGCGATACACGGTCAATATTAAAAATATTAATTAAATTAAATTGCGATCGAGATTGTTTGAACATATTAGATCGTATTGCTTTAATAAATTTCAATTGCCATCATATTTGTCAATACAATACACTCAATAATAAAATATCTATTAAATTAAAAAGGAGAGTTATATAGTTATCAAATAACTTTTTTTTTCTATATTTTTTTATTCTATTATCCAATGCTTAGTATATGACATTGTTAAATTTTATTCTATTGACTCAATTTTCACTTGTGTAAATTTATCAATAGTATTTATTTACTTTACTATATTTTTTTGGTCGTGTCCACACATTAAGCGTGTCAGCCTAATAATAAGTCATTTGACATTGGTCTAGACAATGCTCTACATTCTAATGCAAGAAAAAAAACCAAAAATTAATTATGTCTCCTAAAATATTTGTAACTAATACATATGCAATAACTTATTTCCCCCCCTAGATTTTTGCTATCTTTTTAATTGATTATATCTCCTAAGATTTTTTCTTTTCATGGAGAAAAAAAAATATGTATTACTTATTTGATGAAATCTTATAGCTTTCAATTGGATCTTAGGTTATAAATATTGTTATAAACATAGATTAATAATTATTATAAAAGAGATAAAAAAAAAGGGATCGGTTTTGCATAAGAATTCCTGGTTTTCAGGTGTTAAAAAATTAAGAACTGCTATTTTTTTATATTTTCTTTTGGGAAAAAAATAGCCTGAAAATATTGGATGCGTTCAGACGCATTATTATATATTCTCTTGTTATGCCTATTGGCCAACCCTACGTATCAAATCCCAAACTCTAAAGATACAAATTCCCTAATTGTGAATACGGAATATTTAAAAAATTGCGGCTATTGTTTCATCTTTTATCCACTGAATGGTTTCTTATGATATTAATACTCACTATGCGCTTTATAGTTCGATTATTAAGACGTAATACACACACTTAGGAATAAAATTAAAAATGGAGTATTATTTTTATCTAATAGAGGTCGTTTTTCGTCACAAGGAGAATAATACAATGGAAAGTGGTTTATGATTATGCAGAGGCGTATCCAGGATTTGAAGGTTGCGGGTGCCACTATATATATATATATATATATATATATATATATATATATATATATAGTAGCAAGAAAGACCAAATAGGAAGAATAGATGATTCAGCTAATTTTTGATTAATCCAGTTAGCTCTTTTATTTAAAAATAATGCAAATAAGTTCAATTTTAGTTCAACATTTTTACGCTTGATTTACTATTTTTCAGATAAAGTACAAAAGAAATTATTCATGAAAGTACACATGCAATTAGAAAATTTTCTTAAAGCGTAGCTTATATAATGTTTGATTTGATTAATTGATCATTATTCTTGGGTTAATTTTTCAATTTAATTGTTGAGTCATATGACAATTATTTTCAAAGGCAAAATTTTAAAGTTATCAATCTACAAAAATCAACTTAAAACCTCTATTAATCAGGATATTTTTTTCAAAATCCAACAAATGATATTGCTCAAATTATGCTCCAATATATAAATTAATGTTATATCACTAGAAAGAGAGAAACTATATATTAATTAGAATTTTAAAATTACGTATCGAAAGAAATTGCTTATGAAACAAGATATAATTGTAGGGAGCAAAATGAATACTAATGTATAGAAATTTAACCAAAGAAAGAATATAGAAGGATTTAGTAGCAAGCAGAAGAAAAAAGAGGGAAATCTAGGGTTAATAAGTAGGAAAAAGATCGTAAAATTTGTTGCTGCAAGGAACTGAACTCAAATCCATGTGGTAGATTACAGACTTCAAAATCAAATCAGAACCATGGCACCCACTTGCTATTTGTGTAATCCGGGTGCCACTTTAGATATATAGCTCGTTTTTCATAGATATCAACATATTTATTAAGAATTTTTGCCGAAATTTGCGGGTGGCGTGCCACTCCGATCAGACAAGGTAGATCCGCCCTGCGATTATGCTGAACAAAAGTTTCAAACTCAACTGTATATGTTTTTTCTTTGTATGTTGTTTTACTTATGTATAAGATTACCAAAAAAATTGTGCGACTTCAATTATTGTATGTTTTTCATTTATATCTTAAATTCAAATTTAAAAGTACTCATATTATTTGTCTTATAATCCTTTTTCCACATGAATAAGAAGGTATTTACAAAAGGAGGAAAAAATAATCTCCCGGTCTCTCCTTCCACCTAATTACCTTGTCTTGTCTATGAGACGCACTAGCGTGTATTATGCCTAAATTCTTTTACGAAAAGGCATATATATATATATTCTTTTTAAGAGTATTCTTTTTCCCATACATTATAAAAAAGACTGGAATTAGCTACGAACCTCGTAATTAATTGTCTTTTGATCTCTCGTAATTAACAAAATTTTTGATAACCTGCCGCTAAATAATTTCTTTGTTTAACGACATAATTTTTGAGTCGCTAATTCCTATATTTTAGTAGTGGCAGAGCATATCAGTCACTTTTAACGTAGAAATTAAAATGTGGGTTTTGCGGGGATAAGACCCTACAACTATTAAATTGGTGGAAGTCTAAGATAAACCTCAGTGAAATTTTTACTGATTATCCTTCGGAGTTATTAATGAAATCAATGTCTTGTTTAAGAGAAACGTCTGTGTGTTTAATTATTGCGCTGCCTTTTGCATTCATTAATTGGTCCTCTTTTTTTTTTCCATTTAATTGGAAGAATTACACTCACCTTTTCTAAGGTTTCGAGTTGTAAGTTGTAACACGTACATCACTTGTGGTTTTAGTATTACTGTAACCTAGGGGTGTTAATGGATATTTAAAAACTGATTAACCGATCGAATCGTACCGTATCAAATCGATTTTTACGTTTCTTTTAATAAAATCGCAGGTTTTTATTTACATGTGAAAATATATTTCTATATTACATTCAAAAATAATAACGCATTAAATTTTTTCTTGGGCCCTGAAATGATGAAAACACCACAAGCCAACAAGTTCCTAATCCCATACCTATTATGCTACTCTTACTGAAATTGAATTATTCCAAGCATATTCACTAGCAAGGCACAAAGTATTCTAGCGATTATGAGTAGCAAACTATAATGTATTGAATATGTTTCCTTTTGTATGATTTAGATTTATCTTTTTGAATATTTAATCTTTTATAGACTTTATTTTTAAATTCCAGCTTGGTTAATATTTTTCAGCTCATGTTATTTATATTTTCTTTGTCTTTGCTTAATTTCTTTTACGCTATTATCACTACTAGAAATCCGGTAATTACCGACCAAAAAATCCAACCAACTTTGGTCGGTTATGACCAATTACCGACCGAAATGCGGACAAACACGCTTGGTCGTTATTTTGATAGTCATTTTAGTATACCGACCAAAGTTGGTCGGTATACTAAAATGACCATCTGAAGATTTTAATGACTTACCGACCAACTTTGGTCGGAAACTTATTTTATTAATTTAATTTTACCGACCAAAGTTGGTCGGTGTATGTAATTTATGTTTTTTTTATTTATTATTAAATTTTAAAAGTTACCAACCAACGTTGGTCGGTAAAAGAAAATATATATTTTTTTAAAAAAATTAAAATTTAACAATACCAACCAAAGTTGGTCGGTAATGTTGAATTCTGGGAATTCCTTGTTCATTAACCGACCAACTTTGGTCGGTTCTTCACATTTTTTTTAAGGAATACCGACCAACTTTGGTCGGTAATTTGCAGTAATTTATTTTATTTATTAAAAACCGACCAAAACCCGACCAACTTTGGTAGGTTTTCTGGGTATAATTTTGGCAGAAAATGCATGTTTTGGTAGCTACACCACTTGCCAGCATATACCAATACAACAACAATAGTAAAACAACAACAATAGTAAAACAACAACAATACAACAACAACAACAACAACAACAACAACAACAACAACAACAACAACAACAACGACAACAACACAACAACAACAACAACAACGCAACAACAAATTAAAGTTCAATTGAACATAACAATCCAAAACCAAGTTCAAAACTGGTTTTATTTGTCTAGTTCAAAGTATATAAAAGTCAAGGGGTGTTTTGTAAAACATCATTATCACCATCTGATAAACTTTCATCTACAAGACAGTATAGAGAAGGGTCTTGTGGAGGACGGGAAGAACGACCACGGAGAGGACGGGAGGAACGATCACGAGCAGGACGGGAGGAACAATCACGTGGAGGTCAAACCTCTGGCGATGACTCACGAGATCGGGGCAATGGAAAAGCTCCAGTAGATAGGAGAGTTCTGATCTGAGCTTGCATGCCAAGGAATTGAGCATCTCTAACCCTTTCTCTTTTCTTGGCCATTTCTAGCTCGGATGTGAGCTTTGTCATAGTATCCCGCATAGCGGAGAGGCTCTCCCCATTAAGTTGCTCGCCTTGCGAGGAAGTCCCTATTCTTTGCATTCCACGCTTATAGCGATGGAACTTTTTAGTAAGAAGCCCGTATACTTTCCCCCATTTTGGATCGCCAACAGACTCCAACCATATTCTTTCAACATCCTCGTTCGAAAGTTGGGTTGGCTCGCCTGATTCACCAATTGGTGGATGACTGCGAAAGAATTCCTCCACGTTACTTTGGTAGCGACCCTATATGAAAATTTAAATTGAATTAGTATTTCAAAATTTATATAAAAGTAAATTATAATACTTAAAGAAAAGTGAAAACTTACATATGCAGTCGAGGCCCGGTCCTCGACCCACCTTTTTTGATCCTCTCTTTCTTCTTCTTTACAATATGCGTCTCCTTGAATAGCTCGTCATGGCCCATTGGACGCCCCAACTTCTTTTCCTAAAAATAAATTAATTTAGTTAATAAATAGAATAGATATACTTTGAAAAGTAAAATAATTTAAGTTATTACGTACCAATCTTATTTTTATTGTCCCTAGGCTGATCACACCTCCAGTGTGCAAGGAGCCTCCCTTCTCGTATGTGCGAGCTTTATTTCCTTTTTTGCTCTTCTCTAAAAAGTCTGCGGTAAGCCATTGACTTTGAAAAATCATCCCATAAATTCTGAAGTGACCAGCCAGGCCTCTTGTTCTTCTTTCTAGCATCAGAGAAAGCATCTGCCAATCTCTTGCGAGCTTTATGATGAAAATTTGCAGCCACTTCCGCGCTATAGCAATCTTCCCATACACACTTGCTCTGTATTTTATAAGTTAAATATTATATGGAAACATCATAAATATAAATTATTAAACTGCTTAAAAGAACATTTATACCTTAAATTGATTGAAAATTTGCTCCTTCAGCGAGAATGGAAAATCAGTCCAAGTCGCATAAGGGCCATCGTAAATCTTTCTAATGGCATTGGTGATTATCCTCGTAGTCTTATTACTCGGAATGAACCTTCAATTTAACAATAAAAGCACGTTAATGTCTTAGTAAAAATGTTACAAAAATATAAATGCAAAAATAACAAATAACTCTTACCTATCACCCTCAGGGACTATGATGGTCCTGCCATATTGATCATAATGCACTTCCTCGTCATCATTGTCTGAAGCACGTATATCAGAGGCATGTGTGGATGGTGTAGGGGGGTTAGAGCTACTGCCTTGCAGGCGAAGGCCTGAAATATATGGAGTCACTGATGAAGATGGTTGCGATCCCTGTGACTGCGACAAAGTTGGATGCGACCCAAGTGGCTGTGATACTGATGGTTGTGACCCGAGTGGCTGTGACATGGATGGATACAATCTATGTGGCTGTGATATGTAGGGCTCTAATATAGATGGCTGCGATCCACGTGGTTGTGAGATAGCTGGACTGTATGTCGGACGTATAGTTTTATGGCCCTGTGAGGAAAGACCTGGTATCTGGATGAAGGTGTAGGGCTCGTGATGCTATGGCAGCTCAGTATAGCCGTGGGGTAGAGGATAAGACATAGGCATCTCTGAAGATGGTGGGAAATAGGGAGTACTATTATCTACCCTCGTCTTTCCCTTCCTAGCCTTTTTTCAACCCCGAGAACCAGTAGAGTCATTGTTACCTTGACCCTTGCGTGCCATCTGCATAATATAATACATATTTAGATTGAAACATATAAGAAACTAGCTATAAAATGAGAGTGCTTTAAAAAACTAGCTATAGTTTAATCCTTTTATCCCTCTGTCGCCTTCAATACCTTGAACTCGGCTTGTTAACTTCTTGAATTCTTCGGTCATGTCCGTAATAAGCAGGTCCTTCTATGAGGGCTCCGGTGCACAGGAGATTGGTTGGGTATAATATGGTATAATTTCCACTTATATGGGGTTGATCTGATGGGTGCCAGGAACTTGAGTATAAGGATGGTCATTGGTGGAGTTTTGTGGATCGGGAATGAGTGGTGGTGTATTTTGGGGACTGTGGTAAGTGGTGGTTGGTGGGTACGAAATTGGTTGATGATGATGTTGTGGTGAAGTTGGTATTGGTAGTGTATTGATGTTTTAGGGTAGAGTTGTGTATTGATTTGGTGCGGGGGGATTTTGTGGCTGTTGGTTACGTGTGTTCTGAGGAGATGACAGGTTCTTTGCGTTTTGTTGGTGGATGTCAGGGACATTGAGGGTAAGTTATGTTGATACCCAATTTTTTCTTATGTATTTTTACATGCAAATACTTTCAAAATAGCATATATATGCATATATAAGTATGTCCAAGTGTTTCAATAATTTTTCTAATTTCTAAAAGATTTTTAAACTGATTTATTGCCCATTTTAGAAGTACAAAAACCAATAATTATTCCCAAAATTATCATTTTGGTGAATAACTTACTTTATTCTCATATTTATACCAAAATATAGCTAGGGTAATTTTTATACATTTTTACAAATTTATTTGGTATTTAAAAGCTAAATTGCATATAATTGCAATTTTAGCCTATTTTAAGATTAATAGCATTATGAAATTGGTTTCAATATTTTTAAATTAATATTTATATATCATTAACTGACTCAGTACCTTTAATTTATTTTCAGAAGTCATTTTACTATTTTATAAAAATAAAAAGGGAAAAGTGGCTATTTAAAATCTGGCCCATTTTGTTTCAATTATACCCAAAATTGGTTCCCCTAATTGACCCAATTTCAAACCCAATTTTGGACCAGCCCAATTCCATTTAACCCAACCCTTAACCCATTTAAAACTACCCGACCCAAAACCCTTTTAATCTAGGCCGTTGATCAATCTGATCAACGACCACGATTTTCCCTTTCCTTTTTAATCCATCCACACCCCTAACCCTAACTCATTTCATTCTATCAGCCGCCTCTGAATACCCCCTCTCTCAAACTCTCTCGAAGGTTCTTGAAACCCTAATCATCTCCTACTGTCTTCTACCTTCAGCTCACTGGAATCCATGGCCTCTCAGGCCATGGATGGCTTAAACTCATATCCCTCTGCTCTTAAACACTTGGTGTTCGAAGTTTCGAGGTCTGACCTCAATGGTGTCCATTCAGATCCTCTCCGATTCAAGGTTCTATGGCCTCTCCGGCCTTGCTCCGGCATATCCAAGCATTATGAGCCTATTTCTGACTTATCCGACTCAAATCAAACCTTTTCCAAGCCTTTCTCGCTTTAGGGTTCCTCTGAAACCCTAGCTATTCGAGGTTTTCTCTGATTGTTTTCTTAAATTTGTTCTATATCTGTGCTCTACTTGAGTTTTTAAACGTTTTCCCTAATTTTTCTTTCAAAAATTACTTCTTTCCGATTTAGGGTTTTTCTGAAAAGCTTAAAATGCTTCTCTGACTTTTCTTCTTCTTTTCTTTGTGTGTATTTGTCTATACTATGCTCTTATATTTTCTTTTCTACCACGCATGTTCTTCTACTGTGTTCTTATGTTTTCCTTTATCATGCATGTTCTTCTGTGCTTTGTATTTCTACTGTGTTTTGTACCATGCTCGCATGTTTATCTTGTTGTATTTTCCTATGTGATATTTTGCTATGCTTTTCCGGTATTTTTGTGTTCTTCTACTGTATGTATTTCCTACTGAGTTCTTAAGTTTTGTTTGCCTTTTACTTAACTCTGTTTAAGTCCCTTATAAAAGGTTTTCTTAAACACGTTTCTTTTACTGTCGTAACTATTCTCTCATTATGCTCCTACGCTCTGTCTGCTTTGAATATTATTTGTATTTGCTTGTCTTCTCATGAGATTCTGAAAGGAAATCTCTGAGGTTGTTGCCTCCTCATCTCTGTATTTGACTCGAGTCAGAAACTCTAGAATTTGAGGGTTTCCTCCGAGTTTGGTCATATGATCAAACTAGGGTTCTGTTTGAGGACCCTTGACTCTTTCAGATTTATTTTTGGGTCTATGAACTAAGTGTGAACTTCTTTTATTTGCACACAATTCTGATTCTCCTACACTAGACTCTTGTATTGAATAGCATGACAAATTTCTTCATGTTTAACGTGTCTGTGTGCTTTTATATTTGAGGAATCCTTCTTCAAAATGGTTTTCCAACTTGTGATTGATTCAAAATTCCTTTTAATAAGTTTAATTGATTGGTACTGATTTTCCTTAAGTCGAAATCCTTCCCATCTTTCTGACCTGGTTCATTCATACGAAATCCTCAATTTCTGATTTACGAGCTGTTAACTGATTTCCTTTCCTTATTTGCACAAATCGTGTACTATCAAGACTTTGTCCTTAAATAAACCTCTATGTATTTAGCCCTCTTGTACTGCTCTGGAAAAGTGTTTGATTGACCCATTTCCTTAATTATTTTTCCCGTTTGAAATCAGAATCCCTTAATTAAAGGGAGACCTTATGTAATTGATTTCCAAACTATTTTTCTTACCCATTTCTACTTGTTTTCTACACTATAAAAGGGCACGACCCTTCTGCACTTTAGGACACCTTCAATTCAATACGTCTACACTTCACACTTCACAATTCTCTTCTAAACTCATAGCATTCTGATTGCTCGTTTGCACTTTGGCTTTACAAGACTACTGCTTTCTCTTTCTTTGTTTTTCTTTGAAACTAGTATGTCCTAATTTTAGTTTCAGCATCACCCCTATGTGTTTACATAAAGTTTTTACATCCATGGCTACCTTACTACTTATGTAGAGTTCAATATTTAACTTAATATACTTATGTTCTACTGCATGTTTCTACTGTGAATCTTTTCTCCCTACCCCATTACCCCTATGTGTTTGTAAGTGGTGACTTAGGGCATGGCAACATGAGTTGTTGACCATGACTTGAGTTCTGAACCAGTGAGGTCCTAACCTCTAACAGGCTGGAGAGTGTGCCAGCATATCCCATTGCTGAGTATACCCATCAGCCTGCTTCTCTAGTGTTCTTGCAAAGTCCCTACTCCTCTATACCCCTATATGCACTAATTTTTAAGTTGTTCCCTTTTCCCCCCTTTCCCCTTTCAGAATTTCACTTCTACACTTGCACTCTCTTCTAGCTTCTAGGTTCTGCCCCCTCTTGTAAGCCTTGCCTTGGGACCTTGAGTTCCCTCTGACCTTGGACACTTGAGGGCTTGCCCTTCCATACTGTACTATGTTCTTAATCTAGTAACATTTGGGTGTGAGCACTGCCCGGAGTCTATATGAGGCTCTTAGGGAACTCTGACACATCCAAAGATGAGAGAAAGGCTTTGGATCATGATCTTTAGTGTTGGTTCATCTCATATTTCAGACATGGAGTCTGAATTAGGCTCCCCTTGGTTGTACTTTTAATTTTGCTTTTCTTATTTCATTCCGGGCTGTAATAACTTGTGATAACTATTGGGGATGGCTAGTGAAAAGGGAGGGAATCATGCCTGCAAAGGGGTAGATATCATGTTCATAGGGAATCATTATACTTCTGCACTTCTGCATTTCATATAGATATCATGTTCATAGGGAATTATTATACTTCTGCACTTCTACATTTTATATAGATATCATGTTCATAGGGAATTATTATACTTCTACACTTCTGCATTTCATATAGATACTATGTCTATAGGTTTCTGCACTTCTATATTATATAGAGACCATGTTTATAGGTTTCTGCACTTTTGTATTATATAGAGACCATGTCCATAAGTCATTTCTGAAATTCTGCATATTATATAGATAATATGCCTATAGGACTTCCTGCAATTTGCATGTGCATCTGTCATTAGACAAACCTGTTTATAGGAGATAAATAACTAACTACATATAGATGACCTGCCTATAGGATTTCTGCATGTCAATAACAATGTTTTTAAAGTCAACAACGCCTAGAAAGCATGCCTATAGGAATTAACAACCTAGTATGAAATGTTTTCTTTCACCTATAAGTCTAAAATCGACAATATCATTGTCCAACATCTACAAAATCTTTTGTCAGAACTCGTCTTCCTTGAATAACTGACGACCTCTTATAAAATCAGTACACTTTATCTTTTCTGAAACCAGTAGATATCATGCCTATAGGTTTCGTCTAACACTTAGGCAAGCCTTAGGATAAAAGTTATGACTGCACCAATAAGTAAACGAGACTATTCCGCGCTTTAACACCTTAACGGGGTGGGAAAGGGTAGATATGGATGTGATGACCACGCGATAATGTCACGTGTAACCCCTCGTCGAGGAGCGATTACCGGACATTGTGTGGGGTGATCCATATTATTTATAAACTTAGGACCCCCCTTTCCTTTACTTGTTTATTTCGTTGTTTACCTTTCAAAATTTTAAACCGTTTTTCTCAAATTTCAGCTTGTCTTTCACTTCTTTTAATTTTATCTATTTGCAACCCTTATGTGAAAACCCCCTCATATTTGAAACTCTTATTTGCTTACTTAAAGTCACAATTATAGTATGGCCGTAAACCACACTAGTGGATCCTGAGGGGTGCCTACACCTTCCCTTCGGGATAATTTCAAGCCCTTACTCGATCTCTGGTTTTCCTAAATCAAACTTTTCTTAGTGTCCTAATGCACTTTAATCATTAGGTGGCGACTCTTCTCATTTAATACCCGTTAAAAGAGTTGTCAATGTCATAAACCCTATTTCGCGAGAAAAAAAGGGGGTGCGACAGCATGGCGACTCCGCTGGGGACATTTA
Source organism: Nicotiana sylvestris (assembly GCF_000393655.2). Taxonomy (NCBI): domain Eukaryota; kingdom Viridiplantae; phylum Streptophyta; class Magnoliopsida; order Solanales; family Solanaceae; genus Nicotiana; species Nicotiana sylvestris. The sequence continues at coordinate 127,480,894 of NC_091060.1, read as the reverse complement.
GGCTTTTACCATTTCAGACTATTATTGTGATTTATGCTTATTTATGCGCAATTATTTGTTTATTTCTTTTAAGCATTCAATTTTCTTTTCGATTGCGAAACTGACTCGTCTCTTGTTTCTTTCCCTTGCCTCCTTTACTGCTTTCCTCTACTGCACTCCTTTATGACTGTTTTAAATTATTATAATTATTACTTTATGAACGTGCAAATACGTGACAACTTGTTTAACCATTGCATAAACATGTTTTCAATATCAAATTTCACTCATTCCAAACAAATACCATAGCAACGCTTATAATGAGTGGTTGTGCTCTTCCGATATTTTCACCCTTTAAATCCGGCAAAGGCATATTTGTGGTAAAACCCGTCTATCAACAGTGTAGTCGACGGTTATGTGCCTTTCCCTCTTGAGTTGTCCGCTCAAGGGTACCAATCTAAAACCCCTATAGAAACCTAACTCTGTTTAATTGTGCATGCATCATGGTCAAACTTAGCCGAGTCAGTTATGTTGTCCGCATAATGATTCTGTAAGACATCCTCGTCCAAAGTCCACTGGGTTTTCCAAAAAACCCAAACGGACACTACCACATTCTGTATATTTATTTGGAGAATTAAATGCTTTTATGCCAATTATTGGTATTTAATAGTCGAGTGTGGTGGGGGTAAGGGCTTGACCCTTTTGTCTTGCAGAAACATGAGGTACGAAGTCCCCAGATTCGGTATGGTCACAAACATCCACCCAAGGTTGCTAAGCTGGTGGGAGGATCTTCATTCCAGTGAGAAGACTCTTGTCCGAAAATACCTAGGAAATCTACCTTCTCTCCTGGAGGTCCAACCTAACAACAAAATCATAGAAGCTGCTACTCTGTTCTGGGACTGTGATAGGTCTGTGTTTCGCATCGGGGAGATTGAGATGACACCCCTGCTAGAGGAAATAGGAGGATTGACTGGTATACCATGGGAGACTCCGGGTTTGTTAATGCTGGAAAATCGCAAGGGTAGAGGTTTCCTCAAAATGATGGGCCTAAAGAAGAATCCAGACTTGACATGTTTGAAGGAGTCTTACATTCCCTTTGATTATTTGTATGAAAGGTACGGTCACAACAAATCCTACCGTACTTATCCGGATGAGTTTGCCCTTACATCGTTAGGGCATATTCACCGAAGGGTCTTTGTCTTCATGTTCTGTTTCTTGGGGATGATAATGTTTCCAATGAAGAAAGCAAGGATCCACACCAGGCTAGCCATAGCCACCAAAACTTTGATGGAGGGAATTGGGTGACAACCATTTAGCATAGTGCTCATGATCATCGAAGAGATATACCGAGCCCTGGAAAAGTGTCAACAAGGAGCCCCACACTTCGAGGGCTGCAACTTGCTACTCCAACTCTGGCTCATAGAGCATCTCCAAAGGGGTGAATATCGGCAAGAGATTCAGCATAGAGACTGGGACGATCATATAGCCTTCCATCAACCAAGGTGAATGAACTACATGCCCAACATGTTTGCTCAGCCAGAAGATGCCAAGGGATGGGTGGAGCTGTTTGAAAATCTGACTGAGGATCAAATACAATGGATGTTCGAGTGGTTCCCTACTGAAGAGTTCATCGCCCGATCTAGGGACGCACCATTTCTGATACTGATCGGTTTGAGAGGAACCTACCCTTATGTCCCTCCCCAGGTTATGAGACAGGCTGGTAAGAAACAGGCTATACCAAGGGTCGACAAGATGAGTCATTTCGGGGCAGACCTCCAAGCTGATGATAGTCCTTATAAGTGTCAAGATCAGCATATGTGGCATTGCAAGATCATCATGGTGAGATATACTATCGAGCCAGACAGATACCATGCTCGCTGCACCCCATACTATTCAGGATGGCTGGAGGACAATCACAATGGTCTGGGCCAACCTAGTTTTGTTCGAGGTCACAGAATCATCGATGAAAGGGCTGAAGCACAGGTCAAATACAACCAACTGCTCAAGAGGATTCGGTAATGTGAAAGAAAACACCGCGAGATTCAAGAAGCCCACCAGAAGCTGATTGAAGAATGGAAAGACATGGCTGTCAGCGCCAACAAGCGACTAGGATACTTGGAACGGGGTCTAGTGGAGCTGGAAAGGAAATTCATCAAGAGGATCGAGGACTGCCAGAATACTGAGGGAAACGAAGGTGAACACCTGGCTAGAGCCTAGTTGCTGCTGGGACTTCGCGAGCTGGTGAAGCTGTTCGATGGAGCCAAAAATGCCGATTTTGGGGAAGGTCCTTCTGGGACCAAGTAGGTAGGAGTCTTTACTTTTCGTTTTATGAATGTAATAAGGCCCATGGCCACTAGTGACATTTTATTTCCTATTATTTAGCGTCGTTTTGGGATTTGTCTACTTTTTATCAATAAAATGAGGCATTTAGCATTATAAGATCTCCAAATCGACTTTTCGCTAGGCCTACCTCGGGCACAAAGAGGTTCCCCAAATTAGGACACGATTTACATTCTTGCACTATGTTTTTAAATATCGTAACATTTTTTCTTATAATCCTCACTTACTTGTTACCCTTTTATTTTTATTTTTGTTTATTTATTCCCCTCTCCCAAGGTTAGTTCGTGCACTCTGGAACCATCATCATATCCCACAAGATCAAAGGGCCCTCTACCCACTCCTCCTCCAAGTCCTGCCAAAAATAAGAACAAAGAAAAGATGGAGGATCTGAACAACTCAACTAAATGGGTAGAGGTCACTCATGGTACTCAGGTCTCCAAAGAAAATGCATCCCAACTCGAGCAAAAACTGTTGAAATTTTAGGAGGAACTTGATCAGGTCCGGAACTTGGCAAGCTTATCATTTTCCCTCACCACCCCAGGTGTCAATTTTCCTAACGCTTAGAACCCCACACCTCCACAAAACATCCCAAAGCCACAAAACCATCTCGCTCCTCACCACCATTGCAACACCCGTCATACTTCCAACAATACTCCACTGCTCATCCCAGAACCGGTGAACTCCACAAATGACTATTTCCACACTCATAACACCCCCATCTATGTGGAAACCATGCCACACTCCACCCAACCCATTTCAAGCACACCCAAGTCTGATGATAAGGACTCACTCATCAGGAGTCTGGCTGAAGAGCTTAAGAAGTTGACTAGCCGAATTCAGGGCGTCGAAGGAAGCAAAGGAATTGAGGGGTTAAACTATGAAGATCTCTGCATACAACCCGATGTTGAACTGCCCGAGGGGTACAAACCTCCAAAGTTCGAGATGTTCGATGGTACAGGAGATCTGAGAGTTCATTTGAGAACATACTACGACAAGTGGTCGGAGTAGGAAAGGACGAAAGGATCCACATGAAACTTTTCATGAGGAGTCTGAAGGGAGATGCTCTGTCTTGGTACATTAACCAAGATCGAAGAAGTGGTCGAACTGGGTAAGCATGGCATCCAATTTCATGGACAGATTCAGGTTCAACACAGAAAATGGACCAGATGTGTTATACATCAAGAACCTAAAGAAGAAACCCGCGGAGACATTCTGCGAGTATGCTACTCGCTGGAGATCAGAAGCTACTAAGGTCAGACCGGCTTTAGAAGAAGAACAAATGAACAAGTTTTTCGTTCGAGCTCAATACCCATAGTACTATGAAAGGTTGATGCTGATTGAAAGCCAGAAATTTTCCGACATCATCAAGCTAGGTGAAAGGATCGAGGAAGACATCAAAAGTGGTATGGTCACAAACTTTGAAGCCTTACAGGCTACCAACAAGGCTCTATAGTCTGGTGGCACATCTAAGAAAAGGGACGTGAGTGCCGTAATGGTTGCACAGAGAACCAAATCCCCTATCAAATACCAAACCTACCCGATGCCTCCACTCACATATCAACCTACTCCAAATTACCAAGCACCCTCGCCCTTTTACCAAACTCCGCCACCTACTTACCAATCACCTCCACCTCCCATATATCAGCCTACTTCACCCAAATATTCCCAACCCGCACATGTCTACCAAGCCTACAATGCTCAACCTTCTCACTATCAATCACCTCCCACTCACCAAAACTTTCATGGACCCTGACCGAATTTCGACCGCAGACCTCCCAAACAATATACCGCCATTGCTGAACCAATTGACCAGCTGTATGAAAGACTCAAAGCTACTGGTTATGTCACCCCCATCTCTGCTATAACCCCTAAAAATCCTTCCCAATGGGTCAATCCAAATAAATCCTGTGCATACCATTCCGGCATGAAAGGGCATGCCATTGATGAATGTCGTTCTCTGAAAGATAAAATTCAGGCACTAATTGATAACAAGATTATTGTGGCAAAGGAGCCTGCTCCAAATGTCCGCAACAACCCTCTTCCTGACCACAAGGGTGGAGGTGTTCACATGATTGAAATGGAAGATGATTGGGACCCCAAGGGATCGATCGGTTTGATCGCGGAAGGTGACGATCCAAAGAAACCGACAATCACCCTTAATCCGATTGCAGTCCAGATCCAGCCTTCTAGGGACATCGAGGTGAATATATCCATACCACTTGAGTTTGAAGCGCCTTCCCCCACAAAGACGCCAACACCAATTAAGGTGAAGTTTGGGTCTCCAGCAAACACACCCATGCCGTTTGAAGTTACGGTTTTACCATCCAAAATACATGCTCCGTTTGGGGTAAAGGCACCCATTCCAATAACAATGTCGGCTATAACACCATTCCATACAAAGGCCATCCCTTGGGACTACACAGCCGAGGCAAGAAGGAAAGGGAAAGCCAAATCCGAAGAAGCAGTCCCGTCACAGGGTATGACAAGAACCAGTAGAGTATACACCTCGGAACATTTGGCTGAATCAAGCAAGCAGGCCTCTGGATGGCCGACTATCACTGAAGCTGGGCCTGATGATCTCTGGAGAAAAATTCAAGCAAAGGAGTACTCAGTCATTGATCAGTTTAACAAAACACTGGCACAGATCTCTATCCTCGCCTTGCTGCAAAGCTCTGATGCACATAAGAAAACCTTGTTGAAGGTGCTGAGTGAGGCATATGTACCAAGCAACATCACTGGAGGAGAAATGGCAAACATGGTAGGGCAGGTATTGGAGAGTCATAAGATCACTTTTCATGAAGATGAGTTGCCACCAGAATGGTTGAGTCACAACAAGGCACTACACATCACTATGCAATGCGAGGATTATTTTATCACCAGAATCCTAATTAAGGAAGGGTCCAACCTCAACATTTGTCCATTGGTAACACTCGGGACATTGGGAAAGGGGCTGCATGAGATCAAGGACGGGGCCATCAATGTCAAAGCTTTCAACGGTTACCAAAGGTCCACTATGGGGGAAATTAGCTTGTGTTTGTATATGGGGCCTACTTGGTTTGATGTTGAATTTCAAGTATTAGACATGCCGTCATCTTACAACTTGCTTTTGGGATGGTATTGGATTCATGCCGCTGGGGTTGTAGTATCAACCCTACATCAGACAGTGAAGTTTGAGTGGAATCACCAATAGGTGATCATTCACGGCGATGGTAGCAATCCCATATACAGTCATCAAACCATCCCAGCGATCAGAGGTAGAAGAAAGATTGGCGGAGACCTATCACCACATCGAGCGAGTCAACGCCATTGATAAGGACAAATGGTGGGATAACAAAATCGAAAGCATATTGAACTAGAGATGATATGAACCTGGCAAGGGACATGGCAAGAACCTCCAAGGAATCACCAAACCTATCAAGCTGAAGAAGCATGGCACCACTTTTGGTCTGGGATACGAGTACATTTGGGAAGAGTTCAACAACTGGTCTCCACCATGGCATGGACCTTACTACCCACTGGAGCAGCCGATACCCCATTTGGAACAGACTCTCCAGTCAGCTGATGTTATATATAGGTCGGAAGAAGAGGAAGCACTGGCAGCAATGAGGAATTTATTCGTGGAAGATGATGACATGGATTGTTGTGTCATTTTCAAGGAGGAAGGGAGAAAGGCCCTTCCATACAGGCTGTAAGCCGAGGAGCATGCCTCAACAATTGGACCATCAAAACCACTAGAGCCCGGAAAGCCTTAGGGTAGCAAGACTGAACAAAGCATCATGCACTATCTTTCATTTTTACTAGTTGATTTTCCTTTCGCATTTTTGAATTTTTGCAATAAGATCTTCTATATTCAAAACAGTTATGGAATTTAGCAAAACATATTTACTATAAATCTTGCTCTTATTATTTTTCTCTTATTACTTTACTCATACAGCATTACTATTACTTATCTTGATGAACCAATGACTGTCACATGCAACGAGACAACGCAACAAACTAACATAGATTTAGAGGAAGATGACATACCAGAAGAGATTGTTAAAGAGATTGAAAATTTAGAGAACAGACCTAAGTCCAACCTGAATGAGACCGAGATTGTTAACCTAGTAGATGCAAAGAACTTCAAAGAAATGAGAATCAGTGTCCACTTATCGCCATCAGAAAAGAAGGAATACACAGAATTTTTAAGGGAGTATGAAGACATATTTGCTTGGTCGTATGATGACATAACTGGTTTGAGTACATCTATTGTGGATCACAAACTGCCAACTGATCCAACATGTCCGCCGGTAAAGCAAAAGCTCAGAAAGTTTAATCCTGACATGAGTCTGAAAATCAAGGAAGAAGTCACTAAGCAAGTCAAAGTGAAGGTTCTTTGTGCCAGTACCAAAGAAGGATGGTAAGGTCAGAGTCTGTGTCGACTACCGGGATCTTAACTGGGCCAGTCCGAAAGACGACTTCCCCTTGCCAAACATACACATCCTGATCGACAATTGCGCCAAACATGAGTTGCAATCATTTGTAGAATGCTTCGCTGGATATCATCAGATCTAGATGGACGAAGAAGATGCTGAGAAAATGACTTTCATTACGCCGTGGGGAATGTACTGTTACAAGATGATGCCGTTCGACCTGAAAATGCAGGGGCCACCTATATGAGGGCCATGACTACCATTTTCCATGATATGATACATAAGGAGATCGAGGTGTATGTAGATGATGTCATCATCAAAACCAAGAAAGCCACTGATTACATGGAAGATTTGAGGAAGTTCTTCAATAGACTAAGAAGGTACAACCTAAAACTGAATCTCGCGAAATGTGCATTTGGGGTTCCTATCGGAAAACTACTTGGGTTCAATGTAAGTCGCCGAGAAATAGAACTAGATCCATCAAAGGTTAAATCCATTCAAGAATTGCCACCGCCAAAGAACAAAAAGGACATGATGAGTTTCCTGGGAAGACTCAACTACATCAGTCGGTTCATAGCTCAATCTACTATCATCTATGAGCCAATCTTTAAGATGTTGAAGAAGGACGCCGCTACCAGATGGACTGATGACTGCCAAAGGGCCTTCGATAGAATCAAGGAGTACCTATCAACACCGCCAGTTTTGGTCCCGCCCGAACCAGGTAGACCCCTATTACTCTACCTTGCAGTGCTAGATGGAGCGTTCAGTTGTGTTCTTGGGCAACATGATGAAAAGGGGAGGAAGGAGCAGACCATCTACTATCTTAGTAAGAAGTTCACCCCTTGTGAGGCTCGGTATTCTCTATTATAACGCACCTGTTGTGCTCTGACTTGGGTAGCTGAGAAGTTGAGACACTATTTCTATGCCTATACCACGTATCTCATATCAAGGATGGATCCGTTGAAGTACATATTTCAGAAGCCCATGCCCACTAGCAAGCTATCCAAGTGGCAAATCCCGCTGAGTGAATTCAACATTGTCTACGTAACTCAGAAAGCAATCAAGGGACAAGTTTTGGCAGATCATCTTGCTGAGAATCCCATGGATGGAGAATACGAACCCTTAAAGACGTATTTTCCTGATGAAGGGATATCATTCATAGGAGAAGACATTGCAGAATCCTATGACATTTGGAGAATGTTTTTTGATGGAGCAATAAATTTCAAAGGAGTTGGCATAGGAGTAGTCCTAGTGTCAGAAACCGGTCAGCATTATCCGGTGTGTGCCAAACTCAGATTCCTTTGCACCAACAACATGGCTGAGTACAAGGACTACATCTTGGGACTCAAGATGGCCATTGACATGAACATTCAAGAGTTGCTAGTAATTGGAGATTCAGACTTGCTTATACATCAGGTCCGAGAAGAATGGGCGACCAAGAACTCCAAGATACTCCCTTATCTACATCATGTGCATGAGTTGAGAAAGAGGTTCACAAAGACAGAATTCCAGCATGTCCCCAGGGTCCAGAATGAATTTGCCGATGCATTGGCTACCCTATCATCCATGATACAACATCCAGATAAGAACTTTATTGTTCCCATTCCGGTAAAGATCCATGCTCAGCCAGCTTACTGTGCTCATGTCGAAGAAGAAGCAGACGGAAAGCCTTGGTTTCATGATATCAAGGAATACTTGGAAAAAGGGGAATACCCAGAGCTCGCAAATGCTATTCAGAAGCGCACGCTTCGGAGGTTATCCAATAATTTCTTTCATAGCGGAGGTATCCTATACAGGAGGACTCCTGATTTGGGATTACTAAAGTGTGTCGACGCAAAGGAAGCATCTAAATTACTAGAAGAAATCCATGCTAGGACCTGCAGGCCACATATGAATGGCTTTGTCTTAGCCAAGAAGATACTCTGAGCTGGTTATTTTTGGATGACTATAGAAACAGACTGCATCCAGTATGTCCGAAAGTGCCACCGCTGTCAGATACATGCAAATATGATAAAGGTGCCTCCAAACGATCTTAATACAACAAGCTCACCATGGTCATTCGCCGCTTGGAGAATGGATGTATCGGACCAATCAAACCTGCCGCATCAAATGGGCACATGTTCATCCTAGTGGCAATTGATTATTTCACCAAATAGGTTGAAGTAGCATCGTACAAGGCAGTGACTAAGAAAGTTGTGGCAGACTTCGTCTGCGACCGTATTGTTTGTCGGTTCGAAATTCTAGAATCAATCATTACTGATAATGGTTCCAATCTCAACAGTGATTTGATGAAAGCCATGTGTTAAACCTTCAGGATCAAACACAAGAATTCTACAACCTACAGACCTCAGATGAACGGAGCCGTAGAGGCGGCCAATAAGAATATCAAGAAGATACTAAGGAAAATGATAGAGAAGCATAAGCAGTGGCATGAGAAGTTATCATTTGCTTTATTGGGGTATCGCACCACAATCCACACATCAACTAGGGCGACTCCCTATATGCTGGTTTATGGTACAGAGGCGGTCATTCCTGCTGAGGTAGAAATTCCTTCCTTGAGGATCATACAAGAAGCAGAACTCGACAATGCAGAATGGGTGAAGAGTCGTTATGAGCAGCTAGCTCTTATAGATGGAAAAAGAATGAACGCAGTTTTCCATGGTTAGCTTTATCAGAACAGAATGTCCAGATCCTTCAACAAACGAGTCAAGCCGAGACAGTTCACACCAGGGCAGCTAGTGTTAAAGAAGATTTTCCGCATCAGGACGAGGCCAAAGGAAAGTTCTCTCCCAACTGACAGGGTCCGTACATGGTCCACCGGGTTCTAACAGGAGGAGCCCTCATACTTGCAGAAATGGATGGAGAAGTTTTGTCGAAGCCGATCAATTCAGATGCAGTGAAGCGATACTATATGTAACCTTTATGCTTTCCTTTATGATGTAACTTGAACTACGCCTGACCTGATTCCCATTTAAGAGGGGATACGTAGGCAGCCCTATGGGTTCGATCACAATGCAATAAAATTTCCATTTCCTCGCTATTGGAAACTGGGGCAGAATTTTGAGGAGGACCCTCAAAATTCCAAAGCCGATTCCAGCCATTTATCATTAACAACTGTCAGAAGTAGCATCCCAGTAAACTGGGGTAGAACTTTGAGGAGGACCCTCAAAATTCCGGAGCAAGAGAAGTTGTAATGTCTTGAACCACGTCGCAGTCGTAGGTTCATTTAAGGAAAACTATTCTCGATTATGTATTTATGTTATATTTTTTTTACTAAATCATGCATGTATGTTACCAAAGTTGCTTTGTTTAGCAACGCTACCCCAATGATACACACAGTATCACTAGAACAGAGCCGAGCAAGTCAAGTAGAGCCAGCTGGAATACGAACTAACCTCCCACCTTTACAAAACTCACGATTTTCTTTGGATGCAGGCACTTGAGTTGCAAAATCATCAAATATACTATACACTCACAAGGCTCACATTACTCGAAAATACTACTCTCAAAACCACTGCGCTTACTCACATCTGTTATCCACACGCAGTGTCCCCAGCATACACAGTATCCCCAGCAGTCGCAATATCTCAATCCGCTATCAGCTAAGAAAACTCTATTGCCATCTGCATTCTCTACATTGCATAAGGCTACCATTCTGCCTTCCGAGGTTAAGCTCTACCTCCATCTGCGTTCTCTTCATTGCATAAGGCTACCATTCTACCTTCCGAGGTTAAGCTCTACCTCCATCTACATTCTCTGCATTGCATAAGGCTACCATTCTGCCTTCCGAGGTTAAGCTCTACCTCCATCTGCATTCTCTGCATTGCATAAGGCTACCATTCTGCCTTCCGAGGTTAAGCTCTACCTCCATCTGCATTCTCTGCATTGCATAAGGCTACCATTCTGCCTTCCAAGACTAATATTTCATTGCATAAGGCTACCATTCTGCCTTTCGAGGTTAAGCTCTACCGCCATCTACATTCTCTGCATTGCATAAGACTACCATTCTACCTTCTGAGACTAAGCTCTATCTCCATCTGCATTCCCTGCATTGCATAAGGCTACCATTCTACCTTCCGAGGTTAAGCTCTACCTTCATCTGCATTCTCTGCATTGTATAAGGCTACCATTCTGCATTCCGAGACTAAGCTCTGTCTCTATCTGCATTCTCTGCATTGCATAAGGCTACCATTCTGCCTTCCGAGGTTAAGCTCTACCTCCATCTGCATGGCTGAAATATCGCCACTTCATTTATACCTTTCATCGGCTGAAAGATCGCCACTTATTGCATTTCATCAGCTGAAAGATCGCCGCATTATTTACATCTGCATGGCTGAAATATTGCCGCTTCACTTATACCTTGCATCGGCTGAAAAATCGATGCTTTATTTACATCTGCATGGATGAAATATCACCGCTTCATTTATACCTTGCATCGGCTGAAAGATCGCCACTTATTGCATTTCATCGGCTGAAAGATTGCCGCTTCATTTATACCTTGCATCGGCTCTTATTGCATTTCATTGGCTGAAAGATCGCCACCTATTGCATCTCATGGGCTGAAAGATCGCCAAATTGTCCAAAGGCGTCATTGTTCAGAGGCACCATTTTCATAGCCCGAGAACACCATTTCATGGCCTGAGGACCCCTTTTATCTTTTGTATATCATTATTCAAAGACATCATGGTTCGGAGGCATCATTCTCATAGCCTGAGAACATTATTTCATGGCCTGCGAATCCTTATCATACGCTTCATGGCCCAGGACGTCATGGTCTGAGGACGTCATCCTAACCGTCCAAAGACAGCATTCATGGTCCGACGAGAACTTGCATCATGTTTAATTTTTCGCACAACATACACTTGTGTTGCTTATTTTCAAGTAAACCAGCTAGCAACATCCGTCTCAGTAGGAGTGATCTCACTCCAGTTCCCGCAGCCCTATTAGACTTTAACCATCCATCCCAACCTAAATATCGCGTCTGTCTTTGAAGAAATCTCCATCGGCATATTCCACCGACGAATCCTGAACTACATATGACCTGATTCTTGTAAGACCAGGGATATGTAGGCAGCTCAGGAACCAGAGCACGGTCAAGTTCTTCAAACTGTTTTGTTTGGTCAAATTGGACATCATATCTTTACCCGACAACTCTTTCATCTTTCCCGGGTAAAGAGGGGCAGCTGTTGATACCCAATTTTTTCCTATGTATTTTTACATGAAAATACTTTCAAAATAGCATATATATGTATATAAAAGTATGTCCAAGTGTTTCAATAATTTTCCTAATTTCTAAAAGATTTTTAAACTGATTTATTGCCCATTTTAGTAGTACAAAAACCAATAATTATTCCCAAAATTATCATTTTGGTGAATAACTTACTTTATTATTATATTTATACCAAACTATAGCTAGGGTAATTTTTATACATTTTTACAAATTTATTTGGTATTTTAAAAGCTAAATTGCATATAATTGCAATTTTAGCCTATTTTAAGATTAATAGCATTTTATAATTATGAAATTGGTTCCAATATTTTTAAATTAATATTTATATATCATTAATTGACTCAGTACCTTAATTTTATTTTCAGAAGTCATTTTATTATTTTTATAAAAATAAAAAGGGAAAAGTGGCTATTTAAAATCTGGCCCATTTTGTTTCATTTATAGCAAAAATTGGTTCCCCTAATTGACCCAATTTCAAACCCAATTTCGGACCAGCCCAATTCCATTTAACCCAACCCTTAACCCATTTAAAACTACCCGACCCAAACCCCTTTTAATCCAGGCCGTTGATCAATCTGATCAACGACCACGATTTCCCCTTTCCTTTTTTAATCCGTCCACACCCCTAACCCTAACTAATTTTATTCTATCAGCCACCTCTGAATACCCCCCTCTCTCCTACTATCTTCTACCTTCAGCTCACCGGATTCCATGGCCTCTCATGCCATGGATGGCTGAAGCTCATCTCCCTCTGCTCTTAAACACTTGGTGTTCGAAGTTTCAAGGTTTGACCTCATTGGTGTCCATTAAGATCCTCTCCGATTCAAGGTTCTATGGCCTCTCCATCCTTGCTCCGGCATATCCAAGTATTATAAGCCTATTTCTGACTTATCCGACTCAGATCGGACCTTTTCCAAGCCTTTCTCGCTTTAGGGTTCCTTTGAATCCCTAGCTATTCGAGGTTTTCTCTGATTTTTTTCTTAAATTTGTTCTATATCTGTTCTCTACTTGAGTTTTTAAACGTTTTTCCTAATTTTTCTTTCAAAAAATTACTTCTTTCCGATTTAAGGTTTTTCTGAAAAGCTTAAAATGTTTCTCTCACTTTTCTTCTTCTTTTCTTTGTGTGTATTTGTCTATACTATGTTCTTATGTTTTCTTTTCTACCACGCATGTTCTTCTACTGTGTTTTTATCTTTTCATTTATCATGCATGTTATTCTGTGCTTTGTTTTTCTACTGTGTTTTGTACCATGCTCGCATGTTTATCTTGCTGTATTTTCCTATGTGATCTTTTGCTATGCTTTTCCGGTATTTTTGTGTTCTTCTACTGTATGTATTTCCTACTGAGCTCTTAAGTTTTATTTACCTTCTACTGAACTCTATTTAAGTCCCTTCTAAAAGGTTTTCTTAAACATGTTTCTTTTACTATCGTGACTATTCTCTCATTATGCTCCTACGCTCTGTCTACTTTGAATATTATATGTATTTGCTTGTCTTCTCATGAGATTCTAAAAGGAAATCTCTGAGGTTGTTGCCTCCTCATCTCTGTATTTGACTCGAGTCGGAAACTCTAGAATTTGAGGGTTTCCTCCGAGTTTGGTCATATGATCAAACTAGGGTTCTATTTGAGGACCCTTGACTCTTTCAAACTTATTTCTGGGTCTATGAACTAAGTGTGAACTTCTTTTATTTGCACACAATTCTGATTCTCCTACACTAGACTCTTCTATTGAATAGCATGACAAATTTCTTCATGTTTAACGTGTCTGTGTGCTTTTATATATGAGGAATCTTTCTTTAAAATGGTTTTCCAACTTGTGATTGATTCAGAATTCCTTTTAATAAGTTTAATTGATTGGTACTGATTTTTCTTAAGTCGAAATCCTTCCCATCTTTCTGACCTGGTTCATTCATATGAAATCCTCAATTTCTGATTTACTAGTTGTTAACTGATTTCCTTTTCTTATTTGCACAAACCGTGTACTATCAAGACTTTGTCCTTAAATAAACCTCTATGTAAACCCCTATTGTACTTCTCTGGAAAAGTGTTTGATTGACCCCTTTCCTTAATTATTTTGACCGTTTGAAATCAGAATCCCTTAATTAAAGGGAGACCTTGTGTAATTGATTTCCAAACTATTTTTCTTACCTATTTCTACTTGCTTTTTGCACTATAAAAGGGCATGACCTTTCTGCATTTTAGGACACCTTCAATTCAATACTTCTACACTTCACACTTCACAATTCTCTTCTAAACTCATAGCATTCTGATTGCTCATTTGTACTTTGGCTTTACAAGACTACTCCTTTCTCTTTGTTTGTTTTTCTCTGAAACTAGTATGTCCTAATTTTAGTTTCAGCATCACCCCTATGTGTTTACTTAAAGTTTTTATATCCATGGCTACCTTACTACTTATGTAGAGTTCAATATTTAACTTAATATGCTTATGTTCTATTGCATGTTTCTACTGTGAATCTTTTCTCCCTACCCTATTACCTCTATGTGTTTGTAAGTGGTGACTTAGGGAATGGCAACATGAGTTGTTGACCATGACTTGAGTTCTGAACCAGTGAGGTCCTAACCTCTAACAGGCTGGAGAGTGTGCCAGCATATCCCATTGCTGAGTATGCCCATTAGCCTGCTTCTCTTGTGTTCTTGCAAATTCCCTACTCCTATATACCCCTATATGCACTAATTTTTAAGTTGTTCCCTTTCCCCCCTTTCCCCTTTCAGAATTTCACTTCTACACTTGCACTCTCTCCTAGCTTCTAGGTTCTGCCCCCTCTTGTAAGCCTTGCCTTGGGACCTTGAGTTCCCTCTGACCTTGGACACTTGAGGGCTTGCCCTTCCACACTGTACTATGTTCTTAATCTGGTAACATTTGGGTGTAAGCACTGCCCGGAGTCCATATGAGGCTCTTAGGGAACTCTGACACATCCAAAGATGAGAGAAAGGCTTTGGATCATGATCTTTAGAGTTGGTTCATCTCATATTTCAGACATGGAGTCTGAATTAGGCTCCCCTTGGTTGTACTTTTAATTTTGCTTTTCTTATTTCATTCCGGGCTGTAATAACTTGTGATAACTATTGCACTTCTGCATTATATAGAGACCACTTTCTGCACTTCTGTATTATATAGAGACCATGTCCATAAGTCATTTCTGAAATTCTGCATATCATATAGATAATATGCTTATAGGACTTCCTGTAATTTGCATGTGTATCCGTCATTAGGCAAACCTATTTAGAGGAGTTAAATAACTTACTGCATATAGATGACCTACCTATAGGATTTCTGCATGTCAATAACAATGTTTTTAAAGTCGACAACGCCTAGAAAGCATGCTTATAGGAATTAACAACCTAGTATGAAACAATTTTGTTCACCTATAAGTCTAAAATCGGCAATATCATTGTCCAGCATCTGCAGAATCTTTTGTCAAAACTCGTCTTCCTTGAATAACTGACGACCTCTTCTAAAATCAGTACACTTCATCTTTTCTGAAATCAGTAGATATCATGCCTATAGGTTTTGTCTAACACTTAGGCAAGCCTTAGGATAAAAGTTATGATTGCACCATTTTTCTTTGTTAATTACGACCAGCGGGCAGGTCTAATTCGGACTTCTTATCTGAAATATGTGATAAATCAGCCTGCTTTCCCCTGTTAAGTTTTAATCAGATCCTAATCAGTACCTGCAAGACATGCTAAACTAGATGCCTTTCTTTGATTTGAGGAGGTTTATTTGAGCCATACCTATTTATGTGTTTTCGCAATACTTGCTATACATGTTTTGTTTGTCGCCTTAGTATTTTTACCTTTTGAAACCACAAATAAGCCAACTTTTCCACCATTATAGGATTAGTAGTCCCAAGCACCTCCGGGGCTTATAGAATTGGGGCGGGTAATAGCATGCAATAAGTAAACGAAACTATTCCGCGCTTTAACACCTTAACGGGGTGGGAAAGGGTAGATATGGATGTGATGACCACTCGATAATGTCACGTGTCACCCCTCGTCGAGGAGCGATTACCGGACATTGTGTGGGGTGATCCATATTATTTATAAATGTAGGACCCCCCTTTAGTTTACTTGTTTATTTCGTTGTTTACCTTTCAAAATTTTAAACCGTTTTTCTCAAATTTCAGCTTGCCTTTCACTTCTTTTAATTTTATCTATTTGCAACCCTTATGTGAAAACCCTATCATATTTGAAACTCTTATTTTCTTACTTAAAGTCACAATTATAGTATGGCCGGGAACCACACTAGTGGACCCTGAGGGGTGCCTAACACCTTCCATTCGGGATAATTTCAAGCCCTTACTCGATCTCTTTTTTTCCTAAATCAAACTCTTTTTAGTGTCCTAATGCAGTTTAATCATTAGGTGGTGACTCTTCTCTTTTAATACCCGTAAAAAGAGTTGTCAATGTCATAAACCCTATTTCGCGAGAAAAAAAAGGGCGCAACAAGTGACAGGTTTGCCAAATTGCGGACATGCTCAAGTTCTCCTTGCAGTTCTAGTATCTTTTGTTCCAGTATCAAAACCAGATCATTTGGGGCCGGAGTACTGCAACCATCAGAAGTCTTTGCATTCTCAACATTTTCCTTTCGGATTCCACTTAAGTCGTCCATCTTTGCTTTTCCTCTGCTTTTGTTTTGCTTGGAGGAGGAGGAGATGGCGGGCCTATGGATCTGGTGTGATACGGTGATGAGGCCAATATGAGTGAACCAACCTAAGGGGATAAAAATAGTAATAAAAATAAGCAAAAACAAAAGGTAAAAAGTTAGCGAGGATTTTGAAATGTTTGCAGTATTTAAACACATATTGCGAAATGTAAATTCGTATCCTAATTTCAGAGCCTCATTGTGCCCGAGGTAGGCCTAGTGACAAATAGATTTTGAGAGCTTTAAATGCCAATAAATGATTCATTTCATAATATAAAAATAGTTGAATCCCCAAAACGACACTAGTATAATAATAGAATAAGTCACTACTGGCACTTGGCCTTATTATATTTTAGGAAAAATGAGTAAATCTAATCTATTTGGTCCTAGAAGGACCTTCCCTAGATTCGATATTCTGGACTCCATCGTACAGATCTCCCAGCTCGCACAATCCCAGCAGCAAGTATGCTCTGGCCAGATGTCCTCCCTCAGCTCCTTCAGCGTTCTGGCAATTTTCAATCATCTTTATGACTTTACCCTCCAGCTCTACTATTCCTTGCTCCAGATATTCTAGTTTCCTGTTGGAAGTAATTGCCATCTCTTTCCACTCATCGATCAACCTCACGTTCCTCTCATGTATTTCCCGGTGCTCATTCTCAGAGTCGTGGACCCTCTTGCACAGCTTGGTGTACTTGACTTGAGCTTCCGCTTCCTCATCTATGATTCTGTTCCCTCGACCAATTCCTAGTGTCACCATTTATTTCAGATTGTCCTCCAACTATGTCGAGTAGAGAGGCTCACACCTTGCATGATACCTGTCTGGCTCAACAGTGCTTTTCTCCACAATGATTTTGCAGTGCCACATGTGCTGAGCTTGGCACTTGTAAGGGACGTCATCATCTTGGAAGTCTGCCCTGAAATGACTCATTTTGACAACCCTTGGTACGACCTATTTTCTGCATGCTTGCCTCACAACTTGCATAGGAACATATGGATATATCCCTCTCAACCCGATCAACACCAAATGCGGAGCATCCTTGTACCTGATAATAAACTCATATGTTGGGAACTATTCAACCATCCACTATACTTGTTCCTAAGTCAGATTGTCCAGGAACTCTACCCATTCTCTAGTGCTTTCTGGCTGAGCAAATCTGTCTAGAGTATAAGTCATCTACTTAGGGTGATGGAAGGCAATGTGGTCGTTCCAAGCCCTTCGCGAAAATTCTTGACGATAGAGACCCTTTTGGAGCTGCTCCAGCAACCATAACTGCAACAATAAATTACAACCCTCGAAATGCTTGACCCCTCTTTGACAGCGCTCCAGGGCCCTGTAGATGTCGGCTATAATCATGGGGACTATGGTATATGTCTGTCCATTAATCCCTTCCATCAGAGTCTTAGAGACCCTGGCCAACCTAGTGTGAATTCTTCCCTTTTTCATTGGGGACACTATCAGGCCTAGAAAGCACACAATGAATACAAACACTCTGCGGTGGATGTTACCTAGTGAAGTGAGGGAGATCTCATCATGGTAAGTGCGGAAAGACTTGCTATGGCCATACTTCTCGTACATGTATTCAAAAGGTATGTAGGAATCCTTCAAGCACACTAGGTCGACATTCTTTTTCAGCCCCATCATCTTCGAAAATCCCTTGCCCGTATGGCTTTCTGGTACCAAAAGCCCAGGACTGTCCCAAGCCAACCCCGCAAGTCCTCCTATTTCCTCTAGAAGCGGTGTCATCTCAATGTCACCGAAATGGAACACAACTCTTTCACTATCCCAGAACAAAGTGGCAGCCTCGATCAATTTGTTGTTTGGTTCAATTTCTAGCAAGGAAGGCAAGTTACCAGGTACTTTTTCACATGCTTCTTGTCACCTGAGGAAAGGTCCTCCCACCAATCTAGAAGCAATGGTGGGATGTTGCTAACCATACCGAATCTTGGGACCTCGTGCCTCGTTTTCTGCAAACCAAAAGGTTTACGCCTTACCCCCACCGGACTCGACTATTTATATATTTATGATTAACATATATGCATTTAGTTCTCCAAATTAATGCACAAAACGTGGTTGCGTCCATTGGGATTATGGAAAACCCGATAGACTTTGGATAAGATTTATCTTAAAGGATCATTATGTGGACAACATAACTGATCTGACTAGGTTTGACCATAATGCATGCACAATTTTAAATAGAGTAAGGTTTCTATGGGGTTTTAGAATGGTACCCTCAAGCGGACAACTTGAGGGGGAAGACACGGAACCGTCGACTGCACCGCTGATCGACTGGTTTTACTGCAAATAAGCCTTTCCGAATTTAAGGGTAATAAATAAGAAGAGCGCAACCACTCATTAAAGCGTTGCTATGGGGTTTGATACGCACAAGTGGAATATGATGTGGAACATGATTTATGCAGCAATTAATAACATGTAGTCAAGTATTTTCATGTAGGGAAAATAAATACAGCATTTAAATAATTGAAAGACAGTTACAAGAAAAAGGAAACAAAGAGACAAGTAGTTTCATGACAATAAAGAAATCATAAATGCTTAACAAATGGACAATTAAATACAAATAAGGGATAAGGGTACGGGATAAGCATGCTTGGACTAATTTGTAAAAGACAAGTTCGTTATGGTAAGAGCCAAAAAATATTCCCAGTAGAGTCGTCATGTTGTTGCTCCCCCTTTTTTTCCTTTTGATGGGGAAGTCCAGGTTTCGACATTCAAGGGGTGTAATGACTCATTTCCTTTTGGGAATTAGGTATTTGAAGAGTCGCCACCTAACGGATTACGATGCGTTAGGGCACCTGGAGCGATTAACTCTCGGATTGGTTTGCATTACCAGAGATTAGGGTAAGGGCTCGAAATGACCTCGAGGGGAAGGTGTTAGGCACCCCTCTTGGTCCATAATTGTGGGTTCCGGCCGAACATATATTCACAAATTGGTCCATTACAAGTAAACAGTTGAATCAAATAGGTTGCAAGTAAAGCACGTTGGATAACTCAAGTAATAAGATAAAGATTTGGACAAGTTGTAAAACAAAGGTTTAAATAAAAAGGGAATTTTGGTAAAGGAGAGGTCCTAGGTTGGTTATCCTATAGGATCACCCCCACAATGTCCGGTAAACACTCCTCCATGAGGGGCTACACGTGACATTAGCGCGTAGTCATCATATCCCATATCTACTCTTTCCATCCCTTTAGTGGTCATGCAAAGCGAGTGTTTGGTCAACGATTTCTATTGCGTGCTGCTACCCGTCCCTTCTTAATGGTACTGGAGAGAGTTAGGACCTCTACCTATAGGTGGTTCTAGACGGACCCCTAAGGTTTTAAAGGTGAAAATTCTAAGGCGGCAAACAAAACACTTAGGACTTTCATCACATAAAAGGGAGCAAATAGAGGCTCAAAGTTTCCTCCTCAGACAAGCACATAAAGAGCACGACTCAAGAACAATTAAGGGATTTTATTAGACAGTATCTTAAAGCAGGATGTCTAGGATCAGAAACAAAAGATATTGTTTCAGAGTTGCAGGTTTGAAAATGCCCTAAGGGCTTGCCTATACGCGGAGCACTGATTAGCACATTTGTATAATGAAACAAAACAGGTTTTGAAACGGGTTTATGTAATACTTATAGGCATGATATCTAATGATAGGTTGAGACAGTTTTAAAGAACTTGTTTCAAGAAATATGAAATGCTTAATTAAACCAATCCAAAGCGAACTAAGCGTGGACTAAGTTGATTTATTTAGACTAGATTAGATTGACAGTCAGAATTTCGAATATGGTTACCTATAGGCAAGTTATCTAACTTTGTTAATCTGATTTTGAGACATGCAGACATGAAAGCATACATAAACACTTGCCAGAACATCATCTATTAAGTCATATAGGCATGACATCTATTAGTTAGTCTGATATTAAGACGTTGAAGGCACACATAAACATTCATCATAACAGAATCTGGATTAAGTCCTATAGGCATGACATCTATTAGTTAATCTGATTTTAAGACATTGAAGGCATGATTATTTGGAACCTATAGGCATGGTTTCTAGCATGGCGAGATGATAAAATGTAAAGCCCTATAAGCATGATTTCTACTTGATAAAGCAATCAGATTAAATGTAAAGTCCTATGAGCATGATTTCTATTTGATAAAGCAATCAGATTAAATGCAAAGTTTTATGAGCGTGATTTATGTTTGATAAAGCAATCAGATTAAATGTAAAGTCCTATGGGCATGATTTCTATTTGATAAAGCATTCAGATTAAAAGTAAAATCCTATGAACATGATTTTTACCCATATTACCCCATAAAATATGTATCTACCCATCCCTTTCACTAAATACCCCAATATTTATTTACAAGTAATTACAGACCAATGAATGAATTACATAAGTAAATAAGAAAATAAGAAACTATTCTATAGGGAGCCTTCGATTAGACCCAGATTTCCCAAAGCCTCCAATGGCCTCAAATGCCTCAATTTCATAGACAATGACATAGTCTTGGTGCATCAAAGTTCCCTAAGGATCCCGGGCAGTGCTTACACCTAGACTTGGTGACCAAAATTGAACAAGTGCAGTATGGAAGGGACAGCCTCAGTATGCCATAGTTCAGAGGGTTCTCAAGATGATCCCAATGCAGTACACATACTGGAGGGGACAGAACTTATTGACTAGGAGTAGAGTGAAAGTGATTGACACAAGTTGAAAGTTTTAGCGAAAAATTGTATTAAAGAGGAAGTCTGTTTGAATGTAATTTAGCAAAACACAGAGAGTGTTTGAAAAGAAATGAACAGAAGTCCAAACACAACACCTTAGGACAGGTACATACATAGCCAGGGGTCACAATACTCAAAGTAGGTTCAGTAGCCACAAACAGGGGTCAAGGGGTCTGGGGAATACATAGGACACACAATTAAGCAAAGATCCAGGAATTAGTATAGACATGCTCAGAAGCAGCTGACCAGACATAGTCACAAAACCAGACAAAGGAACAAACTCATATACATGGGAGATAGGGATTTGGGGATTCATGGGACATATGATGGTAAGCACATAATAAGTAAGTGATAATTGGTATAGACATGTTCAGAAACAAGACAGAGGGGTAACATGCTGATCTAAAGGAACGGGGTACATAATAAGGTAAACATCAATTACAAGTTTCACCACAAAACCACAAATAGAAGCAAACTAGAAACAGGATGAACTAAAGCAATAAGAAAATCATATTGTTGTTGGAACTTTGAATTGAAATTTAGATATACCAGTAAGGGGGATTGTAAGCAAAGAGCAAGAGAACACAATGGTTAGCCTTGGCTTGCAATCGGCTAACTTAGAGCAGTAGCAAGTAGCACAAGAGAGAGCAGAAAGTTTTAAGTGTGAGAGATAGTTTTGAACCAAGAGTGTTCGTGTGTCTTGTTAATGAAATACTAAGGTATTTATAGTCTGAAAGAAGGTAGCAAATAAGGTAAAAAATCAAAGTCCATAAGTAATTAAAGAACTCAGAATCAGTTAGTCGGGAAATCAAGGCAAGTACTCCCCTTAAGTCAAGGGAATTAACTCAAACGGTAAGACAAGTGATAAATAAGGAAGGAAATTAGTATACAACTAATAAAGAAAGATTCAAATTCAGTAAGTATAGGGTAGACAATTAGGGCCAAGTTCAGAAAGCTCTTATTAAGGAAATAATTCAGTAAGAATAAAGTACCGTGGAAAATAAGGTAGGAGAATCAATTAATTTAAACAGACGAGGTAGAAATTTAGGGTTTAAAAGAAGATCTTTCAATCAAACCATAAAATAAGGAAATCAGAATCAACCAAGAGGAAGTTATGATTCTACACTTAACATATAAATAGAGTAAGAACAAACAGACGTAGCAAACAGGCAAGGTCAACAATATCGACAGAAAGAGGCAAGTCTTGAACAATCAAGATGAATATAATCACATAGAGGTGGTATAAGTTAGGCTAAGAACTCAGTAAAACATATTCGAAGCAAGGTAACCACAGAAACTTAACAAGAATGGAGTAGTCATGCTAACACATAGAACCAAACAGTGAAGATCTAGATAATTAGGGATTTTAACATATGCGAGTTGAAAAAGCGATAAAAACATAGAATCGGTCGAGATATGCAAAGGATAGAAGTTTGAACATACAAATCGGTTTAAACAAAGTGTAGATGAAGATACGAAAAACCCTAACTTTAGAAGAAAGTGAAAACAACTCGAAATCGATGATTTTTGCAAAAGAAGTTCAAGAACAGTGTAAAACATAAAAGGAACAGACTTGAATCATTTAAAAATAGTACAGGTCTAGGAGGTGTAAACAAAAATTAGGGTTTTAGAAGAAACCCAAATAGAAACAGAAGAACCTATTTAGAACTTCAAGGATCGTAACAAATACAGTGTGATTTTGCTCGAAATCACACCGGAGTAGCCATGAATAGCCGAAACAGCAAACCCTAGATACAAGTCGGTGTGGCCCAGGGCCCTTGAAGGCCTCAGAGAAGATGAGCAAGGCAATGGCCTTTGGAAGCTTGGGGTTGAAGGTTGGTCACCAGAGAAGACCGGAGAAGGGAGGCAGTTGAAAAGGGGGTTAGGGTTAGGTTGAGAGAAGAGAAGAGACGAGAGGATACAGAGGTGGCGCCCTTTTGGAAATGAGGCTAGGGTTAGGGTCTTAGGAATTAAAAAAGGAAAGAAGTAATACGGGCCGTTGATTTATGGATTCTGGGTCGGATAAATGTATATAGGGTATGGGTCGGGTATTTAATTAAGAAATTAGGTTGGGGTTGGATCCAATTTAGGCTGTAATTGAAATGCCAATCTGGCTATAATTTAAATAGCCACGTTTCCCCTATGTAATTTATAATATATAATAAACAATTTTTGAAAAATAAATTTATGTACCAAAATGATTTAAAATATATATTTATCATTTTAAAAATATAGGGACCAATTTTACACATATAAAATGTAATTATACATTAAATGGTCTAATATTGCAATTATATGCAATTTAACTTAAAAATACCAAATGCAATTATAAAATGCATAAAAAATATATTAACCATAATTTGGCATAAATATAGAAATTGAACGACTAAATCCCCATAATAATAATTTTGGGGAATAATTATTGGGGATTTTATGAATAAAAAGGGGAGGAAATAAATCAATTTAAATCCTTAAAATTATGGAAAAGATTATAAAAGCCTTGTGCATGCTTATATATGCATGTATATGCTATTTTGAAAGAATTTATGCATATTTAAAATATATAGAAAAAATTGGGTGTCAACATATAGGTCAACAAAGCACATGTTATACTTCCTATAAGCACGTTATCTAAATGTACAATAGTAACATAGAAATGAGCATGGTAGATACTAACATGATTGAACAGTGTGGAAGCGAGGTGTGCATAATTCCTTATAGGCATGGTTTCTATTATTGTGCCACATATCAAACAAAATAACAAACAAGGCATGTTGAACGAAATAGCCAAACATAACACACAGACCCTATAGGCAGGTTTTCTACCCTTTCATGCAAATATTAGAATATACCCATTTTTCCAATTTCACAGCACCCTAATTTTTTGTTTACAATTTATTACAGGCCCAAGAATGAAATAATACAGACTTGAAAATGACAAAACATGGGATGAAATGAATATAAGCCCACTAAAGCAATTATAGGCCCAACACAAAAGGAAACTAGGGATATCCCAGGCCTTCAATACTCTTACTCCCCGGACAAACAGCAGGCCCAAACCACAAGCTCACAAGACAACCAGAGTGCACCTGAATCCAGGGCCCCATGTTCAACAACACACATGGCCCATTTCCAGGCCCAATGAATAACTTACTTACCTAAACGGATGCTAAATTTAGCTATGCAAGTGACACAATACTCATAAAACAACTTAAACACGTAGTTCTTATAGCTGTAACCATCAACAATTCTAGCCAAGACATATGAATACGATCATACTAAATAGAAATGCACACAAGACATGTATGAGGCAAGCTTATATTTGTAGTTCCAGAAATAGAGTTTGATAGTGACAAGTTTTGAGCATCATAGCACACCAAACCATTTCAAAGAGTTTCAAAATAAAGCTTGATCTAGAAACAACCTAAAGACCATTAGTTAGTAGTCTAACACAATCAAGAAAAAAAAGCGGGTAGAGTACAGTCTTTATATGAATGTTTTAACATGAGAACCTAATGAAAATATGGTTGCAAACAGCATAACAACATGTTAGCGGGCATAATTCGACAAACCTATCACTTAACTTATCATGATGGACATTAACTATAGCACAAAGATTCTAAAGAACTCATAATAGGTAAAAGAAAATGTTAACAGGATAAGCAAACATTGGGATTCATGTCAGTCGATCTCACATGAGAGAAACTACACATTGATATTTATCCTAGAAGCAATGCTAAGAGTGCAAGATTGACAGGTCAAGGGACACAATCATTTGAGTTACAAATCGCAGACAAACATGCTTGGCTATATATTAAGACGATGTTATAACATGGGAGAGTCAAGAATCACTTTGCAGAAATAGTAGATTAGTATGAAGAGATTCATTAAAGCAGATTCTGAACAAGAAAGTTTAACAAAGATCCCAGAAATCCAAGGTATGAGTGTGAACTCATAACGAGCAACGGACACGACATTAAGGCTAACATGAGCATGATCAATCAGGCAAGCTTATGAAGGCTAGAAACTACTTGAATAAAATACGCAGAGTGAAAGTCTACTACACACGTTGAAACCTATCAAGTTTGATAATAGATAACATGAAACTGCAGATCATCATTGAGAAAATAAAATTACAGAAAGCATACAACAATGCAATGATGAGAGTTCACAAATAACAAAAAAGCTTAAGGCATGCTTGTCTAAAACTTTAGACAGTGTTGGCAAACAGAATACACATACATGAACAAGTAAAGGAGTAATAATTAAGGCTATAAGGTCAAGAATGCTAACCAGTTGTGAAGATAAACGAGCAAAAGAGTGAGTAACTCAGAACCTCGGTAGTGACGGCAAAAGAAAGACAACAGTGAGAACCCCAAAATCCTAGTGCGTTGGAGTTGACAGGAGCTTCATTGAGCCGCGAGCAGTGCTCCCACTAGGGAGGTCAATAGAGAAGATTCTGGTGGCCTTGGCTTTCAGCCGGCCACAATCAAGAGAGAGCAGAAATAATATAGAAGGTGAAAATAAGAGATTAATAGTAGCTCTTGGTGATTAGAGTCCGTTCAAAGGGAATTAGGGGATGGGTTTATATAGTGGTAAAATCAGGAGGATAAACAAGGAAAAAAATCAAGCAAACATGAAAAAAAGGAGTAAAATCTCGCATGCAAATAAGTAGAGTATCTAGAAAGGAAAGAAATCAAACTCCAAACCCTAGTTAGGGTTTAAAACTCAAAATTGGCCAATTCATATTAAGAATCAAGCTATTCTTCGTACGAATTGGACGAGATTTTGTCCAAATCTCCAAGATTGAGTTGAACGGGACCGATTCTGAGAGATAATACTTGCCAAGTTTATGGAAGTACTAAGTTACACAATTGTCGTTTAGATATTAATGCGGTAACACAAATAAGGAAGGTGAATCAAGAGGAGATTCCATTGTTAGTTTGGAATCGAAGAGAAATCAGGAGACAACGACTAGGGTTTTCCAAAGACAGACGGAATAGAGAGGATTTAGAGGCGACTGGAGTGGGTAAATGGGATTAGGGTTTGGGTGAGGAGACATAAGGAAAGGTGAGGGTTTATTATGGGCCGTTGATCATTTGAGATCAACGGCTGAGATTGGAGGGTGCTAGGGTCGGGTAAAATGGGTCATTGATGGGGCAAACCTATTGGGTCGTTTGGTTTTGGGCTTTTGGTGGGTCAATTGGGATGGGCAGGTCCGTTTAGACCTTAATTGGTCTAAAAATAATGCATAATTGGGCCAGATTTTAATGTAGGGAATTAAGGGGAAATAATTTCAATAAAATAGTTTAATAAAATATAAAAAATGCTATTTATGAAATTCAATACTTTAAAGTAACAGTTGAAGATTATAAAAATGTAAAAATTGTTTTGACCTTAAATAAAGTGACAAATGCAATTTATTGTAAAATATAGGTTGTTATTATAAAATTATGTAAATAGCTCAAAAGTACAAATATAATTATATGAAATGCAGTAAAAAAAATTAAATTATTGTAGATGTAAATAATAAATTTAGGTGATTAAGTCATCACAATATAATTTGAAAGGGTATTTAATAAATAATCAAGTACTTTAAGAGGAAATAAATCAATTTTAAAGCTCTAAAAATTATGAAAAATGATAGAAAATACATGTATAACTATTCTAAATTAGGTAATGATGCAAAATGATACTTTGAAAGTATATATACTTATTTAAAAAATATGATGCCAAAATTGGGTATCAACAATAGGTACCCTAGTATACCTTTAAATAATAGGTGGTGACTCTCTTTTATCAAGAACGAAGAAACCACAAGTTGAATCTTGTTTTGACTAGTGCAAAATAGGGTGCAACAACATGGTGATTCCGCTGGAGAAATTTTACACTTAAGTTCTGACCATAGCAGACTTAGACTAAATCTGGCATTTAGATTTACTTGTGCATTGCCTTAATTGTAGATAATATTGCAATTACGTGCTTACTTGCCTTATTTACTTTTTTATACTTATTATCATGCTCATTGTTGGTACACTCTTGTTGGTTACTGCTTTATATACACTGTCATCACATGTCTTCCTCTCGAGTATTGGCCGTACACTATCACACACAATGGCACGTGAGGGTTGTCTCTTACACCCCTTCGAACCTTCTTTTCAAAACTCTCTAGTTTCAGAGAATGGCTTTGTCAGGTTAACTAACATAACTTCTCACATCCTTCAGTCCAACTCAAAAGTAGGAAACACTCTACTCTAGCAAAAATAGGGCATACTACATAAACCTTAGGTGAGTCGATCCTCGACATCAACACACAATTAGGAAAGCCACCCTAATGTCAATGGGTCATGCCCCCAACAACATGACTTCTGTTGAAAGACAAATAAACCTGACAAGACACTTAAAGATCCGAAGCAATACTTATGTATAAGATTACCAAAAAAAATTGTGCGACTTCAATTATTGTATGTTTTTCATTTATATCTTAAATTCAAATTTAAAAGTACTCATATTATTTGTGTAATAGAATTATAATCCTTTTTCCACATGAATAAAAAGGTATTTACAGAAGGAGGAAAAAATAATCTCCCGATCTCTCCTTCCACCTAATTACCTTGTCTTGTATATGAGACGCACTAGCGTGCATTATGCCTAAATTCTTTTACAAAAAGGAATATACACATATCCTTTTTAAAAGTATTCTTTTTCCTACACATTATATAAAAGACTGAAATTAGCTATGAAGTTCGTAATTTTTTTTTGATTTAAGTTGAAATTTTATTAACCAAGTATCAAATATACACCACCTGCTCTTTGGACTCTAGAGGCAGGTCTTACAAAAATATCCAAGAGAATAGCTATTGTCTATCTATTCGCCCCATAGTAACTAATGGAGGCTAACTAGCTATCAGCTATCAATGTATACTTCTGCTATAGTTACTCCTATTACACAATCATGTAGGGTAACTATCTAGTCTTTCAATACTTGTTTCCACTTGTTTTGTCTTTGTTCTACAATATGCATTTGTAGGATCATTTCTCTGATTTTGTCACTACTATCGCGAGTAGTTTGTTAGAACCTTTTGTTGTTTCTTTCTGCCCAAATGTGATACACTACTGCTACAAAAAGGAACCTCATGATCTCTCCAATTGCTTGTCTGTTGTTCCTTCTCTGAGATAGCCATACTACTTCCTCTTCCCACTGATGTAATTGCATGTTGATGTTCATCCATTTCAACAATTTGCCCCAATTATCTTTAGAGTAGAGTATGAGCATTCAAAGAATAAGTGGCTATGTGTCTCATTTGTTCCTATAGAGCATAAGACACATGCATATGGTACTTGAATTCCCCAGCTTAGTAACCTGTCAGTTATTGCAAGTTGTTTCTAAACTGCCATCCAAAGTATGAAGGAGTGTCTAGGTTTTTGTCCTCTGCTCATTTTCAAGGACCTCCATAACACCTTTTGGTATTGTGGTACACTAGCAGTATATGCCTTCTTTATTATAAATCTGTCATTAGAGACATATGAATTCAACTATGCAACTCCAGTTGTTAACCAATTCCGAGCATCAAACACTTTCCTTACTACCCATGAGGCTTGTTTTGGAGTGGATATACTATCTAAATCCCTGCTCTCTTAAATAATGTGTATGCACCCACAACTTGCCTTTCTTCTGAGTTATGGCTCATAGTAGCTTTCTTATAGCTGCTTTGTTCCACAAAAATAGGTTTATAAGATTCAAACCTCCTGTAGACTTGGGCTAGCAAACTGTATCCCATGAAATATGATTTCTCCTTCTATTGTCTTTTGTCCCATGCCATAAGAAGTTCCTACACATTGTTGTCACCATGTTCAGAACCTTTTTGGGAAGTAGGAACACTTGTGCCCAGTAGGTTTGCATTTCAAAGAGTACACTCTTAAGGAGTTATACTTTGCCTGTGTCACGACCCTAAAATTGATCCGGTCATGATGACGCCTATCATGAAACTAGGCCAACCGACACAACTCCCAAATTAACCATTTATCAATAAGAATCATGTTTAAGCCTCTAATTTAAACAAATGTTTCATAATATAAGTCTAAATGAACAGTGCAGAATTAATATACAAGCCCGACATGGGGGTGTCACAAGTCACGAGCATCTGTTAAGGTCTGAATACAATGGAAAAGTCTAAAAGTGTACTGAATACAGTCTAACGAAAACAAGAGAGAGAAAAGCAGTGTTGCGAACGTCAGGCAGCTACCTTGCTAAACTCCGATGACTCTGCTTCCGAGCGATCAACACCCGCTACTGGGTTCAGAAATACCTGAATCTGCACACAAGATGCTGGAAGTAATGTGACTACTCCAACTCAGTGAGTAATAAAGGTAAATGAAAGCTGAGAAGTAAGAAAGCACGTAAATCATGTCAAAATGCTACAACAAATACAGGATACTTCCAACACAATACAAAAATCATTTACTTTGTAAATCATGCTCAGTTTCGGTGAAAACCTTTTAAAAATAACTATTAATAGTTTCAAACGAGTTAAAACAAAGTGAGTAAATATGATAGAAACATAAACAGCCCTTCGGCAAAACATGTACCATAAACCGCCCCTCGGGCATAATACCAACAGAACCAGCCTCTCGGGCTACAATCACTCGTAATAAGCCCTTCGGGCATAACATAAATCAAGAACCACCCATCGAGCAATAACATGGAACAACATCAACCCCTCGGGCTATATCACATAACACACTGGGTATCCGCGCTCACTAGGGGTGTAAAGACTCTGGGAGGGGCCCCTTACGGCCCAAACGCCATAACAAGCCATCTTGTAGTATAATCAACATATCACTCACTCAGGGTACCCACGCTAACTAGGGTGTACAGACTCCGAGAGGGGCCCCTTATAGCCCAACCGCAATATCAAGACATCTCGTGACATATTCAATAGGTTCTCGACCTCATATTTAGCCACCTTGTGGCATATAACTCAGGTCGTCAACTTATAATCATATCAGTACAACATTGCTGCGGCATGCAACCCGATCCCATAATAATCCTCACAACACAGGCCCTCGGCCTTACTCAGTTGGAAATCTCTAAAAGCCACTGGGGCACGGTAAAACATGATGCTCAGCCCAAATATCATTTAAAATGTTAAAACAAAGTAAACATGGCTGAGTTATGAAAAAAAAGTAGAATATAGCATGACTGAGTACATATATAAAATCAAAACAGTGAGAAAATAGCAGTACAAATCCCCTAAGGGTCCAAACAATTGGCACGAGGCCCAAATATGATGATAGCAAACAAATTTCAATCAAATACGTAGTAAAACAGTCATACGAAGTCACAATCCCCCAACGGTGCACGGCCCTACGCTCGTCATCTAGCGTGTGCGTCACCTCAATATAGCACAACGATGTGAAATCCGGGGTTTCATACCCTCAGGATAATATTTACAATCATTACTCACTTCAATCCGGTCCAAACTCTAGTCCGCGATGCCTTTGCCTCTCGAATCAGTCTCTAATTAACTCAAAAATCCCGAAATTGGCCAAACCCGACCCCTGGGACCACGCCTAGGAACCCGACAAAAATTACATCAATAGAATCCTCATCCTCCCACGAGTCTATACATATCAAGAACATCAAAATCGGACCTCAAATGGCCCCGCAAATCCCCACTCAAAAGTCTCTTAATCTCAAGCCCTAATTATCCATTTTGTACTAATTTTCCCAAAATTTCACCACTAATTAGGCCTTTAATCACATATAAACGAGTTATGAGGTCAAGAATCTTACCTCCAAGAGATTACCCTTTGGTTTCCTCAAGAATCCCTCTCAAAAGCTTCAATCCCGTTCAAAAATGGTGAAAAAATGAAGAAGGGTCGCGAATTAGCTAGTTAATACTGCCCAGGTCATTAATACACTACGATTGCAGGACCACCCACGCGATCGCGAAGAACAAATTCACAGCCTCCAAATTTTACTCACTACGATCGCACACTTGCCCACGCGACCGCGAAGCTGCAACCCACTGACCTATGCGATCGCGTACTCCCTCACGCGGTCGATAAGAACAGCTGCTCCACCTCACGTGCCCCTCTTTTCTACTACGCGATCGAAAGGAGACCCACGCGACCGCACTGCTCAAGACTGCCCAACCTATGCGATCGCAAACCTTCTTACGCGATCACATAGAACAAATCTGCCTGCCTCAATCCTTACTCTATGCAATCGCAACAATTACCCCCCGATCGCTATTAAGGGAAATCTGTTGCTAAAATACCAGAAAACTAGCAGCTCCCCAAAGGCCGAAATTGCCCGTTTGAGCATCCGAAATACACTCGAGGCCCCCGGGACCTCAACCAAACATACCAACACATCCTATAACATCATTCAAACTTGTTCCAACCTTCGGAACGCTCAAAACAACATCAAAACACCAAGATCACATCGGATTCAAGCCTAAGAATTCCAAAAATTTTAAAATTTTGCTTTTGATCAAAAGGTCTATCAAACCTCGTTCGAATGACCTGAAATTTTGCACATACGTCACAAATGACACAAAGGACCTACTCCAACTTACGGAATTCCATTCCGACCCCTATATCAAAATTTCACCTATCAACCGAAAAATGCCAAAATCCCAATTTCGCCAATTCAAGCCTAAACCTTCCACGGACCTCCAAAATAGATTTTGATCACGCTTCTAAGTCCCAAATCACCTAACAGAGCTAACCAAATCATAAAAATTCTACTCCGAGATCATATACTAACAAGTCAAAACTTGGTCGAACCTTTCAAATTTTATGCTTCAAACTGAGAACTGTTATTCTAAATTCATTCCGATTACCCTGAAAACCAAAACCAACGATTTACATAAGTCATAATACATAACAAGGGGCTAGTTATGCCCGATATTTAGCAAGCGAAGTGCAAAAGCTCAAAATGACCGGTCGTTTGTTACATCCTCCCCTACTTAAACATACGTTCGTCCTCGAACAAGCCGAGAGTTGTTCCGAAAACCATCAAATCGGTGTGAAACCTTACCATGCACATACCCGGGGGTGATCCCATGTCACCCTATCTCATATAGGTCCGATAACACAATGTAACTGAAAGTTTTACAATCCAACCTAGCCCATAAACCTTAGAACCACATTTTCACTTCTGAAATCATCTACAAGATCAGAATCTCACATCTATTCTCTGAATAAGCCCGAACAAGCTGTAACAAACCATACCTGCAGACTCAATTGCCATTACATGATATACCACATACTCAAACACTCGCAGCGATAACGTCTAATCACAGCAGTTGCCCAAAATAACCAAATACCGATAATACCTCTTATCCAATAACGCCTCATTCCAACACTTCCGTATATTATCAATGATAACTGAAACATGTAGTAAGTCACAACATTCCTCAGATCAACCATTCACGAAGCCATTTCTCCTTTGGCAAGGACCATAGCAAATTTCTGAGCCGAACCTCGATGTTATCCTTCTAACTTGCTGAAATCGAATCCATTTGTATTCATTATAGATCCCAACGATCTTATCTAATCCAACACAACTACTCTGGTGACATGACACATCAATACAACCTAAAGCCACAACTCGTGCAATCCGCGCACCAATAAGAAACAATCCGAACATACTCGAGTAAAGAAAATGACTCAAATGAAAGAGCTGTACCGCAAGCTTACCAGTACCACCACACACAATGCTGAGAACCCGTCACACATCGTAGAACCAGAACACACAAATCTATCCCGGAGGATCATACCTCCAGATAGCTTCGCTCCAATGCGCGACCTCATCCAAACACTGGTCCAACATGAAACACCTTAAGTCACTATGCTCAAATCGACAACCACGCACAATTAGATGTCTAGAACCAAAGCAATCATCATAACCACTACGAAGCAATTGACATAACATTACACAAACCCGTAAGGACACAACCAATACGCCATCCGACGAGCAACACCCAATAATCCTCCCGCTCGAATTCCCCTAAGAGATCCAATAAAACTACACCACATGTGCCTATAACCAACAAATCCCAATGCCTTGCAACACGGAAAGGTAACTCATAGGCCTCCCTAGATCTCTAATAAGCTCAATAACAATCGAATCAACACATCCCTCAATAATACAACTCGTCGTCAAAGCCGACTCGATGTAGAACACACCTCTATATTGGACTACCAATGAACCCCTTATCAAGGAGTTCCTAAAGTTGCTCCTTCAACTCCTTTAACTTCGCTGGTGCCATACGATACGGTGCCCGGCATCAAATCAATACCTAAATCAACAACCTTGTCCGGCGACATGCTCGACAGTAGGAGACACATCCGGAAGAATCCCTTATCATCAGGACTGAATTAATGATGAGAGTCTCTACACTGACATTCATCACAAAGGCCAAATAAGAAACAACCCTTCCTAGCCATCCGCTGGGTCTTCAAAAATGAAACCTCCCTACTGAAAGCAAAATTCGTCGAACCTCGCCACTCGATCCGTGGCATCCTTGGCATAGCCAACGTCGTTGTCTTAGCATAACAACCCAGAATGACACAACACTGAGACAATAATCTATACCCAATATCACCTCCAAAACCTAACATACCAAGAAACAAAGATCCACTCGGGTCTCCAAACCTCCCATAGTTACCACACAAGACCGATATACGCAATCCACAACTATGATCTAACCTGTCTATGAGAACTCCCAGTCTCCAAATCCATATAGCATGTGAATCACCATATCCGATCCCAACTTCGCTGTCTGAATATACAACACACCTCTAATACCCAATCATCCCACGAGAGGTACTCCTATAATTCTTCTGTGCCACCACACAAACTCGAATATCAGCAGTCGATCCAACAAGAGAGTGTCGCAATAATAATGATGTATCCTCAACTCAAACATATCGCCCTTTCTAAAATGTATACCCTCCTCAAGCCATATCAATCTGTGATCTCCTTTATCTAGTCATCTAAAACTGCCCATGCTATCTAATAATTTGTGACCTTCCTTTCAAATCTGAACCGTGACCTTACACATGCAAATCTTAATCCTACACCACATACTCCATGTACCATACCATCCTAGGATAAACATGAGAGCTTTATATCCCTTCCGGGCCACAAACAGCTACCTACTCAACTACCCAAGAACTTTCCATTGATCCCATCTAGAAGAAAATCACTATACATCATATGCTCCTCATGCCATTAGAAAATATACACCTTCAAACCGTGGTAGAAATCATCAAGAACTCTCCGAGTCCCTTTTGCACAAAACCAAACCTGTCAGGACTGAATCCTTCTAATTAAACCAAGCTACGCAGGCCACTAAAACCCAAGAGCATTGTCGTGAAACACTTGTATAAACTCATTACCTCATAAGCATCCAAAGAACTAATCATATCCTTACCATGTTGATCCGGCCTACTACCAAGCTAGCTCATCTATCCGAGTTTCCTTCTGATTTACCTTCAACTAGATACTCCTTCTTTCTATACACCACATTTCCTCAACCCAGACTCACCACACGAGACCCAAGCATAAAATCACACCGTCTAAGGCTCATAAGTCGTTGAATACTCTCTTAAATATTCCCAAAAGCACCACATTCTAAATACCTACCCTAGAAGGTTTTCCTACGATCCCAAAGTTGTTTCCTTCACCTTCCTGATATTTATATATAGAATCCCATGACGATATAGAAATATCACGAGTCTTGACACCCTCCAATGAAAAAAACTCAGTTTCTAGCCAAATATACAACTTTAAAAACCTCCAATTACTACATGTAAAATCTTGAACTCATTAGAACCATTCTCGAGAGTCATCCACTCTACTCAAACCTCAATTAGACTGATCAAATGAACGAAACAACATGTGCCTCATTACCACTCCGACACCGCAGAATGTAACCTCACCTACAACCAAGCAACTTCCTGCTCTACGCACCGCACATCCTTTACCAATAACCACTCAAGATATTTCGTGATTCTCATACACCTATGAAGCATAATATAACCTTTGTCAAAAATTTCCTTTACTCGAGCCATCCTCGGTCTCAATCTCCGTAAGCCATAACTGATTCACTTGTACGCCTCAAACTGGAACCAATATAGCATATAACTGTGCAGTCAACTAATCAATAGCAGACTCCCCCACTTGGCTCGAAGCCATCGATCAAAACACACACAATAACTCATAATGCATATACTCTATTACTGCCATAATACCATAGTGAGATTAAACTCAATCCTTCATAAGCTCATGAAACACAGACCATCTAGTACTTTAAATCTTTTGCAAATCTCGCATTCACCCTCGTGACAGTCAAGCCCACTCTCTTAGGCGACCCAGATTCAAATTGCAACACATATACTTCACTGGTAATAGAGATCTTCCAATAAACAACATAAAGGATCACGCCAATTCTGAATACTCTACAGGAGATAACCCACCTGCTTCGCCTCAAACTAAATTCTCTTTACACCCTTCCACCGTCATAAATATTTCGCAGTCACTTAATCTTCCTGAGTCTGAACTAATATCGCAACATGAAATTTACTTCACTCCCAACTGAAAAACATGAAAAGATTCTTCACACTCCCATAACTCGGGGATATACATCAAATCAAGATGGAAATCAAGCACCAAATAATTCTTACTACCCCCAAGCAGACCCCAAGCAACAATACAAACATGCGCATATCATGCCGAGGTCGTACGACCCGATCTAATATAAATGTAAAATGTGCACTGCCGAGGGTCGAACAGCGCGAACCATAGATGCATCTATTACCTCGCTCGCGAATCATCCAAGCGACGCGGTCAACATAAAATCAACAAACACCCTGCTCGCGAATCATACATGCGACGCATATACACATAGAATCACATGTTCAAACAGTTAATCAAGACTTTATTAGGGAACGACTATCCAAGGAAAATCCAATTCTCTTTTTACAATTCAAGAAAATGAAGCTCAATCTTTTAGAAATTCACTTACTAATCCGATGTGATTTAAGCAATTCAAACCGTCGATAGGATTACAAATATTTCCAAGTACAATATGCTTTTGGGTCCTAGACTACCCAGACAATAGCAAATAGTAGCTATGCACGGACTCTCATCACCTCGTGCGTACGTAGCCCCCACAAATAGGAGCACATAACCAATTAACTCACCTATGGGGACAATTCCCTCTTACAAGGTTAGAAAGGAGACTCACCTCGCTCCGAAGCCTATATTCCGATTCAAGAACGCGCTAAAACCTCCAATTTGGAGCCAAATGATCCAAAACTATTCAAATAGGGTAAGAACTAGTCAATACATGCTAAAAGTTCATACTCTAATTATTAAACCAATTTCCCAACCCTAAATGCAAGTTTCCTAAAATTCATCCCCGGGCCCACGTGCCCGGATTCCGAAATTTTTCAAAGATAGAGTTTACCCATGAACTCATGAGCTCAAACATATGATTTTCTCTTAATTCCATACCCAAAATTGTGGTCAAAATCCAAGAATACTAATTTTTCTAGGTATTCCTCAAACCCCCAAATTTCTACCAATTTCCATGTCCAAATTCGTATTAAATCATGTGCTTAACTTAAAAACTAGCATAAATTACTTACCTCATGATGAATGACGGAACCCCCTCTTCAAAGCTCCAAAAATCGCCCAAGCCAAGAGAAAAATGGGTGAAATGAACTCAAACCCTGATTTTAAACATTCTGCCCAGCCCAGGTCCGCCCTTCTTCGCGTTCGCGGTCCGTTGACCGCGTTCGCGAAGGCCAGTTACCTAGCCCCTTCGCGTTCTCAAACCAGGCCTCGCATTCGCGTAGGCCAATTACCTCAGGCCCAGCTTTTCCTTCTACGCGTTCGCGATCTCCTCCTCGCGTTCGCGTAGTAACTAGCTCGACTCCTTCGCGTTCGCGACCTCCACCTCGCGTTCGCGAAGGCTAAAACTAGCAGCCTCCTACCTTCTTCTTCGCAAACGCGGAACTCCCTTCGCGTTCGTGAAGAAAGAAACTAGAAACAGAAATCTGCAGCAACAATTCAGCCCGAAATGATCCGAAACACACCCGAGGCCCCCAGGATCTCGACCAATCATGCCAACCAGTCCCAAAACACATTACGGACTCGCTTGAGGCCTCAAATCACATCAAACAACATCGAAATCATGAATCGACCTCTAATCCAAGCTTTATGAACTTTAGAACTTCAAACTTCTACGCTCGATGTTTAAACCTATCAAACCACGTTCGATTGACCCCAAATTTTGCACACAAGTCATATTTGACGTTACAGATCTACTCCAACTTTAAGAATCAGATTCCGACCCTGATATCAAAAGGTCCACTTCTGGTCAAACTTCTCAAAACCTTCAAATTTCTATCTTTAGCCAAATGACTCCAAAATGACCCACGGACCTTCGAATTCACTTCTGATCGCGCTCCCAACACCAGAATCACCATACGGAGCTACTCCCAGACTTAGAATCCCAAATGGACATCGATAACACCAAAATGCACTTCAACCCAAACTTATGAAATTTCTTCCAAATTGCTTACTTCC
Organism: Nicotiana sylvestris; assembly: GCF_000393655.2. Classification (NCBI taxonomy): domain Eukaryota; kingdom Viridiplantae; phylum Streptophyta; class Magnoliopsida; order Solanales; family Solanaceae; genus Nicotiana; species Nicotiana sylvestris. Next base: position 127,442,931 of record NC_091060.1, on the reverse strand, counting down.
ACAATAGGCGCCAAAATGCTCCCGGGTCATCCGAAACCCGATCCGGGCATACGCCTAAGTCCAAAATCATCATACGAACTTGTTGGAACCCTCGAATCCCGATTCCGAGGCCGTTTACTCTGAAATCCAATCTTAATTAATTATTCTAACTTAAAACTTCCAAAATGAGAATTTTCTTTCCAAATCAACTCCGGACTTCCCGAAATTCAATTCCAACCACGCGTACAAGTCATAATCCTGAAGTGATACTGCTCATGGCCTCAAACCGCTAAACAACACGCTAGATCTCAAAACGACCGTTCGGGTCATTACATTCTCTCTCACTTAAACATACGTTCGTCCTCGAATGTGCTAAGAACTACACTAGACTTGTCTGAAATCACTGTTTAACACCTCATGCACCTTCCCGTGCTACCATAACTCAGTTGAACACATTAGCTCGATCAATTCTGGAGATATTCCTTTTTATTCTAGCAAATAAGCCTTAGAGCCCAATTCCAACATCCAGAATTCTATGTCAGGCCTATTTCCAACATACACTCACCATATCAATAACTACACGCAACACCAAGACATGACTGCATAACGTCGGATTCGCACCTTGCATCACTTTACTCACAGGACCACAATAACATTCTCTGATCAAATAAGTCGAAATTCCACGAATCTGATGCTCCCAATGCACCTCATGATATATATAAGTCTTTCTATAACTCTTACAGTACCGCCACGATGGAAGAGATGTGTTGAAATTCATAACCGCCTGCCGAATCAACAATTCATTGGTTCTATACTCCTAACAGGAACCATCACCTCATCCTGAACCAATTAATGGTCTTTGATCCTTAATATACTTCATATAATTATATTGCAATGATCCTAATCCAATGATCTCGTCTCACCTAGCACGAACTGCTCAAGCAATAAGCCACCCGGACATGATCAACAGTCTCATATGATGCCATCATGTGCCAATAGGCTACACATAAAGGAAACAAACTCTGAAAAGGAAATCCAATTACCCCGCTCGCGAATCATACATACGATGTGTCACACCTCCTTTTTCGCCCGCGCCACCCGCAAAGGGGTATGGAAGGGAGTTTTTTCCAATTAAAGGACAATCGAAACGGGATTTATTTTATTTATTTCAGAGTCGCCACTTGGGAGAGTTATGGTGTCCCAAGTCACCAGTTGAATCCCGAATCGAGGAAAAGAATGACTCTGTTTAACAGTCCGCGCGCCAGAAATCCGGATAAGGAATTCTGTTAACCCGGGAGAAGGTGTTAGGCATTCCCGAGTTCCGTGGTTCTAGCACGTTCGCTCAACTGTTATATTCGGCTTATTTATCTGATTTTTAACAATTAAGAAATTATATGCTAATTTTAACTTTGAACCGCTTTTATCAATTTTATTATTATTGTTATTATTTTACGGAGAATTGCAACGTTGTGAAAATACATCTCGAACCACATCACAACCAGTGTACACGTGGTCGTTGACACATTTCGACTCTGTCGAGATTTGGATTTGGGTTGCATAAATGCACACCCGAGTTTAGGAAGGTAAGATTAATTAAGGCGCGTCCTAAAGAGACTATCGTATCGTTTTTTTTTTTTGGAAAAAGCCGTGAAAATTCACTATACGGCCAACTCCAGTCCATCCGATTATTGAGTCTTTTAATAGAGAGCCCCGCAATTTGTGATTTATTGTGGCGAGGCACACCTCCTTTATTTTAAGGACAATCCTAAAGTGACTACATTTTCTATTTTTAGTATGTCTCTAAAATAAAAGAGGAAAAATCCTAGTTAATTACATGCTTGAAAAGGCCATCACTTATTTATCGGATTAAAGCAAAACGCAACCGGAAAATTGCAATCAATCTTGCGTAAAAGGAGATTATTTCATACCCTCTTCTATAAGCTAATACTACTGAAATTGAAATTATAAATAAAGACGGAATTGACAAACAATATATTTTCAAAAAAAACTAATCATCCTACAACTAATTTAAACCCACCTTGTTAGATGAAATGAACCGATGAAACTAATTGTTTTCAAATACTTGAAACTAAACCAACTTTAATTACTAATGATTACGTAAGTTTGTTTAAGCCTGATCATTAATTTAAATAACCTATGGGATTAGTGTTCTTAGCCTTACTATATTGAATCGCGCTTCAAATATAACAAGCCTACAGATTATACAAAATTACTAACCAATTATATTTTCCTAATACTTACGGATCTTTATTACTAACAAGATTCAAAAAATCATAAACTTCAAGTTACTTCTATTTCTATATTCACGAGTTCAAAGCTAGATTTTACCAACCAATTAAATCGATGCACCACATTAACTAATTACCAATTTAGAGTTGGATGTGATTCCGAAGCTACATTATTTTAAACATATGAATTAACCAAACGGAAACTGATAACTATGAAATTCCTACGGAAATACGTCCAATAGTTCAACAATCTAACGATTCTGCTCAAATTAAACAGGCATACTGTATTGACATATATTCACGTCATTTTAAGGATCTTAGGTCCGTAATCTAACGTTATGCCCTATCTAGCTGCTAATCAACGATCTTACAAGAATAGTCTTAATACAACATGCCTCTACCCTTCATATAATTGGAAACACATAACTAATATCTAACTACAATACAATTATTCTATAATTAAATATAGAAATCTTCTGTCCATTTTATTTCAACGTTAATAATCAAACGTCGAGGTCGTTCAAAGTAGTGTACCTAATAATAAAACAGAAGAAGAAGGTGAGGATTAGTAGATCAGTAGCAGATAACAGCAACAATAATCAACAGGCAACTTAAAACCAATGGAACAAAATCCGGCAAATGGCAGTCCCGAAAATCAATGGAGAAAACCCAGAAAAAGCAACGAAACAGTAACAGATGTCCAATAGCACACTTCAGGAAATTATTACTTGATAAACAACAATGCCAAACAATTATTGGTATTGACAACACAAGAAGAAGGAGGAGAGAGTCATCAACAGCAGTAGCAAACAGAAATGGCAACCAGCAATGCAGCCACAAATAGCCAGCAACTATATACTTCCCCAAGTACAGAGCAGAAGTAAAAGGAAGACAGTTCTAGCTAGTCTCAGATCCTAAACCAACACAATAATGAAAATAGCTATTCTTTTTAACTTTTTCCAGCTTTTAGAATTCAACGTTTTCTTCTAGTTTAGTATTCAAGTTTTTTCTCTCCTCTTTCTGTTCTGAATTTTCTCCTGCTCTCTGAATTGTCCCCTCTTCCCTTTTTATACAACCTGCCCCCCTTCCAAACTTAGTGCCCGACTCCTTTTCCTTATTCAAATCAGAATTTTCCACTAAAAATCTGATTTTTCCTTTAAATTCCACTAAGGAAACTTTTCCTTAATTTCAGCCCCTCATTCCCTTTTGTTCCCCATTAATGTATTAATTAATACCCCACTAACAAAGCACTAACACTAAAATATAAACCTAACTGTTTCATTCCCAAATCACCCCTAAAACCACTGTAATTTACTGTGCTAGCCCAACCCTTTGTACTTTATCAGCTATAACCAATTTCCTTAGTCAAAATCAAACAGCAATTCAAACCTCATAGAATAGATCAAGCAGCAAACTATAATAGCTATAATCAATCCATCCTACCAAATTTTAATAACTAAAAGACTAAGGCTGAATTCTAACACCACACAGAACTTGACAGAACCATTAAAAACTTAAACTGAAAATTGAAACCAAAATCAACATGCAGGCAGGATCATTGTCAGCATATTGACAATGCCCTGAAGCTAATTGTCTAAAGATCAGCACATACAACATTCGACCTTAAACCATTTGACGTAACTACTAATAAAAACTTGAATTAATCGATGATAATTAATTAACCAATTGCCTACAACAATTGATAGCAACAGTTAGAAATGGACAATCAGGCTATTCAAACAGCATTGACAAGAACAGGGGTTTGTAATAAAACTTAACTAATCGACGAAACTTATTTGAATAGATTACACAACCTATAATTATACACAACAAAGAACAAATAATAACATATGAAAAACAAATGAGGAAATAGAAGAAATACCTCCGAACTCAGGCTTATCTCTTACTCGTTTAAAGTTTTAAACTTGATTCTGAAGCCGAAAAGGACCTTAATCAAGTGTTCTCGACTGAGAACACATGACTATGGTCGATTACGACCTCAGTTTTCTACTGCGTATTGCTCCCATAACTTGGTTCCTTTAGGGTTCATCAAATGCAAACTTCAACTGATTTGAGAGTTAACTAGTTTCGAAGGGATTCGGGGGAAACGGGCATGGGATTTGTGGTGAGGGAGTCAAGGAAGCTACTGGGTGTTAGGTTAAGGATGGTTTGGAGGTGGGGCCACCACCAGGGGATCTTGTGGCGGCGCTAGGGTTCCTGGTTCAAAATCAACGTTCGAGTGACTGGGGCTAGATTCGAAGGAAGGGGAGGGTGGATTTGGAGAGAAGAGGTCATAGCGGAGCTGTGGTGTAAAGCTAGGGTCGTTCAGATGAACTAGGGTTAGGGAGGGGGATCTTCGATCGAATATTCGAGAGGTTGTAGGATGATTCGAAGGATAAGGGTTATGGATCTGGAGTGGGGAGGTCGAGGGGAATCCGTGGTGTGAAGTAGGGGTTGTTTGGACCACCGGAACCGCCGTGAGGCGATTTCCGGTGGGCGGTGCACAGTGGCAAAAGGCGGGGGTATGTTTGGCCTCTGAAACCCAGAGACGAAGAGGTGAAGGGGCATGGCTTTGGGGGGCTGGGGTAGGATTTTAGGAATACATACGGTGTGAGGGATTTAATCCCGGCCGTTGGATCGATTAAAATCAACGGCTAGGATCAAGGAACTAATAAGACAGTGTTGTTTGGTTTAGTGTTGGGGTCGTGCTGACCGGGTAATGGGTCGGGTACAGGGGACGGGTATGAAAGATGTGATCTTGGCCGTTGATCCATTTGAGATCAACGACCCCGCTCAACTGTGACAAAAACGGTGCCGTTCGGGCACCTCTGAGGAGATGGACCGGTTTACGCCTTGGGCCAGCTCGTTTGGGCCTGCTCTCATTTTAATTTTTTGGCCCAAACCGAGTTTTCTTTATTTTTTTCAACTCTTTTTCTTTTTCTACTTTTAATTAACAATCAATAAAAATTCTAAAAATAATTTGTAAAACCAAAATTAGCCTACAAAAATGTTAATTAAACCTTAGCAACAATTAACATACAAGGTCAAACATTTAATTAAAAAATAAAATTACACAATGGCACACATAAATGACAAAATGCAACAAACACAAATTTTTGTGATTTTTTTCTTTTAAAATAAAACATGGTTTAATTAATTCCAAAATGCACAATTAAATCTTGAATGTGCATGCAACATGTATTTTTGTATTTTTTTTAATTAATCACAAAAAGGGTAAATATTTACGGACAAAATAATTACCAAAATGTCACGCAAATTCTCAAAATTGTACACAGATGAAATTTGTTTTATTTTTGATTTCTTTTGGAGTAGTTTTCGTGAAGCAAAAAATCACGTTCTCACAACTGCCCCTCTTTGTCCGAAAACACGAAGAGTTTTCGTGCAAAGATAAAGTGAGCGATTTTTGCCCATCCGAGTACTCCGTGTGAAGCATTTTTTGAAAAAGATTTAACCTAACCTTTGATTCAAAGGTTTCCTACATATCCCTGGCTAGAAGAGACTCAGGTTAATGTAGTTCGGGAAGTTGTGGTAACTGGGACTACCATGGAACTACAATTTTGCCGTTACTGTTGCTGCATGTTGTTGCTACTGCTTTTCGATCTCCTTATTACTCCGTGCCAAAAAGAAAACAAGAAGCTAGACTAAACTGGGAATCATAAAATCTTCCAGTTGCTCTGGTTGCCTTGCTTTCTTGTCGGCTTGTGCTTCCTCTGGTGCTTTTCTTTCGAAAATTGCTGGGGATGATACTGGCATTTTGCTTTTCTGAACACAAGTTTTATCATTCCGCTGTCTGCTGGGGACGCTGCTTCCTACATTAAAGATTGTTATGTTGGGGATCCTACATTAATGACCCTCCTCATTATTGACTTCTGATTTGATCTTGAAATGTATTCCTATGTTCTGCAGGCGGGGATGCTTCTGACTCCATCTTCACTTTTGAAAGATGACACAACCTCCAATCCCCAGGCGGGATCCTGACTTCTTCAACTTAAAATTTTAACACATCCATTCTCCAGGCGGGCTCCTGACTTCGACAACTTCTTAAAATTTTAACACCTCCATTCTCCAGGCGGGCTCCTGACTTCAACAACTTCTTAAAATTTTAACACCTCCATTCTCCAGGCGGGCTCCTGACTTCAACAACTTCTTAAAATTTTAACACCTCCATTCTCCAGGCGGGCTCCTGACTTCAACAACTTCTTAAAATTTTAACACCTCCATTCTCCAAGCGGTCTCCTGACTTCGACAACTTTTTAAAATAAACAACCTCCGTTCTATAGGCGGGCTCCTGACTTCAACAAACTTCTTAAAATAACTCGGCCTCCATTCTCCAAGCGGGCTCCTAACTTCAACAACTTCTTAAAATTAACACCTCCATTCTCCAGGCGGGCTCCTGACTTCAACAACTTCTTAAAAATAACACCTCCATTCTCCAGGTGGCTCCTGACTTCAATAACTTCTTAAAATAATTTAGCCTCCATTCTCCGGGAGGGCTCCTGACTTCTTCAACAACTTTGAAAGTAAATCGGCCTCCATTCTCCAGGCGGGCTCCTGACTTCTTCAACAACTTCTTCCTTCAAAACTGGTGTTTTATTCCTCTGAAAACTGTTGGGGATAACACTGCCGGGGAATTATCTTCCTCCTTTTAACAATGGTGGGGATGATATTTATTCAAAGGTCATTGTTTTTACAACTTTGGGTTATCTTGCTTCTTCCAAGATTGCTTTTCTTTTAAAACTTGTATATCCCTTCTCGTATACTGTTGGGGATTTTACTTCCTTTAAAAACTTGTTTTATCTTCTCTCTTTCCCAAATGGCTATCTGACTTTAAGAAAATTTTCGAGGCGAGAGAAAATTTTCTGCCCCAGTTTGATAATCTTCTTTGTGACCCTGCCTTCCTGCTGTCAATAATATTTCCTTTCCCTGCTTTAAATCAAAGAAAAATTTGTTAGTTTAAAACGGGGCGAGTGGTTGTGCCACTTCTGCTGAGGATGGTTTTTCCCTTTTCTTTTCCCTGCTTTGCTATAAGACTTGCTGAGGAGGATATTGTTGGCTGAGGATGATACTTCTGCTGGGGATGGTTTTTCTTTTCTCTTCCTTCCCCGCTCTGTGTTGTCCGACCATTGCGAAACTTGGTCGAGAATCTGTCGGAGTTGTTCCTGTATCTCGCAAATCTGCTGTGGATCCCCATAACCTATTAACTGCTGCCTTTCCGTTTTTCTCCAACTTCCCCTGGAAATTTGGTCCTCTTGGGATCTAGACCCATTCATCATTTGGTCTTGCGACCAACTTCTTTTCGCTTTGTCGCCTTATCTTTGGCCTGTCCTATTCGCATTTTGCTTTGCACCATTTTGGCAACTGGTAGTAAGCTCTGAAAATCCTTTTCAAAAACAAACTTCTAGGGAGTTAAAGTCTTTAAACCAAGAAATGATAAAGTGATGATTCCAAAAATAGAAAAAGAAGAAGTCTTTCTGAACAAATGCTGGGGAGAAAGAAAGAAAAGAACTTATCTGAGATATAACTGATCCCAACGATCATGTCGTGCATTCCAGACTAATCAACCCAGTCTATTTGTATCAATCAATCTTTCGGATGGCCTCATCTGGCTGGGGATAAACAAGCACTCAACTCTTTGCCAAATATGGACCCTTTCCGCCAATCTTGCCTTGTCGCCTCATAGTGCCCTTAGAGGGGTTTTCACTAATAAGACTCTCTTATTTTTCTCAACTCCCATCGCCTCATGGTGCCTGTGAAGGTTTTCACCGATGAGACTCTCTCATTTTATTTTATTTTTTCAGCTGGGGATTGGAGTGCTGCTGATATGACTCTCTTTGCTGGGGATTCTTTCGACTATCAATTCATTTCCAGTTTATGATCTTCTTCTTTGTTGGGGATCAGAGTGTTATTCCCGACTTCCATTTGCATTGACTTGGCACTTCTCAGATACTGATCGGGAGGTCTTTTTGGACATCAATATGGGTTTCCGTGTCTGGCTAAAAGGAATAGGGGTATCAAAAAGCTCAAAATAATTTTGATGGGTAAAACATTACAACTCTTGGAATCAAACTTTCTTTCCCAAAATTATAAACACAACTTCTGCCCCAATTTTTCTTGCTTAGGGATTTTTATTTTTTGTTACACTATGACCGAGCCGTGAGGCGCCTACGTATCCTTCTTTGAGGAATCAGGTCAAACGTAGTTCCCAATTCCTTTGTTTTTCTTGTGACTTTTCTTTTGTCTTTATTATCATTATTTTTCTCTTTTTCTTTTTCTTTTATTTTAATTACTGATTCCAAAAGAGGGATATGAAAGAATAAATAAGGCTCAAAAGGGGAAGCAAAGGTTAAAGTGTTTGGATAGAAAAAAGAATTGCCTCCGTCATTTTATTCTCCGATAAATGCCAAGCACAAACAAACAACAATTACAATTACAAGAAATCATACATAATATCTCTTAACTGCGTCAGAATTGATATCCATGTCGACGCATTTCTCGTCGATATCTGTTAAACATAAAGCGCCATTGGACAACACTCTGGTTATAATGAACGGTCCTTGCCAATTCGGGGCGAACTTGCCTTTTGCTTCGGCCTGATGTGGCAGGATTTGTTTCAACACCTGCTACCCCACCTCAAATTTTCTGGGGCGCACCTTCTTGTTGTAGGCTCTCGCCATCCTCTTTTGATATAACTGGCCATGACACACAGCTACCAATCTCTTTTCATCAATCAAGTTTAATTGTTCCAAACGGATTTTGACCCACTCGTCATCATCAATCTCAGCCTCAGCGACAATCAGAAGGGATGGAATTTCAACTTCCTCCGGGATGACTGCTTCAGTTCCATATACCAATAAATAAGGAGTTGCCCCTACTGAAGTACAGACAGTGGTGCGATAACCCAACAATGCAAATGGTAATTTTTCGTGCCATTGTCTGGATCCTTCTACCATCTTCCTCAGTATCTTCTTGATGTTCTTGTTGGCTGCCTCAACTGCTCCATTCGCCTTGGGACGATATGGGGTGGAATTGCGGTGTGCAATCTTAAACTGTTGACATACCTCTTTTATCATATTGCTGCTAAGATTAGCACCATTATCCGTGATGATCACTTTTGGGATCCCAAATCTACAGATGATATGGGAGTGAACAAAATCCACCACTACCTTCTTGGTTACCGATTTGAAAGTTTTAGCTTCAACCCACTTAGTGAAATAGTCGATGGTCACCAGAATGAATCTATGACCGTTGGTAGATACCGGTTCAATAGGTCCAATGACATCCATGCCCCAGGCAACAAATGGCCATGGCGCTGACATTGTATGCAACTCTGTCGGCGGAGAATGAATCAGATCTCCGTGTATATGACATTGATGGCATTTCCGCACGAAATTGACACAATCACGCTCCATAGTGAGCCAATAATACCCTGCTCGAAGAATCTTCTTTGCCAATACATATCCGCTCATATGTGACCCACAAACTCCAGCATGTACCTCTGTCATAACTGTCGTGGCTTGACTGGCGTCTATACATCTCAGCAATCCCAAATTTGGGGTTCTTTTGTACAACACTCCTCCACTGAGGAAGAATCCACTTGACAATTGCCGAATGGCTCTTTTTTGATCTCCGGTGGCCTGCTCCGGGTATATCCCCATCTTGAGGTACTCCTTTACGTCATAAAACCATGGCTCGCCATCCACTTCTTCCTCTACCATGTTGCAATAAGCATGTTGATCATGAACCTGAATGTGCAACGGGTCAACATGAATTTTATCTGGGTGGTGTAACATCGATGCTAAAGTGGCCAATGCATCGGCAACCTCATTATGAACTCTTGGGATGTGTCTGAATTCTACTGATCGAAATCGCTTGCTCAGATCGTGCAAACATTGTCGATATGGTATGAGTTTCAAATCCCGTGTTTCCTATTCACCCTGAATCTGATGCACCAGGAGGTCCGAGTCTCCCAAGACCAAAACGTCCTGGACATTCATGTCTATAGCTAGTCACAGGCCCAAAATGCATGCCTCATACTCAGCCATGTTGTTGGTACAATAGAAACGCAGCTGAGCTGTAACAGGATAATGACGTCCTGTTTCAGAAATAAGTACCGCTCCTATTCCAACACCCTTCGCATTTGCGGCTCCATCAAAGAAAAGCTTCCAACCTGGTTCCTCAGGTAATTCCAACTCATCTATATGCATTACTTCCTCGTCAGGAAAATACGTTCTCAATGGCTCATATTCTTCATCAACAGGATTCTCAGCCAAGTGATCGGCCATCACTTGGGCTTTCATGGCCGTCCTCGTCACATAGACGATGTCAAACTCCGTGAGTAATATTTGCCATTTTGCTAACCTCCCTATGGGCATAGGCTTTTGGAAAATATACTTTAGTGGATCCAGACGTGAAATGAGATAAGTAGTATATGAGGACAAATAATGCTTCAATTTCTGGGCCACCCAAGTTAGGGCGCAACATGTCTTCTCGAGTTGAGTGTACTTAACCTCATATACTATAAACTTCTTGCTAAGATAATAGATGGCTTGCTCTTTCCTTCCTGTAATGTCGTGTTGCCCCAACACGCAGCCAAACTAATTCTCTAGGATCGTTAGATAAAGAATTAATGGTTTCCCCGGCTCAGGTGGAACCAACACAGGTGGATTTGATAAATATCCTTTGATCTGGTCAAATGCCTCCTGACATTCCGCCGTCCATTCTATCGCAACATCTTTCTTCAGTAGTTGAAAGATGGGTTCACAAGTTGCTGTGAGTTGAGCAATAAATCTGCTGATATAGTTCAACCTTCCCAACAGACTCATTACTTCTATCTTGTTCTTCGGCGGTGGAAAATCTTGGATAGATTTGATCTTTGATGGGTCCTGTCCAATACCTCGCCGACTGACGATGAATCCTAACAGCTTTCCAGATGGAACTCCAAATGCACATTTGGCCGAGTTGAGTTTAATATCATACCTTCGAAGTCTTTGAAAAAACTTCCTTAGGTCTGCTACGTGGTCTTCCTGATGCTTGGATTTTATGATCACATCGTCCACGTATACCTCAATTTCTTTGTGGATCATGTCATGAAACACAGTGGTCATCGCTCTCATGTACATTGTCCCAACATTTTTCAAACCAAATGGCATTACCCGGTAGCAATAAGTTCCCCATGGCGTAATGAATGTCGTCTTTTCCGCATCTTCTTCATCCATCAGAATCTGATGATACCTAGCATAGAAATCTACAAAAGATCCGATCTCACGTCCGACACAATTGTCGATCAAGATATGGATGTTGGGTAAAGGAAAGTTGTCCTTTGGGCTTGCCTGTTCAGATTGCGGTAATTGACACACACCCTGATCTTCCCATCTTTCTTCAGCACCGGCACCACATTAGCCAACCAATCAGGATATCGAGTGACACGAATAACTTTTGCTTGCATCTGCTTGGTTACTTCTTCTTTAATCTTCACACTCATATCCATTTTGAACTTCCTCAATTTCTGTTTGATGGGAGGGCATGCCGGGTCGGTAGGTAAGAACTACTAAATCCATGCTTAACCCCGACATATCATCATATGACCATGCAAAAACATCTTTGAACTCAATAAGTTTTTTGATCAATTCCTCCCTGATATTTGGTGCAATGTGGATGCTTATTTTAGTTTCTCTGATATCGCCGACATCCCCTAAATTGATGGCTTCTGTGTCATTTAAGTTGGGCCTGGATTTTTCTTCAAACTGGCTTAACTCCCTGTTTATCTCCTCGAAGGCTTCATCCTCATTGTATTCCTATTCATTATCATAATCGACCTCTTGTATAGTTAGTTCGGAATCAGATTGATCTTTCAGACTAGGTTGAAGATCCGATGTGCATGCCATGTCGTTAAGACCAGTATGAAAAGAACTGTTCAGGAAAAAAGAAAAGAAAGAAACAAGAATTAAAAATAAAAATAAAATAAAATAAGGAATGAAGAAGAAACTTTTCATTTTATTGAATTATGGGATAACAAGGTTTCACACTTTGTTGAGCAATAATAGAAATAAAAAGGAATCCTGGATTACAACCCTGGAATAATCCAGAAAACAAAAAGGAAAATCAGAGCCAACTACCAGGACTCCCTCCAAGTAGGAAGAGGAGTAGCTGTCCAATTGTTGACATTGGCCCTAGGCCCTACAAACTGTATGTCTACCTTACTGGATCCCTCTCCAGCTTCTATTATGTTGACATCAGCGAACATCCTTTCAAAGCCCTCGTTCAAATCTCCATCTGGCCCGATCAAGGGTCCAAGAACTTTCGGGACTGGTAACTTTCTGCACCCTGCTTTGACAAATGATCTGGACAGGCGTGGGATTGGCTTAGGAAGGACCCAGACTCTTTTCTTCAACTTGCGGGCTCGCTTTACATCCGCTGCGGTAGGCTTGAATCCCAACCCAAAAGTATCCAGGTTCTTGGGCAAAGAAACTGGCTGGACCATTCCCTGCAGATCAATCCCCAAACCTTTTCCTGGTACAAACCCGCTGTTCAACATCTCTGAGGCTATCATGAAGGTTGCAGCTGTGATTCTGGGAAGTGGAAGGCCCCCACCCTCGGGAATTTTGTCTACTGAGACTGCGTCAAAAACCTGATAAACCCATGGGCCCTTGTCATCGTCGGTTTCTATGAAGGGCACAATGGCATCGCTAATGGCATGTGTACCGTCATCCCCGTGTACCACAATCTCTTGTCTATCCCATTCAAATTTGACCATTTGATGCAGTGTAGAAGGCACTGCTTTAGTTTCATGGATCCAGGGTCGTCCCAACAAAAGATTGTATGATACCGCCACATCTATCACTTGAAATTCCATGGTGAACTCGACTAGACTAATGGTTAATTCCAATATGATATCACCCACTGTGTCAGTACCGCCCCCATCAAAACCTCGGACGCAGACGTTGTTCTTGTGGATCCTATCATCAACAACCTTTAGTTTGTTCAGAGTGGCCAAAGGACAAATATTGGCACTTGACCCATTATCAATTAGTACTCGAGTGACCACCGAGTCTTCGCATTTCACCATCAAGTAGAGTGACCAGTTGTGTTCTGTACCTTCTACCGGTAACTCATCGTCAGAGAATGTCACTCGGTTTACTTCGAAGATCTTGTGCACTATTTTCTCCAAATGGTTCACTGAGAGCTTGTCCGGGACATGGGCTTCGTTCAGAATCTTCATTAAGGCCTGACAATGATCGTTCAAATGGATCAATAAGGATAGCAACGAAATCTGGGCTGGGGTCTTCCTCAACTGCTCTATAATTGAGTAGCCCTGTGCCTTCATCTTATTCAAAAACTCATTTGCTTCTTCCTCCGTCACTGGCTTCTTGATTGTTATAGGATTGGTCCTTCTCAATTCTGTGGGAACAAAACACTTTCCCGAACGAGTTAACCCCTGAGCCTCGCATACTTCTTCCACAACCTCCTTCCCCTTATGCATCACTGCCACTTGACTGTAGCTCCATGGCACAGCTTTCTCATTTGTTATCGGCAACTGAATTACTGGCCTGATAACAACTAGTTCCACGTGGACCCCCTTCACCACCAACACTGGTTTGCTTGATACTCCATGCAGCACTGCCCTGACTGACTCTGGCCTCTTCGCAGCAACAGACGAACCTTTACCCACTACCACAAATGGCTTGTCATCTACCTTTCCCAACTGTACCACTGCCTTTCCACTGGTCGACTTTTCGTTATGACTAGCACGAATCATCATTACCGTTTGTGAGGGTGTTTTAGGTTTCCCTCCTTCGTGCACTAGTCCGATCATGTGGGCCTCATGGTGCACCGGTAACGAGTTTTCATTGATGTTGGGTGCCTCTGGTGCCTAAACCTCGATCCTATTTGTGTCAATAAGATATTGTATGGCAGTCTTCAACTTCCAACACTTCTCAGTATCATGCCCGGGAGCCCCTAAACAATATTTACAGCTTACTGAGTGGTCCAGATTTCTAGGAAGGGGATTTGGCAATTTGGTTTCAACAGGACTTAATAGGCTTATATGCCTCAACTTGTGAAACAGAGTAGTATAGGTTTCTCCCAACATAGTGAATGTTCTCGGCTTCTGCATCCTTTCGTTCCTGAAAGCCTGATTTCCGCGGAAGCTTGGCCCTGAAGGATTCCTGTAGGCCCTCGGTGGTGGATATGTGTTTTGTGAAGGTGGATATGTGTTTTGTGGAGGTAGATATGTATGTTGGGGAGCCAGCGCACGCCATTGCGGACGAGCCAGAGGCTGGGTGTAAGTTTGGGCGTGATGGACGGAGAAATGTGGCTCTTGTGGTGGATAATAGGGTTGTGGAGGATTGTATGGAGTGTGTGGATAGTTTGGGTAATGGGGTCTGGGTTGGTAGCGAGGGGAAAGACCTCTTGATTTGGACCAAGTACCTGCTTCGACTGTTGCGACCTTCTCTCTCTTCTTTTTCCCGAGCGCACCTCCCGTGCCGCTTTGGATAGCCTAAGTTGTGGCCTTGATCGCCGAATAACTCATTATCTTGTTGGACCTGAGTCCCTCTTCAACCATGCCGCCCATTTTTACTACTTCATTGAAAGATTTACCAACTGACGTCACCAGGTGACCAAAGTAAGTTGGCTCCAAAGTTTGTAAGAAGTAGTCCACCATTTCACCTTCCCTCATTGGTGGATCGACTCTTGCTGCTTGTTCTCTCCAATGGAATCCGAATTCCCTGAAGCTCTCTCCAGGCTTTTTCTCCAGTTTTAACAGTGTGAGACGGTCAGGGACGATCTCAAGGTTATACTGGAAATGACCTGCAAATGCTTGTGCTAGATCGTCCCAGGTATACCACCTGCTAGGATCCTGCCTCGTGTACCACTCCAATGCGGGCCCGCTTAAACTTTGACCGAAATAGGCTATCAACAGCTCATCCTTTTCACCTGCCCCTCTCATCTTACTACAGAAACCTCGTAGATGCGCCATGGGATCACCATGTCCCTCATATAGATCAAATTTTGGCATCTTAAAACCTGTCGGCAATTGAACATCGGGGAAGGGACACATGTCTTTATAAGACACACTGACTTGGCTGCCTAATCCATGCATATTCCTGAAGGATTGCTCCAGGCTTTTCACTTTACGAAGCACTTCGTCCTGCTCCGGATTCTTAGTTGGCCTCTCAGTTTCTGCCGGGAGTTGAAAGTGAGGGGTGTAAGTGTATGGCTCGGGTGCTTTGAAGGTGATTTCAGGAGGATAGTATTGATTGTCATGAACCTGAAACACTGGTTCATCAGATGATTTTTGCAATGTGGCGGGTGGAGGTGCCACGAAAACAAGAACAGCTGGTGGATGAGGGTTTTGTTTGGGTGGTGGAGCTTGGGGATTATAGGAAGTTTCCCCTTGATAGTATTGGGCAATGGGGAAGCCCGTTGATGGACCAGTGGAAGGGTGTTCCGGAGTCCGAGCTGGTGAAAGGGTAGGAGTAGGGGGAAGTATTGGTGGTGTTTGTCCCTTAGCCCAGGCTAGGTGCATCCCAGCAATCTCTTGTCTCAACCTGTCCACTTCCTCCTTCATCATTTGCATCTCCGTTTTCTCTTCCTCAACACTTTTGTCCGAACCAGACATACTTTCCAGAATGGGCCCTTTTGATTTTGTGTGGTAATGGTAATCTACCAGAACGTTCTAACGAGCTAACTGTTTTTAAATCTCTTTCTCTGATATAAACAACAAACTTGTTAGCGTTAGAGTTTAACACATATTGCACTTTTCACATTGGGGAATGCAATGTTCCTAGGCAGTTAACTCTTTCTAACATGTTTTTGCTTCGACTGCAATGCGTCATTCCGGCTTATGTCCTTTCTTTATTCACTTTGCCTTTTCTTTTTATCTTTTAGTGGTGGTCGAATCTTATGTAGATTGCCTATGTATCATGTCCCCGCATGAATCAGACCGGGCGTAGTTCTGCCATAAGTAAAATAAAGACACAATTTTGCGTTTTATTACCAAAACATGCTATTACAAGCTATCATTTGAAAAAACAATGAAACAAAATATAGACTCCACACTATTAATATTGTTTGATATGAAAAGAGAACAGAGGGGTAGACAACAGACTCTTAAAAACAAACAAGTGTAGACTTGAACTAGGGATACATTAAAGCCTTGAATTTTGGTGCCCGCGAGGCATCGTTCGCCCTTTCCGCGGGCTTTGGTGCCAGGCCTCTTTGCAAGCTTTTTAATTCCTCCATGATCCGGTGGACATAACCCATGACTGAGGCAAAAAGGGTATCACAGGTCATTTCCTCACATGTTAGGCACTTCGTGGTGATGTAGTGCCCAATCTCATCGATCCTGCCCCTGATTCTATCCCTTTCCATACACAGCTGTTCTATTCGTTGATTCTTTAATCCCAATACTTGAGTGTTGTCAACGAGCTGATCTTGGAACTTCTCCATTTGCTTTTCCATTCGGGCTATTGAATCATAGCAGCACTCCCTATCCGTTCTAGCATCTCGGGTTTGTTTAAAGACCCGATCTCTGAGAGTGGAATTTATTTCTCTTAATATTGCAATGCCCCCTTCATAATCCCTTCTCACTTGCCATAGGTGCTTTTTCCGCACTGCTGCACCTTTTGCCCATCTGGCCCGCATTCTTGCTATGCTAGCCTCAGATCTTTCCAAGTCTTTTCGACTTTCAATGACCTGATTCCTTAACCTTGCTATCAGCCTTTAATCGGACCAGCTTCTCCGTTGGTTGTCGGCATCCATTTTCATTTTCCGGATTTGAGCTTTGAGGATCTCGCTTTCCCGGGCTAATTTGTTCTTTTCTCCTTCATCGGCAGCAACCTGCACCTTGTTCTCAAATTTTAGATCCTTAATCTGTTGTTCAGCTTGCCTATTTCGGCCAGGTATTCCCGCTCTTTGGCCAACCAGTCCCACGGTTCTTGCGACGCCTCAATGAACTCTAGAATGTGGGATTTTTTGGCTAGTCGTTTTGGCTCATCTCTTACAACATCTCTCTTTCTGTACCAGGTGATATAAGCCGGTGAGACTTCACCTCGGGATAGGTCGTGCACTCGAGTGTTTACCGTTAAATATTGGCATTCATTCCATATAGAACGAATAACTTCTTCATGAAATTGGCTGTTGATACCCACCTCGATTGCATAAATACTGAGATCTTCATCTGGATGTACCACTGACACCTCCCTAACTGTCTCATCACCCGGTAAGGCGCATAAGGCTGAATGCCTCGGAGTCCCATTAAGAGGAAGTAAGGACCCGTGACTGGCATGTATACAATTTCTTCAACAGGAAGCCAACCCAATGTCCACCCTATTTGTGTTGCTGTGATGGTGCCAAGGCAAGATACCCAGTCTTCAGACCCTTCTCGCAATTTGAGCCCTGAAACCCTCGTGTTATATCCTTCAATGCAACCTTCTTTTTTAGATCTACAGCTCATATACTGAGGATGATGACACAAGTTCTCTATCATCCACATTTGCAATAACAAGTTGCATCCTTCGAAGAAATCTGCCCTGGCTTTACAGGATGTGAGAGCTCGGTATATCTAGGACACTATCATAGGGGCCAGCATGCTTTTGTTGTTGGTAATTAGGACCTTGACGACTCCAGCCACCTTTAAATCAATATTTCTGTCTTTTCGAGGAAATACCACAATGCCCAAGAATGCTACCATGAAGGCGAATCGCCTATGTTCATCCCATTTTGTCCGATTCCCTCTACTGCAAACCCCGCTTTCCAGATCGTCGAACCTTCCTATATGCCCATACCTTTGGTATATGAACTGCAAAGTAGAAAAACCCCTATCCAATTCAAACTACGAGACTTCCTTGCTTATCTTCAGCAGATCTATGAACTTGTGCGAATTGACGGATCTTGGTGCAATAAGATATTTGTGCCTTAGCCCCTCAGTAATGTCCATATATCCTGCTACCTCTTCTAAGGTTGGGGTGAGTTCAAAATCCGAGAAGTGGAATACGTTGTGGGCCGGGTCCCAAAATGTAATCAAGGCCTTTATGATGTCACATCTGGGTCTGACGTTCAACAAACTGGTGAGACCTCCCAGAT
Source organism: Nicotiana sylvestris (assembly GCF_000393655.2). Lineage (NCBI taxonomy): Eukaryota > Viridiplantae > Streptophyta > Magnoliopsida > Solanales > Solanaceae > Nicotiana > Nicotiana sylvestris. Next base: position 127,424,599 of record NC_091060.1, on the reverse strand, counting down.
GTAGTTTGATCTTATCTCGCTCTGACTTTTCCAAATCCTCCCACCACAAGCGCAACTCCAAAGGGATCTTGCTCCTAACTGTTACCGGCAAACTTGGACCCGGGCTCATTCTGTATGTTTGTTTGGGGTGATTAACACTCATTGGACTCAAAGAAAGAATAAACTAAAATTGACACATATTAAAATAAAACTCCGGTCTTGTCAATACGGACTTTCAGCACTTCGAAGAAGATTTAAATGTTGTGTTTTACCAACCGGACGAAACATTGAAAATGACCAAAAATGGCTATTTTAGCAAAAACAGCCTTCCGGCGTCTTTTTAGGGACATTCGGCTATTTTTTACAAGAATGAAATCACCCGACTTATTTACGACGAATTTTTTTTGACATTTGTGGCTATTTTGCAAAAGGGGAGGTTGGACCCGATGAGGGTTGCCTACGTATCTCACATCCTGTGAGAATCAAACCGGCGTAGTTCGCCACGACCAATAAACTAATTCTGACAACAAGACTTGTTTAAATAAATTACCCTAAAAAACATTTTTTTTTTCACAAAATTTTAGCAGAGTTTGCCGGTAACTCAGAACTATCTCTCTACACTGCTATTTTCTTTTTTTGGAGGCCGGTCAGCATGCAAGTCTGCGGCAAATAAATGCATAAAACACACATGAAGCGGCAGGATGGTCTTTTCATTTTAGGTTGTTTGTCCTAGACGGACCCAACCCCTGTGTTGAGTCCCCTAAGTCAAATGCACATGATGCAAATAAGCGTTACTACTAGGGATCCGGCATGAGGTTTTATTATACTAGGTTTATCTTGGGTGTTTGTTCTAGACCTGGCTTACCTGAGCGGACAACTCGAGCCGGGGATGGGAACTGCGTACCGGTAACCAAAAGATCATCCGATTTTGCAACTCCTCCGAATCCTCGTTCTTTTTGGGATAGGACACTAATAGAAAGAAGTCACGACCAGCGTGCACTCCTCAAGAGAGAGAAGAGAGGGATTTTCGTAGCAGTTTATATATACAGTTCAGATAATATCAAAGCGGTAAAAGCAACATTTAGCACATTAAGCCCAAACATGTAATAAAATCAGATAATAAACAATGCCAGATACAACAATTATTATAAGCTCAAATTCTGAACCCTGAACCAGAGATTCTGGGTTCGGTCCCCAGCGGAGTCGCCAGAGCTGTCACACCTCCTTTTTCGCCCGCGCCACCCGTAAAGGGGCGCGGAAGAGAGTTTTTTCCAATTAAAGGACAATCGAAACGGGATTTATTTTATTTATTTCAGAGTCGCCACTTGGGAGAGTTATGGTGTCCCAAGTCACCGGTTGAATCCCGAATCGAGGAAAAGAATGACTCTATTTAACAGTCCGCGCGCCAGAAATCCGGATAAGGAATTCTGTTAACCCAGGAGAAGGTGTTAGGCATTCCCGAGTTCCGTGGTTCTAGCGCGGTCGCTCAACTGTTATATTCGGCTTATTTATCTGATTTTTAACAATTAAGAACTTATATGCTAATTTTAACTTTGAACCGCTTTTATCAATTTTATTATTATTGTTATTATTTTACGGAGAATTGCAACGTTGTGGAAATGCATCTCGAAGCACATCACAACCAGTGTACACGTGGCCGTCGACAAATTTCGACTCTGTCAAGATTTGGATTTGGGTTGCATAAATGCACACCCGAGTTTAGGAAGGTAAGATTAATTAAGGCGCGTCCTAAAGAGACTATCGTATCGTTTTTTTTTTGGGAAAAAGCCGTGAAAATTCACTATACGGCCAACTCCAAAGTCCATCCGGTTATTGAGTCTTTTTATTGAGAGCCCCGCAATTTGTGATTTATTGTGGCGAGGCACACCTCCTTTATTTTAAGGACAATCCTAAAGTGACTACATTTTCTATTTTTAGTTTGTCTCTAAAATAAAAGAGGAAAAATCCTAGTTAATTACATGCTTGAAAAGGCCATCACTTATTTATCGGATTAAAGCAAAACGCAACCGGAAAATTGCAATCAATCTTGCGTAAAAGGAGATTATTTCATACCCTATTCTATAAGCCAATACTACTGAAATTGAAATTATAAATAAAGACGGAATTGACAAACAATATATTTTCAAAAAAAACTAATCATCCTACAACTAATTTAAACCCACCTTGTTAGATGAAATGAACCGATGAAACTAATTGTTTTCAAATACTTGAAACTAAACCAACTTTAATTACTAATAATTACGAAAGTTTGTTTAAGCCTGATCATTAATTTAAATAACCTATGAGATTAGTGTTCTTAGCCTTACTATATTGAATCGCGCTTCAAATATAACAAGCCTACGGTTTATACGAAATTACTAACCAATTATATTTGCCTAATACTTACGGATCTTTATTACTAACAAGATTCAAAAAATCATAAACTTCAAGTTACTTCTATTTCTATATTCACGAGTTCAAAGCTAGATTTTACCAACCAATTAAATCGATGCACCACATTAACTAATTACCAATTTAGAGTTGGATGTGATTCCGAAGCTACATTATTTTAAACATATGAATTAACCAAATGGAAACTGATAACTATGAAATTCCTACGGAAATACGTCCAATAGTTCAACAATCTAACGATTCTGCTCAAATTAAACAGGCATACTGTATTGACATATATTCACGTCATTTTAAGGATCTTAGGTCCGTAATCTAACGTTATGCCCTATCTAGCTGCTAATCAATGATCTTACAAGAATAGTCTTAATACAACATGCCATTACCCTTCATATAATTGGAAACACATAACTAATATCTAACTAAAATACAATTATTCTATAATTAAATACAGAAATCTTCTGTCCATTTTATTTCAACTTTAATAATCAAACGTCGAGGTGATTCAAAGTAGTGTACCTGATAATAGAACAGAAGAAGAAGGTGAGGATTAGTAGATCAGTAGCAGATAACAGCAACAATAATCAACAGGCAACTTAAAACCAATGGAACAAAATCCGGCAAATGACAGTCCCGAAAATCAATGGAGAAAACCCAGAAAAAGCAACGAAACAGTAACAGATATCCAATAGCACACTTCAGGAAATTATTACTTGATAAACAACAATGCCAAACAATTATTGGTATTGACAACACAAGAAGAAGAAGGAGAGAGTCATCAGCAGCAGTAGCAAACAGAAATGGCAACCAGCAATGCAGCCACAAATAGCCAGCAACTATATACTTCCCCAAGTATAGAGCAGAAGTAAAAGGAAGACAGTTCTAGCTAGTCTCAAATCCTAAACCAGCACAATAATGAAAATAGCTATTCTTTTCAACTTTTTCCAGCTTTTAGAATTCAACCTTTTCTTCCAGTTTAGTATTCAAGTTTTTTCACTCCTCTTTCTGTTCTGAATTTTCTCCTGCTCTCTGAATTGTCCCCTCTTCCCTTTTTATACAACCTGCCCTCCTTCCAAACTTAGTGCCCGACCCCTTTTCCTTATTCAAATCAGAATTTTCCACTAAAAATCTGATTTTTCCTTTAAATTCCACTAAGGAAGCTTTTCCTTAATTTCAGCCCCTCATTCCCTTTTGTTCCCCATTAGTGTATTAATTAATACCCCACTAACAAAGCATTAACACTAAAATATAAACCTAACTGTTTCATTCCCAAATCACCCCTGAAACCACTGTGATTTACTGTCCTAGCCCAATCCTTTGTACTTTATCAGCTATAACCAATTTTCTTAGTCAAAATCAAACAACAATTCAAACCTCATAGATTAGAGCAAGCAGCAAACTATAATAGCTATAATCAATCCATCCTACCAAATTTTAATAACTAAATGACTAAGGCTGAATTCTAACACCACACAGAACTTGACAGAACCATTAAAAACTTAAACTGAAAATTGAAACCAAAATCAACATGCAGGCAGGATCATTGTCAGCATATTGACAATGCCCTGAAGCTAATTGCCTAAAGATTAGCACATACAACATTCGACCTTAAACCATTTGACGAAACTACTAATAAAAACTTGAATTAATCGATGATAACTAATTAACCAATTGCCTACAACAATTGATAGCAATCAGTCAGAAATGGACAATCAGGCTATTCAAACAGCATTGACAAGAACAGGGGTTTGTAATAAAACTTAACTAATCGACGAAACTTACTTGAATCGATTACACAACCTATAATTATATACAACAAAGAACAAATAACAAAATATGAAAAACAAACAAGGAAACAGAAGAAATACCTCCGAACTCAGGCTTATCTCTTACTCGTTTAAAGTTTTAAACTTGATTCTGAATGCGAAAAGGACCTTAATCAAGTGTTCTCTACTGAGAACACATGACTAAGGTCGATTACGACCTCAGTTTTCTACTGCGTATTGCTCCCTTAACTTGGTTCCTCTAGGGTTTATCAAATGCAAACTTCAACTGATTTGAGAGTTAACTAGTTTCGAATGGATTCGGGGGAAACAGGCATGGGATTTGTGGTGAGGGAGTCAAGGAAGCTACTGGGTGTTGGGTTAAGGATGGTTTGTAGGTGGCGCCGCCACCAGGGGATCTTGTGGCGGCGCTAGGGTTCCTGGTTCAAAATCAACGTTCGAGTGACTGGGGCTAGATTCGAAGGAAGGGGAGGGTGGATTTGGAGAGAAGAGGTCATAGCGGAGCTGTGGTGTAAAGCTAGGGTCGTTCAGATGAACTAGGGTTAGGGAAGGGGATCTTCGATCGAATATTCGAGAGGTTGTAGGATGATTCGAAGGATAAGGGTTATGGATCTGGAGTGGGGAGGTCGAGGGGAATCCATGGTGTAAAGTTGGGGTCGTTTGGACCACCGGAACCGCCGTAAGGCGATTTCCGGTGGGCGGTGCACGGTGGCAAAAGGCGGGGGTATATTTAGCCTCTGAAACCCAGAGACGAAGAGGTGAAGGGGAATGGCTTTGGGGGGTCTGGGGTAGGATTTTAGGAATATATACGGTGTGAGGGATTTAATCCCGGCCGTTGGATCGATTAAAATCAACGGCTATGATCAAGTAACTAATAAGACGGTGTCGTTTGGTTTAGTGTTAGGGTCGGGCTGACCGGGTAATGGGTCGGGTACAGGGGACGGGTATGAAAGATGTGATCTTGGCCGTTGATCCATTTGAGATCAACGGCCCCGCTCAACTGTGACAAAAATGGTGCCGTTCGGGCACCTCTGAGGAGACGGACCGGTTTACGCCTTGGGCCAGCTCGTTTGGGCCTGCTTTCATTTTAATTTTTTGGTCCAAACCGAGTTTTCTTTATATTTTTTAACTCTTTTTCTTTTTCTACTTTTAATTAACAATCAATAAAAATGCTAAAAATAATTTTTAAAACCAAAATTAGCCTACAAAAATGTTAATTAAACCTTAACAACAATTAACACACAAGGTCAAACATTTAATTAAAAAATAAAATTGCTCAATGGCACACATAAATGACAAAATGCAACAAATACATATTTTTGTGATTTTTTTCTTTTAAAATAAAACATGGTTTAATTAATTCCAAAATGCACAATTAAATCTTGAATGTGAATGCAACATGTATTTTTGTAATTTTTTTTAATTAATCACAACAAGGGTAAATATTTACGGACAAAACAATTACCAAAATGTCACGCAAATTCTCAAAATTGTACACAGATGAAATTTGTTTTATTTTTGATTTCTTTTGGAGTAGTTTTCGTGAAGCAAAAAATCACGTGCTCACACGATGCGGTCAACATAATTGAATAGACACCCCACTCGCGAATCATACATGCGACGCGGACACACAGCTAATATGACCTTCCTCAGAAAAATAGGAAACAAAACACATAAAAACAGATACGGGGAACTGTACTTAACATCACACTGTTGCGGCGTGCAACCTGATCCAAACAACATACCCATGGCGGCGTGCCACCCGATCCACCATAAAATTCACATAAGGAGATACACGCGGAGCTAGATTACTCATCACATCAAAATACCGAATGTCAGTCACCAGCACGTCAAGTGCATAATACCATCCCTAGGGAGACATATAACGCTATAAGCTACAAACTCAAGCACAACTGAGGTGCGATATACGGTCTGAATCTCAAGAGCCATTATGCTCATATAACATCATCTCTACGCAGAACCTCAACACATAAGAAATTTACCAAGCTGTCTCACGACTCACACGGTGCAATACATCACTACATGAAATAGCTGACGACAAAATAACACCCCGACTACTCTTCCATAAGGAGCGCATTGCTGAAATGAACATATCTGCCTGATATAGAGCCTACATTCATATTTAGATCCATCCACAGACCTTAAGCTAATTCTGAACGCATTGAACTAAGCTAATAACCTTTCAAAGGTCCATAATAACCCCCCTTTTTCCTCATAACAGACAGGAACAACCATCATATCTGGAGTAATCCTCTACAGTCAACAACCCAATAAACCGAGTGCCCTCCAGGCATAAATTCTCAATTTAACGAGATCGCTACAATATTCATACTTGGTTTAACTTCTTCAATCAATCAAGTGACTACATGCCATACTTATACAACCTTTCCGTGGAGCACGCTCCCACAACCTTTCGTAATAGATAACAGGTATGTACATCCAAACCACCGGCCGCACAACACTGAAAAGCGATCAAGAATCCTTAACCAGGATGCAAAGCCTTCTTCACAAAACAACAATCTCAGGTGACGCCGAAGACAATACCAACTCACTTTAAACATCCAAACCCCTTTCCTACTCCTCCGAGCTCGTGACATCCTTGGCAACACCGAACTGCAACCTTGATCCTCACTGCAAACTCCATGCCAGTCATTGCACCCAACCTCAGGAGAACCATAGCAAGACACAGGTGAATTCTCATAACAATAGAATGTGCAAATCTCTAAGTAGTGGTCTAAGCCACCCTAGCCCTTCCGGGATCCGCCTACACATAACAGGTCATAATGGTAAATACTTCTGAATAACATCAATTACGGCGGCCGACAGGCCTTACATTTACCGTCACAAATCACTTGCATAACTTGGTCACGCTGCAGGAACTGATCACTACCACTAATATGCAAATTCAACTGTGACTATTTAATCTATCTTCTTCCCATTTATCCTGATTGCCTTAGAAATAATAATAACTCCATCAACACATAACACACCCCATCCGCACTCGTCCTGAGTGACCTTGAATCACGAGACCATGCTGTCTCCAATCCCACGAACCGTTCCATACCTCCCTTGTGCGCACATTCGCATACTCAACCAGTATGCTCATTCTGATAATCCCTCTACGAATCCGAAGTCTTTTCTCATTTTCCTCCCAAATGCTACACTGCGAGTCAAAACATCATAGAACTTTCTGGGTCTCTTCTCATAATCTGCAACAAAAGCTTGATTCTTAACTGTACTTGTAGGCTCGAAATCATTAGGCACCACACTTTAACTTTTGAATTCACTAGGACCGTTGTTGAGAACCACCCGCTCTGACTGGGCCCCGAATATAATCAACTCCATGATTCTCCTAGCACATGCATACCCTCTCGGCAAAGCACCCGGCAGAATCACTTCCCTTGAAACCCACACTTATACAAGGCATAAATCCTGAATCCTTCCCCAAGTATGAGCATGAGCCAATAAGGCCAATCATAGTACACCTTTAACAATTCCTTTGCTCAATTTATCACTTATGCTCTTTTCCCGTAACTGAAATAACTTACCAATACGCCGACAACCCGAAACCTCACAAGAAATAACCATACAACCCAATCGTAGGCAGTGGGACTCTCCCACTTAGCTTGAAGCCACTATTACACAACTCTAAAATTCACCAGGATTCCTTATCCCTTATTGACATAACCTTGCATAATCAACCGTCAAAATTCTCAAAATCTTTATGTCAAACCCCTTTTTATACTCGGAATCATCAACCACATTCGCACGACCGATCTCCTCGCTATATAACCAATAAAATTCTTTGTAGAAGTTTCACCAAACCTGCGACTGCCGATCTGCTCACTGGAGATAACCCACCTATGGAATTTACGTGCCGACGTATTCCAACGCTGCTGCACGGGGTACAATCACTACGACATCAATTACCCATCCTGAGTCCGAGCTCACTCTCTGGCTGCACAATTCCATTCACCCCTCGTGGACATCAATTAAATGTGCTGCAACATCCTTCCAATTCAAGGTTACGTTGTATCCTTCTTCATTTCAAGTAGCTCATTTCCGTTATATCAAATCTCCTGCCGCATAATAGCCCATACTTCAAATTAGATCCGTAGACCCCAACCATCAATCACTAAAATTCCCATGTCATTCCAAACTCTCCTTAAGGTGCGTAGTCATCCTAATACAAAGCCTATATGCAACTCTGCCACTCTCCCACTTTGGCGGAACTCACCCCTCTAATCGACCACTCGACCTTTGCTTCTTATACCTGGCCTTCTAGAACTTTTAACCACCGCCTGACACTTCCCACATGTCCTTCCTCATCCTTTGCTGCTTAGTTGTTGCCTTGAATACAATCTATCTGCGTAGCGCTTGAACCCATGAACCGCTACTAACTTTAAATCTCCCCGAGGTCATCTTTCTTGGGCCATCAACAGTAGATATACCGGTTCAATCATGAACCACTGCATATCGCAATCTCTGACAGTTGCCTCCCCATTATTATTTCACAATATCCCGCCCCAAAGGCAAATTGAAGAAAACCATAACACTGGCGATCTCTACATATTCAATCGAGGACAACGATACCATGTCACAGATGAAAATTCCACCACGCTCGAAAATATCAAGTCTCGTTACTTCATCCACCCAAATCTAAATATTCTTAGTCCGATTGCCTTCCCCCGCCGGGAATAAACTACTGAATCTATAGATCATATATTAAGTAAACCTCCTTTCAAGTCATTCACCGCCCCCGATACGTAGGCAAACATCCTACCATCATATCAATACTGTGGAACAATTGTTAATAGCATCATGGCAACTTGTGCCTAGCCTCAGAGCTCTCAGAAGTACCGCTACTGAGCTGAAACAACAGAATATCCTTCCACAAGGCGACGGTAATGGCTTAGGCAACCCTGCAAGGAGAAACACCCCGCACCATTTTCGTAGTGCCATTACAACTCTTCAATTCTCGATTTATAACCAGCGGTTCGCGTCATGTAAGATTGATCAGGAAGGCAATAAGGGCATAATCCTCAAAGAATCAAATCGCACGATGAGGAATCAAGAAGGGAAGTACTCCTAACAGCCCTGTAGCCTCCCGCAGATAAGTACAGACGTCTCCGTACCGATCCGCGAGACTCTACTAGACTTGCTCATGACTCGTGAGAACTAAAGGAACCTAGTGCTCTGATACCATGTTGTCACGACCCAAATTCCACTAAGGATCGTGATGGCGCCGGACACCTCTGTCAGGCAAGCCAACTACAATTTACTAGCAATCTCTCATTTTAAATTATTTTGAAATCATTTCCTTTAAACAAATAAATAATAAATAATAAATTCCGCTGGATAAAAGAGGGTGTCTTTACAAAATTTAACTACTGAAAAATTCCGTGATCATCCCAGAACCCGGTGTCACAAGTACAAGAGCAATTTCTAGGGAATGAAATAAAATACAGTAACTGTCCGAAATACAAGTGGACGAAATGAAAATACAATACAATACTCTGAAGGAGACTCTGCTGCGAACGTATCGATAAATGCAACTCACCTAAGTCTCCATATTAACCATGCTGCTATGCCACTAAGCCACTAGCCACATATGAACCTGTGCAACAAAAATGCACAGCAAGTGTAATATGAGTACGAAAACAACGTGTGCCCAATGAGTATCCCGTCTAATCTCGAAGAAGTAGAGACGAGAGGTCGACTTTGACACTTACTAGTGGTCCAACGATAATATAGTAAAAATGTTAGAAGATCATGAAATTTTATTAAGACAACAATTATAATTCATATAGCCAGATAGCAGGTAAACAACTTCCCAAATAATAATGAATTTCCAAAGAATTTACTTTTCGTTATCTTTATCAATTTATCTCCGGTCAGGAAAGGCAAATGAGAACATTTGAAAATCCCAAGCAACAATACAAGCATGCGTATATCATGCCGAGGTCGTACGACCCGATCCAATATAAATGTAAAATGTGCACTGCCGAGGGTCGAGCTACGTGAATCGTAGATGCATCTACTACCCCGCTCGCAAATCATCCATGCGACGAGGTCAACATAAAATAAACAAATACCCTGCTCACGAATCATACATGCGACGCAGGTACACATAGAATTACATGTTCAAACAGTTAATCAAGACTTCATTAGGGAACGACTATCCAAGGAAAATCCAATTCTCTTTTTACAATTCAAGAAAATGAAGCTCAATCTTTTAGAAATTCACTTACTAATCCGATGTGATTTAAGAAATTCAAACCGTCGATAGGATTACTAATATTTCCAAGTACAACATGTTTTTGGGTCCTAGACTACCCGGACAATAGCATAATAGTAGCTACGCACGGACTCTCGTCACCTCGTGCATACGTAGCCCCCACAAATAGGAGCACATAACCAATTAACTCACCTATGGGGACAATTCCCTCTTACAAGGTTAGAAAAGGAGACTCACCTCGCTCCGAAGCCTATATTCCGATCCAAGAACGCGCTTAAACCTCCAATTTGGAGCCGAACGATCCAAAATTATTCAAATAGGGTAAGAACTAGCCAATACATGCTCAAAAGTTCATATTCTAATTATTAAACCAATTTTCCAATCCTAAATGCAAGGTTCCTAAAATTCATCCCCGGGGCCACGTGCCCGGATTTCGAAAATTTTTGAAGATAGAGTTTACCTATGAACTCACGAACTCAAATATATGATTTTCTCTTAATTCCATACCCAAAATCGTGGTCAAAATCCAAGAATAATTTTTTTTTCTAGGCCTTCCTCAAGCCCCCAAATTTCTACCAATTTCCATTTCCAAATTCGTATTAAATCATGTGCTTTAACTTAAAAACTAGCATAAATTACTTACCTCATGATGACCTCCCCCTCTATGCCTTGTGGTAATGATTCATCTGGCATTACGACCTTTACCATAATGATGTTGTCCATAGATCAAATTATTTCATAGATTGGGTTTCACTTGACTGTCTACGGTTCCATTGCGTCTACTCGGGGTAGAAATTTTGTATAAATGTATCGCCATGCTATTAAGTATTTTTATTTAAGTTTTTTCTTTCTAAGAGATGGAATAGAATAACCCGGTTGAAGTGTAATGATCATACGTCTGTAATGCATTGAATAATAGATTGAATTTTTTTTCATGTTGGCTTTGAGTCCTGATGCTTCAGAGAATTTGTCAAAACAATCCATCATGAGTTGTATTGAGATAGGATCTATCCTACAGCACATCAACAAGTCATCTGCAAAGCAGATATGCACAATCTCCATTATTGCACACTTTAAATGGTAATTGAAGTCTGGATTCTGTTTTAACTGCTTCAAAGATTTGTTCAGGTACTCCATTACTAACACAAAGAGATAAGGTGGCATAATATCACCTTGCCTCTACCCCTTTTTTGCATTAAATATGGCAGTCAATACCCCATTGATTAGCAGGGAATAGCTTACAGTACTTACGCACTCCATAATGAACTTGCCCAGTCCAGTAGGAAACCCAAACTTCAATAGTCATCCTTTCACGAAGCTCAATTCTACAGAATCATATGCTTTACTGATATCCACTTTGATCAAGCATTTGGGAGATGATGATTTTTGAGAATAATGTAAGCACACAAAATTTATTGGATTTAAATTGAATTAAATAATTTGGACTATATATTAAATATGTTAGTCCAATTAAGTATTACGGACTAATATAATTTGATTGAATATAAGTCCAAATATATATAAATTAAATAAATAAGTCTTAATTCATTGGGCTACCCATTTAGTTGGGCTACAGATGATGAGCCCACTTTGTTAAGCCCAAGATGACATCTTCGTAGAGGCCCAGTTTGGTGTCACGTATCAAATGACATGACACGCCAAGTCAAGTGGAGGAGCCAATAGGATCGTGCCACGTGTTATGTCAAGGTATGCCAAGTCACATTAAAATGTCAATGAAATGGCACCACATGTGCAAGTGACATATTCTGGCCAATCAAATGTGACCTTGTCATACTTTAATTTAATTGGTCAAAAAAAGTTTATTCTTATCATAACTCTTCCCTTCCACAAGCAAAGCAAGAAAGAGCTCGTGATGGTATCTATATTTAAAGAGGTTGCGGCAGAGCATATCAGTCACTTTTAATGTAGAAATTAAAATGTGAGTTTGCGGCGATAAGACTTTAAAACTACTAAATGGGTGGAAGTCTAAGATAAACCTCAATGAATTTTTTACTGATTATCCTTCGGAGTTATTAATGAAATCAATGTCTTGTTTAACAGAAACGTCTATGTGTTTAATTATTGCGCTGCCTTTTGCATTCATTAATTTCTCCTTTTTTTTTTTTTCATTTACTCGGAAGAATTACACTCACCTTTTCTAAGGTTTCGAGTTGTAACACGTACATCAGTTGTGGTTTTAGTATTACTCTAACCTCTCTCTTTACTTTTGTTTGGGAAAAGTACATTTTAGTCTACAAATGAATAAGTTTACCTTGATGTAGTTATTTTATTTTATCGTCTATATTAGTATAACAAAATTACAATATTTACTATTTTAACTTTTATAATCATTTTACGTATATTTAATTTTTTCCGTTCGCTCAACTTCTTAAAATTGTATCCAATCATAAATAATGATGGAAAAAATAGAGAATGAAAAAGACGTGCAATAAATAAAGGCTTCTTTTGTTATTGAATAGTTGTTTAGTTTTATTTGTATGTTTCATTTTGATTTATCTTTTTTACTGTATATAATAGTATGTGCTAAGATATTTATTTTAATTTTTTCTCCTTTACTATGTCCAAGAATATTGTTTTTCCTGGATGTATCCAAAAATATTGTTATTTATGTTTAATATAAATTAATAAATTATAACGGTATTACATGTTGTTTTTAACATTCGTGTAGCTCTTGTCATCTAATTGCTCTACCTTTTTACTTATTAAATTAAAATGTTGTAAGATTCCTTCTAACATATACTTCTCAGCAAGTCAGCATACGAAGCCTTGCCATTTAGTTGCATTGATGAACCGAATTAACAAGTAGATGGAGCGGGATTGATCTAGATATGGGCCAACATCATTTTGGGCTTGTGTGCTTAGTGATGTATTGGGCCCTCTTGAAGATTACGCTGACACGCCACATATATACGTTGTATTTAGAAAAAAAATGGCATCAGGTGACAACACATAACAAGAATTAGCAATTATTTAGCTTTATATTAGGTTTAGCAAAAACAGACTCAAACAATTGGCATTATATAGCCAAATCCTAAAAATACTACTCTCTTATATATTATCTCTCAAACAATTGGCCCCAAATTGTCTGCTCTCCCCCCCCTTGCCGCTCACTCCTCTTCTTGTTCACTGCTTCCCTCCCACTTTTTCTCCTTGTATTTTTTCTTCTATCTCTTCTCTTTCGCTCTCATAGTTTAGTAAGAATTCTGGCAAATTATGCAAAAAAAAAAAAAAAAATCAGTGGGATGAAAAGGTAAGGTTAATCTCACATCAGAGAAAATCAGAAGCAGAAACTAAGAGAGAAAAAAATACATTTCTACTTTATTTTTCTTCTCTCTTTTATTTTTTGGTTGGATTGAATGAGTGAGTGTGATTGAAATTGGTTGAAAATACCTAGATGAGGCTATATACAAAATTTGAGCAAGATTAGAAGTGATTTAGACTGGTTTCAGATAAAAAAATCAAGCCTAAAAATCCAACACAGGTTTTGTGTACATCAATGTATATCACTATTACACACAGGTTTTTAAGGACGTCTGTGTATATCACTTTGTATATCATGTATACAATTTTTTTTTTTGGACGCCCACGTATATCACATTGTATATCGTATAATATAACACAAATTTTCATGGATATACACATAATATACATGATATATCATTATTGTACATAGAGATATACACGGGATATAATAGGAGATACACATGTGGAGTCGTCTTGAATTTGAGTTTTCAATTTGAAATGTGTTATACAAAGAAGGAAAATAAATTTTTAATATACTTTTTTTGATATACTTATTATTATTATTATTATGCTATACGCTATAATATACAAATAATATAATTATTATTATTGTTGCTATTTTTAGGATGGTGGTTGAACCAATAGAAGCGAGAGAATAACTTTAGGCTACTATATGTCAAATCCTAAAATGTTAGCTTTTTATGCCAATTGTTGAACCTAGTTGTCATGCCATGCCACATTCGCTTGTATTTACTATTCGTAGCTATACTTTCAGAAAATTATCACTCATAACTATATTTGAATTTTATAGCAAATTCACATGTAGTACTGAAATAAGAGATCAATTATTTTGAACTGAAACAAGAGAGCAACAAACTCTCATAGCTCGGTTGATTAGAGCGCCCACTTAGTAACCGGAGGTCAAGCTCTCGTAGCTCAGTTGGTTAGAGCGTCGGCTTAGCGGAGGTCTTGAATTTGACTCTCAATGAGAGTATTTTATTTTTTCTTTATATTTATTCTCACCTTTATTGTATTCGTTGCAGAACGAATAGAATTGACATAGATTGTATTTGCTACATGCCTGAATACCAATGATATAAGCTGGTAACAATTGAATAGTAGCTACGATTGATAACTATGCAAACTATGATTAAGATAATTAGGCTCTAAAATATAGTTTTTTTCTTACAAAAAATGAGTATCTTACAGAAATGTCCCAAAGGAATCCCAACTTACCAACCTCTAGCCATTAATCATAGACTTATCAAAACTAGCCAAGCTCATATAAAAATTGAAAACCCAAAGAAATAAGGTTCTTTCTCTCCAAGAATCACACACAAAGATCTCCTTCCATATTTTCAAGTGTGATTAGCAACATTAGATGCAAGACTAAAAGGAAATTTCATGGATGAGATAGCAAATAAAGTGATGAAATACAAAAAATATATATACAAGATTCCAAAAATCCAAGCAAAAAAGGACTTTTTTCAATGGATATGGCTGAGATTCATTGAGAACATATAAATGAGTCAATATACAAAATTGTGGAAGATTGGAGGTGATTTAGACTGATTTGGTATCAAAATTCATAGTTAAAATCAAGTTAAAAAGAATTCTTCTGCGACACATGTATCACACATGTATCTCACACGCAGGTATACATGGATATACATGTGATACACATTGAATACAAATATGATACACAAATGATACACCGATCATTTTTTTTCATGTTCATCTTCTACTTCGAATTTTCAATTCAAATCATCTTAAAACTCCACCAAATCATCCCAAAACTGAGATCCACGCTCCTTAAGATGTATCCAATCTATTCTAATAACACCCGCTCAAAAGAACAAAAATTTGACCTTTTTTGACTACAAATAGCTAATTGGCTAATATTACTAATATGTTATGAATTGACCAATTTTTATAATAAGCTACTTATAAATGGACATAGCTAATATTTTCCCTATAAAATTCCTCAAAAGTATGTTCTCAATCGTGCATTAACCGCTGGGCTATGCGCTAATACCAAGGGTTGGAATCGTCGGTCCAATTATGATATCAAAATTGAGAAGTAGCACATATGGCCATTTTCAGGCCTCTTTAAATCCTGACCCCGTTAGTCATTAAGCACAATGGGGATAATTATTATTTTTGCATCCAAATTTTTAGTTACATGATTAATGGAAATAAAATTTAAATAATGGCCATAAAAGGCTATTCGTGCAAATGCTCCAATTTTCAGCAAAAAGGATTCGCAATTTGGCAGGAGAATTGAGTAGAGACCCCGCTAACAGTGTTAAAATAGTACGAGCTAGCCAATTTTCGAACTGGTCATTTAAAAATAGTCAGCGTTTGCAAAGTCGTTGAAAAATAACCACTATTTTGCTGCAATAGGGACCGGTCCAACATAATATACTGGAGATTAGAGCACATGTGTATGAATTTCCAGCATATTAAACTGGAACTCCAGCATAATATACTGGAGTTCCAGTATACTTATGCTGGAACTCCATTATAATATGCTGGAGTTCCAGTATACTTATGCTGTAACTCCATTATAAAATACTGGAATTCCAGTATACTTATGCTGGAACTCCAGTATATTATGTTGGAGTATTTTTCGGATTTTGAATAGTGTTTTCGTTCAAATTTATCTTTACATGTAAAGTGGCTAAATTTCGATTACTTTTAAAATTGTGGCTATTTTTGAATGACCACTTGTAAATCTAGCTATTTTTGAATTTCTCCCGCTAACAGTTCCTAAATCCACAAATTAGGATGTTCGCATTCATTAAAGGGATTTCGGCATGCCTCTTTTCCTTCACTAAAGGTGCAGTAAAAGTCACCAAATAACACATTTCACAATAATAACAATAACAACAATAAACTCACCGTAATCCCATACTTAAAATCGGAAGAGGGTAATGTGTAAGAAGACATTACCCCTATCTTATAAAGATAAAAAGGTTGTTTCCAATAAATCTTCGGCTCGAGAAATAATAAAAATAAAGCAACCAAGCAACAAACAATAGTAACAACAATGTAATATGGTAGCGGACGAGAATGATACATCATGTAATAATAAAAAAATTATGAAAAAGAAAATACAAGAATATTCCTAGTACTACTGGAAAGCCTAGGAGAAACACACTACTACCTGTCAACGTTCAACCTTAATCCTCAACCTCCACAGCTTCTTATCGTGGGTCATATCCTAGGTAAGCTCAAACAATCACATGTCCTGCCTAATTACTTCTCTCCAATACTTCTTAGGTCTACCTCTACCCTTCCTCGGACCCGCCATGGTCAACCTCTCACATCTCCTGACTGGAGCATCCATGTCTTTCCTTTTCACATGCCCGAACCATCTCAGCCTCGATTCTTGCACTTTGTCCTCCACGGAGGCCACTCCCACCTTGTCCCTAATAACTTCATTCATGATCTTGTCTTTCTTAGTATATCCACACATCCATCTCAACATCCTCAGTTACTTTCATCTTTTGGATATGTGACTTCTTGACAGGCCAACACTCAACCCCATACTACATAGTTGGTCTAACCACCACTCTGTAGAACTTTTCCTTAAGTGTAGGTGGCATGTTCTTTTCACACAAAACCTCCCGAAGTGAGCTTCCGTTTCATCCACCCCGATCGAATACGATGAGTAACATCCTTGTCAATCTCCCCGTTGCCTTGGTTAATAGACCCGAGATACTTCAAATTATCTCTTTCGGGGATGACTTAAGTATCAATCTTTACTTTCACTTATACTTCGTGCATCACATCACTGAACTTGCACTCCAAGTACTCTATTTTCAACCTACTCAACTTGAAATCTTAAAAAGAAAATTATCTAGTCAAGAGCATTGTTAAATGCCTATTTATCTTAGATAAGTAAAACGTTATTTTCAACCTCAAAAAGTCAAAGGACTGTAAAGAAATTTACTCTAAGGGGAAAATTTCGTGTCAGCATGTCGTTGTTATCACGTGAAGAAGAAGCATTCCATTTGCTGGACTGATAGCGATGATCCAGTTGGTTGATAAAGTCTCATTTGGCCCATATAAAATACTAAGCCCATATGTTGTTTGCCCTACTCTTGATTATGTTGTTCTACGCAATAGATGAGAGTTTTTTTATAGGGGTGGACATTCGGTATTTTGGTTCGGTATTTAAGAATTTCGGTTCGATATTTTGGTATTTGTTTTATCAATTGTGTATACTAAATACCGTACCAAAATATTTCGATACGATTCAGTATTTCTTATTTTGGTTTGGTACAGTTTTGATTATAATCATATTATATCAATTCAAAGAATTGGCAGAACCAATTTGTCTTCTCTTAGAAGCAGAAATACCTCCCCGATATGCTCATCACTATTTTCTTTCACAAATGAGTTCTTGTCGAGTGTAATCATTGTTGACCTGTGAATAGTCTGTATTAGAATTAAAAAAAAAAAGGACATAGTTTGAATAGTAGAAGTACTAACAATCTACCCCGTTTAATCAAGAATCTAGGCATTAGAACAAAAAGAGACATAAATAATGTGATTGAACCTTCAGATCCTACAGTAGGAGCTTAATTTATTGCCTATATATTCAGTCACAAGAACTTGAACTATTATGGTCACGGTAATGAACAAGATTTAATATGCAATACCAAATCCCACCTAACTCCTCTCTATAATATTGTTTATTAGTTCCATTATTGACTAATGGAATAGATAACCAAAGTACACCGGGCTCCTTGGACGTACGTACAATGATGAACTATCATCTTTCATCTGCTTGATATAGTCGAAGGCTTGCAGATCTATCCTCTGTCCTTAACGGGGAGGAAACAATACTTCTGTTAATTTCAACCTTCAACTCAATTAAAGCCTAAAGCCTTTAGACTATTCCTAAAAAGAATCTATACTTGTACAAAGATCATTATCCAAGGTGTTCTGCTATTTTTGGTGCAATGAATTACGAAAGCAAAGAGAGAAAATATTAGTAGCTTGTTACTGTCACTATTCTGCCGGTTGAAAAGCCACCATCCTCTTCTAATTCGGTACTATATTTTCGGTAATTCGGTATTTCGGTATACAGAAATTTCAATATCCTAATACCTAGAACCGTACTGAAATACCGAAATACCGAAAATATAGTACCGAATTATAACGAAATACCGAAAAAACCAAAATCGAAATACCGAATTAATTCGCTCCGGTTCGGAATTCGATTTCTCGGATTTTATGCCCACCTCTAGTTTTTTTTAAGGAGAAATTTATGCAAAATACCAGTGTTTTAAAAGGTGTGAGCGTAAAGCGAGGTGTTTTACATATGTCTCAGTAAGGCGTAAGCCCCATAGGTATTTAATTTTTAATATTTTATAAAATAATATAATTACAGTAAATATTTATAAACTGGTAAATTGCATAAAAAAATAAAGAAAACTATAAATATATGAAATATATATAGTTGCGCTTCATACCCACAAAAATTAGTTAAAATAATCTATTATACGCTGCTTAGAAGTTCAAGTAACTTGAGTTGAAAAGAATCAAGTTTTCTACATGAAGGAACAAAAAGGATGACTAACGTGCAATTTGAATTTTGAACTTGCTGCTATGAAGGAGAATGAAGTTCTCTTTGTATTAGTAAAAAAAAAAATATTTGTTGCTTTTGGGAGATATTAGTAGACTAGCGGACAAGATAAAGAATTGAGAAAGACCATGAATTGGGGCTTCAATTAATAAAAAGGATTTTAACTTTTAAATTTAATGCATTTCAGCCCCTTTTTAAAACTTTTGAGTAATTAGCAAGCTAAATTTTGAGAATTTGAGTATTATATGAAGTACTTATTCAACAAATTTTATTTTAATTTGAAAAAATCTCCGGGGCTTACGCCTCACTAAAAAAATGTGCCCTGAACGCTACGACTTTTGAGACTTTCGCCCCACACCATCGCCTCGAGGCGTTTTTGGTGCGCCTCGCCCCAGGGCTCGCCCCGAAAACGTCTTTTAAAACACTGCAAAATACCTATTAAGCTTAAAATAATTAACCTTTCCTATCCATTTGAAAACTATATTTGGCTTAACTTAGTTTGATTTGACTTGGCTTGGCTTGGCTTGGTTTTCTTGAATTGACTTGAATTTGCTTTGGCTTGATTTAGTAGCTTAGTTTGACTTTATTTGATTGGCTTTGACTAGGTATTAACTGACATGGGCAGGAAAAAAAGGGATGAGCATGGGCGGGTAATTGTTTTCTGTTACATGGGTATTTGCTAAACTTCCCCTTGCAATTTATGCAAAATACTTATTGAGCTTAAAATAATTATCCTTTGCTACCCATTTGAAAATTATTTATAATATATACCTACCCAATTAAAACTAATAATCCCTACTTGCCACCCATTATCCATTTGGCTTAGCTTAGCTTGATTTGACTTGGCTTGGCTTGCATTGGCTTCACTTGGTTTGATTTGCTTGTCTTGTCTTGAATTGGTTTTGCTTGACTTGATTTAGTAGCTTAATTTGATTTCATTTGGCTTGCTTTGACTGAGTATTAAAAAAAAATGGGTAGGAAAAAAAGGAATGGGCAGGGCGGGTAATTATTTTCTGTTGCATGAGTATTTGCTAAACTTTTTCTTTTTTTAAGGTATCTAAATAGACTTTCTCATATAAAAGATCTATCCATTTTAAAATATATGTTGCTGCCCGCGAATGCATGTGGTTGAAGAGATTATGAAAAATATGTTGTGCAATGACTATTATGTGTAAAATTAAATATTATAATTGAAGGGCCAACAAGCTGGAGATAATCAATTTATTCACAGGACAAAAAATCCTATTGAAATTCGGCAGTATCATTTATGGGTGTCTAACGGACTGGGTCAACCCGTTTTCGGACCGGCCTAGACCGGTTAAAATCGGAACCGGCCCGGACCAGTACAAGGAGGTCGGGTGGGGCTGGGTTAAAGGGGTAGGGGATTTGGTCTGTTCACATTTTGTCAATCGGTTAACCGGACCGGTCAAATCCGGTCAACATAAATTACTGTTCAACCGGTTAACTGGCCCGGTTTAAAAGGTATATTTCATTTTTATTTTTTAAGGTTTTAGAGTCTAAGGCAATGCAAAACCTTTGAATTTACTCTTTTTTCGTTAATTTACTTGTTAAATGTAAACCTTTCAATTTATAAGTTTGAATTTTGAAATAAATGTAGAACTTGCAACTTATAAGTGTAATTTTATTTCCATCTTCATTGTATTCTTTATATTTTTACTTTATATTAATATAAATTACAATAGTTATACAAAATACAAAAAAAAATATACTAACCCGGCCCGGCCCAGCCCCTTGTACCCGTAACCCTTACGTTCATTTTTTACCCGAATGAATTCGAACCTGTTAAACCCGGTAAGCCCCAACCCGTAACCGGCCCGTACCACAACCCGCACGATTACTAATTTTCCCTGCACAGTCCGGCCCGACCCACCCATTAGACACCCATAATATCATTATACTTCTCGAAAGTTTGTAAAATCAAGAGGAGCTGATGAAAGGAGTTTCTAAAAATGATTTAGATGCAAATATTTTTAATACAACTCTAGGAAAGCCTGGCTTTTAGTGTTGAAAATTAGTGCATGATCTAACATTGTTTTAATTTCCTGTTGTTCTATTATCAACTTATTTTTTGTTGTTGAGTAGTGCACCAAAATTTAGTCAATCTTTCTTTTTATTTAATTCTAATTAGTAAGTTAATAGTTGGACATTTAATTTTAATTGATGATCAATTAATAGTATTTTATAGTTGGACAAGTGCCGAATTCTAGTATCCACGGTAGCGCGTCGCTAGAACCAGAAGCCTAAAGTTTTCAGCGTCTAGGCTAGCGCGACGTGCTGCCCAGGGCGCTCAATCTCGGAAATTATCCTATTTTGATCAGGAGAAGATCTTTTCGGTCCAAGACGCACCAACATACATAAAAAGAGTTTTAAATCTAATTTGGAGGGGAACTAACATATTTGGAAGGAAAATTCACATACGGGAATACAAACCATGCTTGGAGAAGGCTTCCAACTAGTTTTTCTTCTCCCCCTTCCTTTAATTTCATAGTTTATAAGTTCTAGAGTTGTGGGTGCTACATGAACGTTGTAGTTTGAGGCTTGAATTGTTCTTATTATTTTATCATATTGGTTTATTTATTCAATCTTGCGCATAATTATTTAATTACTTGATCACCAATTGAACACTATCTACGAATTTAGGATTTAACTCGGGAAAGAGAATTCTAGATTGCATATAAGATTGAGTAGAGCAAGATCTTGAATCTAAGTACCAGGAATAGATTTGCGGTTAGAATATGGATATACCTAATCGCCTTGCTTGGTTATTATACGGGAATTATTAATGCATTCTTGTTGATCCTAATTCCATAGGAGTATAGGCATTAGGTTAACTTGAATAGGCGAGTAGTACTTCGGGAGAATATTACAAGTAATATTAACTCTTTCAATCAATAAACCAGATAAGTTAATTAGATAATTTAAGTGAAAGACTCAAATGGATTGTTAGCTAACCTATAGATCTGGAATATTTTCTCCTATTGAATTCGTCTCTAAGATTGCCGACTTGTTTTCTTTAGTTTCTTAGTTTGATTAGTTCTAATTAAATGATCACACTTTAAAAAAATCGCTCGTATAGATCAGTTGTTTTAGTTTAATTTATTTGATAGTTAATCACAAGTTCATGTGGATACGATATCTGGACTTCCAATCCTATATTACTTGTACGATCATGTATACTTGAGTGTGCCTTTGGGAGTAACAAGTTTTGGGTGGAGCAAAATTGGAAATACAATTTATATCTTCAAGGTGGAGGAAAAAGTGATAAAGTTGGTATAAATCGTGCCACGACAATCAATAAGGTGCTTGTTTGGAGGCAATCCAATTCTATTATTTTCTTTTAATAAATTATGTTATTTAAATAATGTTGTTTTTTTAGGATTAGGAGCATAGAGTCAAAGCCGATAGGCATGTAAAAAATTGAGCAGATGGTTGAAACTAAGTGTGGGCCCCCCCACAAAGGATCATACTTGGAAAAAGTCTGAGTATCTCGTGAACTGCTAATGCTTTGGTCTTTGGCCTACCAAAGAGTCTCTTTTACCCTATTTTTATTTATTATATGCATTGAAGGCAATACAATTTTAAGTGATGGGTGAGGAGATTGTCAGAGTGAGTTTCTGTGCTATCTTAGCTTAATTGTAGTACTCTTTCTTAGTGTAATGATTTTCGTAAAAAAAATTGAAAACTAAAACAAAAATTGAGAATTTTTAAGAAAACTTTGACTTTTTTCAACGATGGATTCTGTGGACAACTTTCTTGAAGAATTAAAGTCCAATAAAAAAATCTAAAAATATTTTCTTTTTGTACTAGTTAGTCTTAGTTGGTTAATAATCCCCCTTTGTTTTTCTTTGTGCATCGATTATTTTCCAGAGGATGTAACTTGAGTCGGTATTTTTATCTTTTTAGGATTAGAGTAAGTGCATGAAGAAAGAAGAATTGCTCTTAGATGCCTTTTGACGTGTTTGATGCTAGTATATTTAAGCTGAGGCATGTGAATCACCTTTCCGACATGTTTTGAACTGTATCATGGCTTCCAGAATTGAATAGCATGTTCTATGATACCTTTTTCTCAGCTTCTTGACTTGTTTGTTCATCTAGTGCTTATTGCTTAATACTTCTAGCTTATGTGTTACTTGCTTTGACTTGAGAGTGAGAATGAAGATGTCCTGAATGAATCATGTGCAACGTGTGGGAGAAGTTTGAAGTTGTATTCTGTACTATCCTGAGTTAGTCTAGAACTTACCCCTGAGTGTGACAAAGCAAAATAAGTAAGTCTTGTTGGTTTAGGAGATGATTTAGTGTCACGACCCAAAATCCAACTAGCCATGATGACACCTGACCCAACCCGCTAGGTAAGCCAACTATCCGTAAACACAATCGAAATGAAATTAACATGAAATAAGTGATGAAATAACTAAATTCTTACACAATAACCCAATGACTAGTAGTACAAGTCATGAGCTACCAAGATTTAGATTTATAAAACTGACATGAAATAATTACAACATCAGTTAGGAATGTACATGAACAAAATTCAAATCTAAAGCTACCAAGGACAAGTGATAGCCATAACTTGAACGCGAGTACATCTTAAATGGCAGCTCCCGTCATACACATCAGCATCAACTCCAAGATATACACACAAGGTGTATAAGTGTAGTATGAGTACAACCGACCCCATATACTCAATAAGTATCCTAGTTAACTTCGGCGAGGTAAAAAAAGCAAGAACTAAAAATGATACTCACCAACACCTGTACAGTTCATAATTTCAACAAGTATAGAACATATATATGATCAAATTAGAAAATCTCAGGTAACACTACTCTGTTGTTTACAATTATTTGTTTTTAAAATGTTCTACTCAGTCAACAAGGCAACATATAAAGAAGATATGCAAGTAAATCAGGGAAACAATAAAGAAAATTGCAAGTAAAGATGAAATACAATAACCAAATGTCAGTCAGTTGCGGTGTGCAACCCAATCCAATAACCATAAGCCAATAAGGCCTGTTGCGGCATGCAACCTGATCCAATAATACTAACCAACTCTCCTCGAGCCCACATCAACTAGAAACCTATCAGTTTCTCAGAATCCATGTGTACACCATCAAGGGAGAAACATGAGAGAGTGACCCTAGGGGGATGGATCTGTATCTATATGAAAGAACATCCTATTCAATGTGTTACTATCCGGAGTGGTCACATGTTCAATATCATAAATCGTCCGGCGTGGTCACATGCTCAATATTAACCACATGGACAACTCACATGTTGCACAGACAACTCACGTGTCATAATAGCGCAAAATACTCACGTGTTGCACGGAAAACTCACGTGACGATACTCACAATCCGTCCGGCATGGTAACAGGCATAACAACATCTGCCCAGTGTGGTCATATTCATATCAACACAATCCGACCGACGTGGTCACATGCATGACAACACAATCTGCCCCGCATGGTTACATGCATAATAACAAAATCTTCCCAGTGTGGTCACATGCATAATAATACATTCTTCATGTCATGGTCACAAGCATAAAAACACAATCCGCCCGACATGGTCACATGCATAACAATACAATCCGCCCCGCATGGTCACATGCATAACAACACAATCTGCCCGACATGGTCACATATATAACAATACAATCTGCCCGGCGTGGTCACAAGCATACAATCCAAATTATATCACACAGAAGCAAGTATACAAGAACACATGTATATAATGAATAATTATCATATTTCATGCTTCTGGAGTGCTATAATAACATGTTAGAGTGTAGGCATGTTCAAAGTGTGCTATCATAGCTCCAATCGATAATTTTATTAAGGAAATGACAATTACCAAATTTATTCAAGGAATTAGCCTCTTCGTAATCTCAAACATGGCTCAAATAGTTCACAGCAATGATACAAATATGTGAAACATTATAGCTTAAAGCTTAATAGTCAACTTTAGGCATATCATAGCCTAAGCACTACCCCGAGCATGAATAAATACTCCGATGCTTGCACATGGGTTCAACCCCACACATATGCGCACCCATCACACATAGATATTTCAAATAGTTTAGGAAACTAGTGCCTCAACCAAGTTTATATAAGATATTTACCTCAAAACAAGCCAAAACAAATACCGAGCAAGCCAAACGACCCTCTAGAAATGCCATCCCATGCAAATCAACCTCCGAACGTCTCGAAGCTAGCTAAAAGCAACTCAAAACATCAAATAATGCCCAAGGAAATAATCCCAAATGATAAAGGTCGAATCTTTACACATTTGCTCAAAGTCAACCAAAAAGTCAAACTCGGGCTCGCAGCTCGAAAATCAACAAAACTCATAAAATCCAACAATCCATTCAATTACGAGTCCAACCATACTAGTTTCACTCAAATTCGACTCTGAATCGATGTTCAAACCTCAAAAATTCACTTTAGGAAAGTTTAGACACCCCTTCTGTTGCGCCCCTTTTTCCTCGCGGAGTTCGAGTTTCGACATTCATTGGGAACAACTTATTTCCTTTTGGGAATTGGGTATGGAATTTGAAGAGTCGCCACCTAACGGATTTAAGGTGTGTTAGGGCACCTAAAGAAAGTAACTCGTAGAACCAGTTTGCATTACCAAAGATTGGGTAAGGGCTCGAAATAATCTCGGGGAAAGGTGTTAGGTACCCCTCGAGGTCCACAATGGTGGGTTCCGGCCAAACTCGAATTAGGTGAATTAGTCTTATAAACAGATAAAGCAATGTAGACAAATGGATATTATATTCAAGACAAGGGGTAAATGAGGTCCTAGGTTTTTTAGCCTATAGGATCACTTCTGTGCAATACTAGGTAATCGTCCCCAAGTTGGGGCTTCTACATATAACATTAGCGCACAGGTCATCATATCCTTTACTACCTGATTACCCTCCCCTTAGTGATTATATACGCGATTCTAATTAAACGTACTCTATGCGTGCATTACCCGTCCCTTACTTATGGTCTTGGAGGTGTTTAGGACTTCAAGTTAAGGTGGATCTAGACCTTCCTATAGTGCTTAAAAGAAGAAAATCTAAGCGACAAGCAAAAACAAATAGGACTGTCAGATAAAGGAACAGTTAAAGGCTCTATTTACCTCCACAAATAAGCACACGATCCTAAATCCGGACCCGATCGTGATTGCACCTATCGTAAAACAAGGCCAGCCGACACAACTCCCAATTCATTTTAAACAATTTATAATATCACAATTTAAGTCATTAACATGCTAATAATACCAAAATAAAAGTGAAATAGTACAATTTGCGAAAAAACCAACACGACCCGACATCGGGGTGTCACTAGTCATGAGCATCTAACACATGTGTCTAAGAATCTGAAAGAGTTTATACAGTCTATTATAGAACTAGAAACAGAAGGTAAGATAGGAGGGAGAAACACTGGGCTGCGAACGTCGAGCAGCTACCTAGTGGACTCCGAATAGCTTGCTGGGAGCAATCAACCCTCACTAGCGGGACCCGAAGCTCCTGAATCTGCACACAGGGTGCAGGGAGTAATGTGAGTACGCCAATTCAGTGAGTAATAACAATAAATGAAGACTGAGCGATAAGAAATCACGTAAAACACAACAACATGCTATAAAGAGGCAGTGTAAAACCAATACAATGCAATAAAATAGTGAAATCTTACAAAAACACCTTAGTTCAGTATAAGCTTCTTTAAAATACCTTTTTAATAGTTAAACAAGTAAATGAAAAGCAGCGAGAAAAAATAACACATAAATTCAGCCCCTCGCGCACAATATCAACAGAATCAGCCCCTCGGGCAATAACATAGAACAACACCAGCCCCTCGGGCTATATCACATATCACACTAGGTACTCGCGCTCACTGGGGGTGTACAGACTCCGGGAGGGGCCCCTTACGACCTAAGCACAATATCAAGCCATCTCGTGGCATAATCAATAGGCTCTCGACCTCATATCAAGCCACCTCGTGGCGTACAACTCAGGCCCTCGTCATAATCATAATCATAATCAGTACAACACTGCTGCAACGTGCAGTCCGATCCCATAATAATCCTTACAACACAGGCCCTCGACCCTACTCAGTCAGAAATATTTAAAAGCCACTCGGGCACAGTAAAATATAACGCTCAGCCCAAAATATCATTTAAAGTGTTAAAACAGAGTAAACATGGATGGGTTATGAAAACAATAGAATATAGCGCGACTGAGTACAGATATTGTCACACCTCCTTTTTGCGCGCCCGCCCCGAAGGATAAATAAATGCGCGAGGGGAGTTTTTCCAATTTAAGTGACAATATTCGAAATGGGATTATTATTTAATTCAGAGTCGCCACTTGGGAAAGGTTTGGTTTTTGGTGTCCCAAGTCACCGGTTTATCTTGAATCCCAAATCGAGGAAATTTTTGATTTTTCCAAATGAAGTCTGCGAACCAGAAATTCTAAGTAAGGAATTCTGTTGACCCGAGGGAAGGTGTTAGGCACCCTCGAATCCCGTGGTTCTAGCACGGTCGCTTAAATTGTTATAATGGCTAAATATCTGATTTAAATACATGTTATGACTTACGTGCTTTTATTAAGTTTAAACCGCTTTTATCATTATCACTTATTTTTATAGAATTGCAACGTCGTGAAAATGCATCTCGAACCACGTCACAATCAATGCGCCCGTGATCGTCAACACATTTTGACTTCGTTGAGATTTGGATTTGGGTCACATCAATGTGCACCCGAATTTAAGAATATGATTTAATTAAGCCGCGCCTAAAGAGTCTAACGCGTTATTATTTTTTGAGAAGGCCATGAGATTCACTAAACGGCCTAGCCTGAATTCTAAATATTATGATTAGTTGTTGAGGGCCCCGCAATTTGCATTTTTTATTTGGCGAGGCTCGTCTCATTATTTTAGAAGAGGATATCCTAAAGTGACTACATTTCTATTATTTTTGTTTCCAGAAATAGAAGAAAGAAAGATGTATGCTAATTGAAGTATATGCTTTGGCCTAAACCGGATTCCTATCAATTTCTAATTACTTAAAAATGAGAAGACGCCATACCTTACGAAAATGCTTTGATTGAACAAAGAAATTACATGTGAGATTGATGAAATGCAATACTTAATCCGACAACATCCTTAAGTCGAATCTAAATCAAATTGCTTAAACAGGATTAACAGAGTTCTTTATTAAAAGATGTTACTGATAATGTTCAAAACTAGTCCTATAAACTGCCTAAAGAAATCGAAACTGGATGATTCAAGACTGTATTATATTTGGCTAGATTTAACAGCCATTTTCCCCTACCTATTCAAACATAACTAGAAGAAGAGTGTGAATTAATAATTCTACCAAATGATAGCACATTCCATAAATTATATGACTACATCACGTGTACTGCCAACAACCCTATCGCAGTTTTAGACTAGAATATTTTCAATTAAGTACAAACTTACTAATGTGTTTTCTATTGGACTACAAATAACAGAATTTATACAACTTTAACAATATTCGCAAAGCTGTAAGTAAGGCAACAGATGATTTAAAAATTCTTCAGATCTTTCAATTCATGCCTCTCATGGTTACATCAGTATGAAATGTGTACCTGGATGTTGAATACGACAGAAGAAAAGGAAGAAGATAGAGAAGATCAGCAGCAGCAGGAACAAAGTAACAGCAGCAAACAAAACAACACAGCAGAACAGGCTCGAGTGCAAGAATACAACTATAGCCGATAGAAAGAGTGGCCAAATGACAGCAGCACACAGTGGAGTAGAATCAAAACTCCAGGCAGACCAAAACCAGTAGTAAACCAATGAAAACACTCGACTAGTAGACTCAATTGGAACTTCAAAGAATCAGAATTGATTGAACAGATTGAACAAATGAAACCCAAACGGCAATAGGAAGAAGCAGTTTCTGATTGTTGACTGTATGCTTTCTATTTCTTAACCTCTCTCTATCTGTTATGAAAATCCCGACCCCCAGTCCAGTCTGAGTTCCCTATGTGTGTTCCCTAATATCAGATGTATTCCTCTCCTATCTCTGTCTCCTATATGCTCTCTGTGTATTAATATATATGTATTTCAGCTCTCCCCCCTCCAATCTCTTATCTCTCAAACTGATGGAAGTCCTCCTCTTTTATAAGCCTAAAGTCATCCCTTTAACAGCCTGTTTAGACCATCAGAATACCCTCCCATGTGCTGCCCCTTTTCAGTTTCCACTTAGCTAATTAAGTATAAACAAAACCCCATGATATTCCCTTGGCAGGCTTACCTTTAGTAATGTTTATTATTTCTGAAACTAAAGTAGGGTGTGGGCAGCAGGATGTAGTCTGACAGCATATGCTGTCAAACTATTTAATTCAAAAAGCCCTTAGGCAGGGCACAGGCTGTTCACAAATGCACATGTTGTGCACAAGTGCACATGCCCTCCAATTTCAAAACTGTAACTAAACAAAACATTGATTTTACATTTCTGATTCAAATTAACAATTATAAGCACTAGACTCAGTTCTTAATTGATTCAGGCAATGTTTAACTGCAGCAGGTCAATTTGTTATTGTTCAGATAGTTAAAACTAATTGACGACATATGTCGACTCGACTATATTAATCATAACAGGTACAATCGTAGCCAAAATCAGACATTTAAAAGTATCCAGCACATGATTTGAATTATACTGACTAAGCAGAATTGTACTCGAGGAATCAGTTAATCAATTCAAATTTGAAGTTCAATTATTCGCACAGCACATACACATATACACATTATCAGTAACAAGTAGAAGAAAGAAACAATCAAACACAAAGGCTCGGGCAAGGTGGACAGGACACAGTTAATAAAACTCAAAGACACAAACAAAACATGAACAGACCTTTACAACAATCAGATGGACCAAAACAAATAAAGAAAAGAAAGAACTCACCTTAAACCTCGAAAAATCAAAATCTTACTTGGATTCGAACAGACCTTTCTTAAGGCTGAACGGACTTTAATCGATGAGAAACACTTCGATTAAGGTCCATTAGACCTTAATCTCTTCGGCTTGAACGGATATGGACCAGTGACGAGGAACCACAAAGTTCCAAAAATCAGATCTGGGATTCATGCTTCCCTGATCAGATTCAGACCAAACCAAGCATGGTTTGGTCACGAGGGGGGTCTGGGGAGTGTCTGGTGTGAAACTGGGGTTACATGGTGTAAGTCAAGTTCCGACTCGAATCTTCAAACGAAGATTCGAGAAGGTGGGAAGGGATTCGAGTTACGTGGTTAACAGATCCGTGTTCCGGATGGCAAGGGGGTTCTATGGTGTTAAGGGTGGGGTCACCGGCGTCCGTGCCGCCGGTTTTCATGGTGAAGGATACAGGGGCGGCTAGGGTTTTTGGAGTTCTTGTGAAGACGATGAAGGCTGGGGTTCGGATAGGGGGGGGCAGGGTGATGTTATGAGTTTATATAGTTAGTGGGTAGGTGGATCCTGGCCGTTAGATGAGGTGTGATGAAGGGCCAGGATCCTTCGACTAACAGGGAACGACGTCGTTTCAAGGGCAAAGGGTTGGGGTCGGTCCGGGTGAGATGGGTCGGGTCTGTTAGTGGGTTTGGGGTGAGAGATCTTGGCCGTTGATCCATCTGAGATCAACGGCCCAGATCAGACTGAATCAAAACGGTGTCGTTTGGAACGCCTCCTGAGGTCAGCTGATCTGGACCGGGTTTACATGGGGTTTGGGCTGAATTTGTTTGGGCTTTGAAATTAAAATGAAAATCAGCCCAAACTAATTTTCAAACCCAATTTTGCACTCTCTCTTTTATTATTATTTTTTATTTTATAACAAAACCTAAGTAAATCAAATTAAAATTAAATAAACACTTAATACAATTATTTGCACACATATATCAAAATATTTAAAACAGGTAAAATCAAACAAAACAAAAATCACGAACAAAGATGCCTATTTATGATTTTCTATTTTAACAACCGGATTACGATTCAAATTACGCATGACACATACATTTTTTTGTATTTTGTTTTAATAAAAATAAAATGGGCAAAAATCGTAAATAATTAACAAAGTGCCATGTAAAAATCCAAAAATTGTACAGCAGGACCAATTGTTATTATTTTTTTATTTCTTTTGGAGCGATTGTCGCGCGAAACAAAAATCACGTGCTCACAGCTGCCCCTCTTTGTTCGGAAACACGAAGAGTTTTCGTGCAAAGATAAAGTGAGCGTGTATGAGCGATTTTTGCCTATGGACTACTCCGTGTGAAGCATGTTTTTGAAAGATCTGACCGAATCTTGCTTCAAAGATTTCCTACATATCCTGGGCTAAACAGGAATCAGGTCAATGTAGTTCGGGAAAATTTTGGCAGCTGGGACTACCATGGGATTGCAATGCTTGCTGTTACTGCTGTTGCTGTTGTCACTGCTGCGTCACTGACCGCCTTATTACAACCAAAGGAAAATTGAAACTGAACTAAACACTTATATGCATGTCAACTGCTAGTTACAAGATTCCTATCTATGATTCTTTTGCGACCTGATCTTGGGTCTTAGCTGATTCTGCTTGTAGACTCCGATCTGAATCTTGATGCTTGCAAGTTGGAGGCGCCTATTTATTTCTGCGATACTAAATATGACGGGGTTGGTAGAACTCGGGACCTTGATCAAATCTTGGAGCGATCCGCCTTCCATTTTCTCCGGTGTCTCGGGACATCTTTTTTTTCTTTTTCTTCTTAGATTCTGAGTTGAGACTCATCTTGTGGGTCGTTTCGATCCGTGTGGCTCGAGGTTAGACCTGCGGGAAAAACAAATGAACGAAATTTTCTGCCCCAGTTTCACTAGGAAATTTCGTGAATTATTCGCCAGGAAGTTCATAAAATTGATGAAAGAGGATATGCATGCTCAGTTTAGGGTTGGAGCCCTGATATCGTCTAGCTGGGGAAAGGTTCAGTTTAGAGTTGAAACTCTAATACTGACCAACTGGGGAAAAGTTCAGTTTAGGGTTTAAAACCCTAATGCTGATTAAAGGAAAAAGTTCAGTTCATGGTTTAAAACCCTAATGCTGACTAAAGGAAAGAGTTCAGTTTAGGGTTTAAAACCCTAATGCTGACATGCATGGAAAAAGCTCAGTTTAGGGTTTAAAACCCTAATGCTGACTAAAAGAAAAGAGTTCAGTTTAGGGTTTAAAACCCTAATGCTGGCTGAATGGAAAAAGTTCAGTTTAGGGTTTAAAACCCTAATGCTGACTAAAGGGAAAATTCAGTTTAGGGTTTAAAACCCTAATGCTGATTGCATGGAAAAGCTCAGTTTAGGGTTTAAAACCCTAATGCTGGCTGAATGGAAAAAGTTCAGTTTAGGGTTTAAAACCCTAATGCTGACTAAAAGGAAAATTCAGTTTAGGGTTTAAAACCCTAATGCTGATTGCATGGAAAAGCTCAGTTTAGGGTTTAAAACCCTAATGCTGGCTGAATGGAAAAGCTCAGTTTAGGGTTTAAAACCCTAATGCTGGCTGAAATGGAAAAAGTTCAGTTTAGGGTTTAAAACCCTAATGCTGACTAAAAGGAAAATTCAGTTTAGGGTTTAAAACCCTAATGCTGATTGCATGGAAAAGCTCAGTTTAGGGTTTAAAACCCTAATGCTGGCTGAATGGAAAAAGTTCAGTTTAGGGT
This sequence comes from Nicotiana sylvestris, assembly GCF_000393655.2. Taxonomy (NCBI): domain Eukaryota; kingdom Viridiplantae; phylum Streptophyta; class Magnoliopsida; order Solanales; family Solanaceae; genus Nicotiana; species Nicotiana sylvestris. The sequence goes on along the minus strand of NC_091060.1, from coordinate 127,391,612 downwards.
TTAAAACTCTAATGCTGGCTGAAATGGAAAAAGTTCAGTTTAGGGTTTAAAACCCTAATGCTGACTAAAAGGAAAATTCAGTTTAGGGTTTAAAACCCTAATGCTGATTGCATGGAAAAGCTCAGTTTAGGGTTTAAAACCCTAATGCTGGCTGAATGGAAAAAGTTCAGTTTAGGGTTTAAAACCCTAATGCTGACTAAAATGGAAAAAGTTCAGTTTAGGGTTTAAAACCCTAATGCTGACTAAAGGAAAAATTCAGTTTAGGGTTTAAAACCCTAATGCTGATTGCATGGAAAAGCTCAGTTTAGGGTTTAAAACCCTAACGCTGGCTGAATGGAAAAAAGTTCAGTTTAGGGTTTAAAACCCTAATGCTGACTAAAGGAAAAATTCAGTTTAGGGTTTAAAACCCTAATGCTGATTGCATGGAAAAGCTCAGTTTAGGGTTTAAAACCCTAACGCTGGCTAAAAGGAAAAAATTCAGTTCAGGGTTTAAAACCCTAATGCTGATTGCATGGAAAAGCTCAGTTTAGGGTTTAAAACCCTAATGCCGACTGAAAGGAAAAAATTTAGTTCAGGGTTTAAAACCCTAATGCTGACTAAAGGAAAAATTCAGTTCAGGGTTTAAAACCCTAATGCTGATTGCATGGAAAAGCTCAGTTTAGGGTTTAAAACCCTAATGCTGGCTGAATGGAAAAAAGTTCAGTTTAGGGTTTAAAACCCTAATGCTGACTAAAGGGAAAATTCAGTTCAGGCTTTAAAACCCTAATGCTGATTGCATGGAAAAGCTCAGTTTAGGGTTTAAAACCCTAATGCTGGCTGAAAGGAAAAATTCAGTTTAGGGTTTAAAACCCTAATGCTGATTGCATGGAAAAGCTCAGTTTAGGGTTTAAAACCCTAATGCTGGCTGAAAGGAAAAAATTCAGTTCAGAGTTTAAAACCCTAATGCTGACTAGCTGGAAGAGCTCAGTTTAGGGTTTAAAACCCTAATGCTGGCTAAAGGAAAAAATTCAGTTTAGGGTTTAAAACCCTAATGCTGACTAGCTGGGGGAAAAATTCGAGAACAAACAACTGATCTCTTTTTTTTGAATTTTCTTGTTTTAGTAAAAACAAAAGAGAGTTTCGCGGAAACTTACCTTTCGAGTGAGTTCCTTATTGCCAAGATATTTCTTGTATCCGTGTACCTTCTTCTTTGGGCGACACCTGCTTCTTGCATGGTTGTCTTGGATTAGACCTGTTTCAACTTTTCTGACAAAGAACATTTGTTAGTTCGGAAATGACGGTCGGTTTGGTGACCTTGATCGTTCCCGGTTGCTTCGTTGTGTCTTCATTTCTGTTGCGAAGTCCCGCCATTGATTTGATTCATATGTCGGAACTTTTTTAGACTGCTCAGACTTGTATTTCCAGATTCTATGATGATTTGCCTCGTAAGGTCCTCTTTTTTTTTTTTTTTTTTGTGTCCCATCTTGCTTGGAGATTCTCAACGGGGATTTTATTGGGGATACTCTGTGGGGATTTGTACAAAAGGAAGCTCTGTGGGGGAATATTTACAAAGTGGATTCTTTGTGTGGATTTTGGTACAACGGGGCATGCTGGGAATTTGTTTCAAAGCGGACTTTCTAGGCTTGGTTGAGGTAAGCTTGTTGGGGAATTTTTACAAAGGGACTCGCTGGGGATGTGCTGGGGAAATTCCAACGGGGATTTTTTTTATATATATATATATTGGGGAGACTTTGTGGGGGATTGTACAAAGGGAGACTCTGTGGGGATTCGTCCGAAGGCGGACTTGCTGGGGGAAATTTCTCTTTTTCCTCTTTACTTTGAACGCCATCAAACATCATGATTCATCAGGCTTGGACAAACGTACCAACGAAACGAGGCATTTTCCTTCATGAAACGGAATTCCGTGAAAACAAACCTGCCACCTGTCCTTTCCGGTGTATCCTGAACTTGGGGTTAAAACATAAAAGGGATTCGAAGAGAAACAAAGAAAGGAGAAAACAAATTTCAGGAAGGGAGTGTCCCTTTTGGGACGAGAAAGACTTATCTGAGGAAGATAACGCTGGCTTTAAATGACATGACATGCTCTTTGGACTGGACGCCTGACCTTCCATGAACTTGCGTTTCCCTGAACCAGAACGGATCTGTGATTCCAAACCGGTGGAACTTTGCCGAGACCTCCTTGGGGTGGAGTCATTCTTTTCGGCCAACAGCGCCCTTTGCGGGTTTTCGCCGGCTGACCTCTCTCATTTCTCTTCCTGTCATCGCTTGATTGCACTCTTTGCGAGTTTTTACTAAACAAGCTCTCTCATTTTGGTTTCTCTACTCCCGTCGCCTCGTGGTGCCCGAAGGTTTTCACCGACGAGACTCTCTCATTTTTTTCTTTCTCGATTCAGAGTGTGCCGGTCTCCATTTGTGACGCTTATTGGTTTCCCACTATCTTTGGTAATTGATCTGAAAGCTTGTGCTTGGTAAAGAGAGGCAGATGATACTAACTTCCAAACTGCTCGACGTGCCCCGGTTTCAATTTCAGGGTGAATGAGATTTTATTGTTGGTGTGACTGAACCTCAGGGAGAGGCTGCCTACGTATCCTTTCGGAATCAAGTCAAACGTAGTTCAGGCCTCAATCAATGTGTTTTTTTTTATAAGCGGCTCAAAGGTTTGTAGAGAGAATTGGGCAGTGTTTGGGGAGTAGTGGGAATAAAACCTTCATCATTTCAAATGTGTCAAGACTATTGGAGTATAATTCAGACGTAGTATCTCTTGACTGCATCCGCATTTACTGCTGTGTCGGGGTCATTTCCTTCGATATCACCTAAATACAATGCTCCTCTTGGCAATATCTTCCTTATGATGTATGGGCCTTTCCAATTTGGAGCAAACTTCCCTTTTGCTTCCTCATGATGCGGCAGAATACGCCTTAGTACCAACTGACCTACTTCGAAATTCCTGGGCCGGACTTTCTTGTTGTAAGCACGGGCCATTCTTCGTTGGTACAACTGTCCATGAAAAACTGCGGCCATTCGCTTTTCATCAATCAAAGTCAATTGCTCTAGCCGAGCCTTGACCCACTCGCTGTCTTCGATTTTCGCTTCGACGATGGTTTGAAGCGAAGGAATTTCTACCTCTGCCAGTATTACAGCCTCGGTCCCGTAAACCAAAAGATAAGGAGTCGCTCCTATTGATGTGCGTACCGTAGTGAGATACCCCAACAATGCAAATGGTAACTGCTCATGCCACTGTCGGGAACTTTGGATCGTTTTCCTCAAAATCTTCTTGATGTTTTTGTTTGCCGCTTCCACAGCACCATTGGCTTTCGGCCGATAAGGAGTAGAATTCCTATGCGTTATCTTGAATTGCTCGCATACATCTCCCATCAAGTGACTGTTCAAGTTTGCTGCGTTATCTGTAATGATAGTCGCAGGAATACCGAAACGACAGATAAGATTTGAGTGTACAAAATCCACTACAGCTTTTTTAGTGACCGACTTGAGAGTGACAGCTTCTACCCATTTTGTGAAGTAATCGATGGCAACCAGTATAAACCTGTGTCCATTCGAAGCCTTTGGTTCGATTGGTCCAATGACGTCCATGCCCCAGGCGACAAATGGCCAAGGTGCAGACATGGGATGCAGCTCCGTGGGAGGTGCATGAATCAAATCACCGTGCACCTGACACTGATGACACTTCCGAACGAAGCTAAAGCAATCCTTTTCCATGGTCATCCAGTAATAACCTGCTCGAAGGATTTTCTTCGCTAAGACATACCCGTTCATGTGAGGTCCGCACACACCTGCGTGTACTTCGTGCATGATCTTTCTCGCTTCCTCGATATCGACACATCTTAGGAGATTGAGGTCCGGGGTCCTCTTATATAACAATTCACCGCTCAGAAAGAAACCACTTGCATGTCGCCTAATGGTCCTCTTTTGATCTCCAGTAGCGTGCTCGGGGTATTCTTGTGTCTTCAGGAACCTCTTGATGTCATGGTACCAAGGCTGCGTATTTGATCCCGCCTCGATTACATTGCAGTAACCGTGTCTTTCCTTGATTTGGATTTCCAAAGGATCGACGTGGGCGTTGCCCGGGTAGGGTAGCATTGAAGCCAAAGTAGCAAGTGCATCTGCCAGTTCATTGTGACACCTCGGGATATACCTGAACTCTATTGATGTAAAGCGCTTGCTGAGGTCCTCCACATGCTGTCGGTAAGGGATAAGTTTGACATCCCGAGTTTCCCATTCGCCTTGAGCTTGCCGGATAATCAGGTCAGAATCTCCCATAATCAGTAAGTCTTCGACATCCTGATCGATTGCCATATGCATGCCCATGATGCAAGCTTCATACTCAGCTGTATTATTTGTGCAAAAGAAACGAAGTCTAGCTGTGGCGGGATAATGCTGACCAGAAGGCGAGATCAAAATTGCCCCAATCCCTACACCCTTGGCGTTCACGGCTCCATCAAAGAACATCTTCCAAACATGAGCTTCCTCCGAGACCACTTCTACGGTGTTTACTTCTTCATCTGGAAAGTAGGTATCCAATGGCTGGTATTCCTCATCGACCGGATTTTCGGCCAAATGATCTGCTAACGCCTGGGCTTTCATTGCCGTGCGAGTGACATAGACTATGTCGAATTCAGTAAGCAAGATCTGCCACTTGGCCAGTCTCCCAGTAGGCATCAGTTTCTGAAATATATATTTTAAAGGATCCAACCTGCTTATGAGGAAAGTAGTGTGGGCTTGGAGATAATGTCTCAGCTTTTGAGCAACCCATATGAGAGCGCAGCATGTCCTTTCCAGCAGAGTGTATTTGGCCTCGTAGCCGGTGAATTTCTTGCTTAAGTAGTAGATTGCTTGCTCCTTTTTCCCGGTTATGTCGTGTTGCCCGAGGACGCAACCGAAAGAGTTCTCCAAGACTGTTAGATACAAGAAAAGTGGCCTCCCTGGTTCTGGAGGGACCAAGACCGGGGGATTCGAAAGGTATTCTTTGACTTTATCGAAAGCTTCTTGACACTTAGTTGTCCATTTAATCGCCGCATCTTTCCTTAACAGCTTGAATATGGGCTCACACGTGCTTGTCAGCTGGGCAATAAACCGACTGATGTAGTTCAACCTGCCCAACAGACTCATCACGTCTTTCTTTGTTCTCGGGGGAGGCAGATCTCTGATGGATTTTATCTTAGTTGGATCTAGCTCGATACCTCTCCTGCTTACGATGAAGCCCAAAAGTTTGCCCGACGGAACTCCGAAAGCACATTTGGCTGGGTTTAGCTTCAAGTCATACTTTCTTAGTCTCTCGAAGAATTTCCTCAAGTCTTGGATGTGATTATCCTGCGTCCTGGACTTGACTATCACGTCATCCACGTACACCTCTATTTCGTGATGCATCATGTCATGGAAAATGGCAGTCATGGCCCTCATGTAAGTAGCCCCAGCATTCTTCAAACCAAATGGCATGACCCGGTAACAGTAGGTGCCCCAAGGCGTGGTGAAGGCAGTTTTCTCGGCGTCCTCTTCATCCATCAATACCTGATGATACCCAGCGTAACAATCTACGAAAGACTGTATCTCGTGTTTGGCGCAATTATCAACGAGGATGTGGATGTTGGGCAGCGGGAAATTATCTTTAGGACTTGCTCTGTTCAAATCTCGGTAATCTACACATACTCGAGTTTTTCCGTCCTTTTTTGGTACTGGAACCACATTTGCCAACCATGTTGTATATTGGACTACCCGAATCACTCCCGTTTTCAGTTGCTTGGTGATCTCCTCTTTAATCTTGTCACTGACCTCAGTTTTGAATTTTCGTTGCTTTTGTTGAACTGGAGGACAATCAGGATGAATCGGCAATTTATGAACCACTAGGTCAACACCTAGTCCCGGCATGTCATCATATGACCAAGCAAACACGTCTTTAAATTCAAAAAGAAGTTGAATTATCGCCTCTCGCGTTTTCTTGTCCGTGTGAATGCTTATCTTGGTCTCCCGGATTTCTTCCGGGGTTCCTAAATTTACCGGTTCAGTGTCATTCAGATTCGGCTTAGGTTTATTCTCGAAATATTCCAACTCTCGGTTTATCTCCCTAAAAGCTTCTTCCGCATCATACTCTGATTCTCGGTTCATTAATTCGCAGTTAAATAGCTCATTGTGATCTGGGCGTGAAGTCCGCAAGCATGTCATTTTTAAAGCCGCATTATTATAACTGAAAAGAAAGATAAAGGGAAAAATAACAAAAATCAGAACAAAAGAAAGAATGGGAAAGCAATGATGATTTTTTTTTATTTTCTTTGGAAAGCTGGAAGACAACACTGTTTACAACTTAGGAATTCAAAACAACAATTGAAAGGAAGAAAACGTTCAAGTTATGTCCTGGAGATAATTTGTGACACAGGAAAGGTGGCAGGACAGGTCTACCCGGACTTCTGTCTAGTCGGGAATGGCGTGGCCTCCCAGTTTTGAAGTTTGGCGTTCGGCCCCACGTACATCATCTCAGCAATGCTTGTGCCTTCACCTGGTTGAACTATGTGGACCTCGTAGAGCATCTCTCTCATCGCCCCACGTATCTCCTCGATTTCCTCAGCTGTGAAGACTTCATCATCTTCTTCTTCAGCGTACCTTGGCCTGATGAAAGTTGCATATAAATCCGGCAGTGGTTGAGGTAACTTCTAAACCTCATTTTTCCTTTTCTTTGCCCACTCTTCGTCTGCTGGAGTAGGTTTGAAACCTAGTCCAAAAGGTTTCTTGGTGACTGGCAAAGTAATGAGTTCTGTTATTCCCTGAAGGGTTCGTCCAAGCCCCTTCCCTGGCCTAAATCCGTGCCGGATCATCTCTTTGGCCACCATAACCGAGGCGTTAGACAAGAAAGGCTGGGGGTAGGGTATTCCCTCTTCGTGCTGCTCTGCCAGTACAATCTCAAAAGCTTGATAGACCGTATGTTCGCTCCCTTCTGTTGGTTCCAGATATGGGATCGATGGGTCCCGATAGATAGCATGCTCATCTTCCCCATGGACCACGATCTCTCGGTCTTTGTACTCGAACTTCACCATCTGGTGAAGAGTGGAAGGCACAGCTCCTGCCGCATGGATCCAAGGTCTGCCAAGGAGAAAATTGTAGGACGTATCCATGTCGAGCACCTGGAAGGTTACTTGAAATTCGACTGGTCCTATGACCAACAACAGGTCTATTTCCCCCATGGTATCTCTCTTGATGCCGTCGAAAGCTCTTACGCAGACATTGTTGGGTCGGATTCTTCCGGTCCCAATTTCCATTCTTTGTAGCGTGGAGAGCGGGCAAATGTCAACGCCTGAGCCCCCATCCAACATTACCCGCTTGACATAATAGTCTTCGCATTTAACTGTTAGATGCAAAGCCTTGTTGTGTGCCGCTCCTTCCGGGGGTAGATCGTTCTTGCTGAAAGAGATTTGGTTGACGACGAAGAATCTTTCCGTCATCCGCTCTAATCGTTCCACCGAGGTTTCAACTGGAACATATGCTTCATTCAGGGTCTTCAGTAAGATCTTTTGATGCTCGGTCGACCTCATTAGTAATGACAGCATGGACACTTGCTCGGGGTACTTGCGCAGTTGATCTAGCACTTCGTAATCCGGCATTTTCATTTGTTGGAAGAACATTTCCGCTTCTTCAACACTCACGAGCTTCTTTGGCGGGAAGCGCCTTTGTGTGGCGTTGTTCAGTTCTTGAGTATTTGAATACCTTCCAATGAAAGTATTTTCTGGAAGTTCTCCCATGACCTCTTCACCTTTGTACATTACCAAAGTCTTTTGATAATTCCACGGCACTGTGGACGGGTTGGTCATTGGCTTTTGTGGCACGTGTCCGATTACCACTGGCTCATTCAGCCGAGGTGGTTGAATCGTCCCCCGGACCACATAGGCCCCTTTCGGCACATACATAGGTTTTGTCTTTTTGATTGCGAAGTTCTGCGTCTTCTCATCTCGACCTCGTGGTATGTAAAGAACTCCATTCCCTGCCGGTACCACTTTCTTCTCCACCTTCTTTTCAAGTTCTTTCTTTATAGCCTTGGCCTCCTCCCCCTTTCCTGGTTTCTGGTCTGTTTCGGGCCTCTTCCCCGTGTCGACAATGGCAATTATGGCTTTCAAAGCAGGGTCAAATTCTTTGTCTTCGCAAATCATTCCGATCAGCGGCCCATTATTGTGAGCAGGCAATGGATTGTTAGTCACATTTGGGATCTCTTCGTCCCTTAGCACTATTTTCCCTTGCTCTATCAAATTCTCGACCACTCTTTTCAACGACCAGCAATCATTTGTATCATGTCCCTCGGCCCCTGAATGATAGGCGCATCTGACTCCAGCTTTGTAAGAAGGTGACGTCGGGTTTTGTCTTGTTTGAGGGATTGGTTGCAGGAAACCCAACTGGACTAGCTTTGGGAACAAAGTTGAGTATGGTTCACCGATGGGCGTGAAAGTCCGCCTTCTGGGTGGCTCCTGAGGGCGGAAGTTATTCTGTGGGTGTTGTGGGTTATAGTGTTTGCGGTAAGGAGGCTGATTTCTGGGAGGTGGAGCTGGGCCTCAGTTGGCTTGTTGTGGCGGATGGGTATAAGGTTGGGCATTCATGACCATATAAGGTTGATGAGCATATGCCAAATTTGAGTGGGGGTAGTAGTGTTGTGGGGTTCTTTCCGGAAAATGGGGCCTGGGATGACGATACTCCCTTGCTTCCGAGGCTTCCATAGTCGTTTCTTCCTTCTTTTTCCCTCTTGTCGTTCCTCCGGACCCGCTTTGGACGGCCTGGGAAGTCGCCCTTATGGCTGCTTGACTCAGAATCCTGCCTGTCTTCAAGCCATTTTCCACCATCTCTCCAATCTTGATCGCTTCCGCGAATGGCTTACCTATGGCTGACATCATGTTTTGGAAGTAGTCAGACTCTTGAGCCTGGAGAAAGGTAGTGACCATTTCCACTTCATCCATGGGAGGCTTTACTCTTGACGCCTGTTCGCGCCACTTAATAGCATATTCTCTGAAGCTTTCTGAAGGTTTCTTCTTCAAATTCGACAGAGAATTTCGGTCTGGCGCAATGTCGATGTTATACTGGAATTGTTTTACAAAATCTCTGGCGAGATCATCCCATATATGCCATCGGGACATTTCCTGATCCATATACCATTCCGAAGCTATCCCTACTAGACTTTCCCCAAAATACGCCATCAGCAGTTCTTCTTTTCCGCCGGCTCCCCGTAATTGGTTGCAGTATTTCTTAAGATGTGCAATGGGGTCACCGTGCCCATCGTATTTCTCGAACTTTGGGGTCTTGAAACCCGTTGGCAGGTGCACGTGAGGGAACATGCACAGGTCGGCGTAAGAGACGCTCTTTTGTCCGCTCAATCCTTGCATATTCTTCAAACTTTGTTCAAGGCTTCTCATTCTCTTGGCAATCTCATTTTGTTCTGCAATTCTGGGGTTCTGATCCTGCCCAGGTGCAAGCTCGCACTGAGGCGGTAGAGGATTAGTACTGGTAGCGAACCTAGTTGGTTCCATTGAGAACGATGGTGCTTGGAATGTAAAAGAGGATGAGTCAAAGCTTGGCTTGTACGTGGTAGGCTGTGCCGTAATCGGGCAAGGAGATGCAGTAAAGATGTTCATGCTTGCATCAGTGGCCGACATTCGGGGATGAGGCTCAGAAGGCAATCCAGCAGAGAAGGCTGAGGTGGCTGGGTACCCGAATGGGGTAGCAGGATAATTTATGGGAACATTAGAAATCCCACTTGACCTGGAGAATAATTCAGGGAATCCGGGGACGACACTTGGCGGCTCTTTCCCATTATTCCAATCGTCCAGCATTTCCAGCATGCGGAGCCGTAGGATTCTATTTTCCTCCGCAGTTGCGGATTCAGGTGTGAGGACGGCTGAGATCGAGCTTTCCTCGGAAACAGGGATTGTTTGCAATGGAATTTCTGAAGACATTTCCACACTTCCTTTTGACCTGGTGAAGTAAGTGTGAGTACTGCTTCTGGTCCTAACAACAGGTAGTTGAACACTTCTCCTTGACCTCGTGAAGTATGAGTGCGAGGCCAGACTTTCACCAAACCAACCGTCTTTCCAAAAACCCTGGAATACTCATCGACAAACGCACGGTTAATTTGCAGCAAATAACAGATAGTTAATCTCACGTTGGGCATGATGCACCTATACAGTTAAGTGGATTACTATATGTTTGCTACGAGAGCATGCGTCATTCCGGCATTTTTCCTCTTATTAGTTTCCCCCCCTTTTTTTTCTTTTTTTCTTTTTTCTTTTTTTTTGTTTTTCTTTTATTATTTTTTTTAATTTTGCAGTAAAAGAAATGTGACCGGATCCGATGAGGATTGCCTACGTATCACGATGCCTACGTGAATCAGATCATTACGTAGTTCGAAAAACACAAATGAGCGTAAAAGAAGCAACCTCTTTATTGTTGAAATGGTCTATTACAAACTACATTTTGCAAAAGAAAAAGCGAACTTTGAAAATAAACCTAGACTCAAAATAGACTAAAAATCACCCTGATGGGAAAAACAAGCAGAAGATGCTAAGATACAGATTTGACCTATGAGTGCATTATGGTTTTGAAAATTGGTGTCCGCGGGGCATCGTTCGGCCTCGCCACGGTCCTAGGCGTGAGATCCCTCTCAAGTTGCTCCAGCTCGTGCATAGTCTGCTTGACATGACCCATTATTGCCGAGAGGATGGTAACGCTGGACATGTTCTCACATCGTAGACATCGTCTGGTGATGGCATGGGCAATGGCCTTGATCCTATCTCTGGCTTGCTTCTTCTCTACGAGTAGGCGTTTTATCTGATCGCTGCATATCTTGAAGACTTGATCATCCTGTATATGCTGATGCTTCAGTTGCCGTACTTCCAACTTCATCTGGGCTATTGAGTCGTACCAGTATCTGCTCTCAATTTGGAAATCCTTGGCCTGATTAGCTGCTTTGATCTCAAGTGTAGCCATCTCTCTCTTCATTTTAGCAATAGTCTTCTCGTGGTCGCCTTCCAATTGATTCAGGTATCGGCGATGCTCATCTGCTCTTGTATCCCACTGTGCCCTGAGCTCTGCTATGACGTTTTCAGATTTCTCCAACCCATCTTGCCATTCCCTGATTTCGCTTTTTAGCCTTTTTATCAGCTGCTCGTCTGATCGACGCCTTGGCTGTTTATCCGCATCCACCCTTATCTGTTTGATCTGGGCTCTGAGCATTTCGTTTTCCTGAATTAACCTGTTCCGCTCTCCCAGATTGGTAGCAACTTGTATGTTGTGCTCATATTTCAAGCATTCTACTTGTTGCTTTAACCTGCTGATTTCGGCGCAATAGCCTCTTTCCTTTGCTAACCAATCCCACTGCCTTTGCGATGATTCGGTAAAATTCCGGATGTGGGGTCTCTTAGCCGGCCTTTCATGCTCAAATTCCCTTCTATACCATGCAAGGTAACCTGGCGCTGTCTCTCCTTTGGCTCGATCCCGCACGCAAGTATCTGATTTCAAATATTGACACTCACTCCAGATTTGGCGAATCTTTGCTTCTGGGAATTGTCCGTTAGGACTTATCTCAACTGCTTGAGTGCTAAGATCTTCCTCATGAGGTACTGTCTGGCATCTTCCGAACTGTCTCAAAACTCGGCAGGGTGCGTAAGGTTGAATGCTCTTAAGCCCCATTAGTAAGAAATGAGTTTTAGCTGCAGACATATATAGGATCTCATCAACAGGCAACCATCCCAACGTCCATTGTATTTGGCTGGCAGTAAGAGCTTGAAAGAACGAGGTCCATGCCAGGACTCCTTTGGGCAAACTGATCTCTTTGGTTCTCGTGTAAGATTCTTCTATGCAGGTCTTTTCCGGGGAACCATGGCTCAAAATCTCGGAATGATGGCAGAGGTGCTCGGTCATCCATATCTGTAGGAGCAAGTTACAACCTTCGAAGAAACTTCCCCCAGCTTTACAAGCTGTAAGAGCTCGAAAGATGTCAGATACCACCATAGGCGCGAGAGTACTGTCACTTTGCGTGAGTAAAGTGCTGACGACCCCGGATACCTTCAAATCAATGTTTCCGTCTTTCCTTGGAAATACCAGAAGGCCCAGGAACATCATCATGAACGCTACCCGTCTGTGCTTGTCCCACTTCTGACGAACTCCTTTGCTGCACAGTTTGTTGATCGGATTATTGAATCCCCCCTCATGACCGTACCTATCATATATGAAGCATGGAGTACAAAATCCGGCTGCCAGATCCGGGTTGTGGACTGTTCTAGGTATCTTCAATGAATCTAGGAACCGATGTACCGTGACGACTCTTGGGGCGACCAAGTATTTTTCCCTCAAAGGAAGTTCAGCATTCCCGATGTATCCGTCCATTTCTTCCAAAGTGGGGGTGAGTTCAAAATCAGAGAAATGGAAAACATTGTGCGCCGGGTCCCAGTAGGTAACCAAAGCTCTTATGATATCTCCCCGAGGCTGGATTTCCAACAAACCCACGAGACCTTTCAGATGTTTCTTGACCTCATTTTGTCCTTCAGCACCTAGATCATTCCACCATAGCCGTAACTTGACAGGGATTTTGGTCATTATTGAAAAATGTTCATTTTGCATCGTGCTCATCCTGCACATTTATTAAGGTGATTTCAACAAAAATGATTTTGACTCAAAAATATTTTACAAAAGGGATTAAGTTTTGAACACGGCCTTTAAACACCTTGAGGACGAAGATTTTAAGGTCGTGTGGGTCAACTGGACAAAATACTAAACAAGACCCAAAGGTGGCTATTTATGCAAAGTCAGCCTTCCGGCGTCCCTTTCGGGAACATTCGGCTATTTATGACAAAACAGCATCACCCGATTTATTTACGACTCTTTTTAAAGTTTGAAACACATTTTTTTTCCATTGATTTTGGCTATTTTAGCAAAAATGGGGGTTGAACCCGACGAGGGTTGCCTACGTATCTCACATCCGGTAAGAATCAAACCGGCGTAGTTCGGGCATATCGTGAATAGAGAAAATCAAATAGACTTAGAAAACAAGAATATATTTTTTATTTTATTTTTTTCTTTTGAAAAGAGATAAAGACTAAAGAATTTTTTTTTAAAGGAAATATTTGGACTATTAGTCTGATTTTATAAAAGGGGTACTACGAAAGAAAACAACATTTTTTTATTTGAATTATGAATTTTCCGTTTTTTTTACTTTTAAATAAATACCTTCTTTTTTTTTGATTTTGAAAGTGATAAAAAGAAAACTTTTATATTATATTTTTTTTAAAAAAAAATCAAACTAGAAGACAATCTTTTTTTTATATATATATATTTTTTAGAAGAAATTCCGGCGAGGTTTCGACACTACTCGGACATTGATTTTTTCCAAAAGAAGTAATTATCTCCCTACGCTGTTATTTTTTCCTTTTATTTTTAGAAACCGGTCAGCATGCGGAACTGAAGCAAATAAATGCGCAAAACAAATAGGATGCAGCAGGGTGGTCTTTTCATTTCAGGTTGCCTGTCCTAGACGGACCCAACCCCTGTGTTGAGCCCCCTAAGTCAAATGCAACATGATGCAAATAAACGTTCCTACTAGGGATCCGGCATGAAGTTTCGTTATACTAGGTTTATACCCTGGGTATTTGTTCTAGACTGTGTACCCGAGCGGACAACTCGAGTCGAGGAGGGGGCTACGTACCGGGGACCCGCGAGATCGTCCGGCTTTGTAACTTGTCCGACCTCTTTCTTATTTCAGGTATCGACACTAACAGAATAGGGAGTCTCGACCAGCGAGCTTCTCCCCGGAGGTAAGAAGAGAAGGGTTTCGGCACAGTTTATATACAGTTCAGATAATATCAAAGCGGTAAAAGACAACATTTAGCACGTTATGCAAAAACATGTAATAAAGATCAGATAATAAAGCCAAATATAACAATTATTCTAAGCTCGAATTCTTGAACCCTGAACCAGTGGTTCTGGGTTACCTCCCCAGCGGAGTCGCCAGAGCTGTCACACCTCCTTTTTGCGCGCCCGCCCCGAAGGGTTAAATGCGCGAGGGGAGTTTTTCCAATTTAAGTGACAATATTCGAAATGGGATTATTTATTTAATTCAGAGTCGCCACTTGGGAAAGGTTTGGTTTTTGGTGTCCCAAGTCACCGGTTTATCTTGAATCCCAAATCGAGGAAATTTTCGACTTTTCCAAATGAAGTCTGCGAACCAGAAATTCTAAGTAAGGAATTCTGTTGACCCGAGGGAAGGTGTTAGGCACCCTCGAATCCCGTGGTTCTAGCACGGTCGCTTAAATTGTTATAATGGCTAAATATCTGATTTAAATACATGTTATGACTTACGTGCTTTTATTAAGTTTAAACCGCTTTTATCATTATCACTTATTTTTATAGAATTGCAACGTCGTGAAAATGCATCTCGAACCACGTCACAATCAATGCGCCCGTGATCGTCAACACATTTTGACTTCGTTGAGATTTGGATTTGGGTCACATCAATGTGCACCCGAATTTAAGAATATGATTTAATTAAGCCGCGCCTAAAGAGTCTAACGCGTTATTATTTTTTGAGAAGGCCATGAGATTCACTAAACGGCCTAGCCTGAATTCTAAATATTATGATTAGTTGTTGAGGGCCCCGCAATTTGCATTTTTTATTTGGCGAGACTCGTCTCATTATTTTAGAAGAGGATATCCTAAAGTGACTACATTTCTATTATTTTTGTTTCCAGAAATAGAAGAAAGAAAGATGTATGCTAATTGAAGTATATGCTTTGGCCTAAACCGGATTCCTATCAATTTCTAATTACTTATAAAGTGAGAAGACGCCATACCTTACGAAAATGCTTTGATTGAACAAAGAAATTACATGTGAGATTGATGAAATGCAATACTTAATCCGACAACATCCTTAAGTCGAATCTAAATCAAATTGCTTAAACAGGATTAACAGAGTTCTTTATTAAAAGATGTTACTGATAATGTTCAAAACTAGTCCTATAAACTGCCTAAAGAAATCGAAACTGGATGATTCAAGACTGTATTATATTTGGCTAGATTTAACAGCCATTTGCCCCTACCTATTCAAACATAACTAGAAGATGAGTGTGAATTAACAATTCTATCAAATGATAGCACATTCCATAAATTATATGACTACATCACGTGTACTGCCAACAACCCTATCGCAGTTTTAGACTAGAATATTTTCAATTAAGTACAAACTTACTAATGTGTTTTCTATTGGACTACAAATAACAGAATTTATACAACTTTAACAATATTCGCAAAGCTGTAAGTAAGGCAACAGATGATTTAAAAATTCTTCAGATCTTTCAATTCATGCCTCTCATGGTTACATCAGTATGAAATGTGTACCTGGATGTTGAATACGACAGAAGAAAAGGAAGAAGATAGAGAAGATCAGCAGCAGCAGGAACAAAGTAACAGCAGCAAACAAAACAACACAGCAGAACAGGCTCGAGTGCAAGAATACAACTATAGCCGATAGAAAGAGTGGCCAAATGACAGCAGCACACAATGGAGTAGAATCAAAACTCCAGGCAGACCAAAACCAGTAGTAAACTAATGAAAACACTCGACTAGTAGACTCAATTGGAACTTCAAAGAATCAGAATTCATTGAACAGATTGAACAAATGAAACCCAAACGACAATAGGAAGAAACAGTTTCTGATTGTTGACTGTATGCTTTCTATTTCTTAACCTCTCTCTATCTGTTCTGAAAATCCCGACCCCCAGTCCAGTCTGAGTTCCCTATGTGTGTTCCCTAATATCAGATGTATTCCTCTCCTATCTCTGTCTCCTATATGCTCTCTGTGTATTAATATCTATGTATTTCAGCTCTCCCCCCTCCAATCTCTTATCTCTCAAACTGATGGAAGTCCTCCTCTTTTATAAGCCTAAAGTCATCCCTTTAACAGCCTGTTTAGACCATCAGAATACCCTCCCATGTGCTGCCCCTTTTCAGTTTCCACTTAGCTAATTAAGTATAAACAAAACCCCATGATATTCCCTTGGCAGGCTTACCTTTAGTAATGTTTATTATTTCTGAAACTAAAGTAGGGTGTGGGCAGCAGGATGTAGTCTGACAGCATATGCTGTCAAACTATTTAATTCAAAAAGCCCTTAGGCAGGGCACAGGCTGTTCACAAATGCACATGTTGTGCACAAGTGCACATGCCCTCCAATTTCAAAACTGTAACTAAACAAAACATTGATTTTACATTTCTGATTCAAATTAACAATTATAAGCACTAGACTCAGTTCTTAATTGATTCAGGCAATGTTTAACTGCAGCAGGTCAATTTGTTATTGTTCAGATAGTTAAAACTAATTGACGACATATGTCGACTCGACTATATTAATCATAACAGGTACAATCGTAGCCAAAATCAGACATTTAAAAGTATCCAGCACATGATTTGAATTATACTGACTAAGCAGAATTGTACTCGAGGAATCAGTTAATCAGTTCAAATTTGAAGTTCAATTATTCGCACAGCACATACACATATACACATTATCAGTAACAAGTAGAAGAAAGAAACAATCAAACACAAAGGCTCGGGCAAGGTGGACAGGACACAGTTAATAAAACTCGGGGACACAAACAAAACATGAACAGACCTTTACAATAATCAGATGGACCAAAACAAATAAAGAAAAGAAAGAACTCACCTTAAACCTCGAAAAATCAAAATCTTACTTGGATTCGAACAGACCTTTCTTAAGGCTGAACGGACTTTAATCGAAGTGTTTCTCAGATGAGAAACACTTCGATTAAGGTCCATTAGACCTTAATCTCTTCGGCTTGAACGGATATGGACCAGTGACGAGGAACCACAAAGTTCCAAAAATCAGATCTGGGATTCATGCTTCCCTGATCAGATTCGGACCAAACCAAGCATGGTTTGGTCACGAGGGGGATCTGGGGAGTGTCTGGTGTGTAACTGGGGTTACACGGTGTAAGTCAAGTTCCGACTCGAATCTTCAAACGAAGATTCGAGAAGGTGGGAAGGGATTCGAGTTACGTGGTTAACAGATCCGTGTTCCGGATGGCAAGGGGGTTCTATGGTGTTAAGGGTGGGGTCACCGGCGTCCGTGCCGCCGGTTTTCATGGTGAAGGATACAGGGGCGGCTAGGGTTTTTGGAGTTCTTGTGAAGACGATGAAGGCTGGGGTTCGGATAGGGGGGCAGGGTGATGTTATGAGTTTATATAGTTAGTGGGTAGGTGGATCCTGGCCGTTAGATGAGGTGTGATGAAGGGCCAGGATCCTTCGACTAACAGGGAACGGCGTCGTTTCAAGGGCAAAGGGTTGGGGTCGGTCCGGGTGAGACGGGTCGGGTCTGTTAGTGGGTTTGGGGTGAGAGATCTTGGCCGTTGATCCATCTGAGATCAATGGCCCAGATCAGACTGAATCAAAACGGCGTCGTTTGGAACGCCTCCTGAGGTCAGCTGATCTGGACCGGGTTTACATGGGGTTTGGGCTTAATTTGTTTGGGCTTTGAAATTAAAATGAAAATCAGCCCAAACTAATTTTCAAACCCAATTTTGCACTCTCTCTTTTATTATTATTTTTTATTTTATAACAAAACCTAAGTAAATCAAATTAAAATTAAATAAACACTTAATACAATTATTTGCACACATATATCAAAATATTTAAAACAGGTAAAATCAAACAAAACAAAAATCAATCACGAACAAAGATGCCTATTTGTGATTTTCTATTTAACAACCGGATTACGGTTCAAATTACGCATGACACATACATTTTTTTGTATTTTATTTTAATAAAAATAAAATGGGCAAAAATCGTAAATAATTAACAAAGTGCCATGTAAAAATCCAAAAATTGTACAGCAGGACCAATTGTTATTATTTTTTTATTTCTTTTGGAGCGATTGTCGCGCGAAACAAAAATCACGTGCTCACAGATATAAAATCAAAACATTGAGGAAATAGCAGTATAAATCCCCTAAGGGTTCAAACAGTTGGTACAAGGCCCAAATATGGCATTCAACCCAAAACATGATGATAGCAAACAGTTTTCAATCAAATACGCGGTAAAACAGTCATTACTAAGTCACGACCCAATGGTGCCCGATCCCACACTCGTCATCTAACTTGCGCGTCACCTCAAAATAGCACAACGATGTGTGATCCGGGGTTTCATACCCTTAGGACAACATTTACAATCATTACTCACCTCTATCCGGTCCAAACTCTAGTCCGCGATGCCTTTGCCCCTCGAATCGGCCTCTGGATGCTCCAAAATCTAGCCAAAATCAGTACATAACCATCAAAATATGCTAAGGGAACAAAGTCCACTCAAAAGAAATCAAAATACCACGCAAATCCCAAAATTAACCAAACCCAACCCCCGGGTCCACGTCTCAAAATTCGATAAATTTTACATCATCAGGTTACTTATCTTCCCACGAGTTCATACATATCAAAAGTACTAAAATCTGATCACAAATGACCCCTCAAACCCTTGCTCAAAGGCCTCCAATCTCAAGCCCTAGTTTTCCAAATTTTAACCCTTAATTTCCATAAATTACCAGCCTAATATGTTAAATAACACCATAGAAACGAGTTTTTGGTTCCACAATCTTACCTCACCGAAGCTCCCTTGAATTCCCTCTTTAAAATCTCCCAAAAAGCTCCAAAACCGACTTAAAATGGTGAAGAAAGGCTAAAAATCGCGAAGTCCATAATTTATATGTTCTGCCCCAGCTAAACCGCTTCTGCAGTCACAACCTCGCACCTGCGGTCCCAGGTGCGCTTCTGCGCAAATCACTTAAACGCCCAATTTCCGCATCTGCGATAAGATACCCGCACCTGCGCTATCGCATGTGCGCTCACCTAGCCGCTTCTACGGCTCCATGTCTCCTTGGCCCCTTTCCGCTTCTGCGACTTATTTCCGCATCTGCGGGGGTCGCACCTGCAGCCTCCCAACCGCAGATGCGGTCATGATAGCAGTCCTAAAACTTCTACTGCCATTTCCAAATTCCTATCCTTCCGTCAACCACCCGAAATCACCCCAAGGCCCCCGGGACCTCAACCAAAAGCACCAACAAGCCATACACCACTATTCTAACTTATACAAATCCTTAAAACACCTCGAACAACATCGAATCAACCAAAACACATCGGATTTAAGCCTAAGGTTCCCAAAATCTTCCGAATTCCGCTTTTGATCAAAACGTCTATCAAACCACGTCCGAATGACCTAAATTTTGCACACACATCTCAAATGACACAACGGACCTACTGCAACTCCCAGCATTCCATTCCGACCCCTATATCAAAATTTCACCTATCAACCGGAAAATGCCAAAATTATAATTTTGCCAATTCAAGCCTATATCTACTCCGTAACTTCAAAACACATTCCGATCACGCTTCTAAGTCCCAAATCACCTCCCGAAGCTATCCGAACCATCAGAACTCACATCCGAGCCCTTTAACACATAAGTCAACATCCGATTGACTTTTCCAACTTAAGCTTACTCAAAAGAGACTAAGTGTCTCAAACCTTACCAAAACCATTCCGGATTCGAACCGACTAACCCGATACCACATAACACGAATAAAAAAATCATAAAGAAGCAGAAATGGGAAAAACAGAGCAGTAACTCATGAAACGACCGGCCGGGTCGTTACATCCTTCCTTTTTTAAACAACGTTCGTCCTCGAACGGGTCAAGAAACATACCTGAAACCTCAAATAGATGAGGATATCCGCTCCGCATCTCTCGCTCGGTCTTCCAGGTAGCCTCCCCCATGGGCCGACCTCTCCACTGCACTACTGAAGCTATATCCTTTGATCTCAACTTTCGAACCTGATGCTCCAAAATAGCCAGTAGCTCCACATCATAAGTCAAATCACCATCTAACTGAACCGTGCTAAAATCTAGAACATGAGACGGATCCCCAATATACTTCCAAAGCATAGAAACATGAAACACCGGATGTACACTCGACAAGCTGGGCGGCAAAGCAAGCTCATAAGCCACCTCCCCAATCCTCCGAAGTATCTCAAAAGGCCCAATGAACCGAGGACTCAATTTACCTTTCTTTCCAAATCTCATAACACCCTTCATGGGTGAAACCTTCAACAGAACCTTCTCACCAACCATGTAGGACACATCCCGAACCTTTCTACAACATAACTCTTTTGTCTCGACTGCGCTGTATGAAGCCTCTCCTAAATCACCTTCACCTTGTCTAAAGCATCCTGCACCAAGTCTGTCCCCAATATCCTAGCCTCGCACGACTCAAACTAACCAACTGGAGATCTACACTACCTCCCATACAAAGCCTCATATGGAGCCATCTAAATACTCGACTGGTAACTGTTGTTATAAGCAAACTCTGCGAGCGGTAGAAACTAATCCCATGACCCTCCGAAATAAATGACACAAGCGCACAACTTGTCCTCCAATATCTAAATAGTGCACTCGGGCTGCCCGTCCGTTTGAGGGTGAAAAGCTATGCTTAACTCAACCTGAATACACAACTCTCACTACACAGACCTCCAAAACTGTGAAGTAAACTGAGTGCCCCTATCTGAAATGATAGAAACTGGGACACCATGCAAATGAACAATCTCCCGGATATAGATCTCTGCCAACCGCTCTGAAGAATAAGTAGTACACACAGGAATGAAGTGCGCGGACTTGGTCAGCCGATCCACAATCACCCAAATAGCATCGAACATCTTCAAAGTCCATGGGAGCCCAACTACAAAATCCATGGTGATCCGCTCCCACTTCCACTCTAGAATATCTATCCGCTGAAGCAAGCCACCCGGTCTCTGATGCTCATATTTCACCTGCTGACAATTGAGATACCGAGCTACAAATCCCACAATGTCTTTCTTCATTCTCCTCCACCAGTAGTGCTGTCTCAGATCCTGATACATCTTCGCGGAACCCGGATGAATGGAATACTGCGAGCTATGGGCCTCCTCCAGAATCAACTCCTAAAGCCCATCTACATTGGGCACACATATCCGACCCTGCATCATCAACACCCCATCATCACCAATGGTTACATCTCTGGCATCATCATGTTGGAATCTGTCCTTAAGGACAAGCAAATGAGGATTATCATATTGGCGCTCTTTGATGCGATCATATAAGGTAGATCGAGAAATCACACAAGCCAATACCGACTGGGCTCCAAAATATCTAACTTCACAAAGCGATTGGCCAAGGCCTGAACATCAACTGCAAGAGGTCTCTCCCCAAATGGAATATATGCCAAACTCCCCATAGTCACCGCCTTTCTACTCAAGGCATCAGCCACCACATTGGCCTTCCCTTAATGGTACAAAATAGTAATATCATAATCATTTAGCAACTCCAACCATCTGTGCTGCCTCAAATTGAGATCCTTCTGCTTGAACAAGTGCTGGAGGCTACGATGATCAGTAAACACCTCACAAGACACACCATACAAGTAATGCCTCCAAATCTTCAATGCGTGAACTATGGCAGCCAACTCCAAAAAATCATGAACATGGTAGTTCTTCTCATGGGGCTTCAACTGACGAGAAGCATAAGCAATAAATCTACCCTCCTGCATCAACATGCACCCAATACCAACTCTCGAAGCATCAAAATACACGATATAAGAACCTGAAGCTGATGGCAATACTAACACTGGAGCTGTGGTTAAGGCAATCTTGAGCTTTTGAAAGCTCTCCTCACACTCATCCGACCACATAAATAGAGCACCCTTTTGAGTCAACTTGGTCAAGGGCGATGCGATAGATGAAAATCTCTGAACAAACCAGCGGTAATAACCTGCCAAACCAAGAAAACTATGAATCTCTATGGCTGAGGATGGTCTGGGCCAACTCTGAACCACCTCTATCTTCTTTAGGTCAACCTGAATACCCTCACTGGACACCACGTGCCCCAAGAATGCCACTAAACCAAGCCAAAACTCACACTTGGAAAACTTTGCATAAAGCTTTTCCTCTGTCACGACCCAAACTGGAGGGCCATGACTAGCACCTGACCATACTTGCCGAGCACCAACGTACATTTTATCTAACCTTTTTTTATTATCTTTTAGGGTTGACGAGATCAATATAAATGGTAGACCTGGATCATGGACAACTAGCAATAAAATATGATGGCATGAACATACATAGCAGGGGATGACCAGACAATCAAGAAACTACACATAAGGTACGAGCTACCACGCTACCATGAAAGACTATATAACAAAAACCAGCCGACAAGGCATACCAAACTATACATGAGTCGACACTTGTCTATGAGCCTCTAAATGAACATAAGTGCTGCAACTTAGCCGGAACAGGGCCCCGACATACCCATAATGTCTATAACAAAAATGCATACCAAGGCCACAGCAAGTCCGGAGAAGGGATCTCGCCAATCACTGCTGAACTGGACAACCTACTGTGGTGGGGGAGCTGCACTTACCTGTCTATTAGGGCCTGCAGCATGACATGCAACGTCCACAAACAAAATGATGTCAGTACGAATAAAGTACTGAGTATGTAAGGCAGGGGACCATAAATACGAATAGTAATGTAAGCAGGGATAGAGAATATACAACTTGGAACATCTGAGTACCTCTGAGGGCTACTTACATGAAATGCATGATACATATGTATATATACATAAACTTTTAAAACATACGCCTCTGTGGGCACCATCATCATCATATCGTACCCAGCCATAATAGGCTTGGTAAAAACGTACCCGGCCGTCACAAGGCTCGGTAGAATCGTACCCGGCCATGTGGAACTCAGTAAAATCCAACTGATCAGAGGTTGCACAATATGTGCGGTACCCGGCCAACTATAGCGCGGCTCGATAGAGTAAAATAGATACATATATAATGCATGCTCGACTCATGGAATCACATTCTAAACCTTTTGGAGTGACGTAAGGTCGGTATCCTCTGTACACGTTATTAAGACGAACTCTTCATTACGAACCTTATAAGAATCAAGAAGTACCAACAACATTGATAACATAAGAATAAGAGAAGCAACATTAACATCAATCATTCCATAAGAGGAAAAGCAATGTAAGTACTGCTAGCTTCTAAGAGTAGAGTATCTTTGGAAGCTCGTTCATTACATTATGTACAATCGGAGTCGTGCAAAAGAAGAAAAGGGATAGCCTCACATACCTTGTATATACTGCCCCAATCACAAGCTATGCAATTGTCACAACTCCTTAGTCTATAATAAGAGAAACGATACTATCGTTATCATTTAAGCGTCATAACTATTATGTATCGACCACAACCTATTTTACGTTGAAACGGACAACACCTCCCTTATATATATGACTTCACACCATTCCAAACAATCACCAAACAGCCCAAACAACAACAATAATAAACATATTGAGCCTCCCAAAACAGTCCACGCACAACCTAATTACATCATACATACGACGACCACCGTAGTCGTGTCAAACGACCCGGAAATGTTACGAATCACTATCAGCCCACAACCCTACATATATATGGTCTTACTCCACACCCTTCCACCTCCAAAACTCCAGAAAATAGTAGTAAAACACGCAGCCCAATAGCAACACAAAACAGTCCACAAAACAGTCCGCTACAAGTGAATAACTCGAACTCACGGCTTCCGATCACCGTCCCGTGAGTTCTTACATGTATAGAACGAATTACCATGAATTCACAGCAGAGAAAAATGTATGAAAGATGGCAGTAACTTACCTTACTTGTTGGATAACTCAGCCCTTCCCTTGGTTCTTCAAACTCTAGGTTTTACCTTCAAATAGAACTTGAAAGAGAGGGAAAATCGATTAGGGTTTGTGTGGGATTTTTGGGGAGGAGTTGCAGGGGTTAACTTTGGTTTTGAGGGTCTGAAATATGGATGAAATAACTGAGTTCATAACCCCTTAAAAGTCCTCTCTTGGCCGACTTATGTCTTTTAATTTTGTCCTATCATTTTGGCAAGTAGGTGATGCACCTACTTGTCATCTACCAATCTGCGCAGGCTTGCGAAAATATGAATATCTCTATACTCCGAGATCGTATTGATAAATGGTTTAATGAGTTGGAAACGAGACTCATAGATTTTTAATTTTGTGGGTTAGATCACCCCGTAATTCCTTGTAAATTAGGAGAAAAGCTTAGAAACATTTAACCTAATGTTTAAGTAAAATTATGAACCTAAGTTGCGACAACGTTTGTCGACTTTTGTTTCATAACTCGTTTGACTTCAAGACTTATGATACGGATATTATATGATTCAAATACCTTAATACATGACCTCTTGAGTGTATTAAGAACCTCTAGGTTTACCTGAAAATACGAGTTACAACATCCTTGATTCGTTTAACTTCTAATACTTGTTAATCACCCTTATACACCCTTGTATCACTTAAGACCAATAGGATTAACTTCTTATCATCTCAAAGGTAATTCCTTCTTGGATTTATGTTAACTAATATATGGCATGAACTAACGCGTGTGGATATGGGTTGTAACACCCTTCCCCCCTTAGGAACATTCATCTTCGAATATAAGGGTTCATGGGTAGTTTAAATCATCGTGGATTCCGGTCAAGTTTCTCCCATAAATAAAGGACAAACTTGCAAGCGGTTAACTCAACGTATGGCCTTACAAGAGTATGCAAAGCATTATGGACATGTACATTATCTGCATATCGCCATTTTGTATTAAGGAAGAGTATTCTCAAGTTATTGCTTACCTCATAGAGCCATTTCACCTTCCAATGTATCATGTGTTCCACCAACATCCTTATTATCTTCATTCTGGAATAGGTACGGGTATTTAGACTTCATCTCCTCTTCTGCTTCCCATGTTATTTCTTCCATATTCTTGTTCCTCCACAATACTTTGATGGAAGCTACATCTTTTGTTCTTAGCTTGCGGACTTGCCGATCTAATATAGCCATTGGCACTTCTTCATATGATAGGTCCTCTGTAACCTGTACATCTTTGATAGGGACGACTCGAGAAGGGTATCCAATACATTTCCTCAACATAGATACATGGAATACCAGGTGGACAAATTCCAATTCGGATGGCAATTCTAACTCATAAGCAACCTGTCCAATCCGTCGAAGAATTCCGATATACCTTGGACTCAACTTACCTTTCTTTCCAAAACGCATAATACCCTTCATTAGTGAGATCCTCAGGAAAACCCAATCACCAACCTCAAACTCCAGATCATGACGTCGGACATCGGAATAAGATTTTTGCCTGCTTTGTGCCGTCCTCAATCGCTCCTGTATCACTTTCACCTTCTCAATAGCTTGGTGAACCAAATCTGGCCCATATAATTCTGTTTCGCTGACTTCGAACCATCCAACTGGTGATCTATATCTTCTCCCGTATAGTGCCTCGTATGGGGCCATTTTAATACTGGAATGGTAGTTATTATTGTAGGCGAATTCTATGAGTGGAAGATGGTCATCCCAATTTCCCTTAAAATCTAGAACACATGCTCGTAGCATATTTTCCAGTGTCTGAATGGTACGTTCAGCCTATCCGTCAGTCTCCGGATGAAATGCAGTGCTGAGATTCACTTGTGTGCGTAAACCCTTCTGAAAAGACCTCCAAAAGTTAGCTGTAAATTGAGATCCTCGATCTGATATAATAGATACCGGCACACCATGAAGCCTAACAATCTCCTTCATATACATCTTCGCATAATCTTCAGCCATGTAAGTTGTCTTAACTGGCAGAAAATGGGCACATTTTGTAAGTCGATCAATTATCACCAAGATGGAGTCAAACTTATGATAAGAGCGAGGTAGTCCAATAATGAAGTCCATATTAATCACCTCCCATTTCCAGGTCGGAATCTCTATATTCTGAAGCAATCCATCGGGTTTCAGATGTTCTATCTTTACTTGTTGACAATTGGGACACTGGGCTACAAATTCTGCAATAGACTTCTTCATGTTATCCCATCAATACTGCTCCTTGACATCATGATACATCTTTGTCGAGCCGGGATGGATGGAATATCAGGATTAATGAATCTCATTCATAATCTTCTCTTACAACCCTGCCACATTAGGCACACATAATCGGCCCTGGTATCTTAGTGCCCCATCTCTTCCGATCTCAAAAGCCATACTTTTACACTGCTGAATGCTCTCTCTTAATCGTACTAAAATAGGATCTTCATATTGCCGTGCTTTTACCTCGGCTACCAAAGATGATTCTGATGTATTCTGTACAGTAACACCTCCGACATTAGAGTCTAACAATCTGATTCTCATATTGGCTAGCTGATGAAGCTCTTTAGTCAACCCCCATCTACCTGCCTCAATATGTACTAAGCTTCCCATTGATTTACGGCTGAGAGCGTCTGCCACAACATTGGCTTTACCAGGATGATACAATATCTCGACGTCGTAGTCTTTCAGTAATTCAAGCCACCTACGCTGCCTCAAATTCAACTCTTTCTGCTTTAAGATGTATTGTAAACTCTTGTGATCTGTGTAGATGTCAGCATGGACGCCGTATAAGTAGTGCTGCCATATCTTCAAAGCATATATTACTGCAGCAAATTCCAAATCATGGGTTGGATAATTCTTTTCATGCTTCTTCAGTTGTCTTGATGCATAAGCAATCACCTTCCCATGCTTCATCAATATGCACCCCAAACCTATACCTGAGGCATCACAATATACAACATAACCTTCTGTTCCTTCAGGAAGAGTGAGCACTGGTGCGGATGTCAATCGATTCTTCAGCTCCTGAAAACTACGTTCACAAGTGTCAGACCACTGGAACCTGGTAGCTTTCTGTGTTAACTTAGTCAATGGTGATGATATAGAGGAAAACCCTTCCACAAACCGCCTATAATATCCTGCTAGCGCTAGGAAGCTACGGACTTCTGATGGTGTTGTAGGTCTCGGCCAATTCTTTACTGCATCGATCTTCTGAGTGTCGACACTAATACCCTTGTCAGATATCACATGGCCAAGGAACGCTACTGAGTTCAGCCAAAATTTACATTTGGAGAGCTTAGCATATAACTTACGATCCTGGAGCGTCTGTAATACTATCCACAAGTGGCCCGCATGTTCCGCCTCCGAACGAGAATATACTAGAATGTCATCAATGAATACAATCACGAACACATCAAGATAGAGCCTAAATATAGTATTCATGAGATCCATAAAAGCTGCTGGGGCATTTGTTAGCCCGAACGACATCACCAAGAACTCAAAGTGCCCGTATTTTGTCCGGAAGGCCGTCTTTGGAATATCCTTCTCCTTAACCCTCACCTGATGATACCCTGAACGTAAATCAATCTTGGAGAAATACTTGGCACCCTGGAGTTGGTCAAACAGGTCATCAATTCTTGGAAGTGGATACTTGTTCTTTATAGTAGACTTATTCAACTGTCGATAGTCGATACACATCCGTAACGACCCGTCTTTCTTCCGCACGAATAGGACTGGTGCACCCCAAGGTGAAGTGCTAGGCCTAATAAAGCCCTTATCCAGCAAGTCCTTCAACTGCACCTTCAACTCTCGCAACTCTGCCGGGGCCATTCTGTATGGAGGAATAGAGATCGGTTGAGTGTCAGGCAACACATCAATGCTAAACTCAATCTCCCTTTCAGGAGGAAGGCCTGGGAGTTCATCTGGGAAAACATCTGGGAATTCATTGACCACGGGGATTGATTGTAAAGTAGGCGGTTTCGCCTACGCATCCCTAACGCAAACGAAATGATAAATGTAACCTTTTGAGATCATTTTCCTTGCCTTAAGATAGGAAATAAACCTACCTTTTGGTGTAG
The DNA here is from genome assembly GCF_000393655.2 of Nicotiana sylvestris. Classification (NCBI taxonomy): domain Eukaryota; kingdom Viridiplantae; phylum Streptophyta; class Magnoliopsida; order Solanales; family Solanaceae; genus Nicotiana; species Nicotiana sylvestris. Next base: position 127,363,778 of record NC_091060.1, on the reverse strand, counting down.
CAATATTCCCTTTCCATTCAATGATGGGTTCACCAGGAAATTGAAACCTAACCATCTTCGTACGACAGTCAACATTTGCATAGCATGAGGCCAACCAGTCCATTCCCATTATCACATCAAAATCAACCATTTCTAACTCAAATAAATTTGCCGAGGTTTGACGACTACAAATCATCACAGTGCAACCTCTATATACCCTTCTAGCAATCACAGAATCTCCTATCGGAGTAGATACCGCAAGGGGTTTACTTATCAATTCAGGTTCAATGCCAAACTTATTAGCCACAAAGGGTGTAACATATGATAATGTAGATCCCGGATCAATCAGCGCATATACATCATAAGAAAACACAGATATAATACCTGTAACAACATCTGGAGACGACTCGAGATCCTGTCGACCTACTAGAGCATAGGTTCGATTTTGACCACCCCTCAAACTCGGCACTGCACCTATACCTCTACCACGACCTGTCGACTGCTGAAAACCCCGTGCTGGAGGTCGAACTGATGAGGAAGAAGCAGACACAGATCCAGTCGGCTGAGCCATACCATCACCTCCCCTGTTAGGACAATCCCGCATCATATGGCCAGGCTGTCCGCAAGAATAACATGCATCAGAACCTCGACGGCACAGTCCAAAGTGGGCCTTGCCGCACTGATCACAACGTGGTGTTGTGGGTCTCGTCTGACTAGTATCCCTATGATGTTGCGAGCCTGATGCCTGCGAACTTTGACCTGGACTAGAATGTAAATCGATCATATTAAGGCCTCTGAAACTGTGGGGGAGCACTAGCTATAAGTGGCGCCAAACTCCTCGAAGACTGGGGCCTGACGCTGCCTCTGAAGTCATTAGAATACCTTGCAAATCTCGCCCTCTTATGCTGGCCCCTATCCTGCTCCCTATCTGCCCTCCACTGGCGCTTACGATCCTCTAGGGTCTGGGCATAAGCCTGAATACGGGATATATCCATGCCCTCCACCAAGGAGGCTGTAGTGCACTCATTTATCAGATGTGGTCCCAATCCGTTCACGAACAAATGCACCCTATCACTCATCTCGGCCACCATATGGGGAGCATACCTTGCTAAAGAATCGAACTGCATACTGTACTCTCGCACACTCATATTACCTTGTCTAAGGTTCAAGAACTTATCAGCTCTAGCTCGTCGTATCTCAACTGGCAAGTAGTGACGAAGAAAGGCCTCAAAAAATTCCTTCCACACAGCTGGAGGAGCGTTCGAACCCCTGGATCTCTCCCAACTATCATACCAGAGAACCGCTAAATCCCGTAGCCGATAAGAAGCCAACTCTACTGCCTCTGTATCACTAACATGCATAACCCGCAGTGTACGATGAACCTGGTCAATAAAAGTTTGCGGGTCCTCCTTGGGGTCTGATCCGGTAAACACTGGAGGGTCTAAATTAATAAAATCATGAACTTTCATACTAACTGGTTTATCAGCAACACTTGTATTTTGCCTCTGAGTCTGAGCAACTACCAAGCTAGTCAGTAACTGTAAAGCACTCTGCATATCCTGGTCTGTAGTGCCAGACGGAGGAACTGGAGGTGCTGGGTGCCTCCTAATATCCTCTGGAGGAGACGGGGTAGATGGGGTATGAGACGACATCTCACTCTGAGCCTCACTTTGGCCTGCTCTGGCTAGGGGCACCTGACTGGTACCCTCTCCCGTAGCTGTATCAAGCCGTCTACTAATTGTTTGCTTCCTAGTTGAAGGCATCGTTGAAAGAAAATAAGGTGAGTATTAGAGACGAACACTTACAACTCAACTCTATGCACGATCTAGATTCAGGAAGAAGGTAACAACCCTAGATGTCATGTAGCTTCCTGATTATAAATGTTGTGCGCTACACATCCATAATCAAGACTCTACTAGACACGGCTCATAGACAATCCCTAGGACAGACTTGCTCTGATACCAAGTTTGTCACGACCCAAACTGGAGGGCCATGACTAGCACCCGACCATACTTGCCGAGCACCAACGTACATTTTATCTAACCTTTTTTTATTATTATTTTAGGGTTGACGAGATCAATATAAATGGTAGACCTGGATCTTGGACAACCAGCAATAAAATATGATGGCATGAACATACATAGCAGGGGATGACCAGACAATCAAGAAACTACACATAAGGTACGAGCTACCACGCTACCATGAAAGACTATACAACAAAAACCAGCCGACAAGGCATACCAAACTATACATGAGTCGACACTTGTCTATGAGCCTCTAAATGAACATAAGTGTTGCAACTTAGGCAGAACAGGGCCCCGCCATACCCATAATGGCTATAACAAAAATGCATACCAAGACCACGGCAAGTCCGGAGAAGGGATCTCGCCAATCACCGCTGAACTGGACAGTCTACTGTGGTGGGGGAGCTGCACCTGCCTGTCTATCAGGACCTGCAGCACGACATGCAGCGTCCACAAATAAAAGGACGTCAGTACGAATAAAGTACTGAGTATGTAAGGCAAGGAACCATAAATACGATCAGTAATGTAAGCAAGGATAGAGAATATACAACCTGTAACATCTTAGTACCTCTGAGGGCTACTTACATGAAATGCATGATACATATGTATAAATACATAAACCTTTAAAGCATTCGCCTCTGTGGGCATCATCATCATCATATCGTACCCGGCCATAATAGGCTCGGTAGAATCGTACCCGGCCACGTGGAGCTCGGTAAAACCCAACTGATCAGTGGTTGCACAATAGGTGCCGTACCCGGCCAACTATAGCGTGGCTCGGTAGAGTAAAATAGATACATATATATAATGCATGCTCGACTCATGGAATCACATTCTAAACCTTTCGGAGTGACGTAAGGTCGGTATCCTCTGTACACGTTATTAGGACTAACTCTTCACTATGAACCTTATAAGAATCAGGAAGTACCAACAACATTGATAACATAAGAATAAGAGAAGCAACATTAACATCAATCGTTCCATAAGAGGGAAAGCAATGTAAGTACTGCTAGCTTCTAAGAGTAGAGTATCTTTGGAAGCTCGTTCATTACATTATGTACAATCAGAGTCGTGCAAAAGAAGAAAAGGGATAGCCTCACATACCTTGTATACACTGCCCCAATCACAAGCTATGCAATTGTCACAACTCCTTAGTCTACAATAAGAGAAACGATACTACCGTTATCATTTAAGCGTCATAACTATTATGTATCGACCACAACCTATTTTACGTTGAAACGGACAACACCTCCCCTATATATATGACTTCACACCATTCCAAACAATCACCAAAAAGCCCAAAAAACATCAATAATAAACATATTGAGCCTCCTAAAATAGTCCACGCACAACCTAATTACATCATACATACGACGACCACATTAGTCGTGTCAAACGACCCAGAAATGTTACGAATCACTATCACTCCACAAACCTACATATATATGGTGTTCCTCAAAACCCCTCCACCTCCAAAACTCCAAAAAATATAAGTAAAACATGCATCCCAATAGCAACACAAAACAGTCCACAAAACAGTCCACTACAAGTGAATAACTCGAACTCACGGCTTCCGATCACCGTCCCGTGAGTTCTTACATGTATAGAACGAATTACCATGAATTCACAGCAGAGAAAAATGTATGAAAGATGGCAGTAACTTACCTTACTTGTTGGATAACTCAGCCCTTCCCTTGGTTCTTTAAACTCTAGGTTTTACCTTCAAATAGAACTTGAAAGAGAGGGAAAATCGATTAGGGTTTGTGTGGGATTTTTGGGGAGGAGTTGCAGAGGTTAACTTTAGTTTTGAGGGTCTGAAATATGGATGAAATAACTGAGTTCATAACCCCTTAAAAGTCCTCTCTTGGCCGACTTAGGTCTTTTAATTTTGTCCTATCATTTTGGCAAGTAGGTGATGCACCTACTTGTCATCTACCAATCTGCGCAGGCTTGCGAAAATATGAATATCTCTATACTCCGAGATCGTATTGACAAATGGTTTAATGAGTTGGAAACTAGACTCATAGATTTTTAATTTGGTGGGTTATATCACCCCGTAATTCCTTGTAAATTAGTAGAAAAGCTTAGAAACATTTAACCTAATGTTTAAGTAAAATTATGAACCTAAGTTGCGACAACGTTTGTCGACTTTTGTTTCATAACTCATTTGAATTCAAGACTTATGATACGGATATTATATGATTCAAATCCCTTAATACATAACCTTGAGTGTATTAAGAACCTCTAGGTTTACCTGAAAATATGAGTTACAACATCCTTGATTCGTTTAACTTCTAATACTTGTTAATCACCCTTATACACCCTTGTATCACTTAAGACCAATAGGATTAACTTCTTATCATCTCAAAGGTAATTCCTTCTTGGATTTATGTTAACTAATATATGGCATGAATTAACGCGTGTGGATATGGGTTGTAACATCCTCCCTCAATCTCTGCAACACAACACTCAAATGCTCCGCGTTCTCCTCCTAACTACGCGAATACACCAGAATATAATCAATGAAAACTTTGACAAACGAGTCGAGATAAGGCTGAAACACGCTATTCATCAAATGTATGAACACTGCTGGGGAATTTGTCAGCCCAAAAGACATCACCAAGAACTCATAATGACTGTATCGGGTCCTGAAAGCCGTCTTAAGAATATCCGAGTCCTTGAACTTCAAATGGTGGTAACCTAAATGGAGATCAATATTGGAGAACACTCTCGCTCCCTGAAGCTGGTCAAACAAATCATCGATACGAGGCAAATGATACTTGTTCTTGATTGTTACTTTGTTCAACTGCCTGTAATCAATGCACATCCTTATCGTGCCATCCTTCTTCTTCACAAATAGAACCGGTGCACCCCAAGGCGACATACTAGGCCGAATGAATCCCTTATCAAGGAGTTCCTGAAGCTGCTCCTTTAACTCCTTTAACTCCGCTGGTACCATATGATATGGTGGAATAGAAATGGGCTGAGTGCCCGGCACCAAGTCAATACAAAAATCAATATCCCTGTCCGGTGGCATGCCCGACAGATCTGCAGGAAACATATCAGGAAAATCCCTCACAACTGGAACATAATCAATACTGGGAGTTTCTGCACCTCCCTCCCTCACAAAAGGCTAAGTAAGAAAGACAACCTTTCCCAACCATATGCTAGGACTTCAAGAATGAAATTATCCTACTGGGGACATAATCAGTCGAACCTCGCCACTCAATCTGTGGCACACCCGGCATAGCCATTGTCATTGTCTTAGCATGACAGTCCAAAATATCTCGACACGGAGATAGCCAATCCATGCCCAATATCATATCAAAGTCTACCATACATAACAACAACAGATCCACTCGGGTCTCCAGACCCCCAATAGTTTTTACACAGGACCGGTACACACGGTCTACAACAACAATATCGCCCACCGGAGTAGATATACGAACAGATAAAACAAGAGACTCACGGGGCGTATCCAAATAACATGTAAAGTATGATGACACATAAGAAGAAGTGGAACAGGGATCAAATAATACAGAGGCATCTCTCTGGTAGACTGAGACAATATCTGTAATAACAACATCTAAAGTAATAGTATCGGGTCTAGCTGGAAGTGCGTAGAAATGGGCCTCACCACCACCTGATCAACCTCCCCCTCTAGGGCGACCCCTAGCTGACTGACCTCCACCCCTAGCTGGCCGGGTGGGTGATGGTGAAGTAACTGGCGCTAAGGCTGATGGGTGACTGCTCTACTGAGATGAACCCCCAAGACGATAAGGACACTGCCTACACATATGACCCAACTCTCCACATTCATAGAAACTCCTGGGTGCTGGAGACGGGGACTGAAGGGAACCCCTAGCACCAGAATGACTAGCAGATGCACCTGGCATAGAAGAACCCTGAGCTGATGGAGCACGGGACGAACTCTAGGCTGGAAGGGCATTGAGTGATGACTAGCCCTGATGAGAACTGTGAGAACCATGACCCGATGATGCCCCACGATAACTTAGGCGAGCTGGCTGAGCATGCCTGAATGGACGGCCTCTGCCGTGCTGAAACTGACATCTCTAAGGAGCACCGCCATAACTACTAGATCCCCGAGGCCTCTTAGCCTTCCTCTCATCTCGCTCCTGGCGACGATATGACTCAATCTTGCGGGAAATATATATAACCTCCTCAAAAGTAGCACCAGACACCCTCTCCCTGGTCATGAGAATACGAAGCTGATACGTGAGGCCATTAACAAACCTCCTAATACTCTCCCTCTCTGTAGGAACCAACCAAATAGCATGACGAGCTAACTTCGAGAACCTCATCTCATACTACGTCACAATCATCTCTCCCTGACATAACCACTCGAACTACCTATGCAGCTCCTCTGTGCGAGACTGTGGTACATACTTCTCCAAAAAGAGAACGGAGAACTACTGCCAGGTAATGGGTGCTGCACCAACAGGCCTACGCCTCTCATAAGCCTCCCACCAAGTGAAGGCGGCTCCAGAAAACTGAAAAGTAGTGAAAGCGACCCCGCTGGTCTCCAGAATACCTACTGTATGAAGAATCCTCTGACACTTGTCCAAGAAACCCTGGGCATCCTCGCCCTCTACACCACTGAAAGTCGGAGGCTGAAGTCTACCAAACCTCTCCAATCGATGCTGCTCGTCCTCTGGCATAGCAGGAGCTACATAGTCCTAAACAGCTGCAACCGCCTGGGCTAGATGTGCCCCCGATGTCTTAAGTCCCTACATGACCTGCTCAGGTGTGCGAGCGGTGGGAGTCTGAGTGCCTCCCTCGGCCTGAGAAGTAGCTGTTGATACCCAATTTTTCCCTATATATTTTAAATATGTATAAATACCTTCAAAACAGCATATATATGCATATATAAGCATGTACAAGGTTTTTATAATTTTTTCCATAATTTTAAGAGTTTAAATTGATTTATTTTCTCCCTTGTTATTCATAAACTCTCCAATAATTATTTTCAAATTATTTTTAGGATGATTTTTTTAATTTAATTTCTATACTTATGTCAAAATATGGCTAATATGTTTTTCATGCATTTTAATTAGTATTTTTTAGGCTAAATTGCATATAATTGCAATGTTAGCCCATTTTAATGTATAATTATATTTTATAGGCGTGAAATTGGTCCCTATATTTTAAAATGATAATTATATATTTTAAATCATTTTGGTATAGAAAAATTATTTTCAAAAAACTATTTATTATTTATTATAAACTAAAATAGGGAAAATTGACTATTAAAATCATAGCCAGATTTGGCTTTCAATTCTAGCCTAATTTTAACCCAACCCCAACCCAATTTCCTACCCAATTAACCTGACCCAGACCTTAAAAATTCCTACCCAAACCCAGAACCCATATACCCGGTCAAATCCTGACCGTTGATCTCCCAGATCAACTGTCCAAACGAGCCCTTTCCTTTTTTAATCCTAAAGACCACAAACCCTATCTCATTTCTGAGATTCTGCTGCCCTCAAACTCTCTCATCTCCTCTCTTCTCTCAACCTAACCCTAATCCCCTTCAATCGCCGCCTCCTTCTCTGGTCATCTCTGGCGACCACCTTTCAACCCCAAGCCTCTAACGGTTCCTCCATCACTTTGCTCATCATCTTTGAGGCCTTCAAGGGCCCTGGGCCATGCTGATTTGTATCTAGGGTTTCTGGTTTGGTTGTTCATGGCTTCTACAGTGTGATTTTGGGCAAAATAACACTATATATGTTATGATCTTTGAAGTTTATAGTAGGTTCTTCCGTTTCTATTTGGGTTTCCTTTGAAACCCTAACTTTCGTTTGTATCTCTCAGATCTGTGCTCTTTTTAACGATTTAAGTTTGTTTCTTTCTATGTTTTACACTATTCTCAAAGTTCTTTTGAAGAATCATCAACTTTAAGCCGTTTTTACTTTCTTTAAAGTTAGGGTTTCTTAGAGTTTCTTCTACACTTGTTTAAACTGATTTCTTTTTATGTTTAAACCTCTTTCGTTGCATATCTTGACTGATTCTATATTCTTATTGCTTTTAACTCGCCTATGTTAAAAGCCCTAATTTTTAGATCTTCTTTGTTTTGATTCTGTGTGTTAGCATGACTACTCGACTCTTGTTAAGTTTCTATTAGTTACCATGCTTCAAATGGGTTTTATTGAGTCCTTAGTCTACTTGTATCACCTCTGTGTGATTATATTCATCTTGATTTGTTCATCTCTTGCCTCTTTCTATCAATATTGCTGACCTTGCCTGTTTGCTACGTTTGTTTGTCCTTCTCAATTTATATGTTGAGGTATAGAATCATGAGTCCCTCTTTATCGATTGTGATTTCCTTAATTGATGGTTTGATTGAAAGATTTCTTTTGAAACCCTAAATTTTATCTCATCTATTTAAATTGACTGAGTTCCTACCTTATTTGCTGTGGTATTTATTCTGACTAAATCCTTTCCTTAATTGGAGTTTGCTTAACCTAGTCCTAATTGGCCACCCTATGCTTACTAAACCTTGAATCTTTCCTTACTAGTCATGTACTGATTTTCTCTTGCCTTATATACTACTGGTTCTTACCGTTTGAATTAATTCCCTTAACTTAAGGGAGTACTGGCCTTGATTTTCTGACTAACTGATTCTGAGTTCCTTAATTACCATACTACTATGATTCTTACCTTATTTTACTACCTGTTTTCAACTATAAAAACTCCACTCTCTCATTAACACAACACGAACACTTGGGGTCCAAAAACTATCTCTCATACTAAAAGATCTCTGCTCTCTATTGTGCTATTTGCTACTGTTAGCCGGCTGCAAGCCAAGGTTAACCATTTGTGCTCTCTGTTGTTCTTTTCATTATGCTTACTCTCCTCTTCATTGGTATGTCCTAGTTTCAATTCAAAGTTCCAACAACAACATGCTTCTCTTATTGTTGCAGTTTCTCTTGTTTCTAGTTTGCTTCTATTTGGGTATCTGTTGTGAAATTTGTAGTTAAGAGTACACTATCAGCATGATATTATGTCTTCCCCTTCCTTTAGGTCAGTGTATTCCCCCTTTATGTGTAATTATGAACATGTCTTATCTCCTACTTGTTGTGTACTTACTATCCTATATCTTATGAATCCCCAAATCCCTATCACCCCTCTATGTGGTTGTGTCTTTCAGGACTTGTTTTGTGACTATTCCAGTGTCAGCTATTTCTGAGCATGACTAAACCAGTCCTAGACCCTTGCTGGGTTATGTGTTTGCAGTCAAATGCTCTATGTGTCCCAAACCGCTTGATCCTTGTGTGTGCTTACTGAATTTACTTGGTTATGTGAACCAACTATGTGTAAGCCTGTCCTAAGGTGTTTTAACTTCTGTTCATCTCTTCAAACAAGTCTCTGATTGTTTTACTACATTATTTTCAAAGGAAAAGACTTTGGTTAAATGCAGATTCTTCTAAAACCTTTTCAACTTTTGTCCATCACTTCTCACTCTACTCTTAGTCAATAAGTTCTTCCCCCTATAGTAAGTATACTGCCATGGGATCCTGTTGAGAACCCTCTGAACTCTGGCATACCAAAGCTGGCCTTTCCACACTGCACTTGTCCAATCTTTGGTTACTAAGTCTAGGTGTAAGCACTGCCCGGGATCCTTGAGATCCTTAGGGAACTTTGATGCACCTAGGCTCTGATTTGTCTATGGAATTGAGGCTTATGAGACCATTGGAGGCTTTGGGAAACTTGGGCCTATTTTTACGTATGTAATTTATTCATTGGCCTGTAATAATTTGTAAACATATATTGGGGTATTTAGTAAAAGGATGGGTATAGATGCATACTTTCTGGGGTAATACGGGTAGAAATCCTGCTCTTAGGACCTTACTTTTAAAGTCTGATTGTTTGCCTAAGTAGAAAACATGCTCATAGGACTTTACTCTTTAATCTGTTTGCTTTGCCTAATAGAAATCATGTCCATAGGGCTTTACTTTTAAAGCTTGTTTACTCATCAAGTAGAAACCATGCCTATAAGGTTTTACATTCTATCATGTTTAGAAACCATGCACATAGGGTCCTAAACAATCGTGCCTTAAATTAGTTCAATAGTAGATGCCATGCCTATAGGAATTCAGTTATAACGAGTATTTCTGTATGTTGCTATACCTGCAAATCAATTAAAATCAGTAATCTACCTAGATATCATACCTATAGAAAGCCCTACTCACAATTATGTCTGTTAATTTAACTTAGTCTAATAAATCAACTTCATTACGCCTAGTTCATTTTTAAATTGGTCTTATTAAGCATTAAGCATTTACTGAAACAAGTTCTTTCAAAACTGCCTCAATCTCATTAGATATCATGCCTATAGGTATTAAAGGAGTCTATTTCAAAATCTGTTTGTTTATGCATTAATATAGACACCAGTATTCTGCATATAGGTAAGCCTTTAGGGCGTTTTCAAAATTGCATTTCTCTGAAATTGTCCCTGTGGCTTAACGTTTCCGATCCTAACAGGCTTTTAAAAGAGTCCCTAGGCAACCACTAGGGTGTAACTTCTGAGTCTAAAAAAGGGTTGTCTGTTTCTGCATATTCACTTAGATATCCTGCTTTAGGACATTGTTTAATAAAAGACCTTAAATGTGCTTGAGTCGTGCTGCCTATGTGTTTGTTTGAGGAGGAAACTTTGAGCCTCTTAATTGCTCTCATTATGTGTGAAAGTCCTAAATGCTTTTGACTGTCGCCTTATAATTTTTGCCTTTTAAAACCTTAGGGGTACGTCTAGAACCACCTATAGATAAAGGTCCTAACTCCCTCCAGGACCATTAAAAAGGGACGGGTAGCAGCACGTAATAGGAATCATTGACCAAACACTCGCTTTGCATGACCAATAAGGGGAGGGAAAAAGGAGGCGCGACAGTATGGCGACTCTGCTGGGGATATTTTTAGGCTCTTACCATAACGAACTTGTCTTTTACAAATTAGTCCAAGCATGCTTATCCCGTACCTTGCCCCTTTATTTGGATTTAACTGTCTATTTTTTAAGCATTTATGATTTCTTTATTGCCCTAAAACTGACTTGTCTCTTTGTTTTTTTTCCCTGTAACTGTCCTTCAATTATTTAAATATTGTATTTATTTTTCCCTACGTGAAAATACTTGACTACATGTTATTTATTGCTGCATAAATCATGCTCCACATCATATTCCACTCGTGCGTCTCAAATCTTATAGCAACGCTTTAATGAGTGGTTGCGCTCTTCCTATTTACTACCCTTAAATTCAGAAAGGCTTATTTGCGGTAAAACCAGTCGATCAGTGGTGCAGTTGACAGTTCCATGCCTTCCCCCTCAAGTTGTCCGCTTGAGGGTACCAGTCTAAAACCCCATAGTAACCTTACTCTATTTAAATTATGCATGCATCATGGTCAAACCTAGTTGGATCAGTTATGTTGTCCACATAATGATCCTTTAATATAAGCCTTATCCAAAGTCTATTGGGTTTTCCATAATCCCAACGGACGCAACCACATTTTGTGCATTAATTTGGAGAACTATATGCCAATATGCTGATCATGAATGTATAAATAGCCGAGTTTGGTGAGGGTAAGGTCTAACCCTTTTGTTTTGTAGAAAATGAGGCACGAGGTCCCCAGATTAGTTATGGTTAGCAACATCCCACCATTGATGCTAGATTGGTGGGAGGACCTTTCCTCAAGCGACAAGAAGCACATGAAAAAGTACCTGGGTAACCTGCCTTCCTTGCTGGATATTGAACCAAACAACAAATTGATCGAGGCTGCTACCTTATTCTAGGATAGTGAAAGATCTCTGTTCCATTTCGGCGACATAGAGATGACACCACTTCTAGAGGAAATAAGAGGACTTGCAGGTTTGACTTGGGAAAGTCCTGGGCTTTTGGTGCCAGAAAACTATACGGGCAGATGATTTTTGAAGATGATGGGGTTGAAAAAGAATGTCGACCTAGTGTGCTTAAAGGACTCCTACATACCTTTCGAATATCTGTATGAGAGGTATGGCCATATCAAGTCTTTCCGCACTTACCATGATGAGATCGCCCTCACTTCATTGGGTCATATCCACCGCAGAGTGTTTGTGTTCATTGTGTGCTTTCTAGGGCTGATAGTGTTCCCAATGAAAAAGGGAAAAATCCACACTAGGTTAGCCATGGTCTCCAAAACTCTGATGGAAGGGATTAATGGGCGTTAAACATATACCATAGTCCCCATGATAATAGCTGACATCTACAGGGCCCTGGAGCGCTGTCAAAGAGGGATCCAACATTTCGAGGGTTGTAATTTATTGCTCCAGTTATGGTTGTTGGAGCATCTCCAAAAGGGTCGCTATCGTCAAGAATTTCCGCAAAGGGCTTGGAACGACCACATTGCCTTCCATCACCCTAAGCAAATGTCCTACATTTCAGACAGATTTGCTTAGCTAGAAAGTGCCAGAGAATGGGTAGAGTTCTTCGACAATCTGACCGAGGGACAGGTGTAGTGGATGGTTGAATGGTTCCCAACAGATGAGTTTATTATTAAGTCCAGGGATGCTCCGCACTTGGTGTTGATCGGGTTGAGAGGATATATACATATGTCCTTATGCGAGTTATGAGGCAAGCAGGTAGAAAACAGGTTATACCAAGGGTCGTCAAGATGAGTCATTTCAGGGAAAATTTCCAAGACGACGACATACCTTACAAGTGGCAAGCTCAGCACATGTGGCACTGCAAAATCATTGTGGAGAAAAGCACTATTGAGCCAGATAGATATCACGCGGGTTGCGAGCCTCTCTACCCGACTGGTCGAGGGAATAGAATCATAGACAAGGAAGCTGAAGCCCAAGTCAAATACAACAGGCTGCGCAAGAGGGTCCACGACTCTGAGAATGAGCATCGGGAAATACATGAGAGGAACGTGAGGTTGATTAAGGAATGGAAAGAGATGGAAGTCACTTCCAATAGGAAACTGGAATATTTGGAGCGAGGAATAGTGGAGCTGGAGGGCAAAGTCATAAAGAGGATTGAAAACTGCCAGAATGCTGAGTGAGCTGAGGGAGGACATCTGGCCCGAGCCTACTTGCTGCTGGGACTGCGCGAGCTAGGAGATCTGTTTGATGGAGTCAGGAAGATCGAATTTGGGGAAGGTCCTTCTGGGACCAAATAGATTAGATTTACTTGTTTTTCTTAAAATGTAATAAGGCCAAGTGCCAATAGCAACTTGTTTTATTTATTATGTTAATGTCGTTTTTGGATTCGTCTACTTTTATATTATGAAATGAAGCATTTATTGGCATTTGAAGTTCTCCAAATTTATTTGTCGCTAGGCCTACCTCGGGCACAATGAGGCTCCCAAATTAGGACACGAGTTTATATTTCGCAATATGTGTTTAAATACTGCAAACAACTCAAGATCCTCGCTAACTTGTTACCTTTTGTTTTTGTTTATTTTTATTATTATTCCCATCCCCTTAGGTTGGTTCATCCATACTGGCCTCATCATCATATCATACCAGATCTAGAGGCCCTCCACCTCCTCCTCCTCCAAGCAATACAAAAGCAGAGGGAAAGAAAAGATGGACGACTTAAGTGGAATCTGAAAGGAAAATGTTAAGAACGTAGAGACTTTTGACGACCGCAATACTCCAGCCCCTAATGACTTGGTTTTGAGACTGGAATAGAAGATACTAGAACTGCAAGGAGAACTTGTGCAGGTCCGCAATTTGGAAAACTTGTTACTCGCCCTTAATGTCCCTGATATCCACCAACAAGATGTAAAGAACCCGACACCTCCTCAGAACACACAAAACCAAAATCCTACCGTACCAAATCAATACGCAACTCCACCTCAAAATATCCATCCGTTGCCAATACCAACTCCACCACAACATCATCATCAACCGATTCAATACCCACCAACTACCACTTACCACACTCCCCAAAATACACCACCACTCATTCCGGATCCACAAAACTCCACGAATGACCATCACTATACCCAAGTTCCTGGCACCCATTAGAGCAATCCCATATACGTGGAAACTATACCACATTCTGCCCAACCTATTTCCTGTGCACCGGAACCTTCCAAAAAGGACCTGCTCATTAAGAACATGGCCGAAGAAATCAAGGAGTTAACAAGCCAAATTCAAGGTGTTGAAAGCGATAGAGGAATAGAAGGTTTGAACTATGAAGATCTGTGCATACAACCGGATGTGGAATTGCCAGAAGGGTACAAACCTCCCAAGTTCAAAATGTTCGATGGTACAAGTGATCCCAGGGTTCACCTAAGGACCTACTGTGACAAGCTTGTCGGGGTTGGAAAAGATGAAAAGATTCAAATAAAGCTCTTTATGAGGAGCCTTACGGGGGACGCTTTGTCTTGGTATATCAGCCAGAATCCCAAGAAACGGTCCAATTGGGTAAGCATGGCGTCGAATTTCATGGACCGATTCACGTTCAACACGAAAAATGCACCGGATGTCTTCTACATTCAGAACCTTAAGAAGAAACCTACTGAAACTTTCTATGAATATGCTACTTGTTGGAGATCGGAAGCCGCCAAGGTCAGGCCCACTTTGGACGAAGAACAAATGAATAAATTCTTCGTCAGAGCACAAGATCCATAATATTTTGAGAGGTTGATGGTCATCGAAAAGCACACATTCTATGATATCATCAAGCTTGGGGAAAGAATCGAGGAAGGAATCAAGAGCAGAATGGTAATGAATTTTGAGGCACTAGAAGCCACAAATAAGGCACTACAATCAGGCGGCATATAAAAGAAGAGAGATATCGGGGCAGTAATGGTGTCCTAGGGCCCAAAAACTCCACTCACATATCAAACACCTCCACCCACCTATCAAACACCTCCACCCACCTATCAAACACCTCCACCCACATATCAAACACCTCCACCCACATACCAAGCATCACCACCTACATATCAACCTACATCTCCCAGATATTCCCAACCAGCCACTGTTCATCACACCTATAATTCCCAACCATCCCACTTCCAATCACCACCAACTCGCCAAAATTATCCAAGACCAAGACCCAACTTCGACCATAAGTCGCCCAGACAATACATCGCCATTGCTGAGCCCATCGACCAATTGTATGAAAGGTTAAAGGCCGCAGGTTATGTCACCCCTGTTCCCGCTATGGCACTAGAAAATCCATCCCAATGGGTCAATTCGAACAAAACCTGTGCATACCACTCCAGTATAAAGGGCACACCACTGCTGAGTGCCGAACATTGAAGGATAAGATCCAGACACTCATTGACAACAAGGTCATACAAGTGAAAGAAGCCATACCTAATGTCCGCAATAATCCCCTCCCTGATCATAGAGGTGACAATATACATGTTATAGAAACAAATGAAGAATGGGACCCTGAGGGGTCAATCGGGCTTATCCGAGAAGGTGATGACTTTAAGGTTGCAGTTACACTTACTCCTATCATGGTTCAGACTCAGGCACCTATTGATGTTGAGGTAACTGCATAAGTTCCATTTGAGGTGGAAGTAGCTCTGCCCGCAGCCACCTCCGCTCCATTTGAAGTAGAAGTAGTCACACCTTTTTACTGTGACGGTGTTAACCACACCCCCATTCAACTCAAAAGCAATACCCTGGGATTATGTTGCCGAGGCTTGGCGAAAAGGGAAGACTAAGATAGAGGAATCCAACTCCATACAAGGAATGAATAGAACTGGAAGAGTCTACACACCTGAACACCTGGGAGGTTCAAGTAAGGATGCCACTGCTAGGTAGACTGTCATTGAGACTAGACCGGATGACCTGTGGAGGAAAGTACAGGCAAAAGAGTATTCTGTTATTGATCATATGAACAAAGTCCCTGCTCAGTTATTTATCCTGTCACTATTACAGAATTCAGAAGCACACAAAAACGCCTTGATAAAAGTACTGAGCGAGGCTTATGTACCCAATAAATCACTGGTGGAGAAATGGCCAACATGGTCGGTCAGGTGCTAGAGATCCATAATATTATCTTCCACAAAGATGAGCTACCGCCCGAAGGTTTAAATCACAATCGAGCATTGCATATCACAGTACAATTTGAAGACAAGTTTATTGCCAGGGTCCAGGTCGATGGAGGTTCGAGTCAAAATATTTGTCCGTTGGACACCCTGAAAAGGTTGGACAAAGGTTTCCACGAAATACAGACTGGAAGCATGAATGTGAAGGCTTTCGATAGGTCCTAGAGGGCCACGATCGGGGAAATCAACCTTTGCTTGCAGATAGGACCTACTTGGTTCGACGTTGAATTACAAGTGCTTGACATACCAGCCTCAGATAATCTTTTGTTGGGATTCCCATGGATCCATGTTACCGGAGCCGTGCCCTCCACACTGCATCAAGACGTAAAATTCGAATGGAACCGTCAGGAGGTAATCATTCATAGAGATAGGAGTAACCCCATCTACATAGTCAAACCATCCCGGCCATTGGACATAGAAGAAGGCTAGGAGGAGAAACCTATCACCACATTGAACAGGTCAATGCCGTCAAGAAGGATAAGTGGTGGAGTAACAAAATAGAAAGCATACTAGCATGGTCCGGATATGAACCCGACAAAGGGTTGGGAAAGAACCTCTAGGGTATCACCAAGCCGATACGGCTGAAAAATCATGGTACCACCTTTGGGCTCATATACCAGTATACATGGCAAGAGTACAGGGAGTGGTCGCCTCCATGGAGTGGACCATATTAACCTCTTGAGCAACCGGTACCACGTTTGGAATAAGCTTTCCACCAGGCTGACACAATATGGGGAACCGCAGAAGAAGAAGCACTAGCTAGGCTGAATGATCTGTTCTTGAAAGATGAGGATATGGATTGCAGTGCCATAATTGAGGAGGAGAAGGAAGAAGGCCTCACCATTCTGACTGTGGCAAAGGGAGCTATTCTCAGAAACTAGATCGCCACACCATCCCGATCCCGCCGAGTCTCTAGGTAGCTTGGCAAAATTTATAGCCATTTTAGGCATTTTAAATTTCCAGCAATTATGTTTTAAGATTTCTTTCAAAATAAATGCTCGATCCACCGATCCAAGCTTTGTTTGAACAATTTTATCAGTTTTAATCAAAGGCAATTATCCTTTATCATTATTCATTACTATTTTATACTTTACCTTCTACAGTGTTATTATTACTTTTGCTGATGAACCAGTGACTGTGACATGTAATGAGGCAACCCAACATGAGAATAGTGACTCAAAGGAAGAAGATGAGATACCCGAGGAAATTATCAGAGAAGTTGAGAATTTTGAGAACAAGCCTAAATCCAACTTGGACGAAACGGAGACAGTAAATTTGGGAGACGCCGAGACCGTCAAAGAGACCCACATCAACATTCACTTGTCACCAACAGAGAAGGAAGAATACATCCATTTTCTAAAGGAATATGAGGATATCTTTGCATGGTCGTATGATGATATGACCGGTTTGAGCACATCTATAGTAGCTCACAAGTTGCCTACCAATCCCATGTGTCCACCAGTCAAGCAGAAACTCAAAAAAATCAAACCATACATGAGTTTGAAAATCAAGGAGGAAGTTACCAAGTAGATCAAAGCCAAGGTTCTCAGGGTGGTTGAGTACCCAACATGGTTGGCTAACATTGTGCCAGTTCCGAAGAAAGACGGGAAGGTCAGAGTATATGTTGATTATCGGGATTTAAACAGAGCAAGTCCCAAGGACGATTTTTCGCTGCCGAATATACACATCCTGATCGATAACTGTGCCAAGCATGAACTCCAATCCTTTGTAGATTGCTTCGCAGGTTATCACCAGATCTGGATGGATGAAGAAGATGCAGAGAAGACAGCTTTCATTACACCTTGGGGTGTATACTATTACAAGATGATGCCATTCGGTCTGAAGAATGCTGGGGCCACTTACATGAGATCCATGACAACCATTTTCCATGATATGATACATAAAGAAATAGAGGTGTATGTGGACGACGTCATTATCAAATCCAAGAGGGCCGCAAATCACATAGCAGACTTGAGGAAATTCTTCGACAGGCTCAAGACATAGAATTTGAAGTTGAACCCCGCAAAGTGTGCATTCGGGGTTCCCGCAGGAAAGTTATTGGAATTTATTGTCAGTCGCCGAGGGATCGAGTTAGATCTGACTAAAGACAAAG
The DNA here is from genome assembly GCF_000393655.2 of Nicotiana sylvestris. Taxonomy (NCBI): domain Eukaryota; kingdom Viridiplantae; phylum Streptophyta; class Magnoliopsida; order Solanales; family Solanaceae; genus Nicotiana; species Nicotiana sylvestris. The sequence continues at coordinate 127,345,598 of NC_091060.1, read as the reverse complement.
CCATTCAGGAGTTACCACCACCTTAAAACAAAAGGGACGTGATGAGCTTTCTGGGAGGCTCAACTACATCAGTCGATTCATAGCACAATCCATAGTAATATGTGAACCCATCTTCAAGATGCTAAGAAAGGATGTCGAGACAAGCTGGACCGAGGATTGTCAGAAAGCTTTTGACAAGATCAAAGAGTACCTGTCCACACCACCGGTTCTGGTCCTGCCAGAACCGGGATGACCTTTGCTACTCTATCTATCTATATTAGATGGAGCGTTCAGATGTGTTTTAAGACAACATGATGAGACAGGAAGAAAGTAGCAAGCCATATATCACCTGAGTAAGAAATTCACACCTTATGAAGCACGATATTCTCTACTTGAACGCACTTGCTGTGCTTTGACCTAGATAACCTAGAAATTGAGGCATTAGTTTTGTGCCTACACTACATACCTCATATCCAGGATGGATCCCCTAAAGTACATATTTCAGAAGCCCATGCCTACTGGGAAGTTGGCTAAATGGTAGATACTACTGAGTGAGTTCGACATCGTCTATGTAATTCAAAAGGCAGTCAAAGGACAAACATTGGCAGATCACCTCGCTGAAAATCAGGTGGGAGGAGAATACGAACCCTTGAAAACGTACTTTCCTAATGAAGAAGTATCATTTGTAGGAGAAGACATTACTAAAGCATATAACAGTTGGAGAATGTTCTTTTATGGAGCTGTAAATTTCAAAAAGTAGGCATTGGAGCGGTTTTGGTGCCAAAAACGGGTCAGTATTATCCCGTATCTGCTAAACTCAGATTTCCCTGCACCAACAATATGGCAGAATAGGAAGCCTGCATACTAGGGCTCAACATGGCAGTCGACATGAACATTCAGGAATTGCTGGTAATCGGTGACTCGGATTTGCTTGTGCACCAGGTACAAGGAGAGTGGGCCACCAAGAATTCCAAGATATTGCCTTATCTGCACCATGTGCAGGAACTTAAAAGGAGGTTCACAAGGATAGAATTCCGACATGTTCCCAGAATTCAGAATGAGTTTGCCGACGCATTAGCTACTTTGTCATCCATGATACAACATCCAGATAAGAACTATATTGATCCCATACCTATGAGAATCCATAATCAACTGACATATTGTGCTCATGTCAAGGAAGAAGCAGATGGAAAGCCTTGGTTCCATGACATCAAGGAGTATTTATCAAAAGGAGAATACCTGGAGCATGCAAATCACAATCAGAAACGCACACTCCGAGGATTGTCAAATCACTTCTTCCATAGTGGATGGAACTTTTACAGAAGAACTCCTAATTTTGGGTTACTAAGGTGTGCCGACGCGAAGGAAGCTTCTAAGCTACTTGAGGACGTGCATGCTAGGACATGTGGTCCGCACATGAATGGTTTTGTTCTGGCCAAGAAATACTTAGAGCAGGTTACTTTTGGATGACCATGGAGACCGATTGCATTCAGTAAGTCCGCAAATGCTTTTAGTGCCAAGTACATGCCGACATGATAAAAGTGCTGCCAAACGAGCTCAACGCAAAAAGCTCACCTTGGCCATTCGCCGCCTGGGGAATGGATGTTATCGGTCCGAATGAGTCCACTGCTTCGAACAGACACCGGTTTATTCTGGTAGCCATTGATTACTTCACAAAATGGGTAGAAGCCTCATCTTACAAAGGTATAACCAAGAAAGTTGTCGCAGATTTTGTCAAGGATCGTATTGTCTGCCTGTTTACCGTGAAAATGGTAACAACAATTAAATTTGTAAATGTGATGCTAAAAATATGTGATCTATTTTTATGCTAGTTGTTAGAGCAGATGATGCTAAGAATACGAAGTTAAACGATGAAATACAAGCTAAAACGAGACAATGATCAGATCGAGGAGCTTACAGCCATGGCTTCGGACTGGTCGATGGGGGACCTCGGGGTCAATACCTGGGCTCGATCTCGAGCTATCGGGGGTAGTCAGGAATGGTATAACAATTAAGATATGATTAAAAAAGGCTCTTTATGGCCAATACCAAGCAATAAATGAAGAGCAAATGGGGGGATGGCAGATGCTAAAGTGGCCTCGAGCCAATAAGAACAAGTGAGTTAGAGAGAAAAGGGAGAGAGAGAGAGATATTATTGATCTTATGGAGAAATAGTTGGAGCAACCTCAGCCCATCACAAAGTAGCGAGGGTTCCCTTTATATAGGAGGGGAACTCGGCTATAGTACAATATGCATTAATTATAAAGTATGGAGATGGGACAGCTAGACGCGACGCTTCGGCATAGGCTATGGATAGGCCGGCTTTGTCAGACTTTGCCGCGTGCCTTGGAAGCTTCCCCTTCTGTTCTGGACTCGACCTCCGTCTTCTTTGAGTAGGGCCTCGACGATCCCCGAGGGAGGGGACTCGGTCGTCGCTCCCCGTCCTCGAGGTCTCGAGGAATTCTTCTGAAATGACTTGATAGCGAGAAATTAAGTCCTCTAATTTCACCACGTACAGATAGTTTCCACGTTTCCTGAAACAAAGCGATGGGAAATGATTCTGACACTTGACTCCTTGAGCTTCTTACAGTGACGTCATACCAATGATGCAACCTGTGGCACAGGCTTTTGTGGCGACCGGGGTGTCCCATGTACTTGTGCATTTCGACTTCATTCAATGTACTGCCGATTCCCATTATCCAAGGTGAATGTACCGCCGTCGATTTGGTTTTTCAAGAATGCAATAACTGCATCCGCCGGTAAATCTTCCAAAGCCTCGATGATCGTGTCGTTACCCCCTATAAATGGGGATGCCTTGGCATTGTTTTTCCCTTTAGGCGTAATAACCCCTTGCAGTCTTTTGTAAATGTGTGTAGGGACCCTTCGAGGGCTGTTGTACATGGAAATTTATGAATACGAAGATACTTTCTTGATTTTTGTTTTCGGTTTTCTCCCTATTGTTGCATGCTCTTGTGTGCTTCGAAGCCTTCTAATGTTTTCCTTTGTCGTTGGCTGCTGACATCTAACTTGGGCGCGAGCACTCTTTTCGATCCTCAGCCAACTGACATGGCTCTTTTCCGAGCCCGTCGTCATACCTCGAACCAAACCTAAATTGATCTGATAGGCTCGGGCTATCAGGACCTCCGAGTTGGGGGCCTGCTTTGAACCTGATGTAGATAGCTTTTTAAAGCGTAGTGGATAGACTTCTGTTGAGGGGTTGCCTTATGCTCAGGCAATGCCTCGAGCTCTTCGAGAGCTTTCACGATCAGAGCTTCGCGCGCTTATTTTTCTTTTGATAAAGGGAAATCATGAGATCAAGTACCACCTCGAGTTAAATGATGGCGTTGAAGGCTTCTCGAAGCCTGACTTCTCTTTTTTAGCGGAGATCATTGAGGTTGGGCACTATCTCAAGACTAGAGATAATTCATTTGACTATTTGAGGCCTAACGTCTTGTCGATGGATGCCCCTGGGGTAGAGTACCGCTCCGGGATATGTATCGAGGACGTTGGCCTCCCGGGCTTACTTTGGACAGGCGAATCACCGATGTTTCCTGCATATATGCGGGGTGGCCCTTGTTTCTTTAGGAGATCTCATTATTCTGGATAGCTATCCCTCCGCCCTGGCATCGGGCTCTTCATCTCTTCAACCGCAAAAAGCGTGGGAGCACGTTTTTGCCTTAGTCTATCGATTCTACCATAGCTATGGAAACTAACTTGGGGCCGGTTCGACAGGGAAGGGAGAGTTCTATGCCCAGCATTCTGGATCCGCAGGAATTCCCTCTGAAGACTGTGTCTTTGATAAGAGAGGAACATTTGGAGATGGTGAGGAAATACCACGGATGAAGAGAGGGGATAACGCTGCAGGAGCTTTCCCCGGGTGAGAGCATTACGGACTCTGCTGATGGATTCTTGAGCGTATACCTTTATCCCTTTGCATTTGGCCCCCTTGACAGGGTCATGCTTGATTTCTGCTTGAAGTATCAGGTTACTTTGGCATAGATACATCCGTCATTTTGGCGAGTGGTGCTGATGATGAGGTCCTTTGCGGAGAAGGTTGGGCTTGAATTCACGCTCAGCCACCCTATCATGCTGTACCGACCCTTTCACCACCGAGGCCTGTTAACCTTGAGGTGTCGTTCGTCCATGCTTTTTGATGTTGATGATGAAGGAGGTGAGGACCAAGAGTGGATCAGTCGATTCGTTTGGGTCCGAACGACTGACATTATCCCCGTGGAGCTTATGCCATTTCCCGAAGGTTGGAATTACGCTTGTGAGTGGAATGTTTGGCGTTTCCTCAGATTTTTCTTATAACAAAAATTGATTGAGTAATTATGTTTCTCCCCTTTTGCAGCAACTTTGTGGACGCCGGGTGAAGTTCTCGATCTGCCCGGCTGGGTACAGAGGTTGGTGACCTATTCGACCTGCAACAAACGTAGGTGACGAGCTGTGTCCCGCAACAGATGGGAAGAGAAATACCAAGGTATCCGTGTACGATGCCTTTACCTTGGTCTTCGTACATTTGATATGGCACTTTCCTTTTTCTTTGGCGCTAGCATTGCCGTTGCAGATATCGAGTGGCTCCTTGGGGGGAGGATGTGCTCTTCCGGAGAGGGGAAGGAGTCGTCGGACTCCGAGCTGAGGGATGATAGCGACAAACGAGATCCGTAACCGCAGTGTGATGGAGCTTTTAGTGGGGCTGAACGGGACCATGTCTTCGAGGAGAGGGCAGCGTCCGAGCCTGCTGTTCCCAGAGTGTTTGATTCCCAAACGGCAGTTCCTCCGAGTGAATACGCTTTGCCAGAGGTTGGTTCTCCTAGGGCTGAAAAGGCATGATCAACGGGAGTGTGCTATGACTTCAAGGAAGTCCGCCGGCTTCACTTCATGGTGAGTTTAGGTGCAGTTCTTCTGTATTTTGCGTCCTCCTTTTCTTATTGAGTGTCCTTTTGCAGGCCTTTGATAGGCTTAGGTCCGAGCTGCTCCGTCAAGGGGCCAGGCTTCTGAAAGCTCTGGATGAGGGTGAGTCCCTTAGGCTCCTTAGCAAGGAGGCCCGCTCGGGGTGTTACAGTTTCGGGTTTTCTAGTGCATGGCGATTGGTGACAGTCTCCAAGTCATCGAGTTTGCTTAGGCTTGAAGGCCATTATTCATGAGCTTGGAGCTGCCTTGTTGAGGCCTTATGAGTCCGGAGTTCCGACCCTGGGGTCAAGCGGGTGCCAAATTGTTGACGCTAATTCTCCGAGCATTTCGAGATGCATTCGATGGAGGGATCCCTGCCGAGAGTATGCTGAAATTTCTTTTTCTGGAGCATGAGATGTTGAAAGATATTCTTTATTGCTTGGCGTAAATATATATTGTTTCATCATTGTGAGCTCAGCCCATGCGGGCGCAGCTCCCTAGGCCGTTTGGTCAGGTACATGATTCCTTATCGAAACTCAGTCTGCCGTTCTCCGGTCCTTCCGAGCGGACGGTGCCTCCAAAAAAGGAGGGGGGGTGCTCTTCGTTGTTTGATTGCAGAAGAAGGCTTGTGATCTTGTCGGATCCTCCTCAGGGGCATATTGCTCTGCTAAGTATCTTGCTGGCGACACCCTCTTTGGGGAGGAAGTCCAGCCAAGGGGAAAGAGCGCGACGACTCCAGTTAAGGCCTTGAAGGCTCCGGGTAGAGTTAGATCCTCCGAACTCCCTAACCCGGTGTCTGCATACAGGTTAGTGAAAAAATATCAAAGGAGTGAAGCAGTTCTTCCTTACCGCGGGACGTGTAGGTGACGTTTCGAGGTTAGGTATGTTCCTGCCATTTCGGGGTGTGGACTCTAGTACAACCCTCCGTTGTGGTTAATCGGGCTTGGCCGAAGATGTGGTTCGCTTACCCTTTGACTCTTTCGAGAGTGGAGATGTTGGTGCTGGCGGTGTGTCACGTGATGTGGGATTTCCTCTTGCCGCGTGTTGCTTCCTGCCGATGGTTTTAATTCCATCACGTGCGTGGAATTTTTGCCCTTTTGGCGTAGTGGGGATGACCTTATCTTTGGGCTTTGCCCTTGAGGTCGTCTGAATAAGGCGTCCGTGCCTTGCATCTCCTTTGATGACATGGAACTTGGTATTCCGGTCTGGGCCAGTCATTCTGTGTTGCGGGGAATGGTCTTTCCCCTTATTGTGGCGATCTCCATTTGGAGTCCGTCAAGGATTCGCGAGGTGGTTATGTTTCGACCCGATGGTCCGACAGTGTTGATCGAGTCACCTGAACTCATGAGCACATGTTTTATCAAAAATGGATCGAGTAAGGAAGAAGGTTACCAGTACATCATTGCAAGATCGAGATAAGGTCTCGGTATCCTCTTTGCTAACTGTAAGGGCGTCCCTAGGGGTATACCCCAAGGCCTGCCTTTCTCAGGTGCCGAGAATTTTGCTCTCTTTTTTACAAGTCCTTGGAAAGGGCCGTCGTTCCTCCATCACCGTGGTGATGCACTGCGACCCGCTTGTTTCGTTCCTCCTGGCTGCCTTTCATACTAGGGGGCCGAACTTGAATTTGGTCGCTCATCAGTTCTCGATGGTGATTTTTATGGAGCGGCTTGGCGTCTTTCCTTCAGAGCTGCTAGCTACCTTCGGCCCTGCCGCCGCACTTGCTATGTAGTTCCTGCGCTAGGCTACGATTTCTTTGGGGTGAATTCGACCAATTGATCCGACCATTTGACGTCCCTAGTTTCGCCTATGGCAAGCACGATTTTTGGTATAGCGATGTGGAAATTGTACTATGGGGGGCGAGGCGCCCTTGCTGGCCATGCATCCTCGTCGAATCCACTTTTGTTAAAGATTCCTTGAGCATATTGCCCTTAGACTATTCCTCGATCGTCGTGAGGTAGATTGCATCTTAGGGCGTTCCTCCTGTCTGTGACGCACGGGCGGTACCTTGCTTTGTTTGGCATTGGTTTCTTTGCCAGGAACACATTTGGGTAAGTTAATCCCGAGGAGGCTCTCGGACGGGCATCCATGACCCTGGTTTGTGACCAATGCCGGGTACGGGCATCCGATCAGGTCTTGACTGGGTACCTGATCAAGCTTTGTTTGAATTGCCCTGGAATCATCGGGCTTGGTTTGTTTAGGCTTGGAGTGAAGGCTTGTATTGCCCAGTCATCCAAGACCGGGGGTAATCCCGTTCGTTCCATCGGGAAACGAGGTGTGAATCCCCGTAGCATTTCATTCTCTCTTTGCTTGGCCCTTGATGCATCATGGCTTCTCATCATCATTTCGATAGCGCTGGCGTATTCCTTCATAAAGGAGTCTGACGGTACGGTTGGTGAGTTTATGGGATCGGGCGCTAGATTGTGACGCCACATCATGGTCCTTTTCGAGAATGTTTCCCCGAGCCTCTTCAATAGGAAGGGCTCGATCTCATCATCTTTTGGTTTGTTGCCTTTTCCTGCGCACGTATAGGCAGTGATGTGTTCGTTGGGATCTGAGGTCCCGTTGTTCTTAGGGAGTTTTGGTATTCTGGACTTCTTTGAAATGGGTTCCGGGGCCACTTCCTCAGGGAACGACCGTTGCATGAACTTCTGCGAACCCGATTCAACCCTTTTGGAGAGATCCCCAAACCCCTTTGCTATGGCAGGGTCGGCTACCGATCCTTTATTCCTTGACCTCTCGGGCATTTTCTGGGGGGGGGGGGGGGAGCCGTTTCCGGTGCTGCTGTGCTGGGAGTCACCGGGTGGCTTTGTAACTGAGCGATGGCCAACTGCTGTGCCTGCAACATTTCAAGAATAACATGAACACTAACTTCTTGTTCTTCCCCGGCTGGGGTTCTTTGGGCTTCCTGTCGGTCGCTATGCCATACGCTCCTATCGGTGTGTGAGGTTTCGTCGACCTATTGTGCGCCCTGTGACTCCCCGTCCGCTGGAACTGATCTGGGTGCGTCATTAGGATTTTTTGGTTGCGCTTCGGCAGCTGGAGCAACCACGCCATTTTTCCCGTGGTTTTCTAGGTTGTGGTTCTCGATTCTGTTCACAAGCCAGACATTTTGACCTGAAATCAAGAGATTTTGGGCAAGAAAAAGTGTGAAAGATAAGTTGCGTTTTTGAGATGGAAATAGCAAGAAAATAATCACTATTATTTTTAGCCCAACGGTGGGCGCCAAACTGTTTACCGTAAAAATGGTAACAACAATTAACTTTATAAATGGGGTTCTAAAAATATGTGATCTATTTTTATGATAGTTGTTAGAGCAGATGATGCTAAGAATACAAAGTTAAACGATGAAATGCAAGCTAAAACGAGACAATGATCAGACCGAGGGGCTTACAACCCTGGCTTTGGACTGGTCGATGGGGGACCACGGGGTCGATATCTAGGCTCGATCTCTAGCTATCGGGGATAGTCAGGAATGTGATAACAGTTAAGATATGATTAAACAAGACTCTTTATGGCCAATACCAAGCAATACATGAAGAACAAATGGGGGAATGAGAGATGCTAAAGTGGCCTCGAGCCAATAAGAACAAGCAAATTAGAGAGAAAAGGGAGAGAGATAGAGATATTATTGATCTTATGGAGACATAGTTGGAGCAACCTCAGCCCATCACAAAGTAGCGAGGGTTCCCTTTATATAGGAGGGGAACTCGGCTATAGTACAACATGCATTAATTACAAAGTATGGAGATGGGACGGCTAGACGCGATGCTTCTGCATAGGCTCTGGATAGGCCGGCTTTGTCAGACTTAGCTGCGTGCCTTGGAAGCTTCCCCTTCTATTTTGGCCTTAACCTCCGTATTCTTTGAGTCGAGCCTCGACGAGCCCCGAGGGAGGGGACTCTGTCATGGATCACCGTCCTCGGGGTCTCGAGGCATTCTTCTGAAATGACTTGATAGCGAGGAATTAAGTCCTCTAATTTCGCCGCGTACACTGCCGATTCAGAGTTCCTGATTCCACCATTACTGACAATGCCGCCAAGCTCAACAGTGATATGATGAAAGCTATATGTGAAACTTTTAAAATCAAGCACAAGAATTCCACCGCCTACAGACCTTAGATGAATGGAGCCGTAGAAGTCGCTAACAAAAACATTAAGAAGATACTAAGGAAAATGGTAGAGAATCACAAGCAGTGGCATGAGAAGTTACCTTTTGCTCTGTTAAGGTACAACACCATATTTTGCACGTCAACCGGGGCAACCCCCTACATGCTAGTCTATGATACCGAGGCTGTCATCCCAGCCGAGGTGGAAATCCCTTCTTTAAGAATCACACAGGAAGCTGAACTCAGCAATGCAGATTGGATAAAGAGTCGTTATGAACAATTGGCCCTCATCGATGGAAAGAGGATGAACGCAGTATGTCACGGCCAACCTTATCAGAATAGAATGTCTAGAGCTTTCAACAAAAGAGTCAAACCAAGACAGTTCGCACCAGGGCAGTTGGTATTGAAGAAAATCTTCCCGCATCAAGATGAAGCCAAAGGAAAATTCTCTCCCAACTGGCAAGGTCCGTACATGGTTCACAGGGTCCTGACAGGAGGAGCACTCATACTTGCAGAAACGGATGGAGAAATCTGGCCAAAACCAATCAATTCAGACGCAGTCAAGAGATACTATGCTTATATTATTTCACATTTCTTTTTTGATGTAATTGAACTACGCTTGACCTAATTCCCGTTTAAGAGGGGATACATAGGCAGCCTTATAGGTTTGGTCATATCATAATAAAATCTTCATTTCCCCCAAGAGTAGAAACTGGGGCAGAATTTGAGGAGGGTCCTCAAAATTCCGGAGCAAGTCCAACCAACGCCAACATGTGCCCAGAAGTCAATAATCAGTCAAGAACTGGGGAAGAATTTTGAGAAGGATTCTCAAAATTCCGAAGAAGATTCAGCAGGGTCCGCCGTCCGCAAACAGTTAAAAAATCATCTACCAAACTGGGGCAGAATTTTGAGGAGGACCCTCAAAATTCCAACACAAAAGAGCTACAATGCCTTTGAAATGTGTCACAGTCGCTAAGTTCATCAAAAACTACTTGATATACCAATACGCTTCCAAAATGATTCTATTTTATCAATGAATGCATATTTTTCGAAAATTCTATTTTCATAATGGTCAGGTGCTGCCTAGGGGAACTCAAAAGGGGGATTCCAAAGTGACGCAGATCAAGGCCGGCAGACGAGACACGAACCAACCTCCCCTTACAAAACTTACAATTTTTCTTTGGATGTGGGCATGATGAACATTATAGAAGTATACGCAAGCATACACATACAAAAGTCCTAACAATCAAGCCACTAGACACTGAATATACCTCCAGCTAAGGCATACTCTACCCTTATCTGCTATTCTCTCTTTGCATGAGTCTAATCCTTAACTCCACATTTGCATGAGTCTAATCCTTGACTCCACATTTGCATGAGTCTAATCCTTTACTCCACATTTGCATGAGTCTAATCCTTGACTCCATATTTGCATGAGTCTAATCCTTGACTCCACATTTGCATGAGTCTAATCTCTGACTCCATGTTTGCATAAGACTAAGCTCTGTCTCCAATCTTACATGAGTCTAATCCCAGACTCCATATTTGCATAAGGCTAAGCATTGCCTTCTCTTTGCATGAGGTTAAGCTCTACCTCCCTATTTGTATAAGACTAAATATTGCCTTCTCTTTGCATGAGGTTAAGATCTACCTCCCTATTTGCATAAGGCTAAGCACCGCCTTCTCTTTGCATGAGACTAAGCTTTGTCTCCAATCTTGCATAAGTCTAATCCCTGACTCCATATCTACATAAGGCTAAGCATTGCCTCTCATTAGCATAGGACTAAGCCCTGTCCCGAATCTTGCATGAGGTTAAGCTCTACCTCCATATTTGCATAAGGCTAAGCACTTCCTTCTCTTTGCATGAGACTAAGCTCTGACTCTATGTTTACATGAGTCTAATCCTTGACTTCATAGTTGCATGAGTCTAATCCCGAACTCCATATTTGCATAAGGCTAATCCTTGACTCCCCATTTGCATAAGGCTAATCCTTGCCTCACCATTTGTACGGGACTAAACACTGTCCCTTCTTTGCACAGATATCGCTATATTTCTACTACTATCTACTTGCTTTTCAATCAGGCTAAGCTCTACCCTCCACTTCTCAAGACTAAGCATTGTCTTGTTACATAATATTATTGCATATCATGGGCTGAAACATCGCCAATCTATCCAAAGGCGTCATAATCTAAAGGCACCATCCTCATAGCCGGAAGACACCATGCCATGGACCGAGGATCTCTCAAATTTCCATGTCATTATTCAAAGGTTTCATGGTTTGGAGGCACCATTTTCATGGCCTGAGAACACCATTTCATGGCATGTGAATCCCTCACTAAACAATTCATGGCCCAGGACGTCATGGTCCAACGACGTCATCTTTAACCGTCCGAAGACAACCTTCATGGTCCAAAGGGAATCTGCATCATGTTTAAATTTTTGCAAATGCGTTTGTAGCATCTTTATCTATAGGTAACTAGTAAGCAACCGATATCCTTGCAGGAGTACTCTCGCTCTCGTTCCCCCCAACCGTCCCGAGCCTTAACTGCTTATCGTAGCCGCTTCCACATCTCGTGTCGTTCTCACAATAATTTCATTGGCATACTCCGCAGGTGAATCCAGAACTACACATGGCTTGATTCCTGCAAAATCAGGGATATGTAGGCAACTCAAAAACCAGATCTCGGCCTCTGTCTTTCAAAACATCCCATCTGGTCAAAGTTGGCCATCATTTCTTTACCCGAAAACTCTTTCATCCTTCCCGGCTAAAGAGGGGCAACTATTGATACCCAATTTTTTCCTATATATTTTAAATATGCATAAATACCTTCAAAATAGCATATATATACATATATAAGCATGCACAAGGTTTTTATAATTTTTTCCATAATTTTAAGGGTTTAAATTGATTTATTTTCTCCATTTTTATTCATAAAATTCCCAATAATTATTTCCAAAATTATTGTCAGGATGATTTATTCATTTAATTTATATATACCAAAATATGGCTAATATGTTTTTCATGCATTGTTAAAAATACATTTAGTATTTTTAGGCTAAATTGCATATAATTGCAATGTTAGCTCATTTTAATGTATAGTTATATTTTATAGGCGTGAAATTGGTTCCTATATTTTTAAAATAATAATTATATATTTTAAAATCATTTTGGTATAGAAAAATTATTTTCAGAAAATTATTTATTATTTATTATAAATTAAAATAGGGAAAAGTGGCTATTTAAATCATAGCCAGATTTGGCTTTCAATTCTAGCCTAATTTTAACCCAACCCCAGCCCAATTTTCTACCCAATTAACCCGACCCAGACCTTATAAACTCCTACCCAAACCCGGAACCCATATACCCGGTCAAATCCTAACCGTTGATCTCCTAGATCAATGGTCCAAACGAGCCCTTTCCTTTTTTAATCCTAAGGACCACTAACCCTATCTTATTTCTGAGATTTCGCCACCATCAAACTCTCTCATATCCTCTCTTCTCTCAACCTAACCCTAATCCCTTTCAATCGCCGCCTCTTTCTCTGGTCATCTCTGGCGACCACCTTTCAACCCCAAGCCTCCAATGGTTCCTCCATCGCTTTGCTCATCATCTATGAGGCCTTCAAGGGCCCTAGGCCATGCTGATTTGTATCTAGGTTTTCTGGTTTGGTTGTTCATGGATTCTCCGGTGTGATTTTGGGCAAAATCACACCATATATGTTACGATCTATGAAGTTTATAACAAGTTCTTCCGTTTCTATTTGGGTTTCCTTTGAAACCCTAACTTTCATTTGTATCTCTTAGATCTGTGCTCTTTTTAATGATTTAAGTCTGTTTCTTTCTATGTTTTTCACTATTCTCAAACATTTTTTGAAGAATTATCAACTTTAAGCTGTTTTTACTTTCTTTATAGTTAGGGTTTCTTAGAGTTTCTTCTACACTTGTTTAAACTGATTTCGCTTTATGTTTAAACCTCTTTCCTCGCATATCTTGACTGATTCTATGTTCTTACTGCTTTTTAACTCGCCTTTATTAAAAGCCCTAATTTTTAGATCTTCTTTGTTTTGATTCTGTGTGTTAGAATGACTACTCGACTCTTGTTAAGTTTCTGTTGGTTACTATGCTTCGAATGGGTTTTACTGAGTCCTTAGTTTACTTGTATCACCTCTGCATGATTATATTCATCTTGATTTGTTCATCTCTTGCCTCTTTCTGTCAATATTGCAGACCTTGCCTGTTTGCTACTTCTATTTTTCCTTCTCTATTTATATGTTGAGGTATAGAATCATGACTCCTGCTTGATTGATTCTGATTTCCTTAACTGATGGTTTGATTGAAAGATTTCTTTTGAAACCCTAAAATTTTACCTCGTCTATTTAAATTGACTGATTCCCTACCTTATTTTTTGTGGTATTTTATTCTGATTGAATCCTTTCCTTAATTGGAGTTTGCTGAACTTAGTCCTAATTGACCACCCTATGCTTACTAAACCTTGACTCTTTCCTTACTAGTCATGTAGTGATTTTCTCTTGCCTTATATGCTACTGGTTCTTACCGTTTGAATTAATTCCCTTAACTTAAGGGAGTACTGGCCTTGATTTTCTGACTAACTGATTCTGAGTTCCTTAATTACCATGCTACTATGATTCTTACCTTATTTTACTACCTGTTTTCAACTATAAAAACTCCACACTTTCATTAACACAACACGAACACTTGTGTCCAAAAACTATCTCTCATACTAAAAAAATCTCTACTCTCTATTATGCTATTTGCTACTGTTAGCCGACTGCAAGCCAAGGCTAACCATTTGTCCTCTCTCTTGTTCTTTTCATTCTTCTTACTCTCCTCTTCACTGGTATGTCCTAGTTTCAATTCAAAGTTCCAACAACAACATGCTTCTCTTATTGTTTCAGTTTCTCTTATTTCTAGTTTGCTTCTATTTGTGGTTCTGTTGTGAAATTTGTAGTTAAGAGTACACTATCAGCATGATATTATGTCTTCCCCTTCCTTTAGGTCAGTGTATTCCCCCTTTATATGTGTTTCTGAGCATGTCTTATCTCCTACTTGTTGTGCACTTACTATCCTATATCCCATGAATCCCCAAATCCCTATCACCCCTCTATGTAGTTGTGTCTTTCAGGACTTGTTTTGTGACTGTGCCAGTGTCAGCTGTTTCTGAGCATGACTAAACTAGTCCTAGACCCTTGCTGGGTTATGTGTTTGCAGTCAAATGCTCTATGTGTCCCAAACCCCTTGACCCCTGTGTGTGATTACTGAATTTACTTGGTTCTGTGAACCAGCTATGTGTAAACCTGTCCTAAGATGTTTTAACTTCTGTTCATCTCTTCAAAGAAGTCTCTGATTGTTTTACTATATATTTTTCAAAGGAAAAGATTTTGGTTAAATGCAATTTCTTCTAAAACCTTTTCAACTTGTGTCCATCACTTCTCACTCTACTCTTAGTCAATAAGTTCTGCCCCTCTAGTATGTGTACTGCCTTGGGATCCTTTTGAGAACCCTCTGAACTCTGGCATACTAAGGCTGGCCTTTCCACACTGCACTTGTTCAATCTTTGGTTACTAAGTCTAGGTGTAAGCACTGCCCGGGATCCTTGAGATCCTTAGGGAACTTTGATGCACCTAGACTCTGATTTGTCTATGGAATTGAGGCTTGTGAGACCATTGGAGGCTTTGGGAAACTTGGGCCTAATTAAAGGCTCCCTATATTATAGCTTTCTGATTTTCTATTTTTACTTATGCAATTTATTCATTTACCTGCAATAATTTGTAAACAGATATTGTGGTATTTAGTAAAAGGGTGGGTAGATGCATACTTTCTAGCGTAATACAGGTAGAAATCCTGCTCTTAGGACCTTACTTTTAAAGTCTGATTGTTTGCCTAAGTATAAAACATGCTCATAGCACTTTACTCTTTAATCTGTTTGCTTTGCCTAATAGAAATCATGTCCATAGGGCTTTACTTTTAAAGCTTGTTTACTCATCAAGTAGAAACCATGCCTATAAGGTTTTACATTTTGTCATATTTAGAAACCATGCACATAGGGTCCTAAAATATCGTGTCTTAAATCAGTTCAATAATAGATGCCATGCCTATAGGAATTCAGTTATAACGAGTATTTCTGTATGTTGCTATACTTGCAAATCGATTAAAATCAGTAATCCGCCTAGATATCATGCCAATAGGAAGCCTTACTCACAATTCTGCCTGTTAATTTAACTTAGTCTAATAAATCAACTTCATTACGCGTAGTTCATTTTTAAATTGGTCTTATTAAGAATTAAGCATTTCCCGGAACAAGTTCTTTCAAAACTGCCTCAATCTCATTAGATATCATGTTTATAGGTATTAAAGGAGTCTATTTCAAAATTTGTTTGTTTCTGTATTAATATAGAAACCAGTATTCTGCATATAGGTAAGCCTTTAGGGCGTTTTCAAAATTGCATTTCTCTGAAACTGTCCCTGTCGCTTAACGTTTCCGATCCTAACAGGCTTTTAAAAGAGTCCCTAGGCAACCACTAGGTGTAACTTCTGAGTCTAAAAAAGGGTTGTCTATTTCTGCATATTCACTTAGATATCCTGCTTTAGGACATTGTTTAATAAAAGACCTTAACTGTGCTTGAGTCGTGCTGCCTATGTGTTTGTTTGAGGAAGAAACTTTGAGCCTCTTAATTGCTCTCATTATATGTGAAAGTCCTAAATGCTTTTGACTATCGCCTTAGAATTTTCGCCTTTTAAAACCTAAGGGGTACGTCTAAAACCACCTATAGATAGAGGTCCTAACTCCATCTAGGACTATTAAAAAGGGACGGGTAGCAGCACGTAATAGGAATCATTGACCAAACACTCATTTTGCATGACCAATAAGGGGAGAGAAAAAGGGAGCACAACAATAGCTGCGGCTGTAGTAACTGAGACCGCCTGAAGTAGGCCAGTGCATACTGATAGAATCTGAGCCAAGGCCTCCTGAAGACCCGGAATCACAATGGGTACAACTGGTGCTGTAGAGCATCCACAACTGGGATCCGATCCTGAATTGGGGTAGATAGTGGATTTGCAAGGGCTGCCTTAGCTACTGTGCGGTCCACGCCTCTGGCCCTACTATGGCCTCGACTGCGTCCTCGGCCCCTAGTGGCCACAACTGATGGTACTGGTGGTCGTCCATCCTAACTGGTCGCGTGTCCTCACTATCCGTGAGAGAATAGAACAACAGAAATTTAGTACTCGAATCAACAGATTCGCCCGACAAGAATTTCAAGAATATGAAGTTTTTATAAAGGTTCTGCAGCCTCCCAAGGATAAATACAGACATCTCTGTACCGATCCGTGAGACTCTACTAAACCTGCTCATGACTCGTGAGACCTATGTAACCTAGGCTCTGATACCAACTGGTCACGATCCTAAATTCGAACTCGGTCGTGATGGCCCCTAGCGTGAAACAAGCCAGCCGACACAACTCCCAATTCATTTTAAACAATTTATAATTGCACAATTTAAGTCATTAACATGCTAATAATCCTAAAATAAAAGTGAAATAGTACAATTTGCGAAAAAACCAACACAACCAGACATCGGGGTGTGACCAGTCATGAGCATCTAAACATGTGTCTTAGAATCTGAAAGAGTTTATACAGTCTATTACAGAACTAGAAACAGAAGGTAAGATAGGAGGGAGAAACACTGGGCTACGAACACTGAGCATCTACCTAGTGGGCTCCGAATAGCTTGCTGGGATCAATCAACCCTCACTAGCGGGATTCGAAGATCCTGAATCTACACATAGGGTGCATGGAGTAATGTGAGTACCCCAACCCAGTGAGTAATAACAATAAATGAAGACTGATCGATAAGAAATCACGTAAAACACAACAACATGCTATAAAGAGGCAGTGTAAAACCAACACAATGCAATAAAATAGTGAAATCTTACAAAAACACCTTAGTTCAGTATAAGCTTCTTTAAAACACGTTTTTAACAGTTAAACAACTAAATGAAAAGTAGCGAGAAAAGATAACACATAAACTCAGCCCCTCGGACATAATATAAACAGAATCAGCCCCTAGGGCAATAACATGGAACAACACCTGCCCCTCGGGCTATATCACATATCACACTAGGTACCCGCACTCACTAGGGGTGTACAGACTCTGGGAGGGGCCCCTTACGGCCCAAGCGCAATATCAAGCCATCTCGTGGCATAATCAATAGGCTCTCGGCCTCATATCAAGCCACCTCGTGGCGTACAACTCAAGCCCTCGTCATAATCATAATCATAATCAGTACAACACTGCTGCAGTGTGCAGTCTGATCCCATAATAATCCTTACAACACAGGCCCTCGACCCTACTCAGTCAGAAATCTTTAAAAGCCACTCGGGCACAGTAAAATATAATGCTCAGCCCAAAATATCATTTAAAGTGTTAAAATAGAGTAAACATGGATGAGTTATGAAAACAATAGAATATAGCGCGACTGAGTACAGATGTAAAATCAAAACAGTGAGGAAATATCAGTAAAAACCCCTAAGGATTCAAATAGTTGGCACGAGGCCCAAATATGGCATTCAACCCAAAAAATGATAATAGCAAATAGTTTTCAATCAAATACGCGGTAAAACAGTTATACGGGATGGACTAAGTCACGATCCCCAACGGTGCCCGACCCCACACTCGTCATCTAGCGTGTGCGTCATATCAAAATAGCACAACGATGTGTGATCCAGGTTTCATACCCTTAGGACAACATTTACAATCATTACTCACCTCTATCCGGTCCAAACTCTAGTTTGCGATGCCTTTGCCCCTCGAATCGGCCTCTGGATGCTCCAAATCTAGCCAAAATCAGTACATAACCATCAAAATATGCTAAGGGAACAAAGCCCACTCAAAAGAAATCAAAATACCACGCAAATCCCGAAATTAACCAAACCTAACCCCGGTCCCACGTCTCAAAATTTGATTAATTTTACATCATTAGCCTCCTTATCTCCCCACGAGTTCATACATATCAAAAGTACTAAAATCCGATCACAAATGACGCCTCAAACCCTTGCTCAAAGGTCTCCAATCTCAAGCCCTAATTTTCCAAATTTAACCCTTAATTTCCATAAATTACAAGCCTAATCCGTGAAATAACACCACAGAAATGAGTTTTTGTTTCAACAATCTTACCTCAACGAAGCTCCCTTGAATTCCCTCTTCAAAATCTCCCAAAAAGCTCCAAAACTCTTAAAATGGTGAAGAAAGGCTAAAAATTGCGAAGTCCATAATTTCTATGTTCTGCCCCAGCTAAAACACTTCTACGGTCACAACCTCGCACTTGCGGACTAGCACCTACGGTCCCAGGTGCGCTTATGCGCAAATCACTTAAACGCCCAATTTTCGCATCTGTGATAAGATACCCGCACCTACGCTATCGCATGTGTGCTCACCCAGCCACTTCTGCAGCTCCAGCTCTCCTTGGACCCTTTCGCTTCTGTGACTTATTTTCGCATCTACGGGGGTCACACCTGCGGCCTCCCAACCATAGATGCGGTCATGACAACAGTCCTAAAACTTCAACTGCCATTTCCAAATTTCTTTCCTTCCGTCAACTACCCGAAATCACCCCGAGACCCCCTGGACCTCAACCGAAAGCACCAAAAAGCCATATACCACTATTCTAAATTATACCAATCCTCAAAACACCTCGAAGAACATCGAATCAACTAAAACACATTAGATTCAAGCCTAAGGTTCCCAAAATCTTCCAAATTCCGCTTTTGATCAAAAAGTCTATCAAACCACGTCTGAATGACCTGAAATTTTGCACACACATCTCAAATGACACAGCAGACCTACTGTAACTCTCGGAATTCCATTGTGACCCTTATATCAAAATTTCACCTATCAACCGGAAAACGCCAAAATTCCAATTTTGCCAATTCAAGCCTAAATCTACTCCGTACCTCCAAAACACATTCCGATCACGCTCCTAGGTCCAAAATCACCTCCCGAAGCTATACGAACCATCAAAACTCACATCCTAGTCCTTTAACACAAACAACATCCGGTTGACTTTTCCAACTTACGTTTACTCAAAAGAGACTAAGTGTCTCAAACCTTACCAAAACCATTCCGGATTCGAACCGACTAAACGAATACCACATAACACGGATAAACAAATTATAAAGAAGCAGAAACGGGGAAAACAGAGCGGTAACTCATGAAATAACCGGTTGGCTCGTTGCATGCACGTCTCAAACAACAGTATTTCAAACACTTTAAAAGTCCTATAGCAGGATATCTAGGTGAGCATAAAGTAGAACATATGCAGTGTTTTATTAAAAGGAAGTAGAAGGTACTTAATCAGTTGCCTACTGATTTCAGGACTACCTAAATCTAGGCAGTAAACAAAGCACAGTTTTATAATTTCAAGGTTTTAGTCGCCCTACAAGCTTGCCTAGGCGTGGATCAGCGATGTCTTATGAACATGGTATCTAGTCATTAATAAGACGTGCAATAAACCAGTAAACAATTTTAAGCAGGCAGTTTGGTTTATTAGGTCCTATAGTCATGCTATCTAGGTGTAGAAACTGATTTAAAACTTATAGACGTGGTATCTAAATGCAGAAATTGGTTTTAAGACTTTATAGACATGGTGTCTAAATGCAGCAATTGGTTTTAAAACCTTATTTGCATGCAGAAAACTGATTTAAACCTTGTTGGCATGCAAAGACTGATTTTAAGCTTCCAGGCTTGGTGTCTGAATAAACAAACGTCGTAGTAACTTATAGGCATGGTATCTAGAATGAAAGACTAATTTTAAATTCATAGGCATAGTATCTGAATGTACATAAGCAAAGAAATATCGCAACAACCTATAGGCATGGTATCTAGAATGCAGGACTGGTTTTAAACCCTATAGGCATAGTATCTGAATGTACATAAGCAAACAAACATCACAACAACCTATAGGCATGGTATCTAGAATGTAAGAATGATTTTAAACCCTATAGGCATAGTATCTAAATATACATAAACAAACAAACATCGCAGTAACCTATAGGCATGGTATCTAGAATGCATGGCTGATTTTAAACCCTATAGGTATGGTATCTACCCTTTCCCAACAAAAATATATATAAGAATCCCTCCTAGTTTTACTAATATCCCCAATAGCTGTTTACAAAGAAATTATTATTACAAATCAACATAAATAATGAATTACAAAAGCGAAACTGCTAAAACTATAGGGAGCCTGAACATGCCCAAATAGTAAACTTGAAAAGTCAGGCCTTCAACCAAGTATGAACATGCCAATACTCTCATAGTGCACCCAATGGTATCCTGGTGTGTCAAAGTTCCCAAGGGCCTCAGGGACCCCGAACAATGCTCACACCAGAAAACCTTTCAAAGCAACCCTTTAGTGAGCAAGTTTGGAAAGCCAGCCCCAATGTGTCAAAGTTCAGAGGAGTCTCATGGACTCCTAGGCAATGCTCACACTGGAAGGGCAGGACCCTAGGTGTTCTAAGATTAGGAGTTGAAAACAGGAGATAGTTTTTAAGAAAATAGTTTTGGATTCTCAAGAAGTAAGGAGCAAATAAGGTCATTCAATTCTTGTAACTCAAACAAAGGTCCCAACAATCAAACAATATACAGAAACAGGATCACTTAAAGTTTCAACTTAGTTTATTAGTTGTTACTAGGTGAGCAAACACTAAACAAAGACATGGCATGCTGGGATCAATCAGACAGTCACATACAAAGGGGTAGCAGGGCTTGAGAGCAATGTTTGTTAGAAGTCTGTGAGAGGTGAACATTTAAAATAAGATAGAAAGAACATGCTAGTGGAGAAGTAAACAGACATAGGTATAATTTAGATATGAGCAAGCATGAAGACTTGGTAAGATCAGAAGTACATAGGTCTAGCTAAAATAGGAATAAACAGGTAGAAAGCAGGACACACATAGGTTTAATCAAACAGAAGTAGACATGCTATTGCAGTAAACACATAGTTTAAACAGGAGTAGACATGCTATCGCAGTAAACACATAGGTCAAATTGAATAGCAGGAAACATATAGTCTAATTAAATAGCAGTAAACATGATGATTAGGAACAATAAACATAAAGCACATGGATGTAATGAGATAAAGTAGACATGCTGATAACATGGCACATAGTTAAATTGAATAGCAGTAAACATGCTGAGTAGGGAAATACATAGGTTTAACTGAATGGCAGTATTGAAAGCATACCAGCTAAGAGATAGAAGAGTGAAGAAAACAGGGTCCAAAGGTCTAGCCTTGGCTCGCAACGGACTCGAAAAATGTAACAACAAAGAGTAGAAGATTGTGATAGAGGAAGAGAGCAAGACGTTTATGTACTTTTCTATGTATCTACGTGTGTGTTAAAGAAAAAGAGTGAGGCTTATATAACTTTGAGCAGAGTAAACAAATAAGGCAAGGAAAATTAATGGAACATAAATAAAGTATGCAAATCAATTAACCAGTCAGTTAGGGCTAACCTTATCTATTAATATCACTAAAATTATGGAAAATCTCATATGAAATCAGTCAGCAAGCATGATTGAAGTTAAATAAGGTAAGCAATAAGTCTAAAGACCACAGATTAGACTAATTAATATAAATAAGACAAGTAGTACCAATTAAAAGTTATAAATGAGGAAAATAGGTAAAATCACGGGGAAGTACTAATTTTAACAGGAAAATATGATTCGAACCCTAAGTAAAATCAGTCAATCTATTTGATTGACAAAGATAAACAATAACGGGAAAATTGAGCGGGCAGTGAGACAAATGAACAAACAAAGGACTAGAATATACGAGTAAAGATAACCAGCTTCAAACACTTAGAAAATTTTAGAAAAGTTTTTACAGAAACAAGAAGAAGTGGATCCCTAGTTTTAGAGAAAAATTAGGATCGATTAATGGTAAGGAAAGCAAAAAACCTTTAAAGAAAAATGCTATAGAAACTCGAAACCACTTTAAATCTACAGCAAATAATAAAGAATCAAAAACCCTAATTTGGAGGAACATTAAAATCAGTCGATGATAAAGAGAACAAATTTTTTTTAAAGAAAGATAGTGTATAAACTCGAAAATATTTTAGATCTACAAGTATCTGAACAGATTCAAAGTGTAAGAGATAAAGGTTTGGAGAAAACGACAGAGATAAAAGAAAATCTGGTTTGGAACCAGAGATTCGAGCCATAAACACAAGATAATAGTACTCACAAACAGAGATGGCCATAGGTGGATTCTTAAATGGTTTCGAGCAAAATTTGGGTTGGATCTCTTCGAGATCCCTTCAAGAAACAACAAAATCAAACAACCAGAAGAGGTAAGAGGCCAGTAGATGCCTCAAATCACCAGGGAACCCCATGGAACGAGCAATAATCGAAGGGTTTGGGGGAAAATTTAGGTGACAACGCTAGGGTTAGTTTCAGAGAGAACCGAAGAAGAAGGGGATCTAAGGACGGCTGGTTGTAACAAATGAATAGGTTTAAGGGGTCGTTTGAGTTAAAAATGGAAAGAATGAATGGGGGCCGTTGATCTCAGAGATCAACAGCCAAGATTAGAGGGGATTGGGGCCGGGTAGAGGTCTGTAGGTTTGGGCTGGGGTAATTTAAGCTAGGTTTAATTAAATTGGATTTGGGGGGGGGGGAGGGTCCGATTTTGGGTATGAATTAGGGGCTATTTGTTAAATACCTATTTTTATTAAGTAATATAATTTTACAAATAGATAATTAAATGATAAAAAATAATTTTCATGCATGAAGGTGATTTAAAATAATTACTTAGTATTATAAAAATATAAAAAGTCATTTTCTATATGGATAATGTAGTTATGCATATGTATAGGCTATTATCGCAAAATATGCAATTAAAGTCTAAAAATGCAAATGTAACCGTAAAAAATGTAATTAAAATAGTCGAACACTTATATGAGCCTAAATGATAAATTTAGATGATTAAATCATCATAAAGTAATATGAGGGATGGTTTTTTGGATATTTGTATAGTAAAAATGCAGAAATAAATTGATTCAAGGCCTTTAAAAATTATAGAAAAAATTGTAAAACATTTGTGCATGTTTGTAAATACATGTACAATATTTTGAAAGTATTTATGCATATTTTAAAAATATATGAGGGAAAAATTGGGCATCAACACCCTCCCCCCAATTTCTCTTTAAAATTCATACTCCAAAGTCCAAAGGCTGAAATCAAAGATATATTCATGAAATATAATCAAATCTGAGTAAAAAGTACTTACCCCAATCCATGTGGTGAAAAACCTCTCCAAAGTCGCACAAAACTGAGTTCCAAATCTCAAAATATGAAATAAATAACCAAGCCCCCGATATATAGCTTTTGCCCGGGCTTTTTCGCATCTGCAAAACAATAGCCGCTTCTACGACGTTGCTTTTGTGACCAAAACCTCGCTTTTGTGAGAAACACATGAAGTCCTGACCTCCCGCACATGCGGAAGATGCTCTACTTCTGCGACATCGCAGGTGCAAGCAAAGTTCCACATTTGCGTTACCAGCTCCACTACCGACCTTCCGCATATGTGATCAAAGAAGCGCACTTGCGCAACCACATCTGCGATCATTCTCCACAGATGCGCTTCAGCTCCTACGCTCATCGTTCCACACCTGCGGTCTTTACGACAATAGACCAAATTTGCTTCTGTAATAGATTCTTCACCTGCGGGTTCGCATCTACGACCAGTCCTCCGCTGATGTGGACACACTGGAACCATCAGCCTCAGCCAATGCCACAAAGCCCAAAATGATCCAGAACCAATCCGAAACATACCCAAGCCCATCGGGACCTCGTGCGAACATACCGACAAGTATCAAAACATAATACAAACCCACTCGAGGCCTCAAATCACATATAATAACATAAAAATGATGAATCGCGGCTCAATTTGAACTTGATGAACTTTCAACTTCCAAAATTCGTGCCGAACCATATCAAATCAATCCGGGATGACCTCATATTTTGCACACAAGTCCCAAATGACATAACAAAGCTATTCCAATTATTTAAACCACAATTCGGATACGATATCATCAAATTCAACTCCCGATCAAACCTAGAACTTTCTAAACCTTTAAATTGCCAACTTTCGCCAATTAACACAAAAACCCTCAAGAAGCATCCAAATGAAAATTCGGGCATACGCCCAAGTCCAAAATCACCATCCGACCTAACAGAACTATCGAAACTCTGATCCAAGGTCAAATACACAAAGTCAAACTTGATCAACTCTTCTAATTTAAAGCTTCTAAATGTATAACCAATAAAAGGAAAAAATGTGTACTTGTGCAAACAAGAACCACTAGCTGAAATTGCAAGCATAGGGAGAGTGTTAGAAAAATATATACAAAGCAATAAGAAAAAAAACAGAAAAAACGAAAGAACAAAAAAAAGTGGGAAAAACAACACATCTCCCAAGTATATTTTCTCAAAGCTAGTGAGTTTTCAATATTGAAGTGCTTAAATAAATACAGGATGTTTTGAATACAAAGACCGTGTTATGATAAAGTGCGGTTGGATTGATTGTTGTATTGTATTAAAGTGCTTAGGAGGTATTACGACCCCAAATTCGATTAGTCGTGATGACACCTAATCCAATCCAAATAATATCCCAAGGACTGGTAGTACAAGTCATGAGCGACTAAGACTGAATTTTTGCAAAAACTAATATGAAATAAATACAACTTCTATTTGAAATGTACATAAACAGAATGCAACTCTAAAACTAGCCAGGGACAAGTGGTAGCTAAATCCGGAAGGCATGTACACTTTCATTGTCAACACTCGTCATCTACTGCATCTCAGCTCCAAGATCTGCACACAAGGTGCAGAAATATAGTATGAGTACAACCGACCCCATATACCAAGTAAGTATCTTGACTCACCTCGGTGAAGTGGT